>NC_134706.1:50922101-51522101 GCF_043290135.1 Rhipicephalus microplus
AACAGGGCCCGCCATTAGTCTAACACCATTATTACTCCTTATGGTCCACACAAACGACTCTCATGTTCCCTGAGTACAACCCCCATACGGTCTCTGCAGACTTATTGTTACTGGCAGATGTTTAAGCGGGCCACCGGCAGCATCGAAGGTATTTTAATTGCGAAGTATTTCTTAGTGAACTTCAACGACTTTCAACGTATCTATCTATCTATCTATCTATCTATCTATCTATCTATCTATCTATCTATCTATCTATTTATCTCTCTCTCTATCTATCTATCTATCTAGCCACCTACGACATTTAGCTTTACTGGCATTTTCGATTGTGGTATCGGTACCAAACTCAGTATGACATGACATGACTGTATGAGGAACATATTTGACTAGCCATAACATTAAAATCATGATATGTATGTCATGAATGTCATGATTTACTTTTTATGGTCCTGCAGCTGTTGCGGTGGTTTCGTTCACAAGGCATATTGAAAAACAGGTATGGTATGGCATGATTGCATGGCGAACACAAGCGACAGACCTTAACAAGAAAATTATGACATGCGTCATATACATCATGACTACATGCCACGCTCATGATGTGCTCGCGGCCGTTTAACTAGCGTCACATATAACAAATTCGGTACTACAGTACGTGAATGGATGATGAAGGTATGTGACTGGTACAAACATGATAATATGATAATGAGATGCGTGTCATGTATGTAATAACATGACTACATGCCACGCTTCATTGTGCGCTCGCGGCCGTTTCGCTAGCGTCACATATACAAAATTTGGTACTACTGTACGTGAATGGATGATGAAGGTATGTGACTGGTGCAAACATGATAATCATGAGATGCGGGTCATGTAACAACATGACTACACGCTACGCTCATGATGCGCTCGCGGTTGTTTTGCTAGCTTCACGTGTAGCAAGCTCGGTACACGTGACGCGAACGGATGAAATAGGTAAATGACACATCCAAACATGATAATCACGACATGCATGTCTTGTAAGAACATGACTACATGCCACACTGATAATGCGCTCGCGGCCGTCTCGCTAGCTTCACATATGTCAAATTTGGTATTACGTGATGCCAATGGATGACGATGGTATGTGACTGGTGAAAACATGATAATCATGAGATGCGTGTCATGTGAGAACATGACTACATGCCACAGTGAAGGCGCCAATACATTTCGACGTGACGCGTTGCTCGTGCTTGCCGTCATTCCCTTTGTCGCGTCATGCCGGCGTTTCCACGCCAGGCGCCGGTCCTGCCACATATTCGCAGGTGCGCGCCGCACTGCGTCGCTTTGACGCATGCGCATTTCAGCGCGTCCGCCATCACTCCGTTACAAAAAGAAGGAGACGCAGTGTTGTCTGGGTAACGCTTCGGCGTGAAATGCAGCATGTCGCATTTCGTGCAGGTTGCCGTCGGGCCATGTCGACGGACGCTGCTCGCACCTGGCGTTCGACTATAGGGTGCTCGTATTTGCTAACGTAGCATCGCTGTGCCCAGCGTGTGCGCGCGTCAACGCTACATTGGAGTATAATGGGCCCTTCATAATGCGCTCGTGGTCGTTTTGCTAGTTCCGCATATACCAAATTTGGTGTTACGTGACGACATTCCACGAGAAGGCTACCGTCTATATTTCCGTACTAACTATTCAAAACGTGTGTGTGAAGATAAATCTTCAAGTCTCTTTTTCAACTGCCTTCTGATATCCGAGCTAAGTAAGTCAGTTAAATTGAAGCCAACTTGCAACGCGCTTCTCTCCGTCGTTCTTCAGGAGATATGAGTTCGGCATAAGTTAGTTTGGCAAACAAAGTAAAATAAATCAGACTCTGTTGTTGGCTTTCAGCCTATACGACATCCGTTCTAATCATATTGTGCAACCTGAAACTTCTAATGGTTTGCCGGAAAACTGAGACGTTGGAAGTGTGGTCTCGGTATACGCGCAAAAGAAGGATTGAAAGATATATGCTATATACCGTTTCTTATTACTTGCATAACAAAAACATGGTAAGAGTCTTCTATTATGGTGTACATGAATCTGGTGCTGGGCTTGGGAAAGGAGATTCATTTTGTCATTATGTGAGAGACCGCTTGAGGGATGGAATCAAGCCATTTTAGGTGACAGAGCTGAACCAGTGGTATGACAACCGTGTAGCGCAGATGGTACCACTCACTGTCTAAGGAGTTGCGACGACAAGTTCGCGTTAGAACGCCAAAACATTTGAAGGTATCGCAATAGTTGCTCTAACATGAGACCTGCCTCGGCACAAATAGAATGGCAAAGTGGCAGACAGAAAGACGTTAAAGGACAGACGCATCCGAAAACGAAGTTTCTTGCATGACCACCGAAGTCTTCGCAAGTGATAAGCCGCTATAATTCGCTACACCCTATACCGAGAGGAAGCCAATCACTTAGGGAAGTATTTAGCAAAAAAAATAGGAAAAACTAATGAACGAGAGTTCTCAGTCTCACCGCACAACACAAAGTGTCCCAGGATAACTCCTTGAGTTTTAGACTACAGCAGTAGTGCGGTTCACTACCTGAAGGTTTTTCAACAAATCAATAAATTCGTAAGAATACGTAAGACATATGCCCATGGTGTGGAAGCGCACAGACGCTCTAACACAACACGTGAGAATGCAACACGTGAGAATGAAGATAGATAGATAGATAGATAGATAGATAGATAGATAGATAGATAGATAGATAGATAGATAGATAGATAGATAGATAGATAGATAGATAGATAGATAGATAGATAGATAGATAGATAGATAGATAGATAGATAGATAGATAGATAGATAGATAGATAGATAGATAGATAGATAGATAGATAGATAGATAGATAGATAGATAGATAGATAGATAGATAGATAGATAGATAGATAGATAGATAGATAGATAGATAGATAGATAGATGCGCTCAAAGTTGCCGAAGATCGCTAAGAAATGCTTTGCATTTAAAATACAGGTAGGCAGACAGACCAAAATTTCTCCGTCTAAATACCCCATGATAACATTGTCGTGAGAAGTTGACTTTTAGAGCGCTGACCGGGAAATTCAATAAATAATGTCACGTTCCCAGGGTGAGTTCAACGCATACTCTGCGTGGCAATCAAGAATTCTACCACCGAGCCGCGACAGGTGTCAAAGCTACTTTAGAAAAAGAAAAGACGCTATGCAGACGCATAGTGAATAAAACGTTCATGTGCGCGCAGTGCTGGCTATCCTATTTAAAAACACATCAAGTCAACTTCAATGATATAGGCGTCATGCCCGGTTAAGTCAATTGTTGTTAAGCAGCATTCAATGATGTTGACTTGCTTAGAACTATCCAGGGCTCCCATTCACGCAAGCACAAGCGCTACAAAGCAGCGTACCACTTCTGATGTTTATAATCATCGTGTTGCTGTTGGCATTTTAATGCAACTGTGAATAACTGTCGAAATTTGGGCTTGTTGGTGCATTGTGACGACAGAAAATAGCGCAAAAAACTGGGACACAAGAAGAGGGCACACGGCACAGGCGCTAACTTCCAACATAATGTTTATTACCACCGCACACTCGCCTATATCACATATATAATTTTTTGTGTGCATCATTTATGTCATGTGATGTTATTTTTCTTGGTGATATAGGCGAGTGTGCGGTGGTAATAAACATTATGTTGGAAGTTAGCGCCTGTGCCGTGTGTCCTCTTCTTGTGTCTCCGTTTCTTTGCGCTATTTTCTGTCGTGTGAATAACTGGTTACATGAAACATACGCGACTGCTCAACTCATACGTCTACGCATACCATATCTACATATCTTCAATGTCATTTCCTAACGTTTTGGTCAATGAAAAACCTGTAGCACGTCAGCTTCTCTCCATGTGCTTCGCATAACACACATTCCGAAAGTACTTGGGATCTGACGAATTGTTCACTCATCTACCGCACTATAAAACGTACCTAACATTGTTTCTTCCCGACAACACAACTGAATAGGATTGTACCACCGGCATGGCTATGTGATATTTAGCTGCCACGAAAAAGGACCAAGTTTGAACTCCGTTTTATCCAGTTTACTTTAAGGGCTAAACTCCCTATGGTCGAGGCTTGTCCGTTGGCGGCGTTGACATTCGCTATAGCCGTAAGGATAATGGCCATGACGCTCATGATAATGAGTACAATGATGTCGATGACCACAGACAACGACAGGCTTGTGCAGTATTTGACGTCTCGGCATTCTCTACGATGCATTTCGTAAGACTGGAAACAACTACCACCAAGGGAATATGCACAGACTTCTTCTTTGTTAACTTTAGGCAGGATGTTATACCACAAAGCCGTAACAATGAAGACAAAACTTAATCCACAACTCAATGCGACTTATGCTGTTTATGACCATAAACAGTGCGTATAACTGTACACCTCTATGTCACTCACTTGCATGCGTGAGTGGTCAATATCGTCGGTGATTTACGATAACACCAAATGATTGCACTGTTCGCCCACTCATCATCATTCACTTCGTGGATGTGCCATGTTTTCCGGCACTTTCTTTTAGGGGCGAAGCTCCTTAAGGCGTCACTCGATCGCCCTCTGTAGCAACAACCAGCGGCCACCCCTCGTTAATATTCGAACCGGCCATAGAGGGCGGTACTTGTACTATACACTCAGAAATGCAAATGGTACGATACTAGAGAGAGTTACCTGCAGAAGACAGATTGGCGTCACTCGTACGGAAGGACAGAGAGAGATGATCTCGTGACAACGATCGCTTGTGCTTCGGTGGCGCCGTACGCCAGGGGGTGCTTACAGTACAACAAAAGCGCCGTTTTGGCGCATGGGCGGATTCGGCGGCTCGGCGAGGAAGAATTGACAAGGATGCTGAGTGGCGTGCGCGCAGGGCGGTGGTGGATCGTGCTCGAAGAAGGGACCCCGACATGCGGGAACGCGAGGCAGAAACGTGCCGTGAAGCGTAGCAGTGGCACCCCGAGGACCATACAGTACGACAACGGCAGGCCGAAGTGGCACGGCCGCAGCGTGTGGACCTTGCTTTGCCCCACTCTCCATCATTCATCCCGTCGATATGCTGTCATTTTTTATTTACAGACTTGCTATTTTTAAATACGATAGTCTTTCTTGGGGACTTTCAACAGAAAGAAATTTGATCTGTCTGTCTGTCTGTCTGTCTGTCTGTCTGTCTGTCTGTCTGTCTGTCTGTGTGTGTGTCTATCTCTGTGTCTGTCTCTCTGTCTGTCTGTCTGTCTGTCTGTCTGTCTGTCTGTCTGTACATTTGTCTGTTTGTCCGTTGTCACCGATACCTCAAATGGCACTGAACAGCCAACCCCATCCGCAGCTCAAACAAATATAGCTCAAGGTTCAGCAGGTGCATACTTGTGTGATTGTCAACTAATAAGCAATTATTACTCATATCTGATGCACCATAACAACACGCCGATGTTTTGTACGTGTGCCTTTATACTAGAGAAGGCACATACAAGTAATTCTAAGGATCGTAGAGCTTATCACGCTTCGCTGACAGTGCAACGTGATGCTCAAAAAAGTAAATGCTTCCAACGGTTTGCTAAGACGACACGGTCGTGGCACTTGCTCGTCGCTTTGCATTCTACACCTTATCACCTCCGAGACAAGCACGCATCTTTCTCCGTGGGCGCGCACGCCTTCCTTCGTTTTTGATTTGCCAGACGGCGCTCGTGTCTAACGTGCCTCGATGCGCCCGTTCGCCAACGCTACACGCTCTAGGCACTAACACAGCGCCTCCAGAATACCATCCACCCATTTCTTTGCGCAGAACATCTAATAAACGTTTTGTTCACTGTCTCTAGACGCAAGACTATCGTCTTTCGACGACACTTGCTGTGTAATATGCAGATTCGGGGCCATTTTTTTTTATTTTACGGACACTGGCACCAGCGGTGCCAGTGAACTACAGCGCAAGAAAACACCTCTTGTGATCACATATCACTTTGCGCTGAAAAAAAAACAACAATTATGTGCATTGTGCTAGTAAACGTTTCTATTTTCATTTAATCACTTAATTTCAATTTTCAAAAAGCGAAGGGTGTTCAAGAAAAAATGCTAACAAGCCTCACAGATGAAAGAGCGCTAGTGCGGCCATGAACGAGAGGGGACAGGAGGGCAGGGTGTTCTACGAAATCGTCGTTGTCGGTTTCGCACTGTACGTAAACATGATGTACTGAAGAACTAGCCTACATTTCCAACTTCAACACTTTAGCGAACATTAACCCCTATTTACGTCCCAATGAATCCTCAACAACTGGCTCGGCTTTTCCATTTTGTCAAACATTTGCTTTCATGCTAGGATACAAAAAGGTATTTTACCAATAAAAGACACTCGGGTGACGCTGGCAGTGTCAAAATATCGGGGCGAAAAAATTAGCCCTATTCTGGGTAAAGCTCGACGTGAAACTGAAATTCAGCGTCACTTAGCGTGACAAAAAGTAGGCTAATTTATTTTCCTCCTTTTCATTGCATGTGAAACGCTTCGATCACGTCTCTTGCTATCTGCTGTTTAGGACGCCACCGAAATTTAGTGTCGGCGAACAATGGAGTGCAACCGCTTTGTTCACAATGGGTGGCGAGAGAGAATGGGTTGATGTTTGATAGTTAAATTCTTCGCCATTTTTTGCGGACACTAAGATTCTGTCACATCCTGAACAACTGATGGCAGAAGAAGTCGTCAAAGCGTTCCACGTGCAAAGAAAGGGGGAAATATGTCTGTCTACTTTCGATTGCTCTAAGTGACGGGGAATTGCAATACCTTAGCGTCACCTGCACATGTTGATTACAATCATTTTTTAAGGGGCTCTGAAACACTTTTTCAAGTTACAAAGGTTTGTCGCATGCTGCAATTGCATTCTCTCTTCTCTCGTCCCGATGCACCGAAAACTAAGCAGGGAGCGATGGCAGGGCCACAGAAAAACGTCACGCGCGCATCGTGACCTTGAGTACTTTTTATCTTTTTTTTTTCAACGCGTGGTTTTTTTTTTCAGCGTGATCACGCACGCATGCGTGGACAAGTAGCGACGTCCCGCGGCGATCTATGTAACGAGTGAGCGCGCCATGTTTAAATCGGCCATGGCTGAAAGATGGGTGATTGACGTGTGATTTTTGGGCGTATTCGGTGATTTGTCGAGAGAACAAAAAAGAATTTTCAGCTGACTTTGATCATTTATTGTGAATTCCAGGCCACGTGCTCCGCTGTAATGTTTGGCTTGCGTGTTGTCGGAAGACTCTTCTACCGATCGGCCGCGTTTTCCGACCATGCTCAAAAAGTGGTGCAGGGTCCCTTTAAGGCCGAACTACTTAACTTTTTAAAAGCACAGACCGCTAATGGCAGTTTCTTCTGCCGATGTGCCTTAATAGCATCGGTGGGCAAAAGGACCTTTAGAAAATAGCCAGATCATTTTTTATACTTTCAGTTTTGTATAGGCAAAATATATTCATTGAATGCTCTTTTGAGCCACATACGATGATAAGAGATTCCTCTCAACTTTACGCACGTTCCTTTTATCTGAAAAACTGATGAGAGTTTTTCCTCACCCTTAAAAGAAAGCTTGAGATCATGCTTTCAGTTTTGAAGTTAGGATCTGATAAATGAGAGTACAACGCTTGCAACCTTGAAATCGTCTATAACGACCGCAGCAGACACTACGACCATGGTGTTACTAGCGGCTCACTCCTTCCATCTGATGTCCCACTCCATCTTCAGAGGTGGGTGGGTTCGGATATGGTTAGCTATGGAAAACTACATTTAGATCTGCAAAAGACGTGTTAGGTATCAATGCGTTTCCAGAGTGTTGCAGCTGGTTTGAGCTTCTATTGTAATCCACCGGACATCATCCGGCGTTCAAGTGTCATGCTATAAAGCAGCCGCTAAAATGCGAGCAGCCTCCTGGCAGACAGCCTGTGGCAATGACAAGAACTACCGGCCCTAATGACACGAACCTTCATACCACGGGATCGGATTGTAGATTTCTGTGGCCACACGAGGGAAAGGGGGAGTCATGAGCCACTCTAGCAACCAATAAGACACTTCCTTATTTAGACTTGTGTTTGACAGATAAACGCACAACAAAAAGTTTTCTATGGGCTTCCTGAATTGATCATCATAATAACCCAGCAGATAGCACCCCGCGTTCAAGTTGAAAAAAAAATCGGCACATCCCACGCTCAGCGGTATTCGATCATATGCGAAGCACGAATAAGGAAGGTTTGTAAGTTACTTTGAAATCAGCACTGCGTTACGAGGCTGACGCAAATTATACCAAACGTAACTTATACGTCATGATTATAATGTTTGTACGTGTCATTCACCTTCGTCGTCTGTTCACGTCATTTGATATCAAACTTGGTATATGTGGAGCGAGCGAAACGGCTGTGAGCCCGCAATGAGTGTAGCATGTAATCATGTTTTGCAGGACACGCATTTCGTGATTCTCATGTTCTAACGTGCTGCTGTCCCACAGGGTGCGGGTTCGAATCCCGGCTGCAGCGGCTGCATTTCCGATGGAGGCGGAAATGTTGTAGGCCCGTGTGCTCAGATTTGGGTGCACGTTAAAGAACCCCAGGTGGTCTAAATTTCCGGAGCCCTCCACTACGGCGTCTCTCTTAATCATATAGTTGTTTTGGGACGTTAAACCCCACATATCAATCAATGTTCTAACGTGTTATTTACCTTCGTCGTCTATTTACGTCACAAGATACAAAATTTAGTGTATGTGCAGCTAGCGAAACGGCCACGAGCACAATTTGAGCGTGTCATGTAGTCATGTTTCGCATGACACTCATATCACGATTAACATGTTTGGCCGTGCCATTTACCTTCGTCATTCATTCACCCCACGTAGTACCAAATATGGTATATGTGGGGCTAGCTAAATGGCTGCGAGCATGCTTGAGCGTAGCATGTTGTCATCTTTTACATCACACGTATATCATGATTATTATAATTAGGCGTGTATTTACCTTTGTTGTCTATTCACGTCACGTGATACCGAAATCGGTATATGGGAAGCGAGCGAAAAGGCAGAGAGCGAATCATGAGCATGATATGTTCTCATGTTCTTACATGAAACGCATGTCATGATTCTCATGTTTGCACGAGTCATATACCTTAGTTATTTATTGACGTCACGTTGCGCAAAATTTGGTATATGTGAAGCAAGCGAAATGACCACGAACGCACTATTAGCGTAACATGTGGTCATTTTCATATGACATGGATATCATGATTATCATTTCGGGACGTGTCAATACTTTCGTCGTCTATTTAATACACGTGATACCAAATTTTGTATGTTGGAAGCTAGCGAGACGGCCGCGAGCGCGTCGTGAGCGTGGTATGTTATCATGTTCTTGCATGAAACGCATGTCATGATTATCACGTTTGCACCAATCATACAATTTCTTCATCTATTCACGTCCCGTATTACCAAATTTGGTATATGTTAAGTTAGCATGGCAATGAGCATATCATGAGCGTGGTATGCTTTCATGTTCTTACATGGAACGCATGACAAGATTGTCATGTTAGGACGTGTCATTTGCCTTCATCTTCTATGGACATCAGTTAATACGAAATTCGGTATGTGAGAAGCACGCGAGACAGCCACGAGCGCCTCATCGGTGTGGTAGGTTGTCATGTCCTTACATGACTCGCATGTCATGATTATCATGGTTGAGACAAATGTATGCTTTCGCCATTCATTAAAGTACTGTAATACCAAATTTGGTATATGTGAAGCTAGCGAAACGACCGCGAGCGCACCATGAGTGTGGCGTGTAATCATGCACATACATGACATGTATGTCATGATTTCCACGTTAGGGTCTGTTACTTATGTTCACCATGCAGTCATGTCATACCATACCAGCTTTGCAATATGTCGAGAGAAGGAAACCATCGCAAGCGTCTGTTACTTATGTTCACCATGCAGTCATGTCATACCATACCAGCTTTGCAATATGTCGAGAGAAGGAAACCATCGCAAGCGCCGCAAGACAATAAAATGTAATTCATGTCATCAATATGACATACATTTCATGATTTTCTTGTTGAGATTAGTCATCTATGATTTTTATGCAGGCCCTTCAAGGCCCTTGCACTTTTTCATCGCCGGCACGAAATTGAGGTAGCAGAAGATTTCTGCGCAATGACCGGGGGCCAGACAACGTACACAAGCCCACATACAGTGAACCATGTTCCTCACTCACGGGACCCGCGCATGGATCTACCGTTTACGTCACAGGAGCTCGATGCGGCGCTCGTCTTAAGTAATAGGTCGTCGTCGACTGGCCCGGATGGCTTTTCATACAGCATGCTTCGCAACCTTGGTGAACGGGCACGAGAAGCACTCCTTAACATCTTCAACGATTCCTGGCAAGCTGGCGTCGTTCCGCAAGATTGGAAGATAAGCCGCTTGGTACCGACTCTTAAGCCTGGCAAACCTCCCCTGGACATTACCTCTTACCGACCGATCGCAGATTCATGTTGCACAGAAAAGGTAATGGAGAAATTGATCTTGGCCAGGCTCGAGTGGTACCTGGAATACTATGAGATATATCCGAACGCCATGGATGGTTTTCGCTGTTACCGATGTTCGATCGACAATGTTATAGATCTCGTCACTTATGTCCAGCATCAAAAGGCATTTAAACGACTATCTGCTGCCATGTTCCTTGATGTAAGGGAGCATATGACAACGTTCTTCATGACGCCATCCTCGAAGCCATTGAGTCAGTGGGCCTAGGCGGACAACTGTATTGCTGGACATGCAGTTATTTACAAGGACGGGCCTTATTTGTGAACACTGCAGATGGTGCAACCTCCCAACACCCAACGCATCGTGGAGTTCCGCAAGGTAGCGTCCTGAGTCCAACCCTCTTCAACCTCGTTCTCATTGGTCTTGTAGAACGACTACCAAGTGTGGTCAAGTTATCCGTGTATGCTGACGACATCTGCGTCTGGGCATCTGGCGTGACAAAACCTCAGATACGCGCAAGACTTCAGAAAGCTGTGACGTTGGTATCAGTGTACCTCAAGGAACAGGGTCTGATAATCTCGCCAGCAAAATGCGCATTGATTGCTTTAGTCGAAAGCCAAAGAGACCATACGCTATATCTATCGACTCCAAGACGGCCAAGTCATATCATATGTCAGGACGCACAGATTTCTAGACGTATTCATTGATAGAGACCTCTGCTAGGGCCCACATGAGGCCCACTTGAAGCAGAGGCTGACAGAAATTGCTAACTTATTCAAGAATCTTGGAGGGAAAACCTGAGGGACTTCAGTACATGCAATGATGCAATTGTACAAGACGCTTTTTCTTGGCTATTTGCGCTACAGTTTGTCTGTGATGACCAATAGCTGTAGAACCAGCATTCGGACTCTCGAAAGCATCCAGGCTATGGCTCGGCGAGTTTGTCTGGGGCTACCGCGATGTTCATCAACAGCTGGGACAATTGAGATCGCTAATGACTACCCGCTCAAGACGCATATCATAATGGAAGTGCTCAGAGCACATGTGGGGCATCTTACTCGCGCCCCTGCCCATCATCTAGCTTCACTGCCAGAAGACCGACCTCATGCCTCATTTTGCCAGACAGTCTTGTCATATCGCACACGCATTCCTACGGGATATACAACTCCATCCCGAATTTCAACTCCCCCATGGAGTATGACTTATGCACATGTTGAACTCACGGTACCAGGCATAGGGTCAAAAGCCCGGCTCTCGTCTCCAGCGCTAAAGCAGCTTTCCCTTCTCTTGTTATATGAGAAGTACAGTGAGCATACTCATCTATCTACAAATATTCATTTACAAATACAAATATACAAATATTCATTTTTTCCCAGAACTGTTTCCGATTGGAATGTTTTGCCAGAGTGTTCACCCTTGCTGTCATCCAATGTATAATGATTGTATACTTACCTGCTGATTATGTACCCTCACATTCATGTGTCGATCTTGCATCCGTACGCATGTCTTCTGGATGTGTACATCCCTCTCCTGCTTGGACCTCTCAAGGTTCGCAGTATTATACAAATAAATAAATAAATAAATAAAAATATACTGACGCTTCAACAAAAGTGGATGGGTCTGCAGGGTTGGTGATCTTTCCTGCAACAGCGACAATGGTGAAGTTTCGGTTATCCCACCAGACATCATCGACAGCTGCGGAACTTGCTGCTCTACGTAGCGCAGTTAAAATCATTAAACACCAAGAAGCCAAGAAATGGAGCGTGTTCACGGACTCTAAGGCAGCACTACAGTATTTGATATTCGCCTTACGCCGGGGACCTCTTGAAAAACTAGTGCTTGAAATTAGAGAGCTGCTTCACCACCTCTTCGACGAAGGACACAGAATCAAGTTTCAGTGGCTTCCAAGTCACAGCGGCATATTGGGCAACGAACATGCCGATGCAGCTGCTCAATCAGCACACGAAGATGGTGAAGAAGAATCTATATCACTTTCAAGGACTGATGCTGCAATCACAATCCGAAAAATTGCTAATGCAGAATTGAAATCCCTGTGGAACGCCGAGTGCTTACGGCACACGCTACTGCATAGACTAGACACGTCTCGTCGACTCCGGCCTCCGTCTGGACTCTCTCGACACGAGACAACGGTGCTTTGGCGACTATGGCTTGGTGTCACCTTCTCCAAAGCTTTTGCCTTCCGAATCGGCATGGAAGACAGTGCTGCTGGCGGTCATTGCGGCAGCGATGAAACTATAGAGCACGTTCTCTGTCACTGCCCTCGTTACAGCGTGCAAAGACGGCAACTAGCTGCTGCGTTAGCTAGCCTAGACGACAGACCTTTGTCTGAACAATCAGTGCTTGAAAGGCGACATGATTTGTGTGCTCACAGAAAATCAGTGAAGGCCTTACGGAACTTTTTGTGTGGCAGTGGTCTATTGTATAGACTATAGCACCCCAGCCCCCCCCCCTTTTTTTGCGCGCGTCTATTTCCCTCCTCACTTTCTTTTCCATCTTTCTTCCTCACTCCTCCTTCCCTCAGTGCAGGGTAGCAAACCAGATACACCATTTTCTGGTTAATCTTCTGGCCTTTCGCTCGTTTCATTCTCTCTCTCTCTCTTCGGGTCTATTTAAAAGTATAGATTTATGACTTGGCGTGGCTCTGTGGTAAAATACTTGATTGCTACGTTAAATGCTGGGGATCAATTACTCTTGGGACTCTGGCATTTATTCCTTGCCTTCGTCTGGTCCACGCTGTTGATGTCAGCTTTTTCCCGACGCTCATGCGTTAAAACTATCCATGTCTGTTTTCACCGTTCCTGCGTAGATACAAACTGTCAACCACTGGTGGCACATACCCACCCCAGGGTATGTGCAATACGTTTGGCGGAAAGGGTCTGACGGCGTACACGACGATATAGTGACATCACTTATATCATGACCAGCGAGTCAAATTCGTCAAACCTTCGTACCCTTCAATCCTAGTTTTGATTTATGGCAAGCGAGTGATCATGAGAGCACCCAGACGTAGGCGGCTAATGGATAGATAGATAGATAGATAGATAGATAGATAGATAGATAGATAGATAGATAGATAGATAGATAGATAGATAGATAGATAGATAGATAGATAGATAGATAGATAGATAGATAGATAGATAGATAGATAGATAGATAGATAGATAGATAGATAGATAGATAGATAGATAGATAGATGAAAGTGCTTGCAGTACACCAAGATGATTCGGATTCAAAAAATAAAACTGATGGTAGAAAACGGTGCGATGTTCCTGCGTCTCCCATACATGTTTATATTTCTTCTCTTATAGGAGAGTGCCTGTTCAACGGTGAGAAACTCGACTTGGACGTAATTGTCCGCGATGTGAAGAAATGCGAGGCCTGGTCATGTTTTCGGCAAAACAGCACCCATGCCAATGTGCATGCTGCATCGTGAGTCACTGTTCCGTTGAAGTTTGCTTTTTAGCAGATATATTCCGTTTAACCAGTCTTGTGACAATTACGATTGTGGTGAAATTAGAATTCCACACCAATCAAAGAATTCTGGTCTGACACAGAGACTGTTCTGCCATTATTTTTTGTTGTTCTTTTAATAAAATAGATTTAACTGTCTTCTCACACGCTATTCACTTGAGTAAAAAAACTAAAAAATCAAGGTGTTAACGAGTTTTTTTTTTTTTTACCCCGGGCAACTACGCCAATTTTCATGCAAAAGCTGCGATCGCTTAAGTAAACCTGCTTGTTCGTTCACAAAAGAGCGAAACATCCAGTTATAACACTTAATGTTACATTCAGTGTTATAGGTGAATATTTCGCCCCCTCTTGAATGCTGATCTGAAGTCGGTTGACCACTTTTCATTGAGAATTCTCACACTTTTTGACGTGCAAATAATGTACAGGTGATATACTATACGCATTTTTTATTGCGATGCGAATCGTATGAGCACACTCTAGTGATTATTGCCGTCGCCGTTGCCGTCACCATCACCGTCATGTCTCGCATATCTGGACGCAATTACGTACGTAAAAAACCATGAAGAAAAATAAAGGGTTTAGAAAATTTTGAAACAACATAACGGGAATGTGATCCAGCGATCTCTCCCTCACCAGCCCCTTGCGTTTGCCAGCACAGCCACGCTCTATGCTTGCGCAGGCATTGTAACGGTGAGCAATTCATATGCAGCACTTGCCGCTCGTGGTACGCAGATCTCAGAGCAACTTGAGCGTAGTTTTACAGCGAAAGCTGTTATGAGATCTCAAGTCAGGTCTCGCGCTGCACCGTACTTGTCCGCCACCGCCGCCACTGGTGTCCGTAACCACAACGCGCGGAATTTGAAAAAAAAAAACATAGTGCCAATAACACAGTGGAGATCAAACCCGGGTCCGCTGGGTGCCAGCCCAGTATTCTACCACTCAGCCACGCCGGCGCTTGGGACTTATTGGCAAAGTTGCCTTAGGCAGGCTTGATGTTGGGAAAGCAATCGCGTTAATATGACATACAAAGCGTTTTAAAAGAGCGAAAGAACAAGCAGTCGTCGCACAATGCGAATAGCGTAACGAGTTTGTCATCCAATGCTCGAACCCATTAGAAAAGCTTGTTTTTGTTCAAATAATGACTGTGGCGCATACCCACTTCGAGGCATATAGCTCCGCATCGTCTTCAGACGCTTCATGGACATTTGGCACAAAATTTCTCACAATAGTTTAGCGGATACTACGCTTCTCAGAAGAATGACGACGAATAGCATAACGAGGGCCGGCCTACTGTGCTCTAAATTTTTTCATTATTAATCCTGTAGTGGGCATCAAGCAAGTGGGCTTGCTGCAGTTGCCCAAAGAGTGTTTTTAAAGAGCTCTGAAAGGCCGCTCTTCTCACTTTCACTGTGACTGTGCTGCTACTGCAGGCCTGGCGTTTTATAAATTTATCTTTTGAATTTTCTTGCAAACTGAAAACTGCCCTTTAGACAAGCAAGAAAAAGTGGTCCTGGTGTCTAGAACTCATGAAGCAGAAGAGAAAGACAAAAAAAAATCCACCCGAGTCTTCGCACGGGGAGAACTCGAGTAAATACGTCGCTGAGTGGTAGGGGTAACACGTGGGTGTTGCGTAATTGGGTATGGATTCGGAATGCCTAATTGTTATTTCGTATTTAATATTCTTACCTAACGAATGAAGAAAAAAATGGCAGCATATTCATTGGGTGAATGACGGAGAGTGGGGCGAAGCATCCGTCCGCCATTCGTTCTTGCTTCCGTCCGTCCATGCGTCTGCCTCTGTGACCGTCCGTGCATCCATCCGCCCGTCCGTGCGTGCGTCTGTTCGTGCGTCTGCACGTCCATTCGTGCGTCCGTCCCTGCGCTCGCGCATGTATCCGCCCCGGCGTCCGTCCATGCGTCTATCCGTGCGTGCAGCCATCCATGCGTACGTTCACGTCCTGTGTGTCCATTCGTTCATCTAGTCAACACTTCAAGTACCACCATCTCGCATCTTTCAATCATATATTCCGCATATGGAAGCACCATCATCCAGCGGACATTCCGCAGACTAAACGAGAGGTGGCACACGCACAGTTTCTTAAGGCTTGCGCTTCGTGTCTACTTCCCACCTTTAACCACCTCGAGTTCATGGTGTATACTAGTTCACTGTATTCATAGCAATGCGGCCCAAAGCTGGCTAAATCTTTCTAAAACAAAGGAGGTTACGCCCAGCGAGTATAACGTAGCAACCCTTTCTTGTCAGATAGTGCTCAATGTACATGCCGTTGGCTGCTAATGGGGAGTGAAAGACCAAAGAATTCGGCTGTTAGTTAACGAGCACGCTGCGAATTTTTTATTGTTCAACAACGCACAGGAGAAATCTCCCACCGGCACCACCTGTCAGACATGGTACGTACTACGACGAGGGATGAATGGGTGCCGCTTTAAGGAACTTCGCCCCTAAAAGCGCTTCTTGTTTGTTTGTTTGGACCTTTTTTATCCTGGCGCAACCCACCATGGGGGATCGGCCATGAAACGAACGGTGTCTTGCTATTTAAAAGAAAGTGTTCATAATTTCGAAATGTTATGTTTTTAATGAATGTGATTGATTTTGATATTTTTTTAACGATGAACTCAGCATTCTATTCTTCTCGTCTTTCGAAGGAAATCACAAACGGCTTCGCAAACGCTCCTGTGGCGAAAACCCAGCACGGTATAGCTCCAAAGGAAAGAAGAACCGGAAGGGATAAATTTTATCTCCACCTTCGAAGTAGTTCGTCTAGAAGTCTTTTCCTCTGATTGGTGAATAATCTGGACGTTAGAAAGAAATGATTGAGAGATTCACACTCATTGCAGTGGACGCATAAAGGTGACTGTACTCGACCGGACACGTGTAGGTGAAAATTCAGTGAGGGTACTCGGCATCGTATTTTGGTAACTGCGATCTCGGTCCTTCTGGAGAAACACCATCGATTCTTCCAACGATAATTGTGGTGAGGAAACTCAGAAACTGACAACGCAGACTTTGCGAAGTTGTCCGATACGGCAAATTTTTCAAAACGTGCCACAGTTACAAACGCCAAAGTCGGCAAAATAGGCATTAACGGACCGTTATATGATAAAAGTTCAAGTGCATCTGCTTGTTAATTTAGAGGAATACCTTTGTGTCCAGGTACCCATACCAAGCGAATAATACATATATGTCTTGGAATGAGGGAATGAAATATTTCTAAAGAATTTGAAAAGTTTGATGCAGTTAAAGAGGAACAGACGGATAGGCTGTCTGTCAGAATGACGGCTTCTGATAATGATAGGGGTGATTTCCGTAGAAGTAATATAATAGCAAGTAATTCCGCATAATAAGTGGGAGTAAAGTCTGGTAATCGAATTGAAAAAGACCAATCTAAACATAATGATGCAATCCCATCCCTGCCTCTTCTTCTCAAACTGAAGCGTCAGTTTCTATCACTGCAGTCATTTCCAATCTAAATAAATGGTCCTCCAAAATGCAATTTAAGTATCTACTGGGTAAATGTTTGCAAATCTTTGGAAATATGTCATCAAATTCTATTCTACTTGCTTGTGCAGATGTGCTTATGATTAGTATCTCACGAAGCTGCACTTGTAATGTTTCCAATTGTGTCTGCGCGAAAATGACTTGGGGAAACCATAATCTTGGCCACTGATGGCCGAAAAATTCCGTCGGATGTTCTAGAAAAATACATTGCGATCTCCTCAATGGTGATGCGTAGATCGTTAGAAATGTACGCATGGTTAGGATGTTAAACAGAGTACGAAGAGAAGGCCGGCGTGCTTCTTTGTACAAAATAGTATTTGATACAAATTTTGGAAGTCCAAGACATAATCGTAATGATTCGCGTTCTGAAAGAAGTAGTAGTCGTAGTTTGTATGCAGGTGCACCAAAAAACAAGACGCAGCCGAATTCTAATATTGGGCGAATAAAGATGCAGTAAATCATGATGAGAACATCACGGCGTAAACCTGCACGTTTGCTGCTGAGTCTACGAAGCATCCCCAGCGCACGAGTTCCTTTGGCAGCCATGTTTTCTGTATGTGGACTCCAAATAGGTTTTTCAGTGAAAGTGATCCTTAAATATTTAACAGATTCTACCTGTGGGATAACGTCTTGCCGGTAATGCAAAGCGATATGGACCGGAACACTCAGAGAAAAAAAATACCATCGAACATTTTTGACATTCAGTGATAAATTTATTTCTTCTAACCACGTTTCTAGAGCGTTCATATACGTCTGCAGACTTCGATAAAGTGAATGTATACCGGCAGCTATGCAAAAAAATTGATATCGTTGGCATATACGTACACTTGCACGTCCATCTGTACAGGAATAGTGCATAGTAAAATATTGAATAACTGTGGCGATAACACTGATCGTTGTGGGAGACCTCTAGTTTGTTTGTGCCTTCGAGACGACAAACCAGATTGAGAACAGTAAAATTATCTGTCGTTTAAGAAGGAATCTACCCACGCTACGAAGCATTGTGGAAGACTTGCGTTTTAAGGTGAATTTCAATGAGTGGAGAGACGCTTCTTTCAACGAGTTGTGAGACGCTGATGTTGGATTGTGCCCAACTACTGGTTGATAGTGATGTTGCTTCCGTCGCATCTACTGGACCTAATGAAAGCGTCAAGGCTAGGAAAAGCCGAGTAAAGACGCCCTTGACTGAATACCGAGCTCGCCATCCAGTGCATATGTACGGGATGGCCACTACACGGCTACAGTATGCAGCGCGAGCAGTTCGTTTTTAAATACGATAGTCTTTTTGGGGACCTCCGACGCAAAAAGTTTTGTCTGTCTGTCTGGCTGTTTGCCGGTAAACTTGTCTGTTTGTCGCCCAAACACCCGAAACGGCCAAAATCTAACCTCATCCACAGCGCCATCTTATGTTGCTCAAACTTCAGTGTTCATACTTGTGCGATTGTCGGCTATAAAGCAATTATTGCGCATATCTTCAGGCACAATTACAACACGTCATTATTCTGTATGTATCTCTCAATGCTAGAAAAGGCATACTTAAGTAATTCTAAGGACCGTAGGCTTCATCACGCTGCACTGGCAATGCAATGCTTGCATGAAAAGGCAATTGTTTCCAACGCTTTGCTGAGTCGACAGCGCCTGCCCCTCGCCTTGCGTTCTACACCTTATCGCCTTCGAGACAGGCGCGCATGTTTCTCCGCGGGTGTGCACGCCTTCCTTCGTTTTCGAAGATAACTGCCAGATGGCGCTCGTGTCGAACGTGCCTTGATGCACTCGTTCACCTTCGCTGCACGGATCGATCGAGACAATTTAACACAGCGCTTCCAGAAAACAATTCACCAATTTTCTTGCGCAGAACATCAAATAAACGTTTTGTTCACTGTTTCAAGACGCAAGACTGCTGCGGCACCTTTCCGCGCCTTATAGACTCCGAGTCTGCTTGTCCACGCTTCCGAGGTTTGGCCACTCCTTCCCGCCTTTACGCCACCTCCGAGGCCGCAACCGCTGTAGCCAAGCTGCTGCAGATTCGCCAATCGTCAGCTCCGGGTCCGTCAACGCCATCGCCGTTTCGCGGCAGCTTCCCGAGGCTTAGACTCTGGGTCCACTGTTTGTCTGCGTCACAAGGCTGCATAAGCTTCACGAGCCCTCGAATCCGCTTGCAGTTCAACTACCAGTTCATACATGGAGGGTGCGACTGTCCATGGCAGAAGAGAGAACGAGAGTGTGCGTCCGTCTAGAGTGCCCGTGGGGATGAATAGCTCCCCTTGTGGGCTCGAGCCAGAGTAAGCGTCAGCCGAGAGCACTGGCTCCGCAGTGCTACAGGCTATGGACCAGGACTACGGAACTCTGAAAGACAAGACTCAGCCCCGAAGTGCTTCGCCCCTAAAACTCAAAGATGGCTATGATTCACAAAAGCAATTAAATTGGGTGTTGACATAATGGTGACTGTGAAGA
This sequence comes from Rhipicephalus microplus, assembly GCF_043290135.1. NCBI lineage: Eukaryota > Metazoa > Arthropoda > Arachnida > Ixodida > Ixodidae > Rhipicephalus > Rhipicephalus microplus. Next base: position 50,942,103 of record NC_134706.1, read on the forward strand.
CTCTGTATCTTTGCAGACATCTGAGCCACGAAACATCGTTTCATAGTTTTCCTCATACATATACAATTGTTTTTTTTTTTTTGCAGGTGTGGATTTATGAAGGAATCGCCCCGGTGCAAATGTGAACCCGGTGAATTCCCGGATTGCTGTCCGACGGATACAGACTGTTACTACTACATACCAAGTGGTAAAGACTGCATGCATCAAAAATGTTTCACAAAAAAAACAGGTTCATTGGTTTAGACTACCTGGATGTCAAACCCGTAACAACTCGGTCCACGATAAACAGGTGCCAGCCACTGTGAGCATGGCGCCACAGAGGCCCTTTCTTTTCGTGTTGTTTCAGCATGCAACATACACTAAAAAGATGGCAGCTAGGGTAATATGAAGCTTGCGATTACGAAAATTCGTAAACTGGAGTTTTGACGAGCCGACGTTTGCACCTATTCATGAATAACTGTTTCCTTTTCACACATACAATACCTCAAGTTTTGTGAAGACACGTATTGTGAACTAAATGTGGCAAGAATGAACCCAAACGAAAAGAACTACTTCTCAGAGAAATATACTCGCACAGAAACGGATCTCATCAGTTGAACAAAGAAGATAGCAGCCCTATTTGAAAAGACGTTTATGAGAGATGGGTCGACATGATCACGTCAAAAGAGAGACCTTCACACAACCTGCTTCAAAAATAAGCGTGTCATTGTGAAACCTCCCATTCTTGGCTTCGAGAAAAGGTTTGTTGCAGTCAGCCTGTTAACACTAGGACTGCCACAAGAACACAGCCAGAAGCCACGCATGGTGCTTTGCAAGCGGGTCTTTTTAAATGCGAAGCCTTTCTCAGTGAATTTGGGCCACTTTGACTCTATCTCTCTATATAGCCGCCTACGACTTTTAGCTATCCTGGCCGTTTTGATAATCGGATCAATACCGAAATTGGTATGGCATAACATGACTGTGTGAAGGGCATATGTCACTAGTCATAACATGAAAACCATGAAGCGTATGTGATGAATGGCATAATTTACATGTCATGGTCTTGCTGGTCTTGCACTGGTTTCTTTTACACTACATATTGCATGACATGACTGCATGGAGAACATAAGTGACAGACTCTAACGTGAAAATTATGACATTTATGTCATGCAACTCATGACTACACGCCATAATAATGGCGTGCCCATGGTCGTTCGCTTGCATCACATATAAGGAATATGGTACTGTGTGACGCGAACGGACGACGAAAATATATGACTAGTGCAAACTTAATCATGACGTGCATGTCATGAAAGAACATTAATTCATGCTAGCTCATACCACGCTCGCGTCCGCTTCGCTAGCTTAACAGTATACTAAACTTGATATTGCGTGACGTGAATGGATGACGAAGTGCAAACATGAGAATCATGGCATGCGTGTCATGTGAGAACATGACTTCATGCCACACCCATGGTGTGCTCGGGGCCGTTTCGCTAGCTTCACATATGCCAAATTCGGTGTTACGTGACGTGAATAAATGACGAAAGTATATCACTGGTGCAAACATGATAATTATGACATACGTGTCATCCAAGAACATGACTGCACACCACACTCATAATGTGCACACGGCTATTTTGCTAGCTTCACATATACCAATGGAGTTACGTGACGTGAATGGATGACGAAGGTATATGACTGGTGCGAACATAATATTAATCACATGCGTGTCATGTAAAAACATGACTGCAAACCACGCTCATGACGTGCTTGTGGTCGCTTCGTGAGCTTCACATAAAGCAAATTCGCTATTACATGATGTGAATGGGCGACGAAGTTAAGTGACACGTCTAAATATAACAATCATGACATTTGTGTCATGTAAAACATGACTACATGCAGCGCTCATAGCACGCTCGTGGCCATTTCAACTAGCTTCACATATACCACATTTGGTATTCTTGACGTGAACAGACGATGACGGTAAATGAGACGCCCAAACATGATAATCATATGCTTGCCATCTAAAACATGAGTGCATTCTAAGCTCATAGCATGGTAGCGGCCGTTTCTCTAGCTTCACATATACCAAATTTGGCATTACGTGAAGTGAATGCATGACGATTACGAATGCGAGGCGCCAACATGATAATCATGACATTTAAGTGATGCACGGAATAATTTGCACGCGTACCACTGCTGGTGCTGGTAATGCAGACGTTGGTGGTGCCGTTGTTACGTGACTATAAACAACATAGTTATGTCTTATCTAGATGCGCGACTGCGCATAACATTTACACTTGTGTTTGCTATGTACTACGTCTGTCCAACTCGAAACATTGTGTTGATTTTAAAGGGACATATCAACCTGACTCATTCGTGCTTCGCATATCATTAATTCCCCCTATACGTGGGGTCTGCCAATTTTTTTTTCTCACACCTGCTTCCTTTCAAAGGGACCTTGGCTTATGTGAAGGGTATATATATTACCAGACTTTATACATTGCCTAGAGTAATTTGTTTTGATAGATGATAGGCTTTCTTGGGGTTCATCGACGCCGAAATTTTGGTCTGTCTGTCTGTCTGTACATTTGTATGTTTGTCTGTGGTAACTACTTTTTTCAAAAGCACCGAATGACACCTCAAGTGGCCAACCCCCTCGGCAGTGCCCACTAATATTGCTCAAGTTTCAACGTTCATACTTGTGCGATTGTCAATTAAAAAGCAATTATTGCGCATATATGAGGCACCGTAACAACACGTTGATGTTTTGTATGCGTGCCTTTATACTAGAGGAGGCACACAAGTAATTCTAAGGACCGTAGCCGTTATCCCGCTGCGCTGACAGTGCTACGAGATGCTCAGAAAGGCGAGTGTTTCCAACGCTTTGCTAAGACGAGACACAGTGGTGGCACGTGCCGGTTGCTTTGCGTTCTACTCCTTATCGCTTCCGAGACAGGCACGCATCTTTCTCCGCGGGCGCGCACGCCTTCCTTCGTTTTCGAAGATAACTGCCAGATGGCGCTCGTGTCCAACGTGCGTCGATGCGCTCGTTCGCCTTTGCTGCGCGGATCGAGACTCTCTAACGCAGCGCTTCCAGAATACAATTCACCAATTTTCTCGCGCAGAATATCAAATAAACGTTTAGTTCCTGCTCTCCACACGCAAGACTATCGCCTTTCGACGACATTTGCAGTGAAACATGTAGATACGGGGCCAATTTTTTTTGTTCTCGTTTAATATATCTTTTCGCGGTATTCCACGCGTTCTCTTTACAGGTATATTCTACAGGTATCTTTGCAGGTGTATTTACAGGTTCTCTTTACAGGTATTTGGCGTTAGCCGTCGCGACCGTAATGGGCCAGTAGGCGTCAACGCGGGTGAATTCACCTCGAACGGCGCCATTGCTACCAAACACCGAAAGACAATGCGCAACCTCTCTTGCATCATTGTACAGCAAAAAAAAAAAATGAAGTATACTTCGGTGGAGACATGGTTCACTTTCATGTTACACTGATTCCAATGATGGAGGGATGAACACCAGTACCAAATAAACCCTCGACTGGAACTTCAACCTCCATCCGGACTTCGTCGACGTTAAGCTTCGATTATTTGTCGCCTTTGGTTGGGGGTTGTCTGCACAAAAACATACACAACCCTCATTGGATTGACCGACAATGCGGAATGCGACGTCTGCGGCACAGAAGAAGACATCGACCATCTGCTATTCTGTTTCTCTGGGTTTGCCTCTGAAAGACAGAAGCTTTCTGACGCATTGCGACAATTGGACGATCGGCCACTTTATATGCAGATGCTACTGGAGCACCGTATTCGTCTTTTCTCGACTCAAAAGGCAGTCAAAGCTGTCTTGCGCTTTTTGAGGACTACAGGCCTATGTGAACACCTTTAACTTTTGTGTAATGCCACCGGTGCACACGCGTCAGCCCATTGACTAACAATCTTTCTTTTTGTCTCCTTCTTTTCTCTTTCCTCTCTCTCATCTTTGTACTTTCCCTTCCCATTACCCTAGTGTATGGGATAGCCAACCGGGAATGTGACTCGTTAACCACTCGGCCTTCTCTCTTGTTGTTCTTGTCCTCTTCCAAGCATTGTCACTTGTGGACACATCCGTGATTTCTGTTTCAATTTTTTGGTTATTGCAACTTTTTGTCGTTCTTTTAGAACACAACGAGCTCAGTGCTAGCTGCCATATTGAAAAGCGCGTGGCGCCGTCTGTTGCAAGCGCGGCGAAGCAACAATCTCAACTGCCAGGCGAGCACACGCTCTGCAAATCAAACGTGAACCTTCACAGCTCGAGTCCGGCCGTAAGCATGTTTCGCGATGTTCTTGTGCTGGAATTTTATGCTTATTTCGTGTGAAACGTCGAGAAGACCTTCCTCTACAGTTCGGAGCGTCCGCAGCACCCGCATTGCAGACTACAGAAGCAGCTTCATCAGGTACGTGCTATTGCGATTGAAAGAAACACAAACAGTGAAATGCGTTGCTTTCCACTCAGTCTAACTGCAGCGTGCCTTGGCTGTGACAAGGCAGAATTTGTGCTGTGAGCCGGCGTCAACGTATCTCTAGAATCTGGTTCCAACTTACGCTCATGCACCACATGTGTATCAATTTTCCGTCCTGCCGGGCACTCGGAACACACGCACGGTGCAAAAGTGCCAAGCCAGAACAAGATTTTAAAACGCTACGGTGACGCCGGCTGAAAGCACGTGCAAATTCACCTAGTGACAGTCATGGCATATCGCAGTTCTACTGGTTCGAACGTCATGCATTTCGCGCCGTTTACGCATCGCGATAGTAGGCCGTTACGGTTGTGCTAAACATGCGCGGTGCGTGCATTCACGGGTGAGTCGTAATTCGTTAATCCTATTATTGACATATGGTCTGAGTAAGAGTACGGCAATAGTTTTGTGCCTCATACTACAGGCACACTGCACGCAAATCGCTGCTGTAAAGAGAAACACCTGAAGTCGCGCTTGAATAAACGTTTACCTTCCTGTACTCTTCAATGGGCTCGTAGTTTTTCCTGCTGATTGCGATTATATCCTAAGGTGGTGGAGCTCGGCGTTTTTCGTTGCGGACGGAAATCTGTGCTACCGCAAAACACCGCACCGGCACGATTCCCGCGATGCGCTGTGAACTTCACAGGCAGTGCTCAGCAATCTCTTCATCTTGCGCTCGTTGTGGCATCAGATGACAGCGCAGTGGTACCCAGATCACATTTTATAAGCATGCGCAGCGTGAACAGGCGCTTTTTCACCTTTTAAACTCCCAAAGCCACTGCGTTGCATGCTAGCGAGGCGGGCCGGGGCAGTTGCAAACAAATTATGGCGTCTCTGGGAGCGAGGTATATACCACCAAAGGCGCCTAAGTGCGAGGTAGGTGTGCTCTCGTCGCCCTGCCGCGGTGGTCTAGTGGCTAAGGTACTCGGCTGCTGACCCGCAGGGCGCGGGTTCGAATCCCGGCTGCGGCAGCTGCATTTCTGATGGAGGCGGAAATGTTGTAGGCCCGTGTGCTCAGATTTGGGTGCACGTTAAAGAACCCCAGGTGGTCTAAATTTCCGGAGCCCTCCACTACGGCGTCTCTCATAATCATGTAGTCGTTTTGGGACGTTAAACCCCACATATCATCTGGTGTGCTCTCGTCTATAGGTGTTGGTCTAAAACTTCCAGAAATTGCCCTGAAAAAAAAAAGGCCATGAAACAGACCACAAAAGATACGCGGAACGCTTGAGCTTCGCCTTGAAGAGTAGATCAAGATAGTGAAGTATGGCCTCGTGACCACCACCTTCTGAAGTGCTAGCCTGCTTCGGTTTTCGTGTACGGAAATGTGTACGGAAGCCTTGACTGCGCGTGTACAGAAACCAACAAACGTGTACGGAAACCCTTGACTGCGCATAACATTGGCCATTTCCTTGCATCAAGGAATGCCTATTGCAAGCATACTTGTTTAGTGTCGAATGGAATGGAACGGCAAAACTTTGTTTCGCCAAGGCCCATGGGATCATGGCCGTCATATAGGTTTGGTCCTCCCCCCCCCCTCCCCCGCAACTGAAACGGGAGGAGGATCTTTCTGCTAATTAAGTAAAGTTAGTTCATCATCCTCCTGCAGAACCAATGACGCCATAACTATTTCCTTGCGATCGACCGAAAGGTTCACTATGCATTCATCGGGCAACGTGCAAACCTTACGCAGCTGTTTACTGGTTCTGCTGCGATTATGAATACATTTCTCTTAGTGCTTCGTAATACGTAGGGATTTGAAGCACCCAATCGTTGCTAACTTCGTATGTTTTCATGCCTAACGCGATTCTACGCTTTCGCCACGAAATATATTGTACGTTAAGGACACTCCTTTCATTGCATTACAGTCATACACTGTTTATTTTATTTTTTTTTTGGAGCCGTTTAGTCAAATATTGTGGCGCTGCGTAAAACACGTGCTCGCCGCACATACGGCCTGGGTTCGATCTTTACTCGAACAATTTTTATTATTTATAATACTTGCACCTTTCCTAGATTTTTTCAGTGACAGAGAAGGTGATGATTTTTCGCTCACAGCCAACGACGCCAATGCAAACACCAACACCGACGCCATTGCCGAAATTTTAAGGAAACGGGCTTTCTAACGCCACCGCCTTAAAATAACAATCAGGCGTCACACTACTTGAGTTGCATAACGAGGGCGCTGTTGCGTGCCTCCAACCTGATTCTAAAAGATCAGCTCTACCATAATCAGTGACCACATAAATAAAGTAAACTTAATACCTTACATAGCGCCGCCATGAACACACTTTCCTACACCATGAAAACTAACAACGTAATAGCTGCTTTCTAAGTCAAGAACAATAATGATTTTTACTTTGATGGGTACCCCGCCAATGTAAGTACATATATTCATCATCGTCATCATCCGCCTGACTACGTCCACTGCAGGACAAAGGTTTCTCACATGTTCCGCCAGTCAACTCGGTCCTGTGCTTGCTGCTGCCAATTTATACCCGCAAACTTCTTAATCTCCCCTGCCCACCTAACCTCGTGTCTCCGCCTAACCCACTTGCCTTCTCTGGGAATCCAGTCAGTTACCCTTAATGACCAGCGGTTATCCTGTCTACGCGCTACATGCCCGGTCCATGTCCATTTCCTCTTCTTGATTTCAACTATGATCAACTCGGTCCTGTGCTTGCTGCTGCCAATTTATACCCGCAAACTTCTTAATCTCACCTGCCCACCTAACCTCCTGTCTCCGCCTAACCCACTTGCCTTCTCTGGGAATCCAGTCAGTTACCCTTAATGACCAGCGGTTATCCTGTCTACGCGCTACATGCCCGGTCTATGTCCATTTCCTCTTCTTGATTTCAACTATGATATCCTTAACCCCCGTTTGTTCCCTAATCCACTCTGCTCTCTTCTTGTCTTTTAAGGTTACACCTACCAATTTTTTTTTTCCATCGCTCGCTGCGTCATCGTTAATTTAAGCTGAACCATCTTTGTAAGTCTTCAGGTTTCTGCTCCATAGCTAAGTACTGGCAAGATGCAGCTGTTATATACATTCCTCTTGAGGGATAGTGGCAATCTACCTGTCAGGATTATATTAGTTCGTGTCACATATAATTAGTTAGTGTCACATATATTAGTTGCCATAAAAGCGCATATGGCCCTCACTATCTATTTAAGTGTTCTATAAAGATTTATCACTTTCTCTCCGCTCCACATGCCGGCGATATTGGTTCAAAAGTGTCGCGGGGCGCGTTGAGGATAGTGCATGAACAGTGCTGTAAACACGTGGTTTTGAGGATGATTGTCTTACTTGGGGACCACCGAAGCCAAAATTTTGGTCTGTCTGTAAGTTTGTCTGTTTGTCCGCGGTAACGATACTTTAAAGATACCTCAAACGGCCAAACCCATCCGCAGCACCCACCAATATTGCTCAAGTTTCAGCGTTGAATCTTGTGCGATTGGTAATTAAAAAGCAATTGTTGCGCACATCTGAGGTGCCATAACAGCACGTTGGTGTTTTGTATGTGTGTCATTATACTAGAGAAGGCACGCACAAGCAATTCTAAGCACCGTAGCGTTCATCACGCTGCGCTCACAGTGCAATGCTATGCAAAAAAAAAAGGAAACGTTTCCAACGCTTTGCTAAGACGACACGGTGGTGGCACCTGCCCGTCGCTTTGCGTTCTACACCTTATCGCCTCGGAGACTGGCGCACATCTTTCTCCATGGGCGCACACGGCTTCCTTCGTTTTCGAAGATAACTGCCAGATGGCGCTCGTCTCTAACGTGCGTCGATGCGCTCGTTCGCCTTTGCCTCACGAATCGACACTCTCTAACGCAGCGCTTCCAGAATACAATTCACCGTTTTTCTCGCGCAGAATATCAAATAAACGTTTCGTTCACTCTCTTCACACGCAAGACTATCGTCTTTCGACGAAATTTGCAGTGAAACATCCAGATATGGGGCGAATTTGTCGACGTACTGAGATCCGTTCTTTGGCCACTATGACAAGCTGCTGTGTGTTACTGTGTACTAGTTCACGTGCGAAAGGCTCGCGGATGTTTCACTTACCTTGTAACAGCGAAGGAAGAAGAAATTGCGAAGCACATGTTAAACGCGGCCGCTGGCATCCGACCGACAGCACCAAAATATTTGAAGCTGATGGTTAATTTGTCCAGTATGTGGCCGTGGCATCTTTTATTCACTACAGTGAGTATGCTGTTAAAGCTATCGTTCCTTGTATGGCTATAGCTACATCCCATATTCACCGCATGAAGGTACTTTCACAAAAAAGGATGTTATGCTATGCGTCAAGCCATGAGGAGTGAGAAAATGCTTCGGCAACCTTGCCAATAAGCTTAGAGAAGCTTCGCCAAGACAAATTAATCACACCTCATGCTAAATAGCATAGCCGAAACGATCAAAGTATTCAATACAAATCAGTGCTGACGGATACCCGCTGGTACCAATGAATCCACCGGAATGAGCCATATGCTTAGAAAAAAGCCCAGTTAAGCCAGTATAATGCAGCTATTGGAGTTTGAACAAGCCACTTTACCACTATTCGAAAGCAATCTATACTGATAGATAGCTACTTAACAAGTGTAATTAGGCAAGATTGATTTGATTGATATGTGAGGTCTAATGTCTTGAAACCACCATACGAATATTAGAGACGCCCTAGTGGAGGGTTCTGGAAATTTCGACCATCCGGGGTTCTTCTCGTCGTGTCGTGCATTGACCACGTTTTCGTGCGTGCGCAGAACCTGCTCACAAAAACCGCATTAGTACAGACGAAGATGGCTGACCATTACTTTGTTTGCGGCTCAATCAGCTGTCCACATATGACGACGATGCCAACCGATACAAAAAAACTAATTTTTGTGCTAGATTAAAAAAAATTGATAATCTGGTGGCTCATTATGACTGGAATTCTTTGTTGTCAATAACGTCTCTTAGTGATCTCCACGATAAATTTGTAGAAGCGTTCATAAGCTTAAAAGAAAGTGCGACGCGAACGATACACATTAAACAACGTAAATTGGATAAAAAATGGATGTCAACACATATACTCGCTGCAATAAAAGAAAAAGACTTGCTTTGGACACAATGTAAGCGTTATCCTAACTGTTCAGACTTGCGAGCCAAATTTAAGCAAAGCAGAAACAAGGTTAATGCTATGATTCGCTCGGCTAAACGAACCCATTTTTGAGACAAATTTAAGGATGCCAGTAACAGCAGCAAAAAAAAACCTGGGTGTTAATTAACACCTTTAGAGGTGCAAACACTCGCGTCAATATTTTGAATAACTTTTTTTTTTCGAGTCAAGCCAATAACGCACAGGATATTGCTGATGAATTTAACAACTTTTTCTCTCGAACAATTAAAACACAAATTCCCAAGTAGGCCCGTACACTTTACGTCACAGTGTTAGCGAATCGGCTTATCTACCTTCAATATCACATAATTACTTACGATCTATCATTTTCAGTTTGAAGTGTAAAAAATCTGCTGGTATTGATGGTGTTTCTATAACTGACTTGCACCGTACTTTTGAATACACACATGAAGTTCTGCTAGCACTAATTAATCGCAATATTTCTAGTGAAGAAATTCCCATAAACTTGAAAACATCAATTGTTATACCTCTACACAAATGCGGTGCGCGTGATAAACTTGAAAATTATAGTCCGATATCAATTATGCCTTCTATAGCACGAATACTAGAAAAACATTTGTTGTTAACGATGACAAGCTTTCTCGATAGTCACAACATCTTATTGCCTTGCCAGTATGGTTTTCGACAGGGGAAAAGCACTCAGACGCTACTGGAAGACTTCTCAGATCAGTTGAACGAGGCGTTCGATAACAACAAAGTTGCCTGTGCGCTCTTTCTTGACTGCAGCAAGGCTTTCGACAGTGTCCATCATACCTTGTTATTGGATAAACTTTTTCAGTTAGGGTTTAAGGCCAAACCTCATAAGCGCAAAAATGCACGCGACAGCGACAAGCGACGCGACGTAGATCGCCTTCGCGCGATCAGTCGCTAGCGCAGGCAAACCTCATTCACGCGACGGCTTCAGCGAGCGAACTTCACTGTTGCTGGCATGAGGCCGTCTACTCGCACCAAGAAAACCGCGTAGCGAGCGGTATGCAATTTAAAAATAAGATATATTGTTGTGTAATGAAACGGAAAGTGTTTATTATTGCCTTGCATCACTTTTTTATATGCACATGCGTAATAAACATTGCGTTATTTCTTGTTGCGCATACGTGACTCGGGCAGGGTCACGTGCACCTATGTAGTCTTCGTCTTTTCCGGTATTTCGCTATTGGCTGCTTGAGCCGAGCACTTCCGGGCGATGAGCAACGGTTTCCAAATCTGGAGAACCGAGCGATCGCGCGAAAACTAGCACGCGACACGTCGCGCGAACGCCCTGTTTCGGCGCTCATAGCGTCGCTCGTCGCTGTCGCGTGCATTTTCGCGCTTATGAGGTTTGGCCCTTAGGGGTGCTTTCTGGTCTTTGTTGGCAAATTTCCTCCAGGCAGGCGTAAACTTGTATCCATTGAACAATCTCACAGCGCGTTCCAATACACCAAAACCGCCGTTCCACAGGGATCAATTCTTAGTCCGCTGCTATTCAATATTTTTGTAAATGACCTGCACAGCGTGGTACCGGTTTCTCTATATCAGTACGCCGACGACACTGTGATCGTGACGACTGAAATTAACTTTTATGAGGCGATTACTCTTCTGGTCAGCTGCCACTAAAACCATGGATTGGTTTCGAGATAACTTTATTAATATAAATGTGTCTAAAACTAATCTAATCTGCCTCTACAATCCATTGAAGAAAGTAACCCTTGACTATCCTTTCATTTTGCATTGTTCTGACTGTTCATCCTGCTTTTGTAGTCCATTACAGTATTCATCTGTTGTGAAATACCCTGGCTTATACATTGACAGCGACCTTTCCTGGAATAGTCATCTCGTTTATGTTTGCAAAAGACTTCGCGCTGTGTCATGTCTATTATATAACATAAGATACAACATGCCGTTTTCAGTACGTAAGATGATAACATACGCTTTAGATTACGGTATACTGCGTTACGGAATAACCATTTACGGACACTGTGCTGTCTGTTGGCACAATAGAATAAACGGAATATTGCGTTCGATTTTAAAAACTATATCTTACTTCCTGAACATTAATTCTGAGAAAGACATTTTCAGAACGCTGTTTATGCCAAACTTCAATGATCTGTTAATTTAAACGGTTGCTTTCGAACATTTCTGGTCCAAAGAATTCCTGGTTCCGTATGGTACTTCTCGTTCTTTAACGCACAAAGTAGTTTACTGGAGGCCGCGGTGTTCAACAAAGTATGGAACTAGAAAACGAGCCCATTATGTGCCAACCTATTTCAATGTACTACCCCCCAGCATTTTTTCGCACAAGAACAAAATACAAATTAAAGAAACTGCTACGGCGTATTTGTCTGCAATTCTAATGCATGCCGTGTGTAATTTCATATACACCCATTCGCAAGCATGATGCTGCACAATTATCCAGTGTGTTACTTTGCTTAAGAAGCATTTGCCCTAATTCTTTTTTTTTTCTTTACACCTTTTCACTTTCAATTGCTGTAAGTATTGCTTATATGCCCGGTTGTTTCTACTCTTATATGCACGTTGTTTTTTGTCCTATCATCCCTCTTATGCCATAAAATACAATCTTGTAACGCGTCCGGTTTGTTTTGCTGGCTGCCAAGCTCTGCCACTCAAGCCACCAATTGGCTTTGGCAGGCCTAGTAACATGTACTGTTTTATTTGAAGAAATGAAAGATATTATTATTATTAATATTATATTATTATTATTATTATTATTATTATTATTATTATTATTATTATTATTATTATTATTATTATTATTATTATTATTATTATTATTATTATTATTATTTAACGTGCCCCCAAATCGGAGCACACGGGCCTATCGCTATTTCGCCTTCATCTAAAATGCAGCCATTGCAGTAGGGATTCGACCCCGCAACGTGCGGGTCAGCAGCCGAGTACCTTAGCCACTAGACCACCGCGGCGGTGTGATTAGGAAAGATTAGTGGAGATTATGTCGTATCGTGCTAATCCAGTCCAAGATAGCATAGCCATGACATAGATTGGACCCGACTTGCCTATGTGCTTTCCGAATAATCATGAGTAAATAAATCCGGGATAAGCTAGTTAGAACGACACAAGGTTGCGTGAATTGAGAATGACTAGCCCTTTGGGCGACTGCGTATGCTAATGTTAAGGCTATTCTAATGAACAGGATTAAGTAGAATAATGCCAGCCGGATTATGCTGACCACCTTCAGTTTAAGCTTACGAGCCACATCTTCCTTAACGAAGCTTCTTTGGCTTCCGCCAACCAGAATATCTCGAACGCGTTGCCTTCTGTTGTTTTTGACTAATTCGGCGTAAAATGTCAGAGGATATATCACGCTGTTCCTAGGTGGTTGGTTAGTGGATGATGCATCTTCACATAACGAAAAAACGTTCGATGAAATGCACACGGTGGCACTCCCTAAGGTTCCTCGTGTAATTGGGGTGACATATGCTGGAAGTGTGTCTTCCGTGGCAGGAAATGCAGGTTAGCGTGAGAGGCTTCTGGCGTTGCCTTACTCTGCGACGCTTGATAACGCTGCTTGAACAGCCAGTGATGGGTTCAGAGTTGTCGGCGTACTCGACGTTCCACGTCATCGGCGTGCAATGCAGATCGCTGTGGCAGCTCTAGCCATGCGCTAGGCGTCTTAGAGGATGATTTGCTCGTTTGAAGTAAAGTCTTGCGCTTGCCAGGTTCAAAAGACGACCACAGATTCGTTTTAGCGAACGACTGCTTGGTGGCGGGCCTGTGACAAGGGCGTGGTAACTTCGAAGACCAAATCTTCCATTGATCGTGGAGGTTGACTGCGCGACGAAAGCTTGCCGTAGCGAACTGGTCATATCAAATGCGAAGGGGTTGACGCCTCCTCAAAGACAAGTGTACTGGCGTACGCTAACATCGTAGAGCTACGGAAAGGTATGATTTGCGGCCCAAAAAGTCTTCGTCGGCAGCTCCGGAATCTGCGTCCCAGACGCGTCCAGCTCGAAAGATTATGACAATGTGCCTTGAGGTGCGACACTCGGTGATCCCCGGGTTTCGGCACCAAAATTATGTGGACGCTAAAACGTTAAACGTGCGGAATTACTCAGCCAGAACCCATTGTCACCATGATCGAACGCGGTCTTCTTCTTCTTGGCCTTTTACTGGCTGGCAGCGTTTATTTGTACATCATACGTTTTTTTTACAAAAGGTACTAAGAAATAAACGTTTTTGGGGGTGGGGCAACTGATGTCTAGTACCATGGAAAAGGTGCGATTACTTAAGGAGACACCGCATTAGCTTCATGAAGGCACAATTTATACATTTACCAATGCAAGCCACACCAGCTATGGCTTGTTGGGTGGAAATCGGCCGCGAATGCTGATGGGAAGTAGGTTGTAACTTTACTATCGAGAACCGATAGTGAGCTTTTGTGCAAGGTTCCCTGCTGCATCGCTGGTTGGAACGACAGCCCGACGTGCCTGGCTACATGACTCCTGGTGAAGAAATGGGCTTCGACATCACAGAGGCCACTGCTACCATCCTCGTCAACGTTTACTCATCCTCAAGACCACTGGCTCGCATCCCACTTCGTTGTTTGTTTTTGGACTTTTTGGACTTTCTGCATTCAACAACAATGCATTTAAAATAAACACACACACACGCACGCACGCACACACACACACAATCACACACACACACGCACGCACACACACACACGCACACACACACACACACGAACTCCAAAAACTCAAGTGGGGGAAATACACTGCTGCTGCATATCGACCTGCTCATTCCTGAGAAGCTAACTAGTTTATTTATTACAGTTCCATGCTGCACTCACTAGGTTTTACCCATGTTATTTTTGTTAGCTAATTGGCTTTTTCAAATAAAAATAAAAATTTGGGGAGTTTCCCCTCTTCATTTATGTTAGATTGGCTTGAGCCCGTTATACCTCCTGGTGGTACGGGCTACCCATTTTTTACTTTTAGTTATTTTTACATATAGGGGGCGGAAAAGCACACAAAAAAGTGCAGGTGACGCAGTTTTTGTATTTCTCTTTCGTTTCTTTTTTCAATCATGCAATGTTTATCATGCAATCGTTATACTTGCCCAGAACTCTAGTTATGAAAATTACTACTATAGCTAAAAATGGGCATAAGTTTCCTTGGTTAAGAAAGGAAACAAAGTTTCTCTATATACGCGAGTATCATAAAGCTTCAATTACACATTTAAAAAGTATAGGTGTTGTTGCCTGTTTTATTCCCCTAATATTTCGCAGCAAACACAAGGGCGTTTGTCAATTAGGCGAATTCACAGGCAGATAAACACATCGCACTCAATAGCCACGAACACGGTGCTTCACAACACTCCCATGATGAACAGCGCAAGCAGAAGTCAACGGACACTTTGAGTTGCTGCTTGGTGTGTTGAGAGAAATGAAGTTGCAGAATCGACCAAGCATATATTCGTGGATGCCAGAATCGATTGATCGGTCGGGCCGTCAGTCACGTGGGGTCAGTTTGCTTGGTCTGTAGGTCTGACTGGAGAAAGAAACAGGAGCTCAAGAGGACTGGTGCACAGAAAAAAAAAGGTCGCCTCCACCTTTCCTCATCTGATCACGAGAATGACGCGTCCGTATACTTTCGTTCCAGTTCACTGGGAACGATAGGAACTATTGTTCCGCTGCACGGAAGAATAGTTACTGAAAACAGCTGGATGTAATACGAACGTCATGGTGAATCCATACAATTCTCTTTTTTTGCTAGTAATACCTCATTTATTGCCTCGCAAGACTCCCTTGGTCCCCTATGCATTCGGTGAATACAAACTGGAGCATTTACATGATCGTCTCTCACTACAGGCGGATGTTATACAGAACGTCATGGTGACTGGATGTGCACGATTTCGCTGGACATGCTCCAAATAATGCTATCGTAAGACTCACACGGTCACCTATGCATTCGCTGACTACAAACCTGGGTCGAGACACGATAATATATAATCACATTCACACGTTACACGGCTCGTCATGATGACTCGGTGAAGCCTTTCACTCGGCATGCCCCGAAAAACGCTTTTGTGAGACTCATGGGGTCACTTATGGATCCACAGAATACAAACCAGAGGTAAGGCAGGACATTATACTGAACATTCCGGTGGGTGGCTGAATGGAAGCTTCCGCGCGGCATGCCCAAATAAATGCTATCGTGAGACTTAACAAGGTCACCTGTGTATCCGCAGAATACAAACCGGAGGCAAAGCGGGGTTGTGTAAAACAACAGTCAGGCTTTTTACTGAACGTCCCAGTTTCGGCATCCAAGCTTTGGCTGGGGGTAACCCAATAAATGCTGTCATAAAATTCGCAATCTCACCTGTGAATTCGCCCATACTAACCGGATGCCGGTCGTGATCGTATCATCTAACAACAGTCAGACGTTATAGGAACGTCATGGTGACTCCATTCAAGCTTTCTCTAGACATACCTCAATAAATGCTAGTGTAATACTCAAAAGGTGACCTATGCATTCGCCAGATACAAATCGCAGACAAGACACGAGAGTGTCTACCAACAGTCAGATGCTATACCGAACGTCACGGTGACTACGTACAATATTTTGCTGTAAATGCACCAATTACTGCCATCCAAGACTCATAAGTTTATCTATGCATTCACCGAATACAAACCGGAAGCAAGACAGCAGAGTATTCAACAACAGTCGGACGTTATGCAGAGCGTCATGGTCACTCCATGCAAGGTTTCGGTGGACATGCCCCAATAAACGCTGTTGTAAGACTCACAAGGTCAACAATGCATTCGCTGAATGTAAACCAGAGGAATGACACGCTAGTGTATAGCAACAGTCGCACGTTAAACGGAACCTCATGGTGACTCCATGTGATCTTTCGCTGGACATGTCAAAATTATGCTATTATAACACTCAAGGTCACCCATGTATTCGCCGTATATAAATAGGAAGCCAGAGGCGATAGCATATAACAACAGTCAGACGTTATACTTAATGTCTGACTGAAGGCGGGATTCAGTAACTGACATGCTCAATTCATGCACTTTAGTGACCACTGGAAATTCGTAGACCAAAACAAAAACTTACAACGTTATATTGTAGAATGCAAGGGATAATAAATATACTTAAGGACGAGTACACACGCCTTTCCGGAAAACGTAGTGCCAGATAGACCCTTACAAAAATCCTATATATGGACTTATATAAAAATCCCCATATATGGCTACATCAGGAATGTGGGCATATCTGGCCCATATATGGAATCCCCATATATGGGCCGTATATAACTAGATATGTCCAAATCCTGATATAGCCATATATGGGCCTTATATCCCCATATATGGGTGTTGCTGTATATGGCCATATATGGCTATATATAGAAGCATCCATATAAGGTCTTATATCGATGCTTTCATATATGGCCTTATATGGATACCTTTATATAAAGCCATTCAAATGATTCATCTATATTAGTTCAGCTTGTGTCACCGGCAAAAAAAAAATATAGCTGCTCAAATCATTCTTCAGCTAGAAATATACCTGTTTGTTGAAAGGTCTGCATGCAGCCACTATCATCTCCAAAACAAAGGCAGTACATACCCCGTGAACATTCTTGTTCAATTAAGTTATCCTCAATATATCTCAAGTTATTCTCAACAACTATTTGCTAGAATGTAACTTGGCATCATATCTAAAGCTTGTGGTGGGCACATGTCACTGTTAGTCCACTTTTCCTGAAGAGATACATTCTTTGTGCTTAAATATATTGCTTACTTATCGACACTTTTTTTATCTATTTATTTCATTACCCACAGCAGCAATTGGCATTACATTGAGGGAGCATTTACGAAAAGTAGAATACAAAAAATACATAGCCAAACAAATAATCAAAGTCACCTGAATCACAATCTGCAAGAGAAATTCATATATAAATCGGAACATTTTCTAACATATAAATCAGAACAATTCTAACATGAAATAAAACAAATATTTGGGAGTGTAGAGGCAATGCTAGAAGGCAGCTGGTTCCATCTTGTAATTTTTTTTTGGTAACAAATCATTTTGAAACACGTCATTCTTGCATGCGATTATTCTTATCTTGAACCTATGGTCAACACGGTCTGAGACATACTACGGTGCAAGTAAATATTCCGCTTTATCGATTCCGACTTGACAAAAATAAATAGCATAAAAGAACCCAATTTGACTTTTGTAAAGATATCTTTCACAGTGTGTTATGTTTAAAACTTTTCTCGTGTGTCAATGGAGCGTCCATAGTCAGTCAAAACGAAATATGACTTGCTATTGACCGTATGAACTGCGTGTGCATTGAATAACTTAAATGAGTTGATAATCAACTTTTAAGAAGTTCGGTCAAAAGTGATTGGTATGCAAGCTTGTTATGTACAAGTATTGTGACTGATGACCTATAGAACAACTGCTAAAACTGGTGTCTATAGGTCTCTGTGCGCGTGGGAACGGAGGCATTTAACAATATTTCTTGCCAACGGGACACTAAAAATGTACTTTGTAAACGTAATCGACTTTCCATTTTGCCAATAATGCATCATTAATGTAACAGTGGTAAAGAGCTCATTCTGCAAAAATTCCGGTGTAGGCATCAGTGGCTCTCCGTGAAAAATCGTCTTGTCAATGATCGAAAATTGACAGAATGCAAATAAAACAAATATTATAAATTTTCGGGTTTGAGTGATGATCGAAATCATGCAGGCAATTTGCATGGCATGCAAGTGCTCTACAACACAGCTATGCATCTGCTTGGAAATAAAGCATGAATAACTTCTCTTGTTGTAAATGCAAGGAAAATAACTGTCATGCTTAACAAATACATGTATCCTGCATACAGGTTTCACAACACAACATTTAATATCGCAGCTATATTGCATGATACAAGCGTGCATTGTCATCAAGCATTACAACACGTTATTACCAACGTGACTTCGCGGTCTAAAGACAGCCAACCATTACAAAAGGCACACTGGTTACTGCACGTATTTCCTCACGACTGCGTAGTGGGTGCATAAAGTTCTAAAACATTTTACACACATTATATTGAGAAGCACGTTCTGCTGGGCGAGTTGGTATTTCATCTTAACTTAGTTGCGCGAAAAAATTTGAAGTGCGAAAGGAAGACACCTGGACACAGCGCACACTAACAACTGAAACTTTATTGAAGAAAACAGACATATGTATGCGGTTACGACAACACGTGAGGTGGAAAAAAATGATTAGATGAGCAGACATCTGATCATTTTCTTTCACAGTGTGGACATCGTGTGGTGGACGGCACTGCGCTGTCGTGTGGGAAGTATTATTTAGAATTTATTTATATAATTGTAGATCACAAAGCTTCTTTAAAGGAATTAACAACCATTCTTTAACCAATCATCATATTGTAGAGAGTGTGGCTGCGCGCCCTTGTTTGGAATACGGTAGTTAAAGCTAAATTCAGTGGCACGGTATAGCGCGGGAAATCGGAGAGGCGTATTTCATAAACAAAGCTGGGGATTCATGTGTCACGTAACTCTCACTTATGTTGCTTGCTACTGAGGTAGCTTTCCTGGAAGCGCATCATTTATACAATCTGCCTGCTCATCTAATCCTTTTCTTTCACCGCACGTGTTCTCGTAACCGCATATATACGTATGTCTGTTTTCTCCAACAATGTTTCAGTTGTCAGTGGGTGCTGCGTCTAGGTGTCCTCCTTTTGTACTTCAATTTTTTGGCGCAACTCAGTAATTACATAATATTTCTTGTTCTTTAAACTATGTTACCCCTTTTTTACACAAAATGCAGCCATGTGCGAAACCTTCATTGAGACACTTTCAACCTTCTCAATTACACAGTACTATTCCACAATTAAATTTGTTCAAGTAGCATCATGCAATAAAGAGTACACACTAAGTGATTGAATTACGCACAAGAAACAGGATCGATACTGCTATCACGTTAAACTGTGAAAAACGGAGCTTAACGGTCCCCCAGTTTTTTCACACATTGCAAGCCCTAATGCATCATACCAGTTTATTTGTCGGCTTGCGTAAAACTATCTACAGTGCTCGTGGATTAAAACGTGACATCACATTATTTTGTGTAACTATGTATGCGGGTATGCACAGTTCCTCAAGGTAACCACGCAATTTTGCGACATCAGTAACGATAATGTCGCCTGTGATATACGCATTGCAGTCAAATTTACACTTATATCACCCTGGTTGTAAATGGTGGAAACTAAATTACGGGCTATTCTTAAGTTTTTTTATTTGGATCCGTGACATAGCACCCTGCTTTGAAGAATCAAACTAGCAACAAAATTTTAACTGCGTGTCCTTATCAAAACACACGTAAATATAAAAACAAGTAGAACGTAGACGAAGAAAGATAAATGCAAACGCAAGACAAATTCAAACGTGGGCTCATAAATCTCATGACACCCTTAGAGTTTGAGATATGCAACTCTTTTTATTTGTAATTGCGCAAGTTGTAATTTATCCTTGGTTTTTCCTCAAGCATTAAAATGAGAAAAATAAGACACAAGTATATTTACATCAATATATTTATAAAAAGTACAATGGCACAAAACCAACAATTTCCTGGCGTAGATTTTTTGATTAAATAGAGCACTGTCTGGATCAAGTGAAAAAAAAAGAAAGTGTTGTCGTATCGCTTAAACAAAACAGCCTAATGACGTACCCACAATTAGCATAAAGTTATTTACTCAGCAAGCATGCAATGTGGTATGTTTTCGAGTTATCATAATATTTATGAACAACGTGCGAAGGTAATGAAAATGATGAACTTACCTTAACATTTAACCGAGACATGTCTTTCAAGGAGCCTGTTAATCCCGATAACCTATTCACACCTTAAAGCCACCACGTGCATTCGTACTGCTTTAGGAAGAAGTTTTGAAGCAACGCTTGCCCGCAAGCGTGGGTATCCATTTTCTTCTCGCACGAAAAGTTGACGATCGCCAATCCAGCAGCGTACAGACGCACACGCACACGCACACAAAAACACTTCCACGTCCGTCCACAATTTCGCCACGTACAGCGAAGTAGATTCCTGAGAGCTGCGCGATTATCTTGTGTAAATTGGAGCAGTAGTTGAACACGAAATAAGAGCAAAAGGAATGAAAATTAACAAACTCGATCAGCATGGCACCCATGACTCCGGCGAGCAAAAAAAACAACAATGACGCGGACGGATACAGTGCACGCAGGCTTGACAATGAATATTGCAATGGATACTACATTACTCCTTGAGATCAATGATTTACGCACTTTTCACTAGAACTAAATTTTCCTGAGCTTATTGGTGAACGACGTTTCATTTTTTAACTATTATTGACGCAATGTTATTACCATACGACTGAATGTTTGTGCAAACTATTTTCTTCGTCGTTACTTGAAATGGGCCGCGGCACTCTCTTTCCTGCTCTGTCCACAGACTGGTGTAAGCCACGGCAGGGCTTCACGGTGCCTACGTGCGCTCCTTCGAACAACTTTCTCTGAATTGTCCACCCATCCGATGGGCGCCCTTTTTTGTATTTTTTTTTTACTGTGCGCACCCCTTGCAACCTAGCAGTCAGGCGAGTTTTTTCGTACAATGGACTTCAACTTCCTTCCGCGGGCCCAGAAAGCTGCACGTGCAAGTCCTTTGAGACAGGCATTCCGCGGAGCTGAAATCGCTGCTTCGTGTACGCTGGCTACGAAGACGCGTTTCAGCCGAATTATCATCTTATTTCGCAAGCATTTATAATGATAATAATAATATTCAATCAACCAATAATCAATCAATCATTTTTTAACCTACCCAAGAACAACCATAGGGTCTTTCATGCTGGCGCGCGCGAAAAGAAAACAAAAACAAACAATACATTACAGACTGTCCACAGAAATGCAAATCAATAAAAAGAGCAAAGACGAGCAGTCGAAAAGAAATCAACGCACAATGAAAACAACAAATAAAAGAGTAGATATTCATGGAATGGGACTGAAAAATAATGTAGAATATACATAACCGTGCCGAAGGCTTCCTGAAAGACGGAAAAGGGAAGAATCTGTGCATGTGCAAAGCTACGTTAGGACAGGGCAGCCCTCACTGACAAAACGAAAATGACTGTAGACTATGAAAAACATAACGAATTAAGAAAGTTGACGTTAGATAGACTCAGTATTCTGCAAAGGATAGAGTGTTGAAAGAAGCTGGCAGGTACATGCAATGGTCGATTCTCTCTCGATAACTTACGCGGAGTTTCAAAATTATTACAACCGAGAAGGGCAGAATATCTCACCCTGAACTAGCTTGTAAAGAAATAACAGCTCAGCGCGATTTTGCCGGCCGTTAACTGATGGCAAATATAATATTCTAGCAGTGTTGAAAGGATTCTAGTGAAACAATGAGGGTAAATGCTTATGAAATTTTTTGGACTCACTCAGTGGCGCTACTGCTGGATATAGCAGGGCCATTCCAAATCAAATATGCATATGTACTCAAATTGACGACGACATATCGCGGTGTACAATTTGTAGAAGGCTGTAGGAGAACCGGATTCTCGCGAGATGTTGAGCCAACAGGAAGAGAATGAAGGCCTCGCATGGCAGCACATTTAATGCAAGTAGAAAAAATTCAGCATGCTATCAAAAAGAACACCAAGATAACTGATCTCATAAAACTTACATAACGACACAGTATGACAGCATATGAATTCGCTGTTGGACGTTTTGCGAAATACAACAACAACAACAACAACATTAATGATAATAATAATAATAATAATAATAATAATACACTCATATCATTCTGACATGTGCGAAAATATCTAGCCACATTGAATGAAATGCCAGTGTCCGGGTGCCCATGAATCTCTATACGCGAGTGTACACTTGTCAGTTTGGTGGGTATGTACCGGCATACATATCTTATAAGTGCACTACCGTGTTGGTGTTGAAAGGATATGTTCGCAAGCAGTTTGAACCGTTACGCGCCTGCACAGCAAGGGGCTATTTACATAATGTAGAGTTTGGCTTAGGTATCACGCCAGCCCGCAAAAAATGTGTCATACTAATTGTATTCACAAGGCAATGTTTAGGCTAATCCTGATGATGGCACGTGCGCTTTAGTGACCTCGACCAAGTAATGACACAACGACTCGAAATAGAAGTTTTGTGAATTCGGCAGGCTACGGTAAATGTTGCTATAAAGCTTCAGCATTTCATTACATTGTCCATTAAATATGTATCACATGTGAGTCAGCTGCACCTTTTTTAACGTACATGTCTATGACGTGAGATTTATTTGACGCTTGCAAAAAACATTACACTAAATTAATTGTTCACTTGTGCAATCATAAAATTTTTGATAAATTTACTATGTGCACAGCCAGGAAAATTATACGTAGCCAAAGGAAACGCAAGATATATTTTTGCAATAAATTAGTAAACTTCCATCTTGAATGTAATCATAATGGTGCCTGGAAGTTTCATTCACGTAAGTTCTTTTTGTTTTTAAAAATACTCCCTTAAACATTGCACAGCGCATGCAATTATAGTAAATGGCTGCTGAAAGCAATCGCAGATGAGGAGTCAACAGGATTAATAGAAATCTTGTTATATGAAGGGAGCATATAGCCATCAAAACTTTCAAATAATCAGGAATTTTGTCCACCGATGTGGAAGCTAAAAGCGCATTGAAATTACTATTTCTTGCTGCCACTTTAAACAATGCATTAATGTGAACAATATAACTTGCATGCATTTTGTCTTTACATAATATATAATAATAGCGAGGTTCGGAAGCTTCAATACGTTTTGTGACTTGACACGATTTCTTCCTCGTAAAACATGTCTGCTCTTGTATACATTATTTACGTCGTATTAGTTGCAACTTATTGTTTCAAACCTAAATGCCATGAAAAATTTACGAGTTAAATTACACGAATGCATGCATATATATGCATTCAACTGAGTTGCAACAATCACGTACACAAAGCTGACCTGAAATTTCGGTTTTTTTGCATGGCAGAAACAACATATATATTTAATACTCCTATTGTTATGAAAAATAAGCAGGTCAGCTTTGTGTACAAATTGTTATATATTACAATTCGCATAAAAGTGTGATCACGGTGCTAAATATATACGTGGTTCATCCCAAATAAGAGAGCACTTCCACATATAAGGACCCACTTGTTATGTTATATATGGTGTGGCCGTGCCTTATTTGGACGGATTTGACTCCTTATATGGGCCAACCGCGTCATATATGGCCGTATATAACCCCACACATGAACCGACTCCGCCAGATATACATCCATATATGCTTATATCTGGCCACATATGCTGCCATATATGCTTATATGGTGCCATATATGCTGCCATATATGCTTATATATGGCCAGATATAACTTATATATGGGCCATGTATGGCGTTTCCGTAAGGGGTGGGTGGTACGCTGTCGTCCGGCGGTGGTTTGTTTAGCTGTATGCCAAGATCGCCGCTTGAGTTAAGTCGGCAGTAAATGCCGTTCCTCTGTCGGTGATAAGGACCTCCGGGGCGCCGTGACGTAGGACGATATTTTCGACGAAGAACTTAGCTACCTCGAATGCACTGCCTTTTGGCAGGGCTTTTGTCTCGGCGTAGCGGGTGAGGTAGTCGGTAGCTACCACGATCCACTTGTTTCCGGAAGCCGACGTCGGGAACGGCCCCAGTAGGTTCATACCAATCTGCTGGAAAGGTCGGCAAGGTGGATCAATTGGCTGCAGAAGTCGCGCTGGCCTTGTCGGCGGTGTCTTGCGTCGCTGACAGTCCCGGCATGTCCTCACATAACGAGTGACGTCGGTGGTAAGACGTGGCCAGTAGTACCTTTCTTGTATCCTCGCAAGCGTGCGAGAAACACCGAGGTGCCCTGCCGTCGGATCGTCGTGCAGGGCCTGCAGGAGTTCTGGTCGCAGAGCTGAAGGCACCACAAGGAGGTACTTAGCTCGAAGCGGTGAAAAGTTTTTCTTTTGTTGAAGACCGTTTCGTAGAAAGAACGACGCAAGCGCGCGCTTGAATACCTTCGGGACTTCGGCGGTCCTGCCTTCGAGGTATTCTATTAGGGCCTTAAGTTCCGGGTCGGCCCGCTGTCGTTCAGCGAAGTCGTCGGTAGTTATCATTCCCAAGAAGTACTCGTCATCCAGGTCGTCGGGTAGCGGTTGGTCGACAGGCGCACGAGAGAGACAGTCGGCGTTGGAGTGTTTTTTGCCGGACTTGTAAATGACAGTAATGTCATACTCTTGAAGTTTCAGGCTCTATCGTGCGAGGCGACCTGAAGGGTACTTCAAGGTGGCTAGCCAACACAAGGCATGGTGGTCGCTCACAACTTTGAAGGGCCTGCCGTAGATGTAGGGGCGAAATTTCGACGTAGCCCAGATGATGGCGAGGCACTCCTTTTCTGTTGTGGAATAATTTGCTTCTGCTTTGGATAGCGATCGGCTGGCGTAACTAATAACCCTTTCAAATCCGTCAGCCCTCTGCACAAGAACGGCGCCAAGACCTACGCTGCTTGCGTCAGTATGTATTTCTGTCTCGGCGAATTCGTCGAAATGGGCAAGTAACGGAGGCGTCTGGAGGCGATGTTTAAGCTCCTGGAAAGCGTGTTCCTGTGGCGTTTCCCACTTGAACTCCACGTCGGCCTTGGTAAGGTTAGTGAGAGGATCGGCGATGTGGGCGAAGTTTTTCACGAACCGCCTATAATAGGCGCACAGGCCCAAAAATCGGCGCACAGCATTCTTGTCAGTGGGCGGCGGGAAGTCGGCGATGGCGGCTGTTTTCCGTGGATCGGGACGAACTCCAGACTTGCTGATAACGTGTCCCAGAAACAAGAGCTCCTCATACGCAAATCTGCACTTTTCTGGCTTCAGTGTGAGTCCGGACGTCTTGATGGCTTAAAGTACAGCTTCAAGGCGCCGAAGATGCTCGTCGAAACTCGAGGAAAACACGACGACGTCGTCCAAGTACACAAAGCAAGTCTGCCACTTCAATCCTGCCAGTACTGTATCCATAACGCGTTGAAAAGTTGCAGGCGCTGAGCAAAGGCCGAAGGGCATCACCTTAAACTCGAAGAGGCCGTCCGGTGTTATAAACGCCGTCTTCTCTCGGTCTCTTTTGTCGACTTCGATTTGCCAATAGCCAGTCTTGAGGTCCATTGACGAAAAGTACTTGGCGTTATGGAGCCGATCAAGTGCGTCGTCTATTCGTGGGAGAGGATACACGTCCTTTCTTGTGATTTTGTTCAGGCGGCGATAATCGACGCAGAAACGTAGGGTCCCATCCTTTTTCTTCACTAACACCACGGAGATGCCCATGGACTCTTAGACGGCTGGATAATGTCATCCCGCAGCATTTCATCAACTTGTCTCTTCATGGCCTCACGTTCTCGCGTCGAAACCCTGTACGGACTCTGACGGAGCAGTCTGGTATTTTCTTCGATTATGATGCGATGTTTCGTGATTGGGGTCTGCCGAATTTTCGATGACGACGAAAAGCAATCTTCGTATTGCAGGAGCAGGGCCTTGAGCTGTTCTTGCTTATCGTTCGGAAGTCTGGGATTGACGTCGAAAGCTATGGGAGGGGCTTGGTTCCTCTGAGCAGGTTCCGCAGAATCGGCGAGGGCGAAAGCACTGGTGGCTTCGACAATTTCTTCGATGTATGCGACCGTTGTTCCTTTGTTCACATGTTTGTACTCATTGCGGAAATTCGTGAGCATAACCGTTGCTTTGCCTCCCCGCAGCTCTGCAATTCCTCTTGCGACGCAAATATTTCGGGTGACCAACAGATGCTGACTGCCTTCAACGACGCCTTCCAAGTCAGGTGATTTAGGAGCGCCGACTGAAATAATGTACGCTTGAGCGAGGCGGAATGGTGACTTGTTCTTCCAGCACATTCAAGGGATGGTGTCTTGACGGCGTGCGCGGTGGTAGTGCTTCTTCTGTGGATAACGTTATCGACTTTGTTTTTAGGTTGATGACAGCACCATGGAGGCATAAGAAGTCCATGCCAAGGATGACATCTCTCGAGCAACGCTGTAGGACTACGAAGTCTGTAGGATAAATACGGCCGTTAATGGTGACTCTCGCTGTGCAGATTCCAGCAGGCGTTACGAGATGACCTCCGGCTGTGCGGATTTCAGGGCCTTTCCAAGCTGTCCTAACTTTCTTTAACTTCGCGGCGAACGACCCACTGATGACAGAAAAGTCGGCTCCAGTATCGACGAGAGCGGTCACACTGTGGCCGTCAATAAGAACGTCGATGTCGCTAGTTCGCCGTCTCGCATTACAGTTAGGGCGTGGCGTCGGGTCACGGCTGCGTCGGCTTGTTCCGCTGCTTCCATGTTGCGTCGTCAGGCCACCTCCGGTAAGTGAGCTTTCGCCGCCAGGGCTTTGCCTGGTTGGCATTGTGTTCGGAAAGCTCCGTCGCGGCGTCGTCGTCGTCGGAGGATCTTCGGTAGTTCGTCGCACAGCAACCGCACCTCCACCAGTTGCTGCCCTTAGTTTCCCGGATATGGGCTAGGAGACCGGCCCCGCGTTGGGCCGGAGTACTGCCGGGGGTGCGGTGACATGCGGCGGCTGGGCGACGGCGAACGGGAAGGACTTCGGGGTGTCCATTGAGTTCCTGTCAGGTAGTCGGCGATGTCACGTGGCCGTTCCCCTGGCTGCGGACGTGGTGCATCGACGGCGAAGCCACGCAGTCCCATCTGTCGGTACTGGCAACGGCGGTAAGTGTGCCCGGCCTCGCCGCAGTGGTAGCACAGCGTTCGCGTTGACTAAAAGCCGAATGCTCCTGTCTCTCATTCCCCATTAGCAGCCATTGGCATGTACATTGAGCACTATTTTTTATTGTTAAACAACGCACAAAAGAAATCTTTCACCGGCACCACCTTGGAGGTCAAATGTTATACCTATTTCGGGTATGTGCCACTGGTGGTTACGTACTACGAAGAACGCCCAAGCCACGCCATAAGCTTCGCTTTGAGTCAATAGCTAAATCTGGTGCTAATGTCTGTTACCCAGGATTCGTTTCTTCGCATCCTCTGTTAACAGATTTACCTCATGATTCCAACATGTCAAATGACGTCCTCCTATCACCGCCATCCGATGACGAAATCAAAGGCGCATTACACGCAATGAAAAAGGGATCGGCCCCAGGGCCTGACGGACTCCCTGCAGAGTTTTATGTACAGTTCTGGCCTATCAATAATCCAACTATGTCACGTGTCATTCGCAAGTGCTTCCAAGATATTACACTTCCAACTTCTTTCCACAAAGGCCGTATAACACTTGTTCCCAAGAAAGACCCAATGTCCACGCGACCAGAAGATTGGCGCCCTATTACCTTGCTCAATGTAGATTACAAGCTCTTGGCTAACATTTTGGGGCGCCGAATCAGTCCATATTTTGCAACATTATTTGCTCCCCACCCGATCTGTTCTGTTCCGGGCCGAGAAATACACACCCATACGTGGTTAACGCGTGACATCATTCAATACACCATTAGCCGATGTGCGCAAGGACTGTTGGTTTCATTAGATCAAGATAAAGCTTTTGATTTCATAGAACATGGCTACATACTAAATGTTTTACATGCATACGGATTCCCGGATAAGTTCATTGACCTTATCAACACGATGTACACTAATTCAGAAAGTACCCTTTACTTAGATTCCAGTGAGAGTCACACATTTAGAGTCACGCGTGGGGTCCTCTCCCCAGTGTTATTTATCCTTGCATTAGAGCCTTTCTTAAGGGCCATTGAACATCACCCGCAGATTCGTGGCTTACCTCTACCCGGTAACACTCAAGTAAAGGTCGCTGCATATGCAGATGATATCACTCTATATGTACATAATGAACAGTCGCTGCAGCATGCTCTTGATACATTCCATGATTTCGGTATTATCTCCGTTGCAAGGTTAAACTTTTCTAAAAGCCATTATTTTTTCATTGGCAACCCCAGTGGTCGTATCAACATCACGTCGCCTTTACAGTGGTCTCTTGAGATTTCAATACTCGGAGTTACTTTCACTGTATTTGGTATACAGGATAGCATCTGGTCATCCGTTGTACAAACTCTTCTAAATGACATCAAAGCAGCCAGGTACTTCGAATTCCCCCTCTTGGAACGCCGATACTTAACTCAAACGGTGTACCTAGGAAAATTTTGGTACCTTTGCCATTCTGTTAAACCACCGCTCCACGTCTGCAGAAAAGTGCAAAGCTGCATCAGTTCATTTTTTTGGTCTGGTGGCACAGAATTATTATCGCGTTCAGCGTTAGCTCAACCGCGAGATCAAGACGGTTTTGCATTCCCCGACGTTTCCGTCGCGGCTTCTACATTGTGCCTCCGCACTCTATTGCGAATACTAAGCAATGATGACATGCCCACTCAGACACTGGCTCGTTACCATTTGGGGCCATCACTACGTGTCTTCTTGCCTGATAGCCAAATAAACAAAGGTCCCCAATCAACTGAATTACCATCTTTATATCGAGCCCTTCTGGCATTTCACCGACGTTTGGAAGCTACGTGCCCAGAGATAGGGGTGGCCGATTCTAAAGTGGTGGACACAATGGCCGCCCTTCTACGGCCCTTGGTGCCCCAGCATCGTCATTCTGTATTGAACCGCGCTTGGAAGCCAATAACTGCCGCAGTGTTGCCAGGGCTTCTCAGAGACTTTGTCTGGAGGTTGGGCTGGGGCTTGCTCCCCACGCGAGATCGGTTGCAGCGATGGCAGGTAGTTCGCACTTCCACTTGCCCCAACTGCGTCATGGTAGAGACCAATCGACATGCGACGTTTGAATGTGTGGTTTCCCGTCTTTTTTGGCGTGCGGTTAATGCTGGTTTTCGGGGACAGGGTGTGCGAACTTTCGTGTCCAACGGCCGATTTCCGCGTAGCCGCTACTCCGCCCTCTTAATAGTTGCGGGGCTGTTCAGCCTTTGGAGAAACCGATGTGAGGCCGTAGCTGCCAATTGCCGCCGGCGTGCCTTGTGGCCGATACTGGGGAGAATGAGACGAGAGATCCTCGCGTTCCTCTCCCAAGAGCTTTTCTTCCTCTGGGAGCAATAGTTTCTGTGGCATTGGTCGTGCCCTTTCGTCAAGGTGGAACACGAAAGGATACAACTCATTTTTCGACCGACTTGGTGCTAAGCAGCGCCCGTTGAGTTGTTTAATATGATTTCATTTGTTACATATCGTGTTTCATTGCATCTATTGTATAGTTATACCATTGTATCATGATATCGTATTGAGTTCTTGTGTACATATATGCCAACATTGTCATGTATATTAGAGCAAATGTCTTCACAGTAACATAGTGATGTTAGTCGTAAAACATAAATGTCTCCAAGTGTATGTGCCCTGTTGCTGGAATGGTATGAAGCCTTTTTGTTCTGTACATGCTGTAAATAAACTTTTTCTAAACAAGGAGCTTCGCCCCTAAAAGCAATTATTGCGCATGTCTGGGGCACCATAAGAACACGCATATATTCTGCATATGCATCTCTTACTAGATTTGTTGCTATCGTGTTCATTGCTTTGCCTTTGTAGCAAATCAGTGACATTTCTCAAAAATGCGTCAAAAATGTCAGCTACAGACCTTCACGCCTCAACATGTGATGTCTTTGGAATCGAGGACCTCTTCGAGGCATTGTATCTGTGTTTCTGAATCTGAAGCGTCTAAGTGGCGCATAATATGCGACTGCAAAAAGAATAGAGTCATCACAAAACACACACACACACACACACACACACTCCGGGCAGGCGATATATTAGCTCATCGACTTCGACCACAACCGATACTGTCTGTGGGCGCCATATTGAACCACCCTGTGCGCCCTCTATAGGCGATGAAATTTGCGAATTCGAAACGCAACGAATGGGATGGTTGCTTAGAAATGACGCGAAATGTTAATGAAATAATTGTTGAAAGAACGAAGGTGGTTCGAAAATTTCATAGAGAAACTTGTAAATTCGTTTGCAAAACGTCTGATTAGATAGTTCCGAACTTTTCATCAGTTAATTAACGGTGTTTTTTCTGCTAATTACAAAATAATACCACGTGGCAAATTCACTGGGGCCCTAATTCTGGTTCCCCATAAAGTTTCGCGGGCGAACGATATGCTTCCTTCGCACTAGCTCATGACAGCGATAAGCAGTCGCAATGACTATCGTAAACGTGTCCCTCGTTAAGCCACCACTCGTCGCGGCCGTGTCGAGACAGCGCCATTGGGAAAGGGCTTTGGTCATTGGTACGGGGGACTTTATGGAGAACTGGAAACATCGTGCGCACGGCAGCGCGAGCGGGCTCGTCACGTGATATTGGTTTTGTATTTCACTGGCATTTGTAACGAGCGAAGTTATAGCTAGCACTAAAACGCTAAAATTATTATACTTAGAAGTTACATTTTTCTAAGGAGACGTTTTGAAGACCAGTGAACAGCTTTGGTAATGTATTTTCAAGTCTTGTTCAATTGCTTGAAAACAAAGTTAATAAAACTGGCATAACTAAGCAAATAATCAGGGTAGAAAAAAATAATCCGACTCATTCTAGTCAACAGTCAGAAGGATGCATTTAATGGTGTCGCCATTGCGTGGGTCGGCTGTGTTTAAACTCTAGCTCAAGATAGCTGTGGCACCCCGCATATTATCATGCGTCCAAAATGCAGTATACCAGCGCACTTTGAATAATATCTACCGTAATAAGAACGCTAGGGTAGTTTTTTAGGAAGATATGGTACGGCTGATATTTCGTCATTCACCCCAAAAGCTGGAGCTCAGGTCTTTTGTAATCCCGCCGACCTTCGTGTCTCGCTTGACAGCACCACGACAGGTCTTACATCAATGACAATAGAGCTCATTTACTTTTTTTCACGTTTCGTATCAGTCGAACATAATAAAAAGATGCATGTACCCCATGTTAAACTCGTTAAATCATTACGATCTCTGATTACAAGTACACGCCGTTGTTTTTTATTTCATTCTATTTATTTCTCATCTCGTGCTATTGCACAAGTGTTCCCGCTTGTGTTGAATCCCCTGACAGGGCTTTCTTGACTAGTACGCGCTATTGTGCTGCTTTCCTAGAGTTTTCGCAGATGTTTGCCAACATCCGTTTGTCGCTTATAAACTTCATCGAAAAATAAATGACAAAATTACGAAAACTATCAAAAGACAGTACCTATAGAAGGGCCAGCGAGGTATATAAATGCAGACGCTGCTTAGGAAGTCCTCTTGCAGCACGCTTAAATTCGAGTGGACATCAACATGGCCAAATTAAGCACATGCCTCTTGGTCATAATTGCAATGACGCTATTTTTGATCGAACTTTCTCAGCAAGCATTGGAGTACAGGTTTCTTCCTTTCGAAAACGGTATGTCCTCAGTGCCATTTCACATGTTTGTGGTCTGCTTTGACGTGATTTTACAATACAAATGGATCTCTATTACCTATGGTGATTGAAGATGTTATCGTAAAAAAACATGAAACATTTTAACGAATGGTTTGGCAAACAACGTGGTTTTTTTAGACTAAGTGTATCAAGTTTGTCGATTTAGAAAGAGAGAGACCATTCCTTTCTTCAATTTATCACCTAAATGAGACCAGTTAAAGTGAATACACATTAGTGGTATCAAACACGCGGTCAGTTATCATTTAGCGATCTCCACAGCCCACATACGGCTCATTTGTCATAATGTTACACAAGGTAAGGTAACTAAATGGGAGGGGGGGAGGTTAATGGGCCCTGAGTCCGCGATCACAGTATAATGATGATGATCACCACCATGACTCGTACCCACTCAGGAAAATCGCGGTAGAGGCAACGTCGTCTTCCTTTTCTATCCGGGCTTCCCTCGTTTTTTCTGGTAGTGATACCCCGTATCATTCCTCCCGTTTCAGACGAAGCCCTCCGGGCGAGTCATTCTTGCATCCTCCGAGTAAACAGCTCCAGGCGGGCAACATGCGTCACCTCTGTCTTACATGAACGTCGGCCACTAGTGGTGACACGTGCAATTTCATAGTTGACCTCGCTGAGACGACGGAGTATCACGAACTGACCGGCGTAGTGTGCCAGTAGCTTTTGGCTCAAGCCACGTCTGCGTATTGGCGTCCACACCCACACTAGATCATTGGGGGCATAGGTTACATGCCTTTTTTGACTGTCGTAGCGAATTTTTGAGGACTCTTGCACTGCCAGTGTGCGTAAGCAGGCAAGTCGACGTGTCTCTTCCGCACGACACAAAGTGTCCGCAATGGTTAAATCGTCATGGACGGCAAAAGGAAATATAGTGTCCAGCATATGTCGAGGTGAGCGAGTGTAGAGCAAATAAAAAGGGCTGTAGCCTGTCGTTTCGTGTTTCGACGTGTTCAAGGCGTACGTGACGAATGGTAATACTTCATCCCAGTTTTTGTGGTCGGAGGCGACGTACTTTGACAACATGTTGGTCAACGTTCGCTTTGTGCGCTCAGTGAGGCCGTTAGTTTGTGGATGATACGCAGTTGAGTGTCGGAACTTGGTGGCACACAAACGAAGTATTGATTCGACAATATAAGCGGTAAATTGTCGTCCGCGGTCACTTATTATCACGCGAGGAGGTCTGTGTCGGAGGATGACTGAATGCAACAGGAACTCCGAAACCTGGAATGCCGTGGCGGAGCATATGGCAGCCGTCTCGCAGCACCGCGTCAGGTAGTCGGCGCATACAATTATCCACCAGTTACCTTTTGAGGAGCGTGAAAATGGTCCCATAAGATCAATACCGACCTTTTGGGAGGTTTTACAGGTTGCAGGTGACCAACTGGACCCGAGGAGGGCCGCTTGTGGTTGCTGGCCACGTAGTTCTAAATCGTTTTTCTCATTTTCGGCCAATAGAACCGCTCTTTCGTGCGACTAAGTGTTCGTACGGTGCCTAGATGGCCAGAGGTGGAGTCATCATGCGTGAGACGCAGAACAGACGTTTGGAGGGACGCAGGAACAACCAGCAGAAAGCGGGCGCCCGCCGTGGACAAGTTTCTCTGGTAAAGAAGACAATATCGGACACAGAATCGGCCTTCGCTTAATGAATTTCTCGCTCCAGGGAAGAGAGCTTGTAAGCTTGGGTCATTACACTGCTCAGCGGCGAAGGTCACGGCATCGGGAGAGCCAGACGACAGAGGAGCGATAAGGTGGTCAAAGTTATCGGCTTCACAATCTGTCGATGGTAGCGGCATTCTGGAGAGGCAATCCGCATCAGCGTGTAGACGGCCAGTCTTGTATGAGATGGTGAAGACATGTTCTTGCAAACGAATGGCCCATCGTGCGAGGCGGCCGAATGGGTCACGAAGGTTGACCAGCCAACACAGGGAATGGTGATCTGTGACGATAGTGAACGGGCGACCATAGATGTATGAGCGAAACCGTTGCACGGCAAAGACTACCGCTAGGCATTCCTGTTCGGTCATGGTGTAGTTGCGTTCAGGCTTGCTTAAAGAACGACTCGCGTAAGCCACAACGTGTTCCTTCTTGCCAGAACGCTGAACGAGAACGGCACCGATACCGATGCCACTTGCGTCTGTGTGAATTTCCGTGGCCTACGAAGGATTGAAGTGCCGAAGTATTGGCTGTGAAGTTAACAAACACTTCAGCTTGTGAAAAGCGGCATCACACTCGGAGGTCCACTGAAACAGGCCGTTCTTGCGTAGAAGGCTCGTCAGGGAGTGAGCGACATCCGCAAAATTGGGTATGAACCGGCGGAAATACGAGCAGAGCCCGATGAAGCTACGCAGTTGTTTCACAGATTTAGGATGCTCGAACGATTCAACGGCCGCTGTCATTTGTGGGTCAGGTCTAATGCCATCTTCGTCGACGAGATGTCCTAACACCAATGTCTGTCGCTCGCCTAAGTGGCACTTTTTTGAAATTCAATACAAGGCCAGCTTTTGCAATGCAGCCGAGCACGAGGTCTAGGCGAGTGTTGTGCTCATCAAACGTACGTCCAAAAATTACGACATCATCAAGGTAACACATGCATATATGCCCTTTTAAACCACGCAATATAGAGTCCATAAATCTTTCGAATGTCGCAGGAGCATTACATAATCCGAATGGCATAACATTGAACTCGTAAAGTCTGTCGGTCGTAACAAATGCCGTCCTTTCTTTGTCAGCTGCGTGCATCGGAATTTGCCAGTAACCTGATCTCAGGTCGACATATGAAAAGTAGGACGCGGAATGTAGGCAGTCTAGAGCATCATCGATGCGCGGCAGTGGATAGACGTCTTTCTTGGTAACAGAATTCAGTCGGCGGTAGTCAACGCAAAATCTCCACGTACCATCCTTCTTCCTCACTAGAATGACGGGAGCAGCCCACGGACTTGCCGATTCCTGTATTATTCCCTTTTCCAGCATTTCTTGGACTTGCTCGTTGATGATCTTGCGCTCCGATGGTGCCACTTGGTAAGGTTTCTGCCTAATGGGATAGCCGACTCGGTGTGGATCTGATGACGTATCCGGGACGCTGGGATTAAGGGCCTTTGGCTATGTTTAGAAAAATCGAACACTTTCGAGTGCTTAGATAGAACGTCGAGCAGAGTATGACGTTCGCTTTGATCAAGTGACTTGCTGACCATTTGTAGCGATTGGGCATCTTCTGAATCTTCTAAGCCTAGATGTTTATCTTGGCTTGTAGCTTCAACAAGCGCAACCAGCGTCGTACATGATTCGGTCTAAATACTGCAAGTTTCATGCCACCAAGCAGAATTGCAGGCTCCATGGAACTGTTCATTGTCCACACACCTGCCCGTCCATCAACGACTGACATTATACAATGGGGAATGAGAAGGTTCTTTTTCAGGCATGCCAAGACAATCGGTTCGAGCGTGGCGTCAAACGTGCCACAGTTGTTGCTGGAACATGTCACGGGAACACACATGGCAGAAAATGCAGGAACGACTGTGTCCACGGAGACGAAAAAGATGCATTCCTCCGAAAAGGAATTTTCTAAGAGCGCCGTTGGGAAAGTACCGTGTATAGAAAGATGCCCACTTCTGCAGTCTACAGTTGCCCCACACTCACACAAGCAGTCAATACCCAAGATAACGTCATGTGTAGACCGCGGAATAACCGTAAACTCTGTGCAAAACACCTTGCCACACAGCGAGGCGTTCACAGTACAATATCCCACCGGACACAACACGTCACCACTTACACCACGAAATGTCACCCCACGGTTCAGACAAAACATCACTTTTGGCCCTAGCAGGTTTTTAAAATTTACACTCATCACCGAGACTGTCGCACCTGTACCCACAAGTGCCATAGTACCACTCCATCGACAACTACATGAACTTTGTTCTTCAACATAAACGCTGACGGGGGTATATCTGTAGATAGCACCTGTGATCTCGCGGCCTCACCCCCACTGGCCGCACCGACTAGTTTTCCGGCGGCGGTGTACGTGCCCGTCTCCGTGGCGACGGCGATCGTGGAACACGGGGAGCTGGTGGTGGCGTCAAACTTCGATTAAAGGCTGGCGAGGGGTAGCGTGACCCGGTAGCTGCGCGTGGTTTCCGTGACGTGGAGAGCGGATAGTCGAAAGGTTGGTGAGACATGTGCCAAGACTCTCGCTGATATGGGCGATGGTCACAAAAACGTGCAATGTGACCCGGGATGGCACAGTTGTAGCATACCGGAATTGGTCGAGGGGCACGTGGCTGCTCAGAGTAACGACTCCTCTCGGAAGGCATGGGATAGTGGTGCCGCCCTTCGGGGGCACTGTAGGCAGGCGATGTTGGGTAAACAGGCGGGTGAAAACTTCGTTCGTAGTTGGGAGGTGTTTGACGGGGGAATCCAGCCTGCCGTGTGCCTTGATATGCATAAGCGTCTGCTGCGTAGATCGATGGTTGCCATGGTGGAAGAGAAACATGAGTCCGCACTCGTTCTGATTCGCTTACGTACACGTCCTGAAAATCGCTGGGGCGATGATAGGTCTGCTGACATCGAAGCAGCTATTCTCTGACAATCTGCCGTATGGTCAAAGCAAGGTCGTTAGGCGGCACTGTTTCAACACTAGCCACAGTGGGGACGTTGGACAGGCGGCCGAATTTCGGAGAAATTCGTCACATCTTGGGGGATTCAAAGGAACGACAGTGCTTCATCACGTCGGACACGGAGTTCAAGCAGTCTTTCCCAATTTAGAAATTGTACACGTCTTCGGCTATACCCTTGAAAACGTGTCCAACCTTGTCTTCTTCAAACATCCTCCCATTCACGATCTTGCACAGCTTCAATATTTCTTCAATGTATGTCGTACATCTTTCTGCTGGAAGCTGTGCCCTCTGAGACAATGTCTGCTCTGCGCGTTTCTTCTTTGAGTCCGAATCACCTAAGAACTTATGCACTTCTTCAACAAAACGTTCCCAAGTCGTGAACATGTCCTCGTGGTTCTCGTACTACATGAGGGCGGTGTCAGTTAACGAGAATACGACATGATTGAGCTGTTTGTTCGAGTCCCAGCCATTGCTTCTGCTCACCCGCTTGTAGTTCTTGAGCCACACGTCGACGTCTTCTCCTGAGGTCCCGCCGAAGTTTGGTGGCACTCTGTAGTACGGCACGGAACCCATTTGAGTTGGCCTCGAAGCGTTGGATGGCTGCTCTTGGACCATTATGATCGGCGAAGGTGGAAGTCCGGCGAGGCGGCGGCTGCGACGAAGTCCTGGTATGGAAGCTCCCGTCTTTGGGTTCGTCCTACTCCGGCACATCCACCAAATTGTTACACAAGGTAAGGTAACTTAATGGGAATGGGGGTTTTTAATGGGCCCTGAGTCCGCGATCAAAGTATAATGATGATGATCTCCGCCGCCATGGCTCGTACCCACTCAGGGGAATCGCGGTGGAGGCAACGTCATCTTCCTTCTCTATCCGCGCTTCCCTTGTTTTTCCTGGTAGTGATACCCCGTATCAATATTTTCCTTCTATTTTCGTAATGATTCGTGACTTTCGAAGTCGCAACGATCATCTGCCAACAGTAGAAAAAACCGCCAGAGCTGTGCGCAGCACTGTCATGGTGAAAGCTCGAACAGCATTGTATGAGAGCCTTTTTTTAACACTGTTCGGGTAGCTGCTGCTAGCATGCTTGCAGGGCACCCACTACGCTATAAATTATTATGTAGTAGGCAGACAAGGTCAGCCGTCAATCTTCACAGATTCATGGTACCCGCTACACACTTGCAAGCAATTTTGGGCAGCATTTTGTTGTCTTGTGACGGTCGACGATGAAGATTTATGGCAGAACCTTTTGTAATCACTACAATTCCTCAAAGTGGGTATGCGCCACAGGTAATAGTGAACAAGATCAAGATTTTGTTAAGTAATAGAGCACTCCACTACCCACTAGTTGCGCAATTCGCATTGTGTTACACAAGGTCGTTCCTTTGCTGTTGTAAAACGCTTCATCGCTCCTAATAACAAGATTTCTTTCGACGACTTCAAGCCTGCCTAAGGTCAGTTTCCGGAAACGTCCGCAGCACCAGCGTGAATCAGGGGTTTATAATAGGCTGGCACGCAGGAAACCCGGTTTCGTATCACGTTGTGTCCTTGTTCTTTTTTTGCAATTCTGGGCTTTTGTTTTCTTTTTTGTTATCGTTCAAGCTTTGAACAGATCCAGACGAAATCTGTGTCTGAACTTCGGCAGTCACGCGTCCTCAGATACGTGGACGACGAATCAACGGGCGGCCAATTAGTTATGCGAAAACTCACATGTTTTTTTTTGCGTAACTATAGAGAGGAACCTCTGTTGGAGTCCAAACTCGGCCTGCATGAAGAAGCGCCTGACATCAATTTGCAAACTGTTCAATTTGTTGGCAGGCAATAGATGGAGAATGCCATAGAGGCAATGCTGAAACTCTACAGAGTGGTGTTTCACGGTTTTCTGAGATATAGCCTTCCAGTGCTGAGCAAGAATTACAAGAAAAATGTTAGGGTTTCCCAGGCACCACAAGCGCACGCGCTAAAGGAGTGCCTTAATTTGTCCGAATGTACGTCAACAAAGGCAACTATTGCTATTGCTTATGACAGACGATCCAATGGAAACTCACAATACGGTGGAAGGCCTCAGAACGCACGACAGACATATTTTACACAGTAAATTTTTTTACACCCTTAAGGGTGTAAACTGGCTTGTCGCCAGAGGAACACCCTATGGGTGTTTTCAGATACACCCTACTTAGAAGGGTGTTGAACACCCTAACATTTTGCTGAACACCCTTCGTGTAGGGTGTTAAGCTAACACCCTTCAAGAGGGTGTTGAAAGGGTGTGCGACCTTTGAGTAACGCGTTATTCAAAGGTCGCAGGTTCGGTTCCTGTCCGTGGCAAGTTATCTTTTCACCCACATTTCTTCACATTTAAATTACAATTCGGTCTAATAACTTCCCCTATACTTTCCTTGGCAATATTGTCTGTTTGATCTCATTATATATATATATATATATATAAATATATATATATATATATTAATGAGATCTAACAGACAGTAATGCCAAGGAATGTACAGGGGAAGTTATTAGAACCTATAGAATGTAAATAAGAAGAAAGAATAAAAAAAAGTGGATGAAAAAATGTGTGTGTGTGTGTGTATAAGCAAGCTTACTGAAATGCAATGATATTTCTCAAAGCCTTCTTTGTAAAGCGACTATAGAAATTTAGACTGCCTTCTATAGTTATACAATTAAATACAAATATTTAGTGTTAAATAGCATAAACATCTGGGGTATATCAATTCGTGGCTCAGTGAGTCGATACAGCAAAGGTGCTTGGTATGCATACATTTGTGTAGACACACGAACACATTATATTCAAAAAACATTATTACCCGTAACAGTGCACACTTCCCATGCAGGATGCAGACATATACATATTTCAGCAACTTAATTTGCAGTTACACTTGGTATCGCAAAACCATGCGAGTTCAGCCTCACCTAGTTCATTTCAAACTTTCTGATTATACAAAAATAACAGAGCTGCTCTGGCAGACATCGTTTCCACTTATTGATAAATATCTTTTCCCACTTCCTAAAAGCAGGCATATATTGGCGTAAGATAAATGTCAAGTACATGTACCACAACACAGGTTTTCTCTCAACTGAAAGCAAACACAGTTATTATGATATTTCATACATACTACAGTTAGAGCATTTTACCGCCAATATTCGAACAGGTAAGGTCAGTGGCCGAAGAAAAATGATTAACAGATCAGCCCGCACCCCATGAAGCTTCACCACATATTAAAATTGCAAGTTTTATTTTTCAGCATCTTTCTAGGTAATAGAGACAGCATCCATTTCTCAAAAACACACTCTTCACAACAAAACCAAAACGAGGGCCGACAGGTGGAAATGCCTCAGATAGGCTGACCAAAGTTTCGATAGGAGAACCTATCTTCGTCAAAGGTGCCTAGCCTTCTCATCACTGGCATATTAGTTGCAAGGGGGTTAGTAAAGACGTCATCTCCTGGTGGTGGCATGTGTCCCTGTTGGCAATCAAAGCCTGAAAAACAAAACTATAAAGCATAGGAGTGCAGTCCTTGCTTCATTTCAAGTTGGGTGGTAGCGATTCAGAATGTTCTCAGAGGGTGGAGAAAAAAAGAAAAAAAAAAGGAAACACCCAAAGTAGGAGCGGTGTGCTGCCAATGGGTGGCCGCTACAGACAAGAAAAAAGCAAAGAGGTTAAAAGTTGGAAGCGAGCAGAATGTCCCCGCGTTTGGCCATCACGAAGGGTTGCTGATTGACCTATGCCGTTCTCGAACATCTATGAATGGGACTTATAAGAGAGAGGTTACAAAAAGGCGCAAGAGAGAAGCAGGCGGCTACTTTTAAATACCAAGATTTCAAAGGTAAGCGACACCATATGTGTTTGTAAGACCACGTGTTTATTGGGGAAGGTCATTGGTTAAAATATGCTTTCACTATCCCCATAAGTGTCCCGCTCAACGGAATTGCCTCAAGAATTTGGCGGCATGTTGGCAGAGAAATAGGCAAGTTCGGAATGCAAAAGGAATAAGCAACTACGAGAGAAACACAAAAGAAAAGAAAAAATGAAAAAAAAAGGCGGATTGGTGATAGGCGACACGCTAGCGTTAACAAACGAGGAAAGGAAAAAGAGACGCAGAGAAATTTGTGGCTTGGCAATGACTTAATGGTGCACGGTAGGAGTGTTTTTTGAAGCGACAAAAGAGGAAAGGAAGCTGTGGTTGAAAGGTTCTGGAAAATAAAAACTTCATAGTTGTGTGTATATAGACACATGTATATCTATAATTAAAGTTTTAAAATTTAGAGTGAATATTATTATTACAATATGTAGGTTAGGAGTGATTCCATGTAATACCAGTTATGTCTATTTGAAGGTTGAACGTTTCTAGTCCCTAAATATGGCCGCAATTATGCAATGGCTTTCAGCGATTCCAAATTACCACGTGCAACATTGATTCCTGATGGGTGTAGGGACATAAATTTGTGTATAAATTATGATTTCATGTATTTATTCTCTCGTGGTGACCGGAAATTATTTTGTAGAACATAAAGCTTTGCTTTTTAGAAAGTGTGGTCCTGTTGGTAGAAGTGACCGGCTACTACTTTCGGTAAATTGTGCTTTGTGTCTGCACGGTGGCCGTTCAGTCTTACGTGAATTGGCGGCCCACTTTCGCCTATATATTGTTTTCTACAGCTGGCACACTCAGAAAAGTATATTAGGTTGTTTATAAATGCAGGTGAAGCTCTATGTGACCTTGTGAATGTAGTCAGATGCTGTGCTTTTTATGTTGGTAGCCGGCTGTATATATTTGCAGGGTGAGCACCTGGGCCGGCCACAGGGATCAGACGTCCTAGTCTAAGTTTGCGTGAACAAGCATGTCTTTAAGTTAGCGTTGCAAATGCCACGTGCCACGCATTTCTAATTCCCGCAAAACTTAAAGCAAACACTAGGACGTCTGGTCCCTGTGGCCGGCCCAGATGCTCCACCTGTAAAAATATATAGCTGGCTAACAACTTAAAAAGCACAAAATTTGACTACATTCACAAGGTACCATCGATCTTCATCTGCACTTCGAACAACCTAATATACTGTCTTAAGTGCGCCACCTGCAGACAATATATAGGCAAAACTGGGCAGCCAATTCACGTAAGACTGAACGACCACTGTGCAGACACAAAACACAATTTACCAAAAGCAGTAGCCAATCACTTCAACCAACAGGGCCACAATTTCGACCAAGCATAGCTTTATGTTCTACGAATTTCTGCTCACCATGAGAGAGGAAATACATGGAATGACATTTGATACAGAAATGTAAGCACCTACACCGATCACGAATCAATGTAGCACGTCGCAATTTGGAATCGCTGAAAGCCATAGCATAATTACGACAGCATTTAGAAATGAGAAAGGTTCAACCTTCAAATAGACATAACCGGTATTACATGGAATCGCTCCTAGACTACAAGTGTACTATTGATGTTCTCTCGAAATTTTTAAAATTATAACTATAGATATACATGTGTCTATACACACACAACTACGAAGTTTTTATTTGCCAGAACCTTTCAACCACAGCTTTCTTTCTTCTTTTTGTCGCTTCAAAAAACAGTACTACCGTGCACCCTTAAGTCATTGCCAAGCCACAAATTTCTCTGCGTCTCTTTTTTCCTTTCCTCGTCTGTTAACACTAGCGTGTCATCTACCTCCAACCCGCCTTTTTTAATTTTTTCCTTTCTTTCTGCCTTTCTCTCGTTGATGCTAATATCCTTTGCATTCTGAATTTCTCTATTTCTCTGCCAACATGCCGCCAAATTCTTGAGGCAATTCTGTTGAGCGGGCCACCTACGGGGATAGTGAAAGCATATTTTAACCAATGACTTTCCCAATTAAACACATTCTCTTCCGAACACATCTGTTTTCGCTTACCTTTGAAATCTTAGCATGTAAAGGTAGCTGCCTGCTTCTCTCTCGCGCCTTTTCGTAACCGCTTTCTTACGAGTCCCATTCATAGATGTTCGAGAACAGCATAGGCCTTTATCGTCGGCAACCCTTTGTGATGGCCAAACGCGGGGACTGTCTGCTGGCTTCAAACTTTAAAGCTCTTCGCTTTTTTTGCCTCTGTAGCGGCAGCACACCGCTCCTACTTTGCGTGTTTCCTCTTTTTTGCTTCCATTTTTTTCTCTACCCTCCGAGAACATTGTGAATTGCTACCAGTCAACTTGAAATGAAGTGAGGACTGCACTTGTTTGCTTTCTAGTTTTTTTTTCTTTTCCGGCAGCAATTGCCAACAAATACACGCACCACCACCAGGAGATGACATCTCTACTAACCCCCTTAAAGCTAACATGCCAAGGATAAGAAGAAACGGCACTTTTGACGAACATAAGTCCTCCTATCGAAACATCAGCCAGCCTATCTGAGGAACTTCCACTGTTCACCCAGACTATCCCACTCTTTACAAGTTTTTTCTGATCCTAAGGCAGTTTTCAAGGCATTCGAAACACTATGGGCTGTTTATATAAGCTCTGCACACACAATTTAGCCATCTGATGTACAATATGCAAAGTATAACAGAGTGACTTGTTGGGCTTTACACTCTCACAGAGTATAAAAGAAGGAAAATTCGTAACTTCATATCTAACTCAGAATACATGCAACAATCATTACCTCTTACAAAAAATTAGGAATGTAATAAGCACCAGCACAGACTTCGCAGAGCTGCTCAGAAATGCATCTTGATAAAATAGTTTAATATTGCAGTAAATTACAAATGCAAAAACACAACACCAGTGCACTAGTAGAGATGCCTGGTTGGCACCAAACTGCTGTACTTAAGATGCATCATGGAAGCAAGACCACAGCCCACAACTAATATACGCCTCAAGTAACCCTTGACTGCTAAACTGAAGGCCACAAAATCAAACCATGGCTGTGGTGGCTGCAATTTCGATTAAGGAGGAAATGCATGACACGTGTCTGCTTAGACGTGGATGGATTTAAAGAACCCCAGGTGGTCAAAATATCTGAAACCCTCTACTCCAGTGTCCCTGATAATTATATCATGGTTTTAACACATTAACCTCGGTAAATATTATTCTCATTACACTTGACATGAAATAAAGCAAGCAGATATTACTATGTAGTTGAAAAAATTCACCATTCAACCCTCCGATCCAAGGACTCACGTTACAATATTCTAGTATGCCTTCTATCAGTTATCATTAACAATGTTAAACATGAGTATGTATCACTGTAAAATATCCGACATGGTTTGGTATTGGCAAAGTTAGGTACGATGAAGTATGACAGTGGGAAAACACTTGATTGTACTTATGAATTGAACTTCCCAAAGGCAATGAAATAACTACAGTGACAAAAATATATTAAAATAGAATATTCAGTGAAGGTTACACTGAAGATAAAATCATTAATGTGCTACTTTTTATCACAACACAAAAAGTGTTTCTAAATGGCCAATTGCACATAAGGCATCAATTAACATGACATGCAAGTCTGGCGAGCAACACACTCAGTAGATCTTGGAAAAAACAAAATATCCAATAAAGAGCTCAGTAAGCAGCACTGACACATTCTTAAATGCACTGCCTAGTTACATTGAATTTTACCCTTAGGAACAGACAAACACCTTGGCAGATTGTGTCCAGGGGGACACAAAGTAATAAAATAATGCTGTCATCTGGCCTATTAACCAAAAATATTGAAACTTTAGTAACGCAAATAAGCAGGTATGTTTGCATTAAAAAGTTGGAGGCAGTCGTGTTTCTACACAGTCCCACTTGGAAAACTTTTTTGATTATGTTTATGCTCCTAGATATCCCGTTTGAAAGTTTAATTTTGCTTTTCATGATTACGCATGCAAGGCAGTGAGGTTTAGCAAAATATCACTCCATAGCGGAACGAGCAGTCGGTTCTTGCTATCGCCAGCGAATAGCAAGAGTAACCATTTT
The DNA here is from genome assembly GCF_043290135.1 of Rhipicephalus microplus. Classification (NCBI taxonomy): domain Eukaryota; kingdom Metazoa; phylum Arthropoda; class Arachnida; order Ixodida; family Ixodidae; genus Rhipicephalus; species Rhipicephalus microplus. The sequence goes on from NC_134706.1 coordinate 50,986,805, forward strand.
AATGTTTGCCCATGCCTTCCACCGACGGTCAGATTAAATGCATGAAATCAGAGTCTGTGCTAGTGCTCACTGTCCTGCACACATAATAATGCAAGCCGCAACTTAATTTCCAGCAGGATATCTGAGCACAGGCATGCTAGAATTCTTACAAGTGACAATATGTAGAAATGTGACTGGCTCAAATATTTAACACATACATGATCTCTTGCTGTGGTCAATATTAAGTTGATTAATAAAACTTAATGGCACCGCTGACAGTGATAATTATTGTCTCACATTGCATCCTCCTCGATACATAGCTATCAGCACAGGTGGCTTTACATAGATAACTTACAGCGCTGACTTCTCTTTTAAGGAAAAACAAAAGGGTTAACTTTGAACACCCTGAACCTTTGTGCTCCTTGAATACAGCTACCAGGTGGCTCTCTGCAGCTCGCTTTTCAGAAGAAACAGAAGCCATGCGCCACTGATGTGCACCAGCAGTCAAATTTTCCACGAGCCAGCCTTGGGTGATGGGCTAGTCCAGACGTCTCCCACACTCTCTTCCTACGACGAGCATGTATAGACTGCGAGAGAAACAAAAAAACAATTTACTGATGTGTCTGTTAGCGAAGCAGAATTTGGAACTCAATTTAGAATGATCTGGAAAGTTTTGTTTTAAAAGAGTAGGATGTACGAAAACCAGACATGCTACAACAAAAACATCCTCAATGTTTTTGGCGAACATAGCTGCAACCTTACGAAAGAATATGCATTTTTCACATAACAGATCTGTCACAAAATATACTTAAATAGCGCTCTGGCATAGTGCGTATACATGCCAATTCAATAATAGGGCAGTGCGTACATGACGGTATGCACTTTGATCAAGTATCCATTGGAGGTAACACATAAAGTTATATTACGAATTTTGGTTTGAACACAACTAATGCAACTCTCTTTCGGCTGCCTACATTAGAACGATTATGCCGATAACGAAGAAAATTGGTTTCACTAAATTACTATTGTCAACTGCTAAATTATGGCTGTTAATTTAATGATTCCAGGTGGCTAAAAAGGCAGTGCCCCTCACTCATCCCTAACATACCCCTCATTACAGGCTGTCTAATAAATAATGGGAAAAAATGTGGAAGTGCTAATACAACGCACCCATCTTGAGCTAAATACCATCCCAATAAAGCATGCAAGCTTCTGCAACGATCTCTAGTAACAAGAATACTGGAAGGCATTGGTCACGATTTAGCAATACACAAACGTTTGATGAGACTGATTTCTGAAGTTGTGTAATTGCGTCAATGCCAACAGCTTGGAAACATGCAGTCTATATTCATGATTGTCAGATGAACATACTGTCCAATTTTCCATTTTCACAGCAACACGTGCATGCCTTATGTATGCATACTATGATGTATAACATTATTGCAAGTTTTGAGCGTTAAATGATATATTTGTTTCTCCAAACACCACAGATCCCTTCTATAACTGTAGCGCATGCCTATAGAATTTACTGAAGCTTGTCATCTGATGTGAAGACAAAACAACATGCTGACCCTAATTGAAATCATGACGTTTTGGCCCCCACACAAAAGCCCTATTCACAAGTGACAAAGACTGTGCTTTTATTCGAGGCCAATGTGTGGTTTTTCAATGTTTTCATGTGTGTTTCTGACCAGATCGGCATAAGCTTGTCATCTGTTATTAAATGCCATTGGAGGTGATGGTCTAAACTGTTCTTACTGTTCGTACAAGTAAAATTGCTTAGCGAAGTTTGAACACAAAGTTTTGGCGAGGCACATACAATATTTAATAAACCACCACAAAATAATGAAATCTAAGCATACCGAAAACAAGCTGAATAAAATAAAATGTGCTCTACCGCATGAACTACTGATCGAATTAGGGCTCGCACAGTTAAGCTACAGTTATTCGGCCCCAATAAGCCATGAAAATTTTGTTCGGAAATACAGTTCAAGTTTAACGAACGGCTCAAAATTCATGGGTTCCGAACGCATCAGACAACCTATGTTGCGAGTGTATAACGTAAGCTCAGATTTGACTAAACGGACTGCATAAACACGTAAGCGTACATACGTGCAAGCCTTGCGAGCCGTATCTAAGACGAGGCAGCATGCTGCACGCGAACTCGAATAACACGGTAGTAACACGGTAGATGCGTGCCGGCGTGGATGCATACACCGGCATACGTTCGGTTGCCCGCAGCAATTTCTGATAGCAGTTTAAAAAAAGGGCGTACAACATACGAAACTTTTCAAACTGCTTTGGACGTACAACGTATGAAACGTACAACAAATGAACCCGTTGACTCCTGTAGCACACAATATGAACAGGCATGCAAAAAAAAAAAAAAATCCTCGAGTTAAGAGATCCAAACATACGCGCCCTAGGCGTAATCAACGCTTACAGCTAACAAACGCCGTCTTCGCCCAACAATTATTTAACCAAGATATTGGTCCATCGCGAGCAGGGCTCCCTGCCAACACCACTGCCGACAGAGGCGAGCGCCGTCACAACTCGCACAAATCCGCCGCCGAATTCCCACTGCGCAGGCACGCGCCATGTGCTTCACACACCGAAGCATGCTTGAATCGAAAGTAAAAGTTCGCCCACGCTTCACTTCCTACAAAAACGCCTTCATCCTGATGAAATGACACACACAAACAGGTTCGCTACGTTAAAAAACATCACTTATCGCCCACATGTAACGAAAAACGTAGCATGGCGTCGTTATCACGCTCTCGGTGTTGACAAAGCGCCGACAGCAGGAATGTGGTACGTACCTGGCGAGTGTTCCAAAATGCGACGCCACACGTCCTCGCTTGAGTAGAGTTCATCTTCGTAATAGGCAGCACCGGCAGAACACAAAACACGAACGCAGCGCGCAAGCACACCTCAAAAAACGAGAAAAAACGATGCAGAACCGACAAGCTGCAGCGCCCGACCAGCGAGCACGCCAAAACAAGTTCGGGGTTACAGCTCCGCAGACGTACAAAGGCGCAATAAAATGCTTAATCAATGCGGTTAAGTATGAAGAGTAAACGGAAATATATAGCATAAAAACAAAGCAGGAAAAATAATTTTATTTTTACAAAAAAAACGAAATAAGAAATTAACACGTGACTTTAGCGCGCGAAGTTTGAAACGTTTGCAGGTACAATGCATTTTTAACAAATGAAGAACAGCGGTAATAATCACCTAAAACACTCATGTTCTTGACTTTGAAATGTACTATGGTTGACGCACACATTTACACAGAAAATTTTATTGCAATGATTGATGGTGCCTATGCATAGGCGTGCCCACCACGGGGGAAGGGGGGCGGGGGCAACCCTTGGTCACTTAGGGGGCAATGTAAATCCCTATAGGTACATAGAGAAATATAGAGGGGGCACTGTAACTCGACGTAAGTTTTTTAACTCGACGGGGGTTGCAGCGCCCCCTGCTGATCACCTCATACACCCCCCCCCCCCCCCCCCGAGGGGATGTCAAAGAGAATAGATAGCAAATACAAATTTTACGGCGTGAGTCGCAGGTCCCACAATATATATATATATATATATATATATATATATATATATATATATATATATATATATATATATATATATATATATATATATATATATATATATATATATATATATATGTGTGTGTGTGTGTGTGTGTGTGTGTGTGTAGGGGGGGGGCGAGAGGCGTGTCTCTTCCTCCTCTCGTACCCTTCTCCCCTTCGCTTCGCAAAGGCGCTGCGTGCACTGACCGTGCCATTCTCTGACCTTTATTTCTTCACCTAAAAAACCACTTCCCGTGCTCCCGCATGGTTGCAGAAGGTAGTGCATTGTTTTCTTTTTGGACCAAGCACGTCTCGTCTTCGATAATCTTGTGAAAACAACTTGCACTCAAACGGCTTTTGACCGAGCAAGGGTTTTTTGTAATAAATTCAAGCTTTTTTTTTTCTCAATTGCTTCTACACATGAATATGTGCTGTCCGTAGATCGTGACAGTAGCCCATTCATTTATTCACATATAATGTGGACGATATAAAGCGGCAAAGCATGTCGAATGATACAGTGCGAGACGTTAGTCTCTTTTACATTTTCTCAATTATTCTTAGTGTTCTGTAAAATTGGTCAATGCCTCAATCATTTCCTTGATTTTTTTCATCCCTGCGACATTGTTATCTTAGGAAAGGCATGCATTCCTTGCGCTATGCGTGGTATTTGATTTGCAAGCATGGATGCAGCTCGATTCTTGCACGTGCACTCCCGCGCCGGTGGTCTGGTGCTTATGGTGCTGAACTGTTGACCCGCAAGTCGCAGGATTGAATCCCGGCAGTTCACGGCGGCCACATTTTTAATGGACGAGAAAGAGTGCGAGACCTGTGTAGTTAGACTTAGGTGCACCTTAAGTAACCCCAGGTGGTTTAAATTTTCGGAACCCTTCGGTACAGCGTCTCTAATGATTATATGACAACTTTGGGACGTTAAACGGAACAATTTTTATTCCAACAATTATAGGTGTACACCCTTCTGTTCTTCAACACCCTCACGAACGGCATAATAACACCCTTTTTCCCGTTACACCCTTCTCTGAGGGTGTACCAGCAAAGAAAAGGGTGTTAAATTCATTCAAAGAGGGTGTAAATCTTGAAAACACCCTTTTTACACCCATAAGGGTGTAAAAAATTTTACTGTGTACGTGATCCTTGTCATCATCTTGCCACGCTGCCTTCAGACAGGCCTCAACCATCGTTCTCTCAAAAGGGTACTGACACAATAGCCTTGGCCTCGCGTTTTTCTGCTGCAATGCGTTGCTAGGGGCCTGTTAGTCATGACACGACACATTGTTTACTGCAGCACGCGACGGATAATTAATTACAGGCCCCTCAATATCAGTCCGTTTCAGTTTCGGTTTGAGAGAGTTCCAAAAACTGGGTGCAGTTGTCGCCACCTAGCATGTGCAGCTCTTGACCACGTCAGCACACAAAAATATAACGCACTTCCACACTGCCCGCATAAAGAATTACTTTCGAATAGATGGCGGAACTGCAATGTCGCCAAACACATACCTTTCTAAGCGTTCGCCACGGCCACGCACTTGCAGCCAGACGCCGAAAAATATGGACAGCGGGAACTAACACGGCAAAAAAAATGGGGGCTATGACGTCGTCATAACTTCTCTTGCTGACCGTAGCATGGTGACGGGATGAAATTAGGGAGCCGCCTCGGGGTTCCCTCCGATGGTGTCTATAGCGCTACGGAGTCGGTCGCTCACGCAAACTTCAAAATGAATTTGAAATACCTTCCAAGCAATATTCGCTTTTGATATGTTGCAGATGATATGCGAATGTTCACGAGAATCAACCACACAGGCTATCTCGGCCCCGAAATTTTCGCTCAGTACTCCTTTAGGCCATCGGGAAGTGTAACAAACTTCTTTCGGGCTTCAGCACTGCATCTAAACCGTCTGTGACTCTTGGTGTCTCATTCGGCCCGCAGTACATCTCAGTGTGCCAGGAATTCGAAAAAAAAAATGTACTGTCGTCGCCTGTGCTGAAACAACTGTCTCTGCTTCTCTTGCACGACAGGTATGCGGGCAGCTTACATATACAGAATGTTCCAGGTAACTTGAGCCAGAGTTTAAAAATATGCCGGCACACGCAATTACGACGCGACCAAATGCATCTTGCTCACCATTGTCTGGAGTTAGACTGTTTTCAGCTCTCAAGTATTGTTTAATTAAATCGGTTTAACTAACTTTTCAAGAAACAAAGATGGTAAAAAAAATTTCGTTGAGAAAGTCGTAGATCGGTTTGCAAAACTTCCAACTAGATAATTTTGAACTTTATATCTGTTAGGTATTAGTTTTTCTGCTAATTACAAGTGCCCACAAAATACAGAAATACCACGTGACAAGCCCGTTCGTGCGTCAGTGCGCACGATGATTTTAGTGCTCTCTAACGTTCCGCGTACGAACGATCATAACATCTGCCCCGCGTATTAATCGTACTCGAAATGTTATGGAGCACTCGAATGATCGGGCGCACATAGGCGCGAGCGGGTTTGTCACGTGGTATTTTTTGTATTTCACGGGTATTTGTAATCAGCAGAAAAACACTAATACTTAACAGATATAAAGTTTAAAACTATCTATTTGGACGTTTCCCATACCAATCTACAAGTTTATTATTGAAATATTTTATCCATCTTCGTTCATTCAAAAGTTATTTACTTAAACAGATGTAATCAACATTATTTAAGAGCACAAAAATAGTCTAACTCCAGGAAACGGTGAGCAACATGCAGTTGGTCGCGACTTCATTGCGTGTGCTAGCATATTTTTTACTCTGCCTAAAGTTACCTGGGACACCCTGTATATACTGATAGTTCAACAATTCGATGTACATTCTTTGTCCAGTGCAGTGTTAGTCCCAGCAAAACCTATTACCATCAGCTTTAGGACTGACCATCCCACGACGTCAATAGCTGCTGAACTAGCCGCTGGGCACGCTGCACTTTGTTTCATCTCTTGGGAACCACCTCAACAGTGATTCATTTTCAACGGCTTGAAGGCACCCATAATATATGTGTTATTAGCCCTACATTGCAGGCCATGTGAGCAGCTCGTGTTCAAAAATCGATGTCTTCTCCATACAGCACATGAGAAAGGGCACCACGTGACGTTTCAGTGACTTCCAAGTCATTGCGGCGGGATTGGAAACGAACACGCTTATGATGCCACTATAGAAGCTGTTGAAGAAACGCAGAAAGATAATATACCACTTTTAATGTCTGACGGAGCCAGCAGTCATCGAAGGCTTCCACAGGAGATCAGGCTATCTCAATGGTACCCAAGAAGCAGCGTGACCACACCGCCTGTGTTCTTTGATCAAGATTCATGTACCATCTGCACTCCGTTGGAGAGATGCCACACTGCATTGTCGTTTGTGGCTAGGTGTGGCGTTCACCAAAGCTTACTCCTTTCACATTAAGATGGCCGACTATGCTCTCTGCGATGCATGTTGTTTTAAAAAGACGCTACACCAATCATGCCTGACTGCCCAGTACATGATGTGGAGGGACAGTGACTGGCGTTTGTTTTAGAGCTCCGTGACAATATATGAATGTCTTTTCTGATCATTGTGTTGTGTGATTAGTCTTTCTACGTATCGTTTTTGTGCTGTTCCTTTCAGCATCAATAGAAGAATGTCAGCTGAATGCATTCTTGGGAGGACATCACAGCTGAAGGCAACCAAGTACTCTTGAAGTTCTTTAGAAGAACTCATTTGAACAAGCGGCTGTAACAGCGATGTCTAGTACCCGACGAGCGCGATGGACCTGTAACTGACTGCATTTTTATGTGTTTGCTGTGTTACTTGTTTCATTCATCTTTCTTTCCACCCTATTCTCTACCTCCACTTCTCGTTGCCCCATGTAGATTGGCAAACCGGCTTTCTTGGTCTGCTTAACCTCCCTGCATTTCCTTCTCTACCCTTTCTTCTTTCGCACTGCGTAGTTATTGTGAGCACTACGGGAGGCCGCCACCTTTCAGTTAACGCTCTGGCAATCATACGGAAAGTAGCTCGCTAATTCCACGAAAAAATGAGAAGAAGCTGCTCAAAGTCATGAAGTGAGCTGGCGAAGAGGCACAATTGCTAGCCTTTACGTCCTTGATTCCCAGCGCGGTTTCAGTTTACTAGCTGGTATGAAAGGATACGTGAAACGCTTAAAGCGCACGGAAAATCTCTGTAACATCGCTCCTACTTGGCGGGTAGTACATATGTTCATGGTAGACGATATTTTGATCAATAAGCTCTTTTCATGAAACCATTACAGCACTACTTGAAGAAGTGTTGCAGGTGCACCTTATGTAATGTAGGAAATATGGATAGTAGACGCATACTCATGACAATCAGCACAAAATTAAAAATCATATACACGGAAAAGCACGGTGTTGCACTTCCTTGCTTTTTTCTGTCCTTTTTTTGCGCTGATCACCACGAGGTCCGCCTTTAAAATGCATTTAGAACATGTGAAGGAAATAAGAGTTTCTAACGAGTGCAGTCTTTTCTATCTGTCTATAATTATTCAGTGGTCAGGTCATAACAATCGGCTAAGGTCTAGTTTTTGTAGACCCAGTTATCAAGAGCGAAATGTATGTGCGCCTGGTTTTTTTTTTTTTTTGATACTATGCCCTCAGCGTTTCATTATAGACTGTTGCAAATGTTAAGTGGGACCCACACAATTATACGCAGTTTACCCAATAGGTTGCATTTGCGTTTGAGCCTACAGTGAACACTGGCACAGTTACACGCATTTGGTAATCGAAACGCCGCTCTTGTTGTGTTCGCTGTATTCTTCTCTAAGTTTCATTCCTCGATTTCTTCCTTACGGGTGGGTTGCAGTAAGCGCAGTCACCACACACACCCGCCAGCGAATCAAGTTACGTTTAATTTTTGTTCTCTTGTAGAGAAAGGGGACTGTGACAGTATAGCTGCGTATACCATGGTTCACAACCCGTGTTCACAACCTCCTCTTCCACTCCCACCCCCACTCCAAAGAAAAGAGCTGATAAAAAAAATTGTACAACTTGTACTCGACCACGCTAGGTAACAAGGTGGTGATAATAACAATATTGGGTGTTTTACGTTCAAAACTTGCACACGATTATGACAGACACCGCATTCAAGCGCTTCAGTAAATTACATTACTCGGGTGCTCTTTAAAGTGCACTGACAGTGCCTAGAAGACGGATCTGTACAGTTTAGCTCCATCAAAAAGGCGACCAACGCGGCCGGAATCCAACCCATGACTTTAATTCAGCAGCTCAGCATCGTCGCTAATATACCGCCATGGTAGAACTTCGTGCATTTCTAATCTGTTGTTGAACAAACTCAAGAATTTTGCTGGTAGTGTCTCCGGTTTTGCTGGGAGTGTGATTAGATACCTTATTATATGCGATGGCGATTATATGAACACTCTCCAATAGATTTGGCCGCCGGCATTGGTGTTGCTGCCACTCACAATATATGTATACGTATCTATATATATGAAAACGTAAGAAAGAAAAACAATCCATAAAATGACTCCGGCGCATGAAATCGAATGTCGGACCTCTGAATCGTGAATGCGAGGCATTATCCACTGAGCCATGAAGAAGCACCTCATTTAACTTTCAAAGAGCAAGCTACTTATATCTATCACTTACCTCTAGTTGACCAAGCGCCTCCTTCTGTTACAGAGTATTGAGTAACCGTGAGTGCCCTCCGGCAGGCCGCACACCTTCGGAACGTATCCTGACAACCCCATGGTGTTTAGGCCGTCCAAACTTACCCTTGACAGTGCCAGGAATTCGAAAAAAGTCGGATCTTTCGACACCAGCGTTGAAACTGCTGACTCTACATATCCTGCACGAAGGATACAAACACCACGCTAAACTTTATACGGATGGTTCGACAAATGTTAGGAGATCTGCAGAAGCTGTGATCTTCCAAGGAGAAGCCTAAACCATCTAATTTCGAACGTCTCACAAAACAATACCGACAGCCGCAGAGCTCGCAGCACTTCGCTGTGCACTGCGCAGGATTGATAAGGAAGTGCCTCTAAAATGGTGCATTTTCACCGATTCGTAACTAGCTCTGTATTGTATTCTAACTGTGCTACGGGGTGGACCTCAAGACCAATTGGTGGGTGGTGGAAACAAGACAATTGTATCAGCAAGTACCACAGAAAGGACACGATGTAACTTTTCAACGGTTACCAAGCCACTGCACAGTCATCCATAACGAGCGTGCCCACGCTGCAAAGAACGCTCACGAAAATGGCATGATGGATCGCATTCCACTCTCAAGAAGCGACGCAGCAGCAAGGATTAACACGCTCGCGCACGATGTCACCAGGTCTCTGTGGAACACGCCCAGATTTATACGCACACGTCTTCACCGTCTGGACCCATACCACCGACTTTCAATTTCATCTGGCTTATCCAGATCAGAGACAACCGTTTTATTTCGCATGCGGCTTGGGGTGTCTTTTGCGAACGCCTTTGTTTGCCGCATAGGATGTGCAGACAGTGCTGCGTGTGAGAATTGCGGTGGTGACAAAACCATGGAAAATATTTTGTGTCAGTGCCCTCAGTAACTTATCTGAGACAGTCCCTGTCAGCAGCGTTTGCACGCCTCGATGACAAGCCGCTTTCCGAAAAAAAAATTTCGAATACCGGAAAGATCAAGCTTCACGCGCAAGAGCGACGAAGGCCCTTCTGAAGTTTTAGTGATCGACCCACCTCGTCGAACGTTTGTGACATTTTAGTGTGTTTGTGTGCTTTCCCTTCCATCCAGCTCTCTTTCTCTCATTCCCTTTTTCTTACTTTTCTGTCTCCCATTTCCCCTTCTCCAGTGCAGGGTAGCAAACCAGACAATTGCTTTCTGGTTAACCTTCCTGCCTTTGTTCATATTATATATATATCTCTCTCTACCTCTAGTGACGGAAATCTCGGGAGAAACTATCGTGTTTTCAACATTACCCCCAAGATGGCGCAATGAGCGCGCGTCGGCACATCGCGACGACTCAGCGGCGCACGCTGTCATCTTCCACGCGTAGTTTTCTCCGCGAAGAGGGGGTAGGGTAGACATTCACGCGTGCGCTTGTCTCGTGGTGGGGCAACAGTACGTCTTGGCTGGCCTTGGGCTTTCACCGGAAGGAATATTTGGTAGATACCAGGCACACAAAGATCACTGCAATCGTTGCACGGGCTTCGTTCGCGAAAAGGGCGTGCCTTTCAAACACAGCGAAGTGACAGCTGAGACGCTTATTCGCGTTGATCTCCTCCTGTGAGTACGTTTCGTGCGTCATTCATGCGTGAGAAACACGGGACACGTTTAAATATGCTTGCCATTCTGCGCGTTACCTTCCAATTTGTTGTTATCGCGTTCATTGCTTGACCTTTGCGGCAAAGCTGTGACTTGTTTTTTTTTTTGCCTCTTGTTTGTCAGTGACTGTGTTCGGTGATGCAACTGAGTTTAATTTTGAACTAAGTATTTCCTACGAATTTTCAAGTTCAGCCTTCTAGTTCTGTCCACTTAGTTTATCTGTCACTGTAGCTGCCTTGGTGAAGTTTTGCGAAAAGTCTCTTCCGCCTCTGCCACCTTTTTTCGTGGTAGTAATTTTAGTTCTTGGTGAAGGACTGTCTTGTAGCGTAAGCTATCCTGGCCGAGGTTGAGCAGTTTCGTGTGACTTATCGGGAGCCGTGCTGCTCATGCCCGAGGAGCAGTGACGGCACATGGCGCACAGTTGGCGCGCCTGGAGTAAGACTCTGAGCTCCTAGGGCGACGTGTCGCTATGGCTTGGTGCTTTGCTCACTTGAGCTTGCTCGCTGGTCTATCCGTCCATCCGTCTGTCCAACTGTATGTCTCTATGCCTGTCTTCCTGTCTCTTTGTCCGTCCCTATGTCCGTTCATCTCTCCATCCGTTCATCCGGCCATCCATTCATAGCTCATGATACGTATATCCTGGCATAGACGAGCTAAGACACTCCTAATTGTTGTTCAAATTTATCAGACTTGCTCAACCGCAGCCGGGCTAGTGGAGCGGCACGCACGCACATTGCGCGCGTGCAGCTCTTAATACCTCGAATGTCTTACAGATTTGTAGCGGTGTCCACAAATATACTCAGGAAGTCCTTTGTCTCTCTCACGCTTCCCAACACAACGGCAAATAATGAAAAGTCGCTGTTTGCCTACTTTACAAAGACTGGGATCACTTATGGCATTATAAGCGTACTGCTGGACGTTCCCCCCCAAAAGTATACAGCTTTTTCTGCATAGGCCTCTCTTCAAGGGTTCGCTGTAAGTGGCTCCTTTTTGTGCGCTTAATTGTGGCTGAAATAATTTAGTGGATAGGCTGTTGTTCAATTGTTTGAACCCTCTGTTTTTCTTACCAATTGCGTCTTTATTATTTCCTAAAGGAAAGTGCATCTTCAATGGCGAAAAAGTCGGCGTTGAACAAAGCACGTACGAGATAAAGACGTGCAAACAGTGGACTTGCTATGGGAAAATTAACAGCACTCATGGCAAAATGAGGGGCGCATCGTGAGTCAATATTCAGTTCATTTTATATTCTATCACACACAGGCACTTTGATTAGTCTTCTGACGGTTACAATTTTAAATAAACTGCGAGTGAACACCATTTGAATACTTTTGATCAGACGCGATGACGGTTTTGTGACTACTTTTCATTATAATTTTGCTGAAAAAGTATTCACCTTCACTTGTACGCACCCTTCACCTAAAATAAAAATCAACTTTCACATGCAACGTTTTTTTTTCCTTGAACGAACTCGAGCTTCATGCGAAAGCTGTGATCATTTAGGTGTACCTGCTTAAACGTATTCTAACGTATGAACAATCTAGTTAACAATAAAAATTACAGCACGTATGCACTCGTTAGATATAAATAGGTCACGAATTCTCATAAGAAATACTTTTTTCAGGTTGTCATCGAGAAAATAAAGTGACGAATAATGCCAGCCACATTTTTAAGGCATCAGAAAACTGCGAGTGACATCACAAATGTAGTTCTGTTTTGTTTCTTGGAGTATGCAGCAGTTTCAACACTATTGAGAGCTAGCTCTTCACAATAGTTACCTATATCACTGCTATTGCTAATGAACTATAGAAATTTTACTGTTTAATGAAACAGTCAATTTTCCCTGACGAATATAGTTACCTACATTACTACTACTGCTAATCAACTATAGAAATTTGCTTGGTTAAAGAAAGAGCCTGCTTTTTCTGACAAATTCAGTCCTAAAACTGGTAGTAAGGCATTTTGACTCAATTTATGTAGGTGCTAGTTTTATACACCTAATTGTTTCTGGTAGAGACTTGTTTAATAAATTACGATATGCATAGATACACGATTACGCGAGGTCATCTGACTCAGTGACTGCGAACACTAGCTTTTATGCCACGTGATCTTCAGGGCTAACCAAAGTAAAAAATATGCTTTGAGTTTCTTCCTGCTGTTTTGAGAGACAGTGTAGAAGCCCGAAGCAGAATTCGCTCGTACAGTCAAAATGGCTTTAAGTTGTGGAAATTGGTGATTTCCTATACTTAACGTACGGGTGTGTATTACAAAGAGGCAGTGAGGAAGGTAAGAACAAGCGCGTACTACCAAGACAAAGTTTATTCAGAAATCTGTGACATATATACCCTTTTAGATAATGGTTTCATGAAAAAAAACTGAAACATATACGACAAAATGAAACAAAAGTTGGCGGCTTATCTGCGTGTTTCGCTGGAAAAGGTCGCCGGGAGGCAATAGTCTTCTTAAACAGCTTGAGCGCAAAAAGTTAACAACGAACTAAGGAAACAACGAGGACAAGCGAACAGTTTTCTGTCTGAAAAGAGAGCATAAAAGATTATATGACATTCTGCGCGAGTAAACCATTGAGTAGGCGCTGCGTCATTTGTGAATGACATCTAGAAATAAATTGGAGTAACGTAGTTTTTTTTTCCTAAAATGCGAAGCCACTGGTACGTGGCAGCACCATGTAGTTTTAGTGGAGCGTAGGAAACATTCGTTTTCTCGATCATAACAACGTTGCTTTGCCAGCGTCGCGTAATAAGCAGTGCAGTTCTTACGATTACGCATATATGCATTTTAAAAATGAAGTGACACACCACCTAATGCTCCCGTACTGATTGTGTGCCTAAACATCTGCAATATTCGTGTTTAGAATGAAAATCTTGACTAGTATGAATCAGGCCAGCAGATATAGATGGGTGGTCGTTCAGAAAGGATTTAAACTATTGCTCTAATGGCTGGATTGAGTGGCAGAAAGAAACAGAGGACCGGCCCACAGGTATAAATTCTGCGTCGAAGTATCCGAAGACTATCGTCTTTAAAGCAACAACCGAAAAAACCACTAATCCTGTTTGAAAAAAGGCCTCATTGCTGCTAAAATAGATCACAACCAAAGTTTAATGATTCCGAAAGATAAAAAATGGCCCCATATCTGCATGTTTCACTGCAAATTTCATCGAAAGACGATAGTCTTGCTTCTGGAGAGAGTGCGAAAAAATTGGAAAGCTCCCACGTACCTGGGAATGGATGTTATGCGAAGCATGCGGAGGGAAGTTGAACATGTTGCAGTTTTTTATTGAGTGATACGACATGAAATGACGCTGAATATATGTACAAATTTTGCACGCCCAGACATGTGTTAAAGGGTTGCAGATGTTTATATCACCGGTTGTTCGCACTTGCACAACGATTCCAACTGAAACATGCATAGTAGAAGACCAGAAGCTGATATGAAGCGCTGATAGTCGCAAAGATGCTGGCCTGGACGCTGCTAGCTCAATAAACTTCAGCGCATATCAACTAACCACAACTGACGTTAACCCGAAGTGACTGCTGTATCAAAAAAGTACATATGTAATGTTTATAAAATTGGGTAGGCTGCACTGCAACCACTATTGACGTTTCACGAAGGTTAACGTATACTTAAAAAGTAGTTCTTAGATCTGGCTTAGCTCTGTGGCAAAATGCTTCATTGCATCGCGAAACTCTTGGGTTTGACTCCAGCTGGAACCCTGACATTTATTCTTTGCATTCGTCGGGTCGACGCTACCGATGTCGGGTATTTTTTAACGCTCGCGTGTTAAAATTGTCCACGTGTGTTTTTGTCGTTCCTAGGTAGATTCTAAGCGTTAATCACCTGTTGCTACATCTCCTCATACCAGCGGCATATACCCGCCCGTGGGTATGTGCCATTCTCTGGCGGGAAGTGTTTGAGGACGTACGCGACAGGATTGTGACATTATTCATGTGTTGGCCAGCGCGTCATATTCGTTAAACCACCTTACCCCCCATGTTAGTTTTGGCTCACGCCAAGTTAAGGCAGTGATCACGAGGGCACCCAAACATAAGCGGCTAGATAGATAGATAGATAGATAGATAGATAGATAGATAGATAGATAGATAGATAGATAGATAGATAGATAGATAGATAGATAGATAGATAGATAGATAGATAGATAGATAGATAGATAGATAGATACGCTCAAAGTCACCGAAGTTCGCCAAGAAATGCTTCGCATTAAACGTTTATTTTATGTTCTGCGCGAGAAAATTCATGAATGGTATTCTAGAGACGCTACGTGAGTGCTTCGATGCGTGTAAGGGAGGCGACCCGCAGGTGATAAAAGACCTAGTCTTTTATCACCTGCGTGAAGCCTCTTTATAGCGTGCAGGTGCCTGACATTGGTCTGTAGTGACTTAGACGACCTGTCTTGCCTCATTTCTTGAGGATCGGCACTACTCTGCCGAGTCGCCATTCTATGGGTACAAAACCATCCAACATGTTGGTGAAAAAACTGGCCCACTGTTCTTTACACTCCGAGCCTAGGCACTTAGTTAGGGTAGCTGGTACGCCATCCGGTCCAGTGGCTGTGTGCGTCCGAAGACGGCAGATTGCCCGTTCCACACTTCTGTATGAGAAAGCCGAGTTTGTCTCTGAGAGGTGCGGAGTGGTCGGCACACTTAGAGTCTCAGTTGTACGACTGTCTTTTGCGCTTGCTGGACTACACAGGGCCTCTAAATATGTCATCACATGCCTTTTAAGGTCTACAACCTGTTGTCCTGTTTCACTGCCCATCGTTGGAGCTCCGGCTGCTCTTTTCTATCAAGCGATTGGACATAGTTCCAGAATATTGCAACCGTTGAGTTTCCCTCCTCTCGCAGGTCCTGTAACATCTGTCTCGCAGGTCCTGTAACATCTGGCATTGACTAGCTTCATTTGAACAGGGCCTGCATTCCGAGATTCAGCTTGACGTAGTGCTGCATTTTGTCATTACATACCTTGGGCTCTTTTGCCTTGACCGCACGGTGGTGGGCACGGTTTGCCTGTCGGCGTGCCTTCCACGTCTGAGTGACTTCGTTGTCCTACCACTGTTTGCGCGCGTGGCGCACGGGGTTCGTGTTGCGGGACATGTGCCATGGCACAGTGCTGAGCCATATGTCGATGTATTCTTCGTACGTTTTTGTCTCTCGTCGCCGTTCACTGTCCTCAAATGCTGCAGCCGCCACTTTTATACTTTTAGCCGGAAGGTGCATTTGACCATCGAAGGTGATGCGGCGCTTCGTTTTGAGGTGTTGTGTGCGAGAGAAATCAATTCGAATACGATTATAATCGATTCCAATGGAATAACCTCCTACTTCATCTGTACCGATGGATTCGAGGAGACGAGTTAGGTTTTGAGATAAGAGGACAAAGTCAATAGATATTGCACTGTCTCGCGCACACCATGTGTGTTTTCTCTCGCATCTGGAATCAAGATTTTCAATATCCAGTTATCGTCGTTCCGTCAACTGCATCAAAAGGCTCCCATTTGCGTCCGTGTAACCACTCAGTTCAGACATATGGCCGTTAAAATCTTCAAGGACCAAAACTTCCCGGCTGTTGGTCATGCACTTTGAGTCCTCGTACACACACTCTATCAGCGCCTTGTTGGCCCCTAGCCGAATACCCTTGGCCCCTAGCAATCTCTTTGTGAATACCCGCCAGGGCTGCATTTGTCATTATTGATAGCATCACTCACTCCAGCATGTAGAGTGACTAATCTTCCGGCCCACCAAAGACGCCTTTAGCGCCAGTGCTATCTAGTGAGATTTTCGAAAATCACTAGAGAAGTGGACGAGCCATCGACACTGCCGGACAAACAAGCCTTTGAAAAGAGAGTTTGTAGGTCAAAGCATCACCCCGCTAGATGCTCTGCATGCTTTGTCCGGGACACTGAATGACGATGCCTCATCTCGTACTCGTCTCACAGAGTCAAGACTTCTACCAGGAGCAGTTGGCACAAGCAATCTCCAATGCAACTCTGGATGAGGCGAAAAAAGGGGTGGGTTGGGATTTTCGTGCACGCCTGGGCCACGATAATTGCAGGACAGAGTAGTGTACCTGTCTACAGCTGTGGCCCCGCCACGGTGGTATAGTGGCTGAAGTACTCGGCTGCTGGCGAGAAGTTTGTGGGATGGAATCCCGGCTGCAGTGACTGCATTTCCAATGGAGGCGGAAATGGTGTAGGGCCATGTGCTCAGATTTGGGTGCACGTTAAAGAACCCCAGGTAGTCAAAATTTTCGGAGCCCTCCACTGCGGCGTCTCTCATGATTATATGTTGATTTTGGATGTTAAACCCCACAAATCAATCAATTAATCAATCAATCTGCAGCAGCTATTAGTTTGGCTACTAGGACCTACTCAGCCGCTTTGCAAGAGCGATAATATGAAATAATTTCGCTGAAGAGCAGCGGTGGTGTTCAGGGCTCTGTGTCAAGAGCTGGGGTGAGAGCCCGGAGGCTAAGCGCTCTGGCGGCCACGACAGCAGCCTCATATCCTCATAAGCCCTGCTAGTCAGGGGCACGAGAAATATTTTCAAGGTACGAAGGGCGGAAGTCCGTCTTGTAATTTGGCTGGCTAAGGAGGATCTCTCCTCGCCCCGCCGCGGTGGTCTAGTGGATAAGGTACTCGGCTTCTGACCCGCAGGTCGCGGGTTGAAATCCCGGCTGGCGGCTGCATTTCTGATGGAGGCGAAAATGATGTAGGCCCGTGTGCTCAGATTTGGGTGCACATTAAAGAATCCCAGGTGATCTTAATTTCCGGAGCCCTCCGCTACGGCGCCTCCCATAATCATATGGTGGTTTTGGGACGTCAAACCCCACATATCAAACAATGAGGATCTCTCCTCTGCTCAGTAAATGGCACATGGTTCTCCGGAGTCCCTAATTATGATAAGCTTTTCGAAGCATGACCCATTGAAACTTGCCCCGACGACCCTTGCGGGGCTCACCGCACAAACAACAGGATCGGGCTGCAGCGTCTCCGCTGTGCAGTCCCTGCAGCGGCAAGGTGCCGTGCGCGCCCTTCCGTATTATGGCACAGTGGCTGGAGTAAAGCACCGATTGTTGATTTGTTTCTGTGACTAAGCCCCTGTTACGGGCCAGGCCAGAAATTCAGTCAGCGGAGCTGTTGGCTCCATGACTGCCGGGGCACATTATGGCGTCTTGTTGAACAAATGATCGCCCGTGGCATTTAAAGAAGAAGAGGTGGCGACAACTAAGAATTGCGCGGAAGACGGTGGATTGTACGCGTTGAAGACCGATCTGGACGTCTAGTCTTTAGGTTTCGAGAAAAGTGGGCCAATGGAGACCGCTAGAGGCTCTTCGGCACAGTTCTCAAAGCAATGTGCGTTGGTCATTAGCAAACGGTTCGCTTTGTCGGAGCATGACCCTCATAGCCACCCATGTTCTGCGCGTCTTGAAGGAGCTGGCCCGTTCCCCTCTCCCAATTTTTTGTTTGTTTATTTGTTGCTGCACTTATCTAGGAGCAAGGTTTTCCCACTGCTCTGTACTGAAAAGGTGGATGTCCGATCCCGGCTGCGGCGGCTGCAATTCTGATGGAGGCGAAAATGTTGTAGGCCCGTGTGCTCAGATTTGGGTGCACGTTGAAAAACCCCAGGTGGTCAAATTTCCGGAACCCTCCAATACGGCGTCTCTCATAATCATATGGTGGTTTTGGGACGTTAAACCTCACATATCAATCAATCAAAGGTGGCTGTCAGGCTGACAGGTTCACTGACAGGAAAACATGTGTCAACAGTCACGATTGCCACAAAGTGGTGAAATCGAGACCAGCGAAAAGCGACCATGGGACCATGACCGCGAAGGCGGCTTGAGGAATAAAAAATTGATGTGAGAGACAATGAGATGACTGAGACATATGATGGACGAGATGGTGACGAGGCGCCGAACTTTTGGAAGGTGATGGCATAATTTGTGGTTTTAAAGACGATATTCTTGTTTGGGTACTTTTTCTTAGGTATTCTACTCAAGTCAGCCTGGCTTGTCTATTTGCAGACTTGGTCAGCCTGGCTGGTCAATTTTCAGACTATTTACTAGGGCGCTGAGAGAGTAAAAAAGTGTGCGATGACGACCGCTATCGCAAATCTGTTTTATGTCTAGCTGGCGCTAGCTATAGGCGATATGGGAAAGGATTTATTGGCGAAAAGGTTGTCTTTACTTTGCCATTTCCAAGCAAGATTCTTTCGTCTGCCTTTTATTACACGGTACGTAGGGTTTTTCTCAACGACGAAATCCACCTGTGTCACTCCCTCTTTGACTGCGTATTGCCACGTTCCATTTCACAAGTTTTTGTTATCGTTCCGAAACACCACACGATTCTCGGCGCAAACCGCGCCTGCAGGTTTCGAGAAGGTTCCGGACTGTAGTAGATCATTTCGATAAGATCACGCCCACTGTGCGAACGGTACAGATTGTTCTGGAACCTACGCCACCGCCAGCGATAACGCTAGAACATTCGACGGCAAGGGTATAAATGCCGACGCGCTTCGCCGCTTGTCAATTGTTGATCGAAGGCCGACGCTGCGTTCGCCGCTATCAGTCCGAGACTGCTATCTGTGCAAGACTGCTGCTGTAATTAGACTTTCCCTTTACCGGGCACAGGTTCGCCCAAAAAAACAGTTAAATCCCAACACGAAGTTTTCTGTCTTTGGCCACGTCACGACCCCGTGACATCTGGTGGAGGTGCTGCTTCGTTCATGTACCGGACGCCCCCGTCAAGCCGTGAACCCAGCCCCCGTCGCGGAGAAGACACCGACGCCAACCAAGAGCAGCGAACGAGCCGCCGACAGCAAGGTCTCCCACCGGAGTACGGCCTTCTACAAGACAAGGCGCGGAAGACCAAGACCATGACCTCGACTGCAGTGACAATGACAACCGGAGCGTCCCAGCCCGCGATCGTCATTCATCAACCCAGGGAACCACCAACGTTCCATGGCTCATCGTTTGAAGACCCGGAAACCTGGCTAGAAACATATGACCGTGTGGCCGCCCTCAACCACTGGGACAACGAAGAAAAGCTCCGTCGTGTGTACTTCTACCTGGAAGACACCGCAAGGACCTGGCTAGAGAATCGGGAGTCCACGCTCCGAACGTGGGATGTCTTCTGCGGTGCATTTCTGCAAACGTTCGCAAGCGTCGCTCGGAAAGAGAGGGCCGCTGCTCTACTCGAGACCCGGGTTCAGCTACCAAATGAAAAGGTTGGAATTTTCACAGAGGAGATGACCCGCCTATTTCGTCACGCTGACCCAGACATGCCTGAGGAAAAGAAAGTTCGTTTCCTCATGCGAGGGGTCAAACAGGAGCTCTTCGCGGGACTAATGAGGAATCCTCCGAACAACGTCCAAGAATTTGTATCCGAGGCGACCACCATCGAAAAAACGCTGGACATGCGCACCAGACAGTATATTCGTCGCCTGACTCCAGAATGCGCTGCTGCTCAAGCCAGTGACTCCGACGACCTGCGTGAAACGATCCGAGCGATCGTGTGGGAAGAGCTGCGCAAACTGTTGCCTTCGGCGCAGCCTCAAGTGGATTCGATCGCCGACATTGTGCGAGAAGAAGTCCGGCAATCGCTTCGAATTCCCGAAACACCGCCGCCCGAGCCAGAAACTATGAGCTACGCCGCTGCAGTGCGCCACAACGCTCCTCCCCGTCTACGCGAAAACGCCGCCTCGTCACACTTCCGTCGCCAGACGCCACCGCCGCCACCACCCCAACCGACGTCCTACCGTTCCCCAGCGGGCCAGCGCAGTGCACCGAAGAAAACGGACGTTTGGCGTGCACCTGACAACCGCCCGCTCTGCTACCACTGCGGCGAGGCCGGGCACACATACCACCGTTGCCAGTACCGACAGATGGGACTGCGTGGCTTCGCCGTCAATGCACCGCGTCCGCAGCCAGGAGATCGGCCACGTGACATCGCCGACTACCTGGCGGGAACTCATTCGACACCACGAAGTCCTTCCCGTTCGCCGTCACCCAGCCGCCGCATGCCACCGCACCCCCGGCAGTACTCTGGCCCAACGCGGGGCGGTCTCCTAGCCCGTATCCAGGAAACTAAAGGCAGCAACCGATGGAGGTGCGGTTGCTGTGCGACGAACTACCGAAGATCCTCCGACGACGACGCCGACGCGACGGAGCTTTTTGAACACAACACCAACCAGACAAAGCCCTGAAGGCAAAAGCTCACTTACCGAAGGTGGCCGGACGACGCAACATGGAAGCAGCGGAACAAGCCGACGCAGCCGTGACCCGACGCCACGCCCTAACTGTAATGCGAGACGGCGAACTAGCGACCTCGACGTTCTTATCGACGGCCACAGTGTGACTGCTCTCGTCGATACTGGAGCCGACTATTCTGTCATCAGTGGGTCGTTCGCCGCGAAGTTAAAGAAAGTTAGGACAGCTTGGAAAGGCCCTGAAATCCGCACAGCCGGAGGTCATCTCGTAACGCCTGCAGGAATCTGCACAGCGAGAGTCACCATTAACGGCCGTATTTATCCTACAGACTTTGTAGTCCTACAGCGTTGCTCGAGAGATGTCATCCTTGGCATGGACTTTTTATGCCTCCATGGTGCTGTCATCAACCTAAAAGCAAGGTCGATAACGTTATCCACAGAAGAAGCACAACCGCCGCGCACGCCGTCAAGACACCATGCCTTGAATGTGCTGGAAGAACAAGTCAGCATTCCGCCTCGCTCAAGCGTCATTATTTCAGTCGGCGCTCCTAAATCACCTGACTTGGAAGGCGTCGTTGAAGGCAGTCAACATCTGTTGGTCACCCGAAATATTTGCGTCGCAACAGGAATTGCAGAGCTGCGGGGAGGCAAAGCAACGGTTATGCTCACGAATTTCAGCAATGAGTACAAACATGTGAACCAAGGAACAACGGTCGCATACATCGAAGAAATTGTCGAAGCCACCAGTGCTTTCGCCCTCGCCGATTCTGCGGAATCTGCTCAGAGGAACCAAGCCCCTCCCATAGCCTTCGACGTCAATCCCAGACTTCTGAACGATAAGAAAGAACAGCTCAAGGCCCTGCTCCTGCACTACGAAGATTGCTTTTCGTCGTCATCGAAAATTCGGCAGACGCCAATCACGAAACATCGAATCATAACCGAAGAAAATGCCAGACCACTCCGTCAGAGTCCGTACAGGGTTTCGACGCGAGAACGTGAGGCAATGAAAAGACAAAATGATGAAATGCTGCGAAATGACATTATCCAGCCGTCCAAGAGTCTGTGGGCATCCCCCGTGGTGTTAGTGAAGAAAAAGAATGGGACCCTACGTTTCTGCGTCGATTATCGCCGACTGAACAAAATCACAAGAAAGGACGTGTATCCTCTCCCACGAATAGACGACGCACTTGATTGGCTCCATAACGCCAAGTACTTCTCGTCAATGGACCTCAAGACTGGCTATTGGCAAATTGAAGTCGACGAAAGAGACCGAGAGAAGACGGCGTTTATAACACCGTACGGCCTCTTCGAGTTTAAGGTGATGCCCTTCGGCTTTTGCTCAGCGCCTGCAACTTTTCAACGTGTTATGGATACAATACTGGCAGGATTGAAGTGGCAGACTTGCCTTGTGTACTTGGATGACGTCGTCGTGTTTTCCGCGAGTTTCGACGAGCCTCTTCGGCGCCTCGAAGCTGTACTTCAAGCCATCAAGACGTCCGGACTCACACTGAAGCCAGAAAAGTGCAGATTTGCGTATGAGGAGCTCTTGTTTCTGGGGCACGTTATCAGCACGTCTGGAGTTCGTCCCAATCCACGGAAAACAGCCGCCATCGGCGACTTCCCGCCACCCACTGACAAGAAGGCCGTGTGCCGATTTCTGGGCCTGTGCGCCTATTATAGGCGGTTCGTGAAAAACTTCGCCCGCATCGCCGATCCTCTCACTAACCTTACCAAGGCCGACTCGGAGTTCAAGTGGGAAACGCCACAGGAACACACTTTCCAGGAGCTTAAACATCGCCTCCAGACGCCTCCATTACTTGCCCATTTCGGCAAATTCGCCGAGACAGAAATACATACTGACGCAAGCAGCGTAGGTCTTGGCGCCGTTTTTGTGCAGAGAACTGACGGACTTGAAAGGGTTATTAGTTACGCCAGCCGATCGCTATCCAAAGCAGAAGCAAATTATTCCACAACAGAAAAGGAGTGCCTCGCCATCATCTGGGTTACGTCAAAATTTCGCCCCTACCTCTACGGCAGGCCCTTCAAAGTTGTGAGCGACCACCACGCCTTGTGTTGGCTAGCCACCTTGAAGGACCCTTCAGGTCGCCTCGCACGATGGAGCCTGAGACTTCAAGAATATGACATTACTGTCATTTACAAGTCCAGCAAAAAACACTCCGACGCTGACTGTCTCTCTCGTGCGCCTGTCGAACAACCGCTACCCGACGACTCGGATGACGACTACTTCTTGGGAAGGATAACTACCGACGACTTCGCTGAACGACAGCGGGCCGACCCGGAACTTAAAGCCCTAATAGAATACCTCGAAGGCAGGACCGCGGAAGTCCCGAAGGTATTCAAGCGCGCACTTGCGTCGTTCTTTCTACGAAACGGTCTTCTACAAAAGAAAAACTTTTCACCGTTTCGAGCTAAGTACCTCCTTGCAATGCCTTCAGCTCTGCGACCAGAACTCCTGCAGGCCCTGCACGACGATCCGACGGCAGGGCACCTCGGTGTTTCCCGCACGCTCGCGAGGATACAAGAAAGGTACTACTGGCCACGTCTTTCCACCGACGTCACTCGTTATGTGAGGACATGCCGGGACTGTCAGCGACGCAAGACACCGCCGACAAGGCCAGCGGGACTTCTGCAGCCAATTGATCCACCTTGCCGACCTTTCCAGCAGATTGGTATAGACCTACTGGGGCCGTTCCCGACGTCGGCTTTTGGAAACAAGTGGATCGTGGTAGCTACCGACTACCTCACCCGCTACGCCGAGGCAAAAGCCCTGCCAAAAGGCAGTGCATCCGAGGTAGCTAAGTTCTTCGTCGAAAATATCGTCCTACGCCACGGCACCCCGGAGGTCCTTATCACCGACAGAGGAACGGCATTCACTGCCGACTTAACTCAAGCGATCTTGGCATACATCCAAACCACCGCCGGACGACAGTGTACCACCCACAGACCAACGGCCTCACCGAGCGGCTTAACAAGACGATCGCCGACATGCTGTCAATGTACGTCGATGTCGAACACAAGACGTGGGACGCCATTCTTCCGTATGTGACCTTCGCATACAACACGGCGGTGCAGGAGACGACGCAGATATCTCCATACAAATTTGTGTACGGAAGGAGCCCGGCAACGACGCTCGATGCCATGTTACCCAACGTCACCGACGAAGAAAACCTCGATGTGAGCGAGTACCTTCAACGCGCCGAAGAAGCCCGACAACTTGCGCGTCTCCGTATCAAGAATCAACAGATAACCGACAGCCACCGTTACAACCTTCGACGACGCTTCGTGGAATACCAGCCCGGTGAACGTGTTTGGGTGTGGACGCCGATACGCCGACGTGGACTAAGTGAAAAGCTTCTGCGACGGTACTTCGGACCGTACAAGGTGGTTCGACGTCTCGGACCACTTGATTACGAGGTTGTCCCCAACGGCATCACGAACTCTCAACGACGCCGATCGCGACCTGAAGTCGTCCATGTCGCGCGCCTCAAGCCGTTTCATGCACGTTAACAAACTGAAACAGTGTTTTTTGTATTATTGTTGTATTGTAATTTATTCATTGTACTTTCTTGCATTATTATTGTACCTTCATCTTTAGTTAAAGCATCGGGACGATGCCTTTTTTCAGAGGGGGGCAATGCCACGTTCCATTTCACAAGTTTTTGTTATCGTTCCGAAACACCACACGATTCTCGACGCAAACCACGCCTGCAGGTTTCGAGAAGGTTCCGGACTGTAGTAGATCATTTCGATAAGATCACGCCCACTGTGCGAACGGTACAGATTGTTCTGGAACCTACGCCACCACCAGCGATAACGCTAGAACATTCGACGGCAAGGGTATATATGCCGACGCGCTTCGCCGCTTGTCAGTTGTTGATCGAAGGCCGACGCTGCGTTCGGCGCTATCAGCCCGAGACTGCTATCTGTGCAAGACTGCTGCTGTAATTAGACTTTCCCTTTACCGGGCACGCGTTCGCCCAAATAAACAGTTAAATCCCAACACGAAGTTTCCTGTCTTTGGCCACGTCACGACCCCGTGACAGTATAGTTCTATCACTTCCGAACAAGTCATCGCTCCGTATTTGTACGTTCTCAATCGATTTACTTAGGCTAACTCCAACAGATGGGTTGTCATTTCTGCAAATTCAAGGGTGTAAGCCCTATATATATTCAACAATTGAGGGGGCACCTCATTAGATTTTGCAGCTGGAGTAGGTCTTCTTGGAATGGCCATTTTTTAATCTCTCTGTCTTGATGAAAAATATATGAATATATATATATATATATATATATATATATATATATATATATATATATATATATATATATATATATATTTTTTTTTTTTTTTCATGGGCTCTCTGTACCCGGCGTGGTCAAGTATGCGATCACTCGAGTGATTCGCAAAAACGGTACTACTGTTATTACCGAATCGCAAAGACGTCAACAAGTGGTCGCAAATCGTGACCGGTAACTGTTGTCCCGAATAATCGATGGTCTTTAGGGCTAGTCTAACGAAGCACGAGTTTACCACCAACCACTATGATCACTAAACAAGTTCGCTCATTACTCACTGAACATTAAAGGAATCTTCAATACGTCACAAATTTGACGATAACGAAAAATGATGGTCAATAAGCATCACAAAAAGAATCAAGTAGATACTTGTGTCATTCTTACTGGTTTCATATGTAGGCAGACAACCATTTCATGGTAATGTTGTTTCATTGTTTTCCTGCTTCATATTCAGCATTTTTTTCTTTGCAGGTGTGGGGCTGTGTGGGCTCCACCACCATGTAAAGTAATACCTATGAGACCAGGTATACACCCGAAATGTTGTCCGAAGCCATCATGTCCCAACAAGGTTATTGTATAAACTAGGCGCATATGAATAAAAAAACGTTGAAATATTGTGACTTTTCTTAAGTGTTATGTGTTTTTTACTTGCCGGTGTAGGTGTCGTTTCAGCATTACTTTTTAATGCACTTTTATTTTTTTGTCGTTTTGGTTTCTGACGGTTGGTTCGTTTATTGCTTCAAGAAATATAGCCCAACATAAGGGTTGGTAATACAAATCGGGGGGAATAATCGACCATTTTAGATTCCGCATGCAAACGTCATTCCCGGGAACATTTTGATAAATGTGCTCTATTTACCTAAAGTAGTGGTCTCCAAGTCGTTTCAGCCAGCGGACATCAACAATGCAATTTAGACCCGTAAGGGACTGGGCCGGGAAGAAGGCACGAGTGGTGATGGAGGGGAAAGAGATAGATAAAACACAGCGTCAGCATACGCTACAATTTGAAAAAAAAAAGCCTCTCCTATATCTGATATAAGGGTTATTTCTCAGCGTGACAACAATGCACCGATGGTGATCTTCGAAATAATTATTATGTATACGCCGAATTTAAAATATAGCCTTCGTTTCATGATTACATTTCAAGACATGTGACTGCATGAACTGTACCACAAAAACAACGCTTAAGACCAGTTGTCTTTGTGTAGATCATGTTACGTCTCTACAGTCACTGGCTGTAGAAATTTTTTTAGGTACAAGAAACACGAACACGTTAACAAGTGTAGCTCTGGGGTTCGAGTCACTATTAGCCAGCGTTCGACCAAAGGCTCGCACTCGTGCCACAGTGCCAGTGCAGTCGCGTGCGTCTCTCGTTGTTTCCCTTTTCTGAAGCGCTATCTTAGCCCACATCATACGTATTCTTACATGTCGATGTGTATGAGTCGTCTGCTGTGGCATGGGCTAGCTTCTAAGCTAGTCCATGCCACTGTATAAGGGTAGGAAGAAGGAAATGTTGCTTATTCGTTGCTTTCTCTTCTGGTTCTCAAAAAAGCTCCTAAAACGAAAAAAAACGTGTCTAATCCAGTTTCAGTTCCTGAAGAGGGTATCCTGGAAATAGCTCTGTCTGAAATAATTCACTTATCACCGTCGATACTTTTAATGTTGTCCAGTGTAATCGTCGTTTTCTGTTTTTGTCCTCTGCTGATTTACTTCGCTTTGTTATTCACTTAACTCCTGGCATAATGACGATACAAATAATAAATATTTTCCGGACATTTCGGTTAGATCGCCCTTCTTTAGGAGGTGGTGTAATGATACTTATTTCGAGCAAATTTTGCCCCACAGCAAACCTGGATTTTCAGTTAATGCAAACGGAGTGCGAAATTTTGTCAATATACCAATCATGCCAGGATGCCGCCCTTTTAGTAATATAAACGCATATTTTTCCTCGGGCGTGCACAATACGCAACGGATAGTGTGTGGCAGTTTGGGCTAGTTGGTATGACATGACGATAATTATAGCGCGAGAACAGAACAACGACAAAAGGACAAAAAGGAGATGAGCACTAGTCTCCTCCTTTTCCCTTTGTCTTCATTCTGTTTTCGCGCTATAACTATAGATGGTCTGTGTTTTATTTAGCTGCAAAAATGAAGTATCTTTACCAATGACTTCCGTTGCCGTCACGTTTCTAGGGGTTTTTGAACGAACTCTTCCGGTTCTTCACTGTGCGACTGCATTACGCATAAAAAATTTTACCTGCCTAAATATGAAGCAGCCTAAGTTTGTTCGCAGTCAAGCACTATCAGTGTTAGACCGGACGTTTTGTAGTGCAAGCGTTCTGCTGAAGCTCTGGAGAACAATTGAGTTCACTTCAAACCATGACTACATTGTTGTGTAGTTTGAAATAGTAGGTCCAATAAAATTGTTTGGAAGAAAAGCGGGAAATTTGATTAATTGTGAAAAGCTTAAAGACTGCTTGCGCTCTAACATTGAGGTAGCATGCAGTAGTAAAAATAAAGACCTCGGTAAAAGTGCTCGCTCAGTTTCAAGATTATGAACAAACACTTCAAAGTGTCTAATTACGTTGGCGCAAATAACAGTTCTCCACCTAGTCGGTGGTAGAATACTGAGTGTACGCAGGACTACAGAAGGAGAAAAGCCGCATTGAAAAGTCTTATACAAAATCAGAGTCCACAAAATTGGAAGGATTATCAATTTCTTGCGGGAACAAATAACTTAGAATATTTCGCGCGAAAGGGGAATGTGATACGAATCACTTCGGCTACCTATGTAAATAAAGAAACTGTGGAGTATTATTCAGCTTCCTCTGTTGTACAAAGACAATTTCAATGTCAGGAAATGTGTACTCAATAGTTTATAACTTACAAGAATTACAGGAATCATTAACTCAATTAGCTGAAGGACTAAAAAGTAGAATTAATAATTGGCTTCAAGATTATGTTTCTACACATGCTCTTCTTAAGTAAACAGCAGTATTGACTTTCGAATTAGATCAGGCTATGTTCAGGTTGGCAATCGCATCCCCAGGGTCTTGTGGTATTACAAACGCCGTCATAAACATAATATATCAGGAATTCACCAATGATCTTTTGGATCCAACAAGTGGGCATGGATAGCTATTTAATTAAAGATTGCTAAAATTATACCGCAGCCTAAAAAGCAGAGGGCTGGCTTTATTATCGGTATATAAGACCAATAGTACTGACATCAGATGTAGTGTAACTTATAGAAAGGGTCTTTCGTGGTTATATATCATTTATTAATGATCAACAGCTGTTGAGCCCCAGGCAAGTTTGCTTTAGATTTGTACAATCTTCTTGGTACATTCGGTACTGATCTGTACATTCTTTAGATCAGTGCCACCATTCTATATGCTGGCTCAACAACCTCAGAAGTTCTTCAGGTCGTCTAGCATGGTGGAGCCTCGGCTGCAAGAGTTTGACGTTATAATTCTTCACAGGTCAGGACAGAAACACACCGACACTGACTGTGTCTCACGTGCGCCGATTGGAAGCGACGTGAATACGATACATTCCTTTCCTCTGTATCAGCAACCAACTTGGCTCAACAACAACGTCATGACTTGAGCTAAGCCCACACATTGACTACCGCGAAGGCCACAAATCCCGCCTTCTTTGAAATTTCACGCCCTTGCTGGCCTCCTTTTGCATCATGGACGGAGTCTTATATAATAAAAACTTTGACCATACGCAAGGTACTTAACTACTGGTGTCACCGACCTCGCTTCGTGACAATATTTTACATGCTTGCAATGACGAACCATCATCCGAACACTTAGAAAGAATTTACCGCTCCTGTTACTGGCGATGTCTTGCGAAGAGAGTCAAGCAATACGACCGCACATGTCACAACTGCCAATGCCGTAACACTCCACATGTCCGACCAGCGGGACTACTTCAGGCTATGCCCCACCGAAAGCATGAATACATGAAATTGGCATGGACTTGCTCAGATCATTTTCCCTGTCTTCGTGTAAAAATCGGTGGATTGTGGTCACCACCAATTATTTAGCGCGTTACAGCGACACAAAGGCCCTGCCCAAAACTAGCGGAGGCAAAACTGCCCCGTATTTTGTCATCAGTATGGTCCTTCGTCGTGGGCGCCAGCAGTGATAATTACTCGTCGTGAAACAGCTTTCACGCAAAGGTCATACCAGAAGTATTGAGACTAAGTCGTACAAAATATAGGAACACCACAAGTTATCAACCCCCAAACAAACGGACTCACTGAACGACCGAAGAAGACCATTGGCTCATGCTGTCAAAGTATGTGGCCGTTGACCACAAGAACAGCGATGATATTCTTACCTTCGTAATTTTTGCTTACAATACGGCAGCCCAACAAAGCACAGGTTTCACCCCTT
The DNA here is from genome assembly GCF_043290135.1 of Rhipicephalus microplus. Taxonomy (NCBI): domain Eukaryota; kingdom Metazoa; phylum Arthropoda; class Arachnida; order Ixodida; family Ixodidae; genus Rhipicephalus; species Rhipicephalus microplus. The sequence continues at coordinate 51,016,649 of NC_134706.1, forward strand.
TTCGCTTACGGCGAATTCAACTCGTCGAGCAGGAGCAAGTTTTTCTTGCTCCGCGGCCGAGAATCGGCATTCCTACTGGTAGATTCGTAGCAAGTTCACGTTTTCCACTGGCCGAGTCGGAGCAACTGACTCAGCGCCGGAGCGTACCACGAGCTCCGTGTTACAGAGACGGATTTTGCCGGAACTCTGAGAATGTGTTGCCGCCATTTACGGAGCAGACGGGCAGCTGGGCTGTCTTCGGCGTTTTTTGAGGCAATGTCTAGTCACCCTGTGCACTTGTATACATTTAAAACTGGCGTCGTTTGACTCAGCTGTACGTGTTGCTGCTGGTTTGCTTCTCGCTTTGAGTGACAGTGAGAACACTAGTTCTTCTAGCAGTAGCATCAGCGAGAACAACGATCCGTACGTGCTGTACGAAATGATATATACGCAAATGTTCGCTATCCCGCCGTGTACGTGGCCGAAGATAATCGGCTACGTCGAAGAAGTTGTGCACGCGTACTCAGAAGAAGAGGTATGTATACTTCTGAGTGATGCATAACTTTTTTTAGCGTCATGATTACTGTGCATTCTTAAACGGTCCCATATTTGTTTATATATTTTCGCAAAAACTTCAGAGTCTTAAGGGCTGTTGCTGCCGACCTGCACAAAAATTTCTGTGCTTCGCCGATCTACCCTCGCTGGAACAATGGGGGGGAGGGGGGGCTGAATTCACGCTAATAACTTCAGTATTGTTCTGAAAGTGACTTCTGTGCCCCCCGACGTCCGTATTCGTTAAGCTGAAAGTTTACTTGAATGTTGTTCCCAGGTATGCTGCAAATAAAGCCTGCGTCCGAGATGTCACCGGTCGCTTCGGGTTTGCAGAAACAACCGCTTTCGAAGTCATTGAGCGTGTGATGGACTATCTTGTGGAGTTGGATAAGACGGTGGTATCCTTCCTTGATGGAGTCAAACAAGACGGTGGTATCCTTCCCTGATCACTTGCAGGGCCTGTCCTTGAAGTTCGAGCATGTATGAAACAGCGTGGAAATGAACGTCTGAAATTTCTATACATAATAGTGGTTGTTTCTCCAGGCTATGCAGAAAGGGGGAGAACGGTATCGAACATGGTTGCGGCAGCAGGAAAATACTCAACACAAGTACGCTAATGTGATACCCAAGTATTCGAATTAACAGCATATTTACATCCTAAGATGGACGTGATATATAAAGTGATCATGCCTCTCTAAACTTTTCCAATCCGCTTCTCCTCGAAGCACATCGCCGCTTGATTTTCAAATTATCTGATGTCAAACCAGACCCCTCTCCCCCTATAATCGATTCACAATTTTTTTGTGTAATCATCAGTATTTCACAATAAGTAATATCTTTATTTATACTTTTATTACGTTACTTCAGGTGTACCCCACCATGGCATTCTTGGGCTGTCACCATTTCAAGTGCGCAATAATGACTTATCAAATGATATATACTGCAGAAATTATTCAAGAAAACCCCACAGGCCCTTGAAGAGGCATTGGGTGAGGAGGCAATAATAAAATTTGCACAATGCCTGCTTTGTAACCTGAAAAGTTTTTGTCAATAAAAATTTTTATAGCTTCAGTGCATATGAAACATCAAAACAAATCTTTTTTTTTAATTTTGTACAGTATATTCAATATAAAGAGCAAGTACCATAGTATAAAGAATTTGAGCTGGTGGCTAATTATTGATCTTATTTGTACTTGTCTGGGGCGCCCGGTGTCACTGGATACATCGCTGGCAGCTACATAACTATTCACTGTCCAGTTGATAAGGTGTGATCAACGTACATCAATCGGCACAATTTTTTATCAATAACACTGCAGGCAGCCTGTGACCATGAGAAAAGGTTTCTGGATGTCACTGTTGGGAATCCGAGTAAGCTTCGTGATGCCAGGGTATGTGAAAACTCTCAATTATCAGGAAAAAAACTTCCTCAAGTTTGTGCCCCAGGAAACTTCCCTGTCTTGGGAGACGCTGCATATCTCTTGATGAAGTGGCTCTTGACCCCATTCAGAGACTATGCCAGCCTCACGGATCAGCAGAAAAAGTTCAACGCAAAGTTTTCCGCTACAAGAATGCGGATCAAGAATGGCTTTGCTGAAAAAAAGCTCGTATCCGCCAGCTTCTGCATCTTGACTTTTTTTTCGTTGACAAGATGAATGAGTCCATGCTATCGTGTTCTGTTCTGCGTAACTCGTGCATAAATGCTGGAGTTGGGAATATCCCATTTTACTTTGGTGATGGCACCCAAAGTAACCCCTGAGAAAAGCTTTCTGAAGATACTGCTGAAAACTGTGGGCCACAGGCGGCAAGTGATATATTGCTGCACAGAAACGCAGAGCACAAAAGAGAGTGTTTTTCGTAAAATGCAGCTGCTGTGGGTTGTGTAGCAGACAGCCACGTTCTTATTTCTTGTAGGGATGTCTAAAGAAGGCATCGAAGGCTGCCTATTTTGCTTGTTTATATTGTTATTTATCAACAGAACAATCAGTAAGTGCACTGCAAAGTACTACAAGGCATGTTGCTATATGTGTTACATGTATATAAGTTTGACAGAAGACGTGTGAATTAACACTTTTCGTTCCACATCTGTGCACCGCAGTGTTGAAAGTAGGAACAATTTATTTATTATTTAAATTCAAACCAAGTTAGCTCACAGGTGATGCATTTTTCTTTGGTTTATCTCTGCGTCGTTTCGCTTTATCGGTTTGTTTTTCTTTCCCTGTTCTCCAGTAGCTTTATTTTTATGTGCCTTGGTTTTCAATTTCTTCAACCATGCCAAACGTTTGCATACCAAAGAAGGGCCAAATGAAACAGTGCTTTAGAGTGTTTGTTTTTGCTCAAGCTGTTGATGTTTACTTGTGATACGAAACCAACAGTGCCTCTCACAAAATCTGTTGCTAAACTAGCGCTGTGAAATTGAGTGTTTCCGAGCTCAGCTTAAGTTGTACGATTTGAAGAGAGTTCTTAGATTTGTTATTCACAACACAAACTTTTCTTTTTGCACACAGTTCTGCTGCATGTGCCGCATTAGTTTTCACACAGCACGTACTGCAGCGCATGTTCGTTACTTAGCCATAAATGTTCATTTTCTGTGCCCAACTACTGTAGCTATTGTGCTTTATTAAATTATGCAAGAGAAAGGGCACCCTAGGTGTTGCCAAGACTATGTTAATTTTTTGCTCTTTAGTTACTTTAGTTAACGATGAACAATGGATGCAAGTAATTTTTAAAGGGCATAGCAACCCTTACTGGTCATCTGGAGGAAAAGTTGTAAATCTATAGTCGAGGCACCTGTGTACATGATGTCAAGCAATGCAATGCATACAATAAACGTGTTTTTGATCCTTCATTCGTCTTTTTTCAAGCCAAAAACTTGACGGAGAAGGCTCATCTTCTTAGCATGCATTTATTCCTAGCTCAATGTCTTGTCAAGGCATCGTTCTTCATTTTCAGCTTTTTTTAGCTTTTTGTTTTGAGTGACGTTCTTCTATTTCTCCCATTCTATCAAAGAATGCTTGCTTACGAAGTGCCCAAACTGAATTTGGGCGCTTTTTAAAATCTGCTGTGTGATCTTCTCCAAAAAACCGGATGTATTGTCTGTACCATTTTCTGGTGACGGGCTAAAATGTTCTTGAGAGACGGGCTGAGTCGGTGTCTGTGGGTATGTCTTTTTTGTTAAAACGCCACTTGCATTTCTCACTAGCTCCGGCTCTACATTGTCATATAGCCACCTATTTTTTTTCCAATTCATCTTCACATGAAACTTCTTCCGGGGAATTGCCAGAGTTGTTGTTTTTTTGCTGCCATTTTTTTTCTTTTTAGGACAGTCTTATACCTTGAGCAGCACTGCTCGCCTGTTTGCGTTACGCCTAGTTTTTCACCAATTTCTCTGGAGATTCTATCAAAAATGGCCTTCGTGTTTCGGAATCTTTTCATAGGGCCGACTAGGGGTAAATACGAGGCATACAAGTCGAGCAGCAGCTTCGTTTCGCTGCTTGTCCCCTCACACACCGCAGCTGAAATATTCAACACACGAGTTTCATAGCTCAGTAATCAAACACCATTTCCCACTCTGCACTCATCACTATAGACTTGTAAAGTAGAAACACATCAATGCCTTAGCGCAATGAACAACACATAAAATTTGTGGATATTTACGGCAACGACAATGCTACTTCTCCACAAAAAATGTTCAGCAATGACCTATAACAAAGAACATGCATGGAAATAAAGAACTAGTTAAGCTGAAATAAAGAAAGCGATTATTTAACACCAAGGGCAGCTTTCTGAACTTTTTCGGTTACTGAGAAATTTACTATACTAACAAGATATTTCCGCTCCTTGCTGACGACACTAATGGCTTTACATATGCAACATTTAGCCGCAATGCCAGTCTGGCTCAATGAGATGAGATGATGTATACGGCTGCACTTCGTTGACCTATTGGTACCTAGGCTGTGCTTTCTGAGCAGTGAAATGCTTATTGTAACTTTTAGTAGTCAACGCATTTTTGACGCAACATATATTGAGGGCAGGAGATAACACTCTTTATATTTAACAGTAAACATAACACGCCAGGCCTGCACGGTAGGCGCAGCACAGTCATAGCGAAAGCTAGAAGAGCGGCCTTTTAGAGCCTTTTCAAAACACTCATTTGGTAACTACTGCAAGCACACTTGCTTGGTACCCACTAGGGCATTAATAATAAACTTTTGAGTGTTAGGCCGGAATTCGCCATGCTATTTTTTAGTCATTCCTCGAAGGAGCGTGATATCCGCTAAACACTTGCAAGGAATTTCGTGCCAATCATCCATGTAGAGTGGCTGACGACGATGCAGAATTATGGCTGCGGGGGGTATGCGCCACAGTTAATAGGGAAACAAGAACAAGCTTTTGTAATCGATTGGAGCATTGGGCGGCCCACTCGTTATGCTAATCGCTTGTGCAACGACTGATTGTTTTTTAGCTGTTTTAAAATGCTTTATAAGTCGTAGTAACGCGATTGCTTTCCCGACTTCAAGCCTGCGTTAGGCTAGTTTGACACCAGTGTAGTTTGACACCGGTGTAGGTCAGTGGTAGAATACTGGGCTAAGATCCAGCGGACCCGGGTTCGAGCCCCACTGCGCCTTTGGTGCTAGGTCATGGCTGCCTAAGGCAAGTTTGACACCACTAAGTAGTAGGATATTAAGCTGGTACCCAGCGTACCCGGGTTCCTGCCCGACTGTGTCAATGGTGCAAAGTTTTTTTTTTCTAATTTTGCGTGATGTTGTTACGAACACCGATGACGAAGGCGGAGGTGGACAACATGCAACTGCGCGTGACCGGAAAAGCGATCTCATAAGAGCTTTCGCTGCACATAAAAAAGGCATTCGCACAACCTGGTAATATTGCTACCGTGGAGAATATTTTTAAAGGCGCAATTCCCTTGGAGTAAATTTGAAAATATTTCATATAAACATCACACCTTTTCATGGAGATGTCAACTCATCGAATTAAACTCTATTCTACACCATAGTGTTCAAGACATGCAATGAAAAGTCATCAAATTGCTTGGAGTAGTTCGTGGATCATGTTGAATGGGTGCAACAATCTGAACTACTGCTGCTCCTAGGACCACCGACATAGTGCATGCATACTTAACACGTACAGCAGCCCTTGGCTTGCCTGAACTACACGATGCACCACTCAATGCTGTAGAATCTGCATTGAGAAGTTGGAAAGTGGAGTTCAACGTTACAATTTAAGCAGATTTACCGATGTTCTTCAAGTGCAGTCATCATATGTTTGTCAAGGCATGGCCCTATACTTATGTAATCATCTGTATACACAACAAAAACTGGCTATATTCACACTGTTGAACAGACGACTTGCCATTTCCCGAAGGTGTGCTCTGTGGAGGTGTCAAAGTGTCGGTGACGTCAGACCCTCGGTAGCGCCTGCAAGTACAGAAAGAAAAAATAGTGCGTGTGCATCATAGTAAATGAGGTATATCCGCACTAGGAAGAACTGATGTTGCACTTTTTTGTGCCTGAATGATCGTGCATTCATATGAAGCTGACAGTGCATATTTACAAAGTTGGCAAAGGTATTGGTGTGTGTGGCAGATTATAAAACAACAGGTCTTTGGGCCTGCCGTAATAAATATTTATTACAATTACGTGCAGAAATTATTAGAAGTATGTGGCACTTGCCTCTGCACTCGTTCCCACCGTTCGTAATCACGCCCACCAGAAGCCGACACACCACCGGAGAGCTCACGATGAACTCGTCGATATACGTCATCACAACAAAAGAACCTCTACTTTAAGCGACGGCGTGGTCCAAATGCGCGCTTTGCAGTGGCGACACAGTTGCCTTAAAAATGCAGAAAGCGGAAGCAAAATAGTTTTCGGTTCCGGTTTAGTGACGTCTGCGTAAACAACTTCCGGAGCGACCTCACGTGAGGCATTCACGTGTTCCACTCGCAGATCTCGCTTGGCGCAATGTGAGAGCTCGCTCCTGAATTTCGGCGGCCGTTCCGGTTCTACAAGAGGAATTCGCCATTAGTTCATGGTAGAGAGGTCCCTACAATGTTCCACGCAATGCTCCACGCAATGCTCCAATCAAGGTAAAATGGCTTGCCAAACGCGACTGTTTGATCAGCACAATCCTTACATGAAAATCCCGTCGCGTACGATGTCAAACTCTTTCCTCCAGATATGCGTGGCACATACACGTGTACCATGGACCAAGGTAAGCGAATATACGCCACAGGTGTTTGGAAGTTCATTTATCCCCTGTGTAGAGTACCAGGCTAGAGCGAACCAGCTCAGGCTGACCTCTCTGCCTTCTAATAAATTATCACTCACTCACTCATATATGCTGAGGAAGGGCAACAACAGGCATTGCTAATTTAAATGCGGAACCGTCAAGACACACCGAAATTGGCAGCGTTGACCCGACGAACGCAAAGAGGCCAGTGTTAAGAGAAGAATGCAAAGAGTCAAGGAGGCTTCATGCGCAACCAGAATGAACAAAAGTTTGACAAATTCTAGGCAACAGTCAGTAACCTGCATTTCATCGTGTCATCAGTGCGTGCGTCTACATATCTTTTACACTATGGCTGAAGATAGCTGGCGTGCGCTGTATAGTATAGCGTAACAATGGATGGAAAAATGAATTAAGGGTGAAGAGGGAAAGGAAAGAGGACCGCAAAGCCAGAAGCTACACTCTTTCCTGAGTTATGACAGCATTGTTGAGCACCTGTCCACTGTTTTTTTTTGTTGTTGAATGAGTGCACAAGCTTTCAACGTAACCAATAACAAAGAGTTCTACATTTTACAGGGGCACTACTGAATATGCATTCCAGAGTTTTTTTTTATGGCTAAATATAATAAAATAAAAAAGCCCATCTCTGAAGGTTAAAAACCAACGGCCCTTAACGTTTGACACACAGCTATCAATTTTGATAAAGAATTCTGTGCTGCTGAAAGCATAAGGATTTCCAGTGTTCTTTAAAGAGGTACAGGTTCAAATTATTGTTTTGTTTTCCCTACAGTGCACACAGGAGTTTACGTGGTGAGTTAGTTAATATCATGGAGTATTTACCAAATCGCTCAACAGACTTGGCCACAGCCGGGGGCCGTACAGAGACTGTTTTTCATGGTACCATTACATGGACGGCTAATTTCTTGTGAATTTATATATATATATATATATATATATATATATATATATATATATATATATATGTATATATACATATATATATATATATATATATATATATATACATTCAGCATGCAATAGTATATATATATATATATATATATATATATATATATATATATATATATATATATATATATATATATATATATATATATATATATATATATATACTATTGCATGCTGTTACCTGTTTAGCAGGTGTTAAGCAGGAATTGGCATACAATACTCTTCGCAATAAAAGCAGCAAAAATAGCATCGCACAGGCATAGTGAGATCAGTAATAAATGCGAAAACCTACTCATAAACGTCAATGTGAAATGCAAAAAAAAGCATAATTACAAAATCTTTTTTACAATATAATAAAAATTTGCCTTGATCCCATGTATCTATAGTAATCGGAAGCATGTGGAGGGAAGGTGCCCGTGCTGCAAATGTTTTATTGAGCGACACGTCATGAAATGACGCTAAGTATATGTACAAATGTTGTGCGCACAGACACATGTTGACAAGTTGTAGATATTTATATAACCATTTGTTTGCACTTGCTTAACGATGGCAACTGGAACATGCATATCAGCCACACCATAAGCTGATATGAAGCGCCGATGCCCGTGAGGATACTGGCCCTGGACACTGCTACATAAATCAACTTCAGCGTGTGGCAACTAACCACAATTGACGTTAACCCGACTTGACGACTGTATGAAAGGAGTACATATGTAATGTTTATAAAATTACATTGGCAACACTGCAACCACTATTGACGTTTCACGATGATCAGCGTCTATTTGAAAAGTAGTTTCGAGACCTGGCATAGCTCTGTGGTAAAATGTTTCATTGCCACGCAGAATGCTTGGATTCGATGCCAGCTGAGACCCTGACATTTATTTTGTAGCGTTAGCTACACTGGCCTCGCTCAGCCAATTTTGCGTGGCACTGGTCTGCGCATGCGCAATGATACTCCGCCGCCACCGCGCGCGGCTCGCCGCCGCCGGTGTGCGCTTTCCAGAGGAGTGCCGTCATAGCCTTGGTAGACATATGGACGCCGACGCACGTGCCTTCCCTGTGCAGTCGCCATCTGACACTGCGGAGGAGCCGCTTGATAGCCCCTCTGACTGGCGTTTGCCACTGTGGTATAGCCATGGAGAAGGAGAGTGCAAATGCTGCTCAACGGTGCAGTAGAGTGAACAAGCTGAACTCATCGGATCCTGAAGTAGTTGCCCGGCAAAATAAGTATACATGTGCCACATAACACTTATACCGTGTGTGTGTCATTGGAACAGCTGTAAGCATGATAATCAAGCTAATGTAGGCAATCTGGAAAGCTAAGAATAATAAGCTGAATCTTTGCTAACGCTACGTATATCCTGGCATAGCTGAGGTAAGCCACTGCCATTTTTTGCATTCGTCGGGTCGACGCTACTGATAAAGGGTATTTCTTAACGCTTGTGCGTTCAAATTGCCCATGTGTGTTCTCGTCGTTCCTTGGTAGATACCAAGTGTCAATCATCTGTGGCACATACCAGAATACCAGCGGCACATACCCACCCACGGGTACGTGCCACTGTCCGGTGGGAAGTTTTTGACGACGTACGCGACGGGATTGTGACATTATTCATGTCTTGACCAGCACGTCTTATTCGTCAAACCATTTTATCATCCCATGTTAATTTTGGTTCTGGCTAAGCTAAGGGGGTGACCACGAGAGCACCCAAACGTAAGCGGCTGGGTGCTTTCGTGGTCACTGAAGTTCGCTAAGGAATGCTTCGCATTTAAAACAGAACAAATACAATACAACAAATACCAGAACTTTGTTCACTGAAACGTGCTGACTACAAAGGGAGTCATTGCGTATATCTGGTAAATGCATAATTATAGAACTATTTCGCACTCTCATCACAGATTCCCCAACACTGTTTTTTTTTTCGGTGGCCTTCTTTTTAGGTTCTCGAAGGCCGACTAACTTGCCTCGCTGTGCAAAGGAAAAAATATACCCCTTTGTCTTTTATTCTACTGAGCGCTTCACTGACTGCACACTCCTCGAATATTTGACTTCGAAATGGCACGGCCCGCTCAGGCAATGTTCGCCTTTAGCTGTGTCTCCCTGTACAATTTATGTTATTGTTGACTCTCAGGCTTCTGCAGACAAAGTCGTATACCACACTTTCCGTCTTCAGTAGGTACACAGAGGTCTCCCCTGTGTGTCCCGACTGTGGGGCGGTTCGCGACTTTAAGCACATGCTCTGGGCGTGCCCCTCTTTCTAGCACTACACAATCCACGGCTCAACGGAGGAAGCCTTCTCTGCTTTCCTCTCGAGCACGACTGGTTTGACCAACTCCGGGCTGTCCAGAAGGCCCACGATGCGGCGGTGAAGCTTGGCCTCCCTGTCCCAACGTGGGAGCGGCCCACAGTCTTGCCCCTATAAAAACGGGGTGAAGATTCTTCCGGACCCGAATAAAGTTATCTATCTATCTATCTATCTATCTATCTATCTATCTATCTATCTATCTATCTATCTATCTGTCTATCTATCTGTCTATCTATCTATGTATCTATCTATCTATCTATCTATCTATCTATCTATCTATCTATCTGAATAAACTACAAAAATAGCTTCGCTTTTCTTCTTATAGTTATACATAGTTAGCGTCAGCCAGGGTAAAGTAACGAAAGTACTTCTAATTTATAGGTGGCATCACGATATGCACAGGTTCCCTAAGGAAGAAAAGTCTAGTGATTTGCTCTTCTTTTTTAATCAATTGCATGTTGTCGAAGCATACGCGAGGGCATCAATCCTAGAGCAACTGTCATGGCTTGACTAGTGCGTATTTTTGCACTATTTTCTGTGCAAAATGCCACACATTTTACGGTCTGCCTCCCTCTTTAATTTTTATTCGGAGCACCAATCGTTCAGGCAAGTTGAATAGCGAGAGAAAGGGGCCGATGTCGACACTTAGGCAGCGAGAGCTTTTTTTTTTCTTTTGAGCACTTCACTACCGAGCCTTATTATCACTGAAGCAGCACGTAGGCTTTGCTTGAATTTATTATCACCTAACCTCGCACATGCTTTGTGATATTTATTACTGGCAAACTAGGTCAGACTGAGGTATCACGGCAAGCACTGTACCACGAACTGAATGCTTACAAGAATGGTACACCTAACACGTGAGCATGTTTTTTTTTCTTGTCTTCTCAAGTAACATGCATTCAGGTGACCGACCTTGGTAGATTTGCTACGATTTAAGGCGCGTATTTGTTTCGGCGTCGCAGGAGCGTGAAATGATATCGTTCATATCGAGTGCGAAAATTTCTCCGTGCTCATAGATTTCAGCGCCCTTTAGACAACCACGTGTTTAAATTAGCATTAGTCTTCCACAGCGTACCCTGTTCAACACTGCGTCTTGTGTCTGGCAATAAAAGCCTCACTCATTAAGTTTAAAGAGTGGTAGCTTGGCCGTCGTTGTCTTAAGGGTGGTGGCCGTACACTAGTTGCCCTGCCCTATAGTCCCTGAAAATAAACGTAATTCTGTCTCAAATAAAAAAGGCCACTTGCCAGTGTTATTTACCATTCTCGACACAATATTTTACGATCGGAGTCAGACAACCTAATTAAGAATACGGTAAATTGATGGCACTAGTAGGCCGCGCCAGGGATGGTATAGAGACCGCGTCTACTGGCTATAGCTTCACGGGCTTGCAAAGCTCCCAGATTAGAGTCCCCAAGTTATGAGCCAGCCACTGCGACTCCACACCATGTCCTTAGTTTGTGTAGGTGTGCTTCCAGGGCAGATGTATTGACGCTCTCCTAAATACCCTCTGAAAATGTGTAGAACCTTCTCGTTATTCTCCCTCGGCGTCTCCCATATTTGCAACGCTATTCGTGACGCCAGCTATTGCTTCACATGACGTCACGCTGAAATAGTTGCTGGATTGGCCAATGTACGATAAATACCTATTGTCATTTGTCGCCTACTCCGTTTTGACATGCATACGTCCAACCATTCTGCTTTTTTTGCATGTCTTTTGTGCACGATAAATTCATTCACTTTGTTTTCTGTATTTGCTTTTGCCCGTGGAGAGATAGTAGCGTGTGCTCAAAGGGAGCCATATTCTGACTGGCTCAACTCTTTGGGCTTACATTGCAGGTGATTAATAAATAAATACGTGGCGAGCAGGAGATAGCGCTTGTGGAAAAGGTGGTGAAGGCGAGGAAGAAACTAATGTGTCGCGTTAAATCGCGCTTTGGTTTAAGAACTTTTTAATTGTGGGTTTCCCGTTTTGTTAGGGTCGTAGACTTCTAAGAGAGCAAACTTAGTTTTTTAGATAGGCGAAGTAGGAAAACTGTGTACTTTTTTTGTTTTATCGAACGTTATTCACCTTCCACTTTTCTCCATTGTTCAACTTAGAAATGACAGCAGGCCTCGCTTTTCTTTTCTTCAGTTTGCCATCTTAACTTAAACTGGGCCATGATAGAATGATAGACGTCCTTCGCATTTGAGTTGTGGCGTCAGTTTAAGTGCAGAGTTGTTTACAAAAAAAAATGTTTACTGCACTACATTTTCTTTATTTCTTTGCGATCATGTGTCGTCGAGGCGACGAGAGGTTTAACAGTTCAGAAACTGTCATAGTACATTTTCCAATAACTCATGTGAACGTTTCCCCGCATCCAAACACCTGTTTCGTTCATAGTGTGAATACCTTTATAAATACGCGTGAAGGAAAAAGGCTGGTACATATGACGTTACGCTTTTTTTAGGGGCTCGCTAGTGGAAAACTTTAAAACGGCACGTAGAATTGCTTCGCAGCTATCATGTCGAGATTTAACACATGCCTTGTGATCGCTTCAGCTGGGACACTATGCCTGGCGGAACTATCATGGGAAGCAAGGTTTTATAATCCCAATGCTTACAGGAATGGTACGTCTGAAATTTCATTCTGCTTTGATTTTTGTCATGTACTTACAACAAGTCTGGGAACCCACTATAGTAGTTTTGTGGCTCAGAAACGACGTTACGATGAAGAGAACGTGGATTCATTTAGCAGCAATGGTGGCCGTATTTGAATGAGGGTAAGAGTAAAAAACAACATTCTGAGCTTCAACGTAAGCGCACGTTCTTGTGCCGCTTGCTATTTTTCAAACACAATCCGGAGTGCCCCCTCGACCCGCCATACTCCAACATCATATCGTGGTGCTAGCCCCACGATATCATATCGTGGTGCCAGCACCACGATATGATGCCATCGATATATATCCATCATATCGTGGTGCGACCGGTGGTACATTCTAATGCAGCACCTTCAAACCTAAATGGCGTTACAGAAAGGAATCGTTGTAAAAGATAATGTCTTTGTTAGTGACCACCTGAATTAAAATTTTCAACCATGGGCATAAGAAAACAAGGTAAACTCCATACCCGTCATGTAATTTAGGAGAAGTTTGTGTGCCTTTTTTCTCAATAACCATAAGAGCTACAGTAATTTTTTTTCATTATCTTTGAGATAATGAGCTTTTCTTCTACTTACTGAAGCAAATTTAGCACTGAAAATTGTAATGCTCACTTTTAGTATTTTTTACATCAGGTACTTAATTATCACTTGATATAGCTATAAGGTCTTGTATTGCAGAAGAGCGCTTCCTCAATCAACAATAATCATGCTTAGGTGTATTTCCTATTACGTCACCTAAATACTGACTGAAATTCATGATTCTAAATACTGTCGTTGCTCAGAAAAATGATTATAGCTAAATACAGCATTTTTCAGATAACCGCGTGCATAGTTAAATATCTGCATTATTTCGAAACTAAAACGTGATAACACAACGTTGATTAACCTATTCAATAGGTACAAGCCAGATGTACATCACGAATAAACTTTTTTTGTGTGTTGTACCCTCTTCCTTGGCGAGCCTCATTTAACGACTGCTATACTGTCGTGTCAGCACCATACTGTCGACGCAATTTAAAGGTGCTTAGGCCCTGCATGGCGCAGTGCCTTAGCGAATTTCTAATATAGTTGAGCACAGTCACACGGACTATAATGTCATCATTAAAAGTGAACACACCATCAGGAATGCATATGTACAGTGTTTGGTGCCCAATGAAAACGATTATCTGACACGACAGTCTAATGACTTGTTAAGGTTTTCAGATTTCCCACAGAGGCATTTAGCGAGCAGTTCTAGATGAGATAGTTCCAGATAATTTGGCTCGATATTGATACTGGTAGGCGTTCTTTATGAACGAATGGTTAACCATTCAACTAGGCTTTGATGAACTTGCAACAAGTATCGGTGTCTTTCGAGCAAAAGCTGCGGCATTGATTGGTACCCTCTTATGCCAAGTGAAAATATGTGCACCGGACAGCTTTTCGGGTGTCCTCCAAGCTGGCTGTATTTGATTTTTGGCCCAACAATAGTAGTTTTGGTGCCGGTCAGTGATGATACCACTAAGACGTTCCCGGCTCGATATGAATTTTTCAGCAAAAAGCTTGATTCTTCCTCGTTTTTTTTGTTTTCCCCATTTTAGGCCAATTCTTATCTGAAAGTGCCAATTGCCCTCCAGCTTGCAAACTAACATTTCCATAAGGTCATGATGCTTGAACTGCAAGGAGTCTCTGGCTACATAAGAAAGGGGAGAGAGAGAATGATTTTAATGGGAAGCTGCAGAGGTTCGCCTGGTTTTTCACCCCGTCAGGTGAAAAACCAGGCAGAAGCTGAGAAGTATGTCATTTTCAGCAAAACTTGGTTGTACTAAGGCAATGAAACGACTGATGCTGGTTCGGAAACGGCTGCAGATTTCAAGTAACGCAAGAAAATGATTTTTTAATATTTTTGCTTTTCTGTCCCCTTAAATACAGAAAGGACTTGACGTGCGGACAATAGATGTAGGCATGTGGTTCTTTTCTTAGGATGCATTGGGCAATAAAGAATTGGAAAGAAAGTACTTTAGTTAGTACTTTATTTAGTACTACAAAACAGGACTTGAAGCATGCCTATAACATGGCTGACTAATGTGTTCCATCTTCGGGTAGTAGTTATATAAAATCCCGAGAAATAGTACATGAGGCGATTCTCTCTGAGTGTAAAGGTTGAGGAGTTGCTGGACGTGTTTCGTGGATGACATAGGCAAAGCGGAAATAGTTATACAAAATTAAACGCTCGCTATGGCAGAACTAGAATATTTCACGATACAAATTTTCAAAATAAATGACCCAGGAACACTACAAAAGTAACAAATACAGTATAAAATTTCCATTCTCATAAAGAAAGAAAATTAAAACAGGGGTGCTGGTTCAATGTACGTGTCATGCGGTGAAGCATTGCTTAGTTTCTTTTATGAGGCAAAAGTGCACTCCTAGGCTTTTCTCAATAATTTTTAGTTTTTTTTTTGATAAGAGCTTGTCGCTGTTTCAATATAGGTGGATGCTCATGATGTTACTAATCCATCTACAAATGAGATGTTCAATGAACGTGACTTGAAAGAGGGGACGTCTAGCGTCACCTCTGTTCATGAGTCACCTCTTTCTGCATATAGGTTGGCATTTTACTATAGGCATTCAAGCATATTCCTTTGAATTTTTATGCATCGTGTAAAAAAATGATCAAGCTCGCATAGAGATCTCAGATGTTTCGCGCTGCTCCATAGTCAGGGTCAAGATGTCTCCGGCGGCCTTCTTGTCGGGAGGAGAAGCTTGGCAGCCGGTGCCAGCACACCGAGCCTCAGTGGCATGGGGACCTCGAACGTATATAGAGTACTTATTAGAAAGTGCTGCATGTGCGAACAAATGCCTCCCCCCCCCCTCTCGCCAAAAGGAATTGTGAAGAAATGCGAATGCATAGCGTAGCGTCTATATTGGCATTTCGCACGTGAGAACCTAGCGCTAGAAAAATAATGTTTTTCTTTCTTTTTCTCACACCGTTCACTGCACGTGGCGTTTTTTGTAGCGCAAGAAACGTGGTATGTGTTTCCAGCTCTAGTAGCTAGCAAGCGCGGTAAAAAAAACGCTACACAAACGCTGGCAGCACAAACACTACAAACGCGTTTCAAACGCACTGCTTGATGGGTTGCCAAGTCACGTTCAAGTCAAGAAGGAGGAAGCCCCGGTGGCTAGGAACGACGATAAGCGCGCGCGCCCAAAGCTGTTGCTGACAGCTGCTGACACCGAAGCGTGACATGGTGGGAGCTCCAATTGTTTGGGACGCGAGTACACGTAGCTATTGCTATGGGAGAGAGTGGTGGATGGATTCCGATGGACGCCTGACATAACTTGACTAAAAAATTCAATCGCATACAAAACAAAATAACAATCATAAAATCGATGACACAGAGCGTTTATTGCTGGTGATCGACTCAAATAGGCGTGGTGTCGAAAGAATTAATAGAACAAGGAGTGTTTTTTACACTCAAATTTTCCCTGCAGACTCAGCTTTTTCAAGTACAATAATAGAGAAATATAGTAAACATTTACTGTTACTCCATGGTACAATCGTCTTCGCTGCGCTAGCTGCCCGCATACGTTTATTTATTTTAAATCACTGGCAGCGGCCTTGCACGGGGAGTTGCTGGTGCCGGCAATTGTACGAAAATGCAGTCCACAAAGGTGCACCGCTAATACGCGTATTTGCATGCGCCATTTAACACTACTCAAGGTCCTCTCTGATGTGCACTTGTAGGCGATCACTCTCATCATAAGATGAGAGTGATCGGAAGGCGGCTTGGAAGGCGGCTGGTGCATCGCCTTCCAAGCCTTCCAAGCATCAACCTTTCTACTCAATAAATATCCTTTATAATTGGTGGAGCCGTGCTGGGTACGGTCCCCTATACCTTCCCTCTACCATCCTGGAACTCCGTTCTCGACGGCTACCTTCTGCTATGCCGGACGACGATCAGCAGACGCTTCCATCCCTTCCGGCCACCTGTCCAGGCAGTGTTCCTCAGCGGGAGCCTCCAATCTTCAGCGGAACAGACTACAACGACGTTCAAGATTGGCTCTCGACTTTCCAACGGGTGAGCGCTTTAAACAGATGGACGGACGTGGACAAGTTGACACGCGTGTCGTTCTGCCTCGCGGGTGTAGCCAGCCTTTGGCTTAGAAACAATGAGGCAGACGTCCGAACGTGGCCGCAATTGAAAAAGTCGATTGTAGCAGTCTTCGATCGACCTGCCGTCCGAAAACTTCGTGCCGAGCAACGTTTACGCACACGCGCACAAGAAACGGGTGAAACCTTCACTAGTTACATAGAAGACGTCGTCGATTTGTGCAGACGCGTGAACGCCGCATTGACGGAAGCTGAAAAATGTAAGCACATCCTCAAAGGGATTGACGACGACGCTTTTCAAATGCTCTTGGTGAAAAGCCCGACCGCTGTTAACGACGTAATTAACCTCTACCAAAGCTACGATGAATTGCGGAAGCAGCGAGCTCTGACAAGACGTCCTCCAGCGCACGATTTGGCATCGCTGTCTAGTGTGATCAGTGGTCATGACCAAGTGTCACTAATAGCCGAAATAAAAGCATTTGTCCGCGAAGAAGTCGCACGACAGCTTTCCTTGGTGCCTTTCACACCAGAACCTACCACAACTTTACCATCGTCTCTACGTGGCGTCATTCAAGGAGAGGTCGCCGAGGCCTTACCAGCTGCTCGCGAGCCTAATCTTGTGGCTGCTCCTCTCACCTACACCGCGGCTGCAGCCATGCCAACTCGCAAGGCGCCTGCGTCTTCGTTCCAGCCTCGCGCGAGCTATCCGCCATCTCCAGTTCACTGGACCAGCACTAACACCGCCAACCCGTGGCGCACCCTCGACAATCGTCCGATATGTTATGCTTGTCGATACCCCGGACACGTCGCAAGGTATTGCCGCCGCCGGACGCATATCACCAATGAAAACCGCCATGAGCCTTTCTTCCCGCTTGACTCCAACGCGCGATACGGTACCTCCACTCCAATGCCGGCCCGCTACCAGGAAGACCACCGCCCTCGGTCGGTACGTCTTCGCTCACCCTCTCCACGCCGGCGCTCGCCTTCTCCTATGCGTCGACGGCCCGCGCCTAACGAGGAGGAAAACTAGATGACACAGTTCCTGAGGCAAGAACTGTGCAAGTTTCGGTTTGCCCAAGTCCTCATTTGTCACCTACCAATGATATTGATGTGTTCGTTGAAAATATCCCTTCTGTCGCTCTTGTAGATACCGGTGCAGCTGTTTCTGTTATAGATGCTGGATTTTGCCACTCAATTCGTAAGGTTGCGACGCCTTTCTCTGGATTATCGCTTCGCACAGCCAGTGCTGAACCTGTTCAACCGACCGCAGTATGTACGGCCCGCGTGACAATTCAGGACGTTCTGTATACGATAGAGTTCATCGTTCTTTCATCGTGCTCCCATACTATTATCTTGGGATGGGACTTTTTGTCGCGTCATAACGCCGTAATCGACTGTGCTAGGGCTGAGGTTGAATTTCGCTCACTGGATGACCAAGCGTACGTCGACACCCAGTCTGCCGCTGAAGTCGTCGTTAACGATGACACCTACATCCCTCCATGCTCTTTTGCGCTCGTGCCAGTTTCATGCAGCGCCATATCCGACGGCGCGGTCTTCTTCACACCATCTCCAATATTCGTCGCCCAAAGAGCCCTCCCCCTGTCTTTTGCTGCTCTCGACCTTGTAGAAGGCTCAACCACAATACCAATTTATAATCATGAGTCGTCGTCTTTATCCCTACTTTGTCACGAGTGCCTTGGCCACGTCGAGACAATCAGTTCTATCAGAATTATATTCGTCCCCGATGAGGTGCCTTCTACCTCCGTCTGTGAACTGGCTGTCGTCTCAGCGGCTGGCTCAACGTCAGCAAACATATTTCTACCATTCATCGCTGCAGATTTGACATCTTCCAACGTTCACAACTCCTCATCATTCTTCAGTGCTACCGCCATTCTTTCGACGTTGAACAAACATCTCTCGGCCGTGCCTTAGCAGTAGGACACCACATCGACACTGGGTCCCACTCACCACTGCGACAACGCCCATATCACGTGTCCGCTGCAGAACGCCGCGTCATTGCTGACCAAGTAGACGACATACATCGCAGAGGCATCATTCGACCTTCACATGAGGTATGAGCCAGGCCACGTCACCCATTCATTATAGCGTCACACGAGTCGACAGGATGGAGACTTGCCTGCCCCTTCATCAGTCACTCATCATCGACGCAGTTCCCCAGAAGACGCCCTGACCATACATTGACTACCAAATCATCGCCTAGGAGGACAACGACCAGCACCATGACAGAACCATCGGCTGATCTCGACATCCCCAAGTACACCGGATCAGCGGACGATGGACCCGTACAGGACTGGTTCAACCTGTTTGAACTCCACGCTACCGCAGCATCTTGGTCGGAACGGGAGATGGTTATGAACTTCAGCGACTACGTCACCGGTGAGGCATTTAAATTTTACCTAAATAACATATTCAAGCACGATGAGTCATGGCAAAAAAATCAAAGAGGAGATGATTACCTGTTTTAACGACTATGACGAAGACCTACTCATTGCCAACCATCTAAAGACAACCACACACTGTCGTCAATCTCCTAAGCAGTCCTCAACCATCTGACCTTTTATTGATATTTCTTGCATTTCACGATACCAACGTTTATTGTTATCTATGTATGAATGCATGACAGTCGTATGTAGCTACTGAGGCGCCGCACTTTTAATTGTAGCAGTTTAGCGTCCGCCAACCCCAATGCGATTATGCGAGACGCCGTAGCTAGGACAAGGCTCCGGAATTTTTGACCCCGTGGGGTTCTCCAACGTTCATCAACATGTAAGCACATGGGGCTGAAACATTCTCGCCTCCATCAAAAACGCAGCCGCCGCGACCGGCATTCCACCCTGTGACCCACGGGTCAGTAGCCGAGCACCTTGGCTTCTAGACCACTGTGCCAGGTATTCCGTGCTTACAGGAACGTGGATGAAATTGGCCCTGCAACACTTTTTCAACATCGTCAGAGAATGCTGCCGAAAGTATAGATGAGCCAAATATAGTGCAGCACGGGGCCTGAAATTTACAATAAATTCTATAAATCTTTTGCACAAGTACAGCTACGTGCTTGTCAAAGTCAGCTAAAGATCGCTTTCTCTTTTCTCGACCAATGCTGTTACTGAGAAATCAGTGCTTCACAAGCTCGCACGCTCTGAAATAACTGCGACTTCTGTCGGAGGGCACCACATGCCCTTGCGCGAGCGCGCTACCACGCTGAATAACCGCGCGATAAAGGAGAAAACAGAAAAAGTTTTCAGACTCGAGAGGCACGTGACGTACTTAGTTTCCCCGTGCCAGACCTCTCTGCTCAGCTTCCAGTGCTTCCGTCGGAACGAACGGAGAAAACGAATTATAGCGTGCAAGATATATTTGTAACTCGGCCCATACTAAAAGAATTTTAAAAAATCGCGCCGGACGATTTGTGAGGCAATACACTCTTTTCGTGAAATGATTTCGTGGCTACTTGAGAAAAATCGCAGCATGTCAACGGAGTGATTGGTGATGAGTTGGGCGAAGCATCTGGACGTACGGATGGACGGCTGGACACATCGACGGGCAGATAGACGGACAGATGAACGGACTGACGAACGGGCGAACGCCCAGAAGCAGGGACAGAGAGATAGACGAATGAACACACAGACGCACTCATAAACAGACGGACACAAGCACGCCCGGATGAACAGACAGACGGACGGAATCACGGACGGACGGAGGGATGCTTCCTCCCACTCATCATCGTTCACTCCGCGGATATGTTGTAAAAACCCTTAACGCTATCTAGTTATATTATTCCCAAGGATAAATACACAAAATTCCATCTATTGAGCCAATCTGTAAGCTACTACATACAGAGGAGGGAACGACGAAAATCCCAAAGAGCTTCGCCCCTAAAAGGGTTGCAGGGCCCCTAAGGTGCCATTTTTGGCATGAAAAAGGTGGAGGTTTAGGAAGAAGCACAGCGCTATGGGACAGGTGAATACAGAGAGAAAGAAAAAAGAAGAAAAAATGAAGGACACAAAGGATGAAAGGAAACAGCGAAAGAAACAAAGAATGACAGAACAAGACTATAAAAACGAAAGGAAGAAAGACAGAAAGAAAGAAATGAAGAACGAAAAAAAGCAAAAATAAAGACAGATAGAAATAAAGAAAGTGTGTAGTCACGCACGCAGACGCTTGTCCCTATTCGCTGGTCCTCAGGTTCTGAGTAGAGCAAAAACCCCTGAACTTTCAGTGGTCTTCGTTGACCCTTTGAGCGAGCGAGTGAGTGAGGGAGTGAGTAAGTGAGTGTCAGTGTGTGTGACTAAGTCAGAGAGTGCGTGTACTTGAACGTCACTGATTTTCGGAAACGGCTTAGAAGTTCTGCTTGCTGCGATTATGTCTGGTCAGAGTAAGCGTGTTCGTATGTGTTGCGGCAAAGTGTCAAATGAACTTCAGTTTCGTGAGATTTGAGAAACGAAGCGCACACATTGGAGCTTAGCGACGGAATGTTCTGTTCATAAATTTGTAGATTTTGCATCCGTCTGCGTAACTGTTCCTAACTCTCTAACTGTCTGTCCAATTGTCTGTACAACTGGTTAAACTATCTAGATGTTCGTTCTTTGTGAATGCTGTTCGTGTTTGTTTCTTGTTCTAGGAAAATGCTATTTCAGAGGAGGAGTATTTGAACCCGGCGAGAAGATTTACGATTGGCCGCGATGCATGAAGTGTATTTGTTCCGCAATAAACAGCACTTCCGGAGGCATGGAGGGAATCTCGTGAGTGCTACTGCTAGAGAGAGTGAGAAAGGAAAAGCCGGGAGGTTAACCAGATATTGGCATCTGGTTTGCTACCCAGCGCTGGGGGCGGGAAAGTAGGGGCAAGAAAGAGGGGGTAGATAGAGAAAAAAAAACGCACGCGCACTCATAAGAAAACGAAAACACACACAGGAAGGACGTCCTAGCTACAACCGTTCAGTAAGGCTGGTCGGTCGCAAAAAGTGTAGTAGCGCTTTCAGGGCCCTCTTCTGTGAAGTCGCATCCTGTCGATACTGCAGAATTCTCTGCTCCAACAGAGGTTGATCATCTAATTTGTTGAACTCCTTGCGAAGGCATAGTCGTTGTTTACTATACGCTAGGCACTCACAAAGAATATGTTGAATGGTTTCCTCTTTGCCAGAGTGGCCACAGGCTGCGGTGTCGGCCATCCCAATGCGGAAAGCGTAGGCGTTGGTAAACGCAACGCCCAACCACAGCCTACATAACAGGGTCTGGTCTGCTCGGCAAAGCCTCGACGGGACTTGAAGACTTAGCGTAGGCTCAAGCGAGTACAGTCGGGCATTTGAAGTGTGGCTGATTCCATTGTGATGTGGTTTGCTGGCGAGCAAGCCTGCGGAGCTTTCGTGCAGCATCTGTCCTAGAAAGTGGTAGTCGCAGTTTATGATCTTCTGTGTGGGCTGAGCGGGCAGCTTGATCGGCCCGTTCATTGCCGATGATTCCGCAGTGACTGGGCAACCACTGAAATGTAATTTGGTGCCCTTTCTCAGTCAGGTGGTGTATAACCTCTGCTATCTTTAGTACCAGCTGCTCGTGTGGTCCATGGCGTAAGGCTGGTAGTAGAGACTGCAGTGCCGCCTGCGAGTCGCAGAGTATTTTGCAGTGGTTATAGGTACTAAAATCTCAAGACGTACGGAGAACATCACTCAAAATTACGCAAAAGGTTGCACCTGTGGTGAGAGAAGTTACACTCTTCACGGATTAGAAAGGCAGTTAATAGTTATAGGCAGATGGTTTTACTAGCATTTGAAGCAGTGATGACATTTAGCGCCAAATTATCAAGCTTGTGAGACACAGGACAGCTATTTGTGTCCTGTTTTCTTCAACGCGTATGCAACAGAATGCCCTCAAACCCATGGCTTAAATATCAGCTTCCTGGTAGCTATAACACAGTCATGTGCGCCACGAGCTGAGCTACGTGTAAAAACAATTGTATCATACGTCTGTTCTTTGCGCAGCTATCAACGAAAAATCGTTTATGCAAGAAATATATCTGCACACTCACATTTTGATTTCCATGACAACTCTGGTCTGCTAAATGATGAAAAATTTAGGAGTGCTTATCAGTTCTTGTGTGACCAAAGAATCTCTTATAACACCGTCGGTATATCCCAACACACAAGTTGAATATCACCCCTACCTCGTCCCAGTATAGCAGATCACTTTTACCACCGCACAAAGGTGATTCAGTGCACCACAAGAGACAACAATCACAACTATGTTACGCTAACACATCCACAACACACCACCGCACCATAGAGTTACCTTCCCTTATGAAAATGACTGTTGATTTCCCATTGTCGGACTATCATCGAATGGTTGACTCTATTGATCATCAATACCTACGCAATACTCATTGAGTTGCTTCAATACTTCGTCGACTGTATTTCTTTTGAGCACTTTGAATAAAAATGTTGTTGACTCACTTCTATTGAAATACCATTGAAGAAGTATTTCGTAAACAATATTTCTGTTGTTTTTATATCTATTTCATTGATAGCTTTTCAATTGAAAGTCGTGGGACAATTTTTAATGCTGGTCAACAATTCCCTCAACAGTACTTGACTTGCAACATCATCAATTTTCAATGTCATCTCGTTGCTTAATTTCTCTTTGTTTCTTCAATAAGAATTTTTGTAAGGGTTGCCTAGAAGACCACGCCGTGTATTGATACATCTTGAGCGTGAGAACTTCTTTAAGGGGAATAGGGGGGGGGGGGAACTTTTACATTTGCTTGTTTTTATGCTATATAAACAAGAATGCATTGTTCCCGTCATAGTTAGCTTAGTTGTCATCACCGTTTACCGTAAAATAAACGGTTAGGAGTTCATTTCTTTAGGAAACAGTTAGCTTGAGCGCATGCTAACCAATGATCCGAGGCAGCCACTGCGTCGACATTTTCGATGGGAGTAAACGTTGCTACGTGTCATCTGACAGTTCCTCCCTCAGTTTGAACATGGCACCCCCGCGTTGCACTTAATCCCTACGCGGACTAACTGTTGCGAGAACGCAATGCAGCACTTACTCTCATTTCGTTCCTTTCTAGCCTAGAGTGAAGCACCGGTGGCACTATACGCAAAAGTTAAAGGCGTTTACATAGGCCTGTAGGTCTCAAACAGCGCAAGACGGCTTTGACTGCCTTTTGAGCTGACGAAAGACGAGGACGTTGCTCCATCAGCATATGCACAGAGAGTGGCCGATCGTCCAATTGTCGCAATGAGTCAGAAAGCTTTTGTCTCTCAGAGGCAAATCAAGGGCAATGGCATAGCAGATGGTCGATATCTTCTTTGGTGCCACAGACATCGCATTCCGCCCTGTCGGTCAAACCAGTGAGGGTTTATAGGCGTTTGTGAAGGCAACCCCCAACCAAAGATGACAAAGAAGCGAAGCTTCATGTCGACAAAGTCCGGATGGAGGTGGAAATTCCAGTCGAGGCTTTATTTGGTAGAGTCTCGTTTGTCTTATTTTTGGGGTGATCCACTCCAGTAGACACAGACTACGTGCCAGGTCACGAAGTAGCCTTGCAGCGTCTGTCCTTGACTTTTTTTGTCTCTTTCGCTTCTCTTTCCTCTCTCTTTCATCTTTCTACTTCCCTTCCCTTTCCTCCAGTGTAAGGTAGCAAACCGGACATGTGCCTAGTTAACCTCCCTGTCTTCTCTCTTGTTGTTCTTGTCCTTCCTTCCCTCCCTCCCTCCCTCCTTCCTTCCTAAAGTGAAGCATATTTCAGAAGGACCTTCTTTTTTACTGTTAATATCTGGAGGACCCTACTTATGTTACTAAATTGGCTTGAATGTGCTGCTAGACCTAGCTCAAGTGAGCTCATACATCCAGTATCACGCCGTGGTGGACCTAAACTGGAACAAGTGTTCAGCTTCAGTTAATGACCCGAAACATGTCGATAAGCAAAACTATATTTAGTGAAACTACAGATATAGTGGCATGGGCACTACTTCGACGCGGCCGATAACTATATTTGCGCGCGCTGTTGCGACATAAAGGGATTGTTACGTATAATTTCTCACCTATAAATAGTCGATTTTTTGTCTCAGGTGCGGCACACAGGCGGCAGAACCACCGTGCAAGGTCACACTTATGACTACACTCTAAGCCAAAACAGAGCAACAGGGGTATAGAGGTTGCTCCTTTGAGGGAGCAATTGCATTGCCACTCCCATTACTCCCCTAAAAGGAGTAACTGCAGAGGGAGGAACCGTTGCTCTCCTTTCAGTTCCTCCTTCGGGGGATGAACAGTTACTCCCTCCAGTTCCTCCCTGCAGACCAATAGTTACTCCCACCAGTTGCTCCCTGCCGACCAACCATTACTCCCACCAGTTGCTCTTCTAAGAGCAACAGTTACTCTTTACTGTTCCTCCCACGTGTTCGCAGTTACTCTCTGAAAACCAACTGCACCTGCTTCCAGTTACTCCTTGGGGAAATGAGTATTTATCTCGAGTATGCTTGTCACACGCTTAACACATGGCGAGAGCTCCTTGGAAGAGCACTGCTTGGGTGCTTCTAACACAAAAATTGGACAATATTGAAAGGAAAATGAATGCTTTATTGTTCTTTTTATAAGGCGACGTGTGACCACACGTAAAAGTAGACTTCGCCACACCACAGCCAGCACTAAACAAACACCATAATACATCAAAAGTTTTCTGCGTCATCCGTGGAAAAACAATCTTGAATTTCTAGCATAGGGCAGTCTGTGTCATCATTGGTGAGAGAAGGGCAACTTCGCCAATTCTGAAGAACTCAAGTTTCACAGCTGGTGTTTCCATCAGGCTAGCGCAGCAGAACGTCACCGCAGGCATATGTGAAGCATCTCATTGCTGCAAGAAAAAAAATAGAAGTGTGAGGTTAAACATGCCAGAATCAATTCATAACAATGAGTCACACACACTGCAGCAGCGCTTACATTCTAGGATGTCTACTACAAAACGAAATGTGAAAAAAAGGAAGGTTCGGCGAAACGTTACTTGGCAAGCCATATAAATGCTGATGTGGTAGACGCTCTTCACATAATGTCTCAGACAGCAATATTCTGGAAGAAAATGTGCAGCACCTCAACAAGGCATATTTGTAGCAGTTAAAGATACCCTTAGGTTCAGTTAACTTGTTTCCTATACACAGCTGAGTGACATTTCTATGAGCCCATTCACCAATGGGCATTCTAAATGAGGTCATGTGTGTGGCAAATAACACGTACTGTCCGCTCATGTTAAAATACTTATTTAGCTCGTGCACATAGTTGCTCTCGATTCTACTGTTCTATCATACGCTGCTGCGTCTTGAATATTGCAATACCTGTAGGCACAAGCCAAGCATGCAAAGCCTGCTTGAAAGCAACCATTTGCAGAGGCTACATGATAATCTTCAGTATATTTCTTTGTACCTGACGCAAACGGCTGGAATAAACCATAGAAAAATAAATGTAGACCGTGCTACCTTCAAAAAATGCTTTAAATTTAGAAAACTATAGGGTGCATTTGTTCACTCGGTTGACGAGTCACAGCCACGAGATATGTAAACGAAGCAATATATCTTAAGGCATGCACAGATATTCTGATTCTTTGTCTGACAGTGTCACAGATAGCTTGCCAATACATATATATTTGAGAGCAACAAGATGTGAAGCTTTTATTAGTTCAACGTCTTGTTGGTTCACAGCCAAACAGGTTACTGCTTGTTAGACATATTGGAATAAGCACACCATGGTTCCCAAAAAAAAAGCATTATTAGAATTTAGCTCCCGGTGTGAATGTCTGCCTATTTATTTTGTACTGCCTTCTACATGTGCCACAAAGACATTTGTTGAGGATGTGCTACCAGTCAAGCCAAGATCGCATACTTGGTCAATGTGATGGAAATACAAACATTAGAAACACTGCCACCTCTAGTAAGAGCATAACACTTCAGTATCTTGGACTAGCAAAGAAGTGCACAAGAAAGTTAAGCCCACTCTTGCGGAACTTTGAACGCGAATATTTCAGAGTGGGGGAGGTCAACATGCTGTGGCACTTTTAAACCCACGAAACATCTGCAGAAAACAGGGTGAAGGCAAGTCAAGAAACGCTGTTATGAAGGCCTGCGCATGGACAGCTTTGTGAATCTAGGCCCAAGTGTTATGCTTTGTGCAAGCCAAAATCCATGTAAATAGGGAAAGCATACTTTTAGGAGTACCAGCGTAAACAAATCTTGGCAGTTGGCTTTTTAGTACAAACAGCAATCCCTGCAATGAAAACATAAACATTTTATCTTAACGGTAACAGTGTGAGCACACACACGGGCCAGCGGAGCCATGTCGAATTGTCAGTGCCAGTGTAACCATGTGGCATAATGAACTATTCTCTGGCCAACACATGCACAGTTTGCCCCTAAAAAGCGATGCTTTCATATAGGTAGTACAAAAAGTCTGCACTTACCAAAATTCGCTTGCTTTCTGTACTTCAGCATCGTTGGGAGCATCTTTATCTGCAGTATAACCAAATTAGTGTCATATTCCTGAAAAAAAAGTAAAAGACATGTATAAAATATTGTTTTATTTGGTAGCAGTGAAGTCAGGTTAAGAACAGCCAAGTGGGAATCAGCCTAATTATGTGCATGCGGCAAATCCCAAACGGCGTTATTGAGGTTGTCGAAATTTTCGTCGATTGGTATTAACGTCGATATGTGACTTCAACGGCATGCCAAGTTTTCACAGCGCATAAAGATTTCATGATGCAGAATAATGACAGCGCTAACGAGAACATACAGCATTTATGATTGTCTTTTACAATATTCAGTTTTGCTAAGGTTTTGCATCACTAAAGAAATCTGAAAGATTTGGGTCATTCCTCCTCCAATTGTTCTGTCAATATGTAAACTGCTCGCTTGATAGTGCGCTTATAAAATAGTACGTTCAGCGCAGAGGTGAAGCAAGTGACGCAGTGTAGTGGGCAGATTTTTTTTTTTTTTTAGGCGAGCGGGGAGGGGGGGGGGGGGGGGGGGTCCGCTTATCTGAATAGGCTGGGCAAGCGAATATGGTCGTCAATTTGGGCTCCCTACGCCCGGCCTAAAAAAATTCTGTGCGCAACCGCCTGGCTATGCCAGTGAAGTGATGCGACAATGATTTGTTCACTTACTGATTTACATACACTTGACATCTCTAAAAAATGCGGCTCAAGGCCCCAACACTCATCCGTTAACATTACATAAAGCCAATGGTAGAAAAGTACCAGTATGAATGCAGCTACAACCCCCCCCCAATGTTTTTTCAAGCGAGGTAGTGTTGCGGAAATGAACTTTTAACTGCAAAAGTACACTGGCACTGCAGTGGTGACAGGGGAAGCAAGAGGGTATGCAGGCGGTAATAGAGGTAATTTAGTCCGATACGGCTAGCAATGGATACGGTGAATAAGAGCAAATCATTTCTCTTTCAATAGCGCAACCACTCAACAATGTATTGTAAGAGCATTAAATGTTGCTGGAAATGCCACTCACCTGCACGCTGATGCATGCACAGTCCTTTGTCCGACGAGCGAACAGGCTTGCAGATAGCTGAAGACGTGTTAACGATGTGTTTGTTCCACCCAGCAGCAAAATCCACAACTACTTCGCGCTCCATAAAGATAAATCTACACTAACCTTCATCACGAATAAGTAGAAACGCAAATCTGCGACACACACACACGATCAAAACATAGCTCACAAGCTCGCTCGTCCATGTGCTCGCCAACCACAGACCATATGAAAATGAGTAAGTAGTGCGAACGCGAACCTAGTTGCGCCGAAAAAAAAAAACGTCGAGCAGTGGCAGCACAGGCGTCAGCGCAATAATTTCAGTGTGTTCTCCTAATACAATTATAAAAAAAAACTGAGGTGCACTAAAACTCATAAATAAATATAAAAAGTTGAGCGTAATTTTTATTTAGTGCTAGTCAACATAAACACTGAATAAAAATTACTTTGTAACTTACATCGTTTGCTACACTAGCACTACACTTGTCGTGCGGGCGCAGATGGCGCAGATTTGTCATTCTGCCCTCAAACTACACGGTGAAGCGTGCTACTAAGTGTATGGCTGATGAGAAGCGCGTTTGGGTCCGCTTTTTTTTTTCTTCTCCGATATATTTGGGCGGGGAAAGAGGGGGGGGGGGGGGGCTCCTTATGCACGTGTTTCGGTGCTTGATCGACTTTGACGCCCTTACTTCGCGGACGAACGGCGTGTCTAGGCTTTTTTTTATCGTTGTTTTGCACGTGTTTCGGCGTTCGGTCCGCTTTGACGTGCCAACTCTCCATTCTGCTGCTGCGTGTGTTAGGTATTTGCCGTACTGTATTCTCAGGCCTTCTGTGTTCAGCCAGCGCTGCTATCTTATTATCTACGGATGCTAAAATAAATCACTGTTTTGGTTTGGTGAAGTTTGGCACACAGAACAAACAATAATCTGGCCCATGAATATCAATGTGGACGGCATGCATATTTGTGTGCGGTGTCCTGCCGGGGAGCAACCGTTGCGTGACGAGAGCATTTACAGCGGTTCCTCCTTCCCTTGCTCCCTTACAAACTTAAGATGAATACAGTTGCTCCCCCATTCTCGAACAAGTCGGCCATCTTGTTCCGCTTGGTCTTTTCGGAGAGTAACAGTCGGTCTGAAGGAGTAAAAACAGCCGTTGCTCCCATTTTGGCCATTTTTGGCTTAGAGTGTACAGGCATATATCCAGCATGCTGTCCACAAATAGTCTGTTCCTAGCACTGAATTTGCCATTGACAAAATAAAGGTTTCGGGACAAGATGAATGTTGTGAAACTTCTTTTCTCGTCGTCAACTAAAAAAGTCTTTCACTTGACAAAAAAGTATATTGCACTCCTAGGCCACATACTACTTTGTCTAATGAGCAGTACTTTGTTCAAATTCAAGTGTATTTGCTCAGTATCTGGATTTATAGTTTTTTTACTAAAAGAAACAAACGTGAAACTATGGCTACCGCTCTAAAATAAGTTCTCGTTAAAAGCTCTCTATGCCCAGGAACCTAGAGGAAAGATGTACGATTGCCCTGTTATAGCTAGCATTTTATTCGTGAGCTGATTGGGACTGTACTATTAGTTACAGCTTCAATGGTACTTTCAAGAAGCACTGCGGACAGCATTGTTTACCATTTAGCTGGTTCCCTGAGGATCTCGTTTTGCCTTAGCCCTGATGGCCAGGTGTCTCGTTCAAGTGCCCGGTGGACGACACTGGGCATTTAATCAAGCTCACACGAAGGAAGTGGAGATCACAAGATGAAAGAATTCCATACCTAAAGTCGTTTTGAAATGCAGACTTTTCGTGACAATATAATTGTGAAGATAAGTGCTAAGGCAAAAAAATTCGGCAGGTCCCACGTACCTGAGAATCGACGTTATGCGAAGCATGCGGATGGATGGTGACGTGTTGCATTTTTTTATTGTGTGACACGTCATGAAATGACGCTAAATATATGTACAAACGTTGCACGCACAGACATATGTTGAAGAGTTGCAGATGTTTATATAACCAGTTATTTGCACTTGTGCAACAATGCCAACTGGAACAAACGTATTAGCAACACCAGAAGCTGATATGAAGCGCTGATGCTCGCGTGGATGCTGGCCCTGAACACTGCCACATAAATCAACTTCCACGCATGGCAATTAACCACAATTGACGTTAACCCGACGTGACGGCTGTATCAAAGGAGTACATATGTAATGTTTATAAAATTATGTTGGCAGCACTGCAACCGCTATTGACGTTTCACAAAGATTAACGTCTACTTGAAAAGTATTTCCGAGACCTGGCGTAGCTTTGTGGTAAAATGGTTCATTGTCATGCAGAATGCTTGTGTTCGATTCCAGCTGGGACGCTGACATTAATTCTTTGCATTCATAGGATTGACGCTACCGATTTCGGTTATTTCTTAACGCTCGCACGTTGAAATTGCCCATGTGTGTTGTCGTCGTTCCTGGGTAGATACTAAGTGTCAATCACTTGTGGCGCATACCCGCATACCAGCAGCACATAACGGCCAATGAGTATGTGCCACTGTCTGGCGGGACGTGTTTGACGACGTACGTGATGGGATTGTTACATTATTGAGGTCTTGAGCAGTGCGTCATATTCGCCAAACCATCTTACACTCCCATGCTAATTTTGGTTCACGCCAAGTGAAGGGGGTGGCCACGAGAGCACCCAAACGTAAGCGGCTAGATAGATAGATAGATAGATAGATAGATAGATAGATAGATAGATAGATAGATAGATAGATAGATAGATAGATAGATAGATAGATAGATAGATAGATAGATAGATAGATAGATAGATAGATAGATAGATAGATAGATAGATAGATAGATAGATAGATAGATAGATAGATAGATAGATAGATAGATAGATAGATAGATAGATAGATAGATAGATAGATAGATAGATAGATAGATAGATAGATAGATAGATAGATAGATAGATAGATAGATAGATAGATAGATAGATAGATAGATAGATACGCTCAATCTCGCCGAAGTTCGCTAAGAAATGCTTCGCATTTAAAATTAAGCTTATTTTAATGAAGTGAGCATTACCGGCAACGCTCGCACTACGCCGATTACTTGGAGCCAATGACTGAAATCTTGTTTTGGGGCTGCGCTTGGACTACACAACGCTGGCATCCTTCGCTGTGATTTGAAACACCATTTCATTAGGTGAAAGCGTTGCTCTAAACGCACTGAGGAACACCAGACAAATACTCTTTTTTATTGCTGACTTCGTATTTCTGTACGGTGTTGAGTGGTCAAATTTTTCGTCAACTTTGTTTATTGGACATTCTTCTTGACGTTTTTTTTTTTATTGTAAAAAAAAGACATCGAGCAGGAGGAAATTCTTACCCAATGCATCGGCATCTGAACGCACTTTGTACTCCGACGGCTTTCCAATTGTGTTTCAGCGGCAGAGCGGTGGGTTAACAACGGCGAAGTGGATGACAAGCTGTCGCAAAGAGAGATTCAACCCTCACGCAGTGCGCAGTGTACTCCACTCCTACTGTCGCGGAAAACTCATATATTTTGAAGACTGATTAAATGACATAATTATTCGCACTTCTTCCGCAATATTATCACAAGCTCTATTATTACCAGCATTTTTTAGGAGGCTAATCCAGGAATCATAAACTTGTAGCGGGACTTCAAAATGCCCACGCAAACGTGACCAACGAAAAGTGAAGAAGCAGGCCCAGCATCCAGACTAAGGAAACCATTCAACAAGTGGACCAACAACAGCAATCAGATCGCTGACTGGCAGTTAGTGGTCAGTTTTATAGACTTTTTTTTTTGCTGGATGAACGGCAACTTGAACGATAGTAACTGGAAAGCTCGGATGTCACAAAGTGTTCGCAAGGTTGGTACCAAAAATGCTTACCGACCAAATCAAAAAAGCAAAGACTGTGGATGTCAAGGGAGTGAGTACATTTGGACCGCTACCGATAAGACGGAGATGATTTGTTTTCAACCATTCTTACAGGTGACGAGAATAGGATCAGCTATGCCCCAGCAGACGAAAAAGAAAACACGATGTGATGCAGTCGCGGGTTGCCTCTTCACCAAAACCTAGATAAATTCAAGGGATCTCTTTACTCGAGCCTCAAAATGATGGCTACTATTTTATGTGACGAAAACAAAGCTCGTTCTTTTGATTTATTTTATGGAAATTTGGTACACAGATGCAGCTGATTTAAGGTACGACGTTCTCACAAAACTGAGACGTGCGATCAAATATTCATGGTACGGGAAACTTTCGTCCTGAATAGTCATTTTTTATGAAAACGTGTATCTTCATACCACAGCTAGAACAAAGAAGACAATTGAGGAATTTCGTTGTAGGTTTTTTTCACTGTCATATGGCCCAAACCTTGCGCCGAGTGGGAAACAGCGGCTTGGGAACAACAATTTGGAAAGAACGAGAAACTCAAGGCAGAAGTTGTCACCTCGTTTCATTGCCAGGTGGCAGATCGATGACTTGATATGTGGGGTTTAACGTCCCAAAACCACGATATGATTATGAGAAACGCCTTAGTACAGGCTTCGGAAATTTTGACCACCTTGGGTTTTTTAACGCGCACCCAAATCTGAGCACACGGGCCTACAACTATTCCACGTACAAAAATGCAGACACCGCAGCCGGGATTCGATCCCACGACCAGTGGGTTAGCAGCCGAGTACCTTAGCCACTGGACCACCACGGCAGGGCGACTGAATAAACTAGTGCAGGGGTCACAAAAAGGTGTAAAAGTCAACGTTGGTTATGCGGAAAAGTGGAACAGGCTGGTAATAAGGGACACACGTTCACCAAAAACTTTGCAAGAAATATTTATTTTGGGAGGATTAGCGGCCCTTACCTGTTCAGTATCCTTCGAAATACATTGTTACGTCTTCAGTAAAAAACAGCCTAGCACAGAATGCGCGCAGTCCGCCACTGTGAAAACGTAGGTATGAGGTGCTCTGCTGCTGGGTCACAGCTCTAATTTCACGGTGGCGAATTCGTATAGGACCGTGTACTGTGCCGGATCATTGCGCGTTCTAAATCCGTGCACTGAGGCGTTATTATTTTTATTCGTATCGTAGTTTTCGGACGTAAAATCGCACATGAACACAGCTGAGCATGCTTTGCAGACTTGTGCTTTCTCTCACGAGGTTCGCAAACTTGTTCTGTAACGTGGACGCGCAGTGAAGTTGTTGCTCAAACAAAATGCACAAACAATTACGTGACTGTAGGCGGTAATTATTACCTGTTATTTTCCACACCGTCGCATCGGGCAGCAGACAAACAAAGATGAGTGACATAGTCGCCCACGAGTTTACACTAAGATGACTAGCAGGTACCATCAATTTATTTTGTATTCTGTTTTTTTTTCACTCGATTAAATTCTCTCTTTCTCATGCTTTCTGTTCTTTGCGTCACGTGATGATTTCTGTGAGACCTGCTCATCTCTGCCGATCGAAGACGGGTTGTGAGCATGTTCCCATGTGACACGTCACTTCGAGACGTCATGGTGACACCATGATGCCATCAGTGAGTTTATCGATCTATCGTTCTTCAATGTTTTTATTTTTTTACATTGGCTCACAATATAATGGTGTCTGTCTCTCGCATTTAAATGATGACATTATTATCAGCGAAGAATTCCGTACGATTAAAATGCAGTGTTGTGTGATTTGTACATTTGCGATCAGAAGTTTGCAAGCTTTTTCCATGGCAAAGTATGTGTATGTTCGTCAACCACTACACTGTCGAAGAGGTCAGGGATTCGGCTGACGTGCACGGAGGCGACAGCACGCAGCAGGGCCAGCATGGTGCCGGCGTGTGGGAGCCGGTGATGGTGCTCCGTGTAGCTCAAGGTGAGCACGTCCTTAGTTGAAGGACCTCCAAGAGCGAAAATTTGGTTTGCGAGTTTTTTACAGCAATTTGTAACTGTGCGTCTGGTAATGCCGATGTTATATCGTGAATGATTTAACGTAACGTATAATTATAGCTAGCGGCGTTAGTTAAGAACAGTTTTGCGCCAATTTGAAACACCCTCCTAACTTACCGTAAGAAACTAGCGCCACCAACAAAGCAGCGCCAGAGTCAGGGGTCTTTAATGAAACAGGCCATGCGCGAGCTTGCGCAATCGTCTCTGCCACACGGAAACTGCAACAAAAACCGCAGCACATGCCGATCGATCACTGGAAGATAATCCCGTTCCAGCGCGTACCGTTGCACCTGACGAAGCTTCTCAGTGGGATGACGTAGTGCACTGACAAAAGTGTCGATGTTTGGAGGACGGTTCGGGTAAATGAGGGAGACAGCCGTCGCTGAAGTGGGGTGTCGGAGCACACAGGCTTCAACACAATGAATGAACTGGACTGCTGAATAAACTGGTGAATGGTGAATGAATGAACTGGTGAATGAACTGGACAGTAGAGAGCTCCCAAAGACGGTTGTCGACGGTGAGCTCGAGGTAGCGCCCCGCTTTCTGTCCGCTTTCTCTGCTTGGAGAGGAGCTTATCACCGCTTTCCGCTTTTCTGCTGGTGTGTTTTCGCCGTTTCACCTTCGATATTTACGAGCCTTCGACCCACCCTCTCACTCATACTCTTTTTTTTTTAGTTTCTCACAGTCTACCTCGATTCCTTTTGGTATGTTTCCGGCGGAAACCATTGGCGCTTAGAGGATTTCTGTTGCTAGATATATCTGCACCGAGGATCTCATTGACTTTTTACACTTGCAGTATTCCATTGCGCTATTGTTTTCAGCAATTTCAGCGCTCCAATTTATACGTACGTAACATGTACAAAGGAGTTATTGACATCAATTTACGTTTTTTTCAAGTTATGCAATAGAAATAAGTGCTCAATACAATTGGAGAGGCCTCTAATGGTGCAAATACAGTATCTGTGGAAACTTTTGTTGCACTCACATCCACACTATTCGTGAATATTGTATGCCTCTTTGTTAGCACCATATGTCTTTCTCGTCCTCAATCGCTGATTCTTTTTATTGATACTAATGAATATTTCTGATATTAGAACAAGGCTATTTCTGATAAACGCTTTGTAAAAAGCACCCAGAAAGAAATGCCACACGTTCATGTAAAAACCAGAAGACACTTTTCAATATTTAGGCCTAATCATACCAATACTATAAGTTTCGCTACACTTTAACACAGATCAAATTAATTATGTTTGATATCTTTTAGTTTAAATAAAACATTACAATTACTTCAGATACTACAAACCTTGCACTGAGTTGCAGTAGGAGCCAGCACTTATTTCCAGCTAGAAACGATTTTTTTTCTACCTCCTTGAACCTATATGTAATCATGGCGATGTAGATGTTTGTAGGTGTTTTGAGATGAAAAAAAACACATCTTTTTTGCCTGCAGGTGTGTATTATATCTCTATATTAACCATTGGTCCATCGCTAACCACAAGGTTCGTCCGTTTTGTCTGCTTAGAGGCACCATCTCGGCGTGCACCCGGTTTTCAGGTGTTCTAGGTGGCCATACCAACACCAAACAGATGGTTATGAAAATGATTACAAGTACAGTGGTATTTATTTACTCGCAAAATGTGTTGGACTTCAGGGAGGGTGGACGTACAAACTTAAGGAATGTACAATGGTATTTTTTTTATGTCCGCTATCCAGAACACCAGTTTATCAAATAGCTGGCAGTTGAGCTATTTGCAAGCAGACGATGAAGAAGACGAGAGCTTTTGCGTTTGAAAATGGCAAGAAGTGAGGAAGATACGATAGTATCTGTTGCAGGTGATGGCGAAAGGAACGACTACTCGCCTTCAAAAGCTTATAAACCGCGCACCTGGTGAGTGTTTTCTTCCTTGACACGTGGTCGGTGCCTTCATAGGCTACATTAACATAGGCGTAGGAGGATGGACGAGGCGCATTGAAACGACTAGTTGGAATTTTTCAGCGTTGCTTGTAAATATTACATCGCACAGATAAATATAGATACCCTCCCCCCTCCGGTACCACTGAAAATCTTTGTGGCTCAGCCCCTGATTGGCGGAAAGTGTCTGTGGCATATTGGTTCAGACGCAGCGGCTCAATAAATAAAGAGCCAGTGTTTTTATTTTCTCGGCCGCGGTGCGGCATTCCCGATAGTTTTGTGTGTTCCCACAGTACTATAGATTGCAGTCCTGGGTGCTCGCCTTCACCGGCTGGTTTATTATTGGTATTTAGGCAATCTCTATGTTTAAATGCATTCACAGTGTAATTCGTTATGCCTTGCTTCACAGCATTCCACAGGCTACTCGTTTCTTCTTTGAACCATTGTTCTTGCGATTTGGCTACTTACAGTTGCCAATATCTTTGGTGTTCTATAAATGTTTAGTCATCGTAATCATATTTACTCTTTGTTATGTGATTTCCAGAACAATCTGTTTCGGGACTTAGAAGCCATAAGAAGCAGTTCCCGCACTGCTCCTCCGGCTGCAGTCTAATCTGCAACCCTATAAACAATGCGCAGATGTGCTGGACTCACGTTCTCATTACAGTAGTGCGCCTTTTCGATAGTCGCGTACAAGCCCAAAGAAAACGTTTCACACATATCTACTTCCTCATATCTGCAGGCCATCGCAACCGGGTGCCCATTTTCCTGAGCACAAATCGAGAAGGCGGCCTTCTGATACAGCCCCAGAAAAAGACGGGCCAGACCAGGAACGACGTCGTAAAGCTGCCAGCACCAAGATTTCTTTCAAACACGGTGGTCATGAAGTCAATAGTGCCCTCTCCAAAGAACAACTGGAGAGGCACGCTGCTACTAAAGCTCTGCGAAAACGAGTACTAACTGCCACAACCAAACACAGACACGAAGAGCCGCCTGCTAGCACACGTGCTCGAGTTCGTCGACCATACTCCTCAGTGCCTGAAGTTAGTGGTACTCACAGCAGCGAGAGATACCAAGGGGATGCTATTTTCTCTAAACATAAACAGCGGGAAGAAGTACCGTATCCAGAACGAAGCAATCGAGCGAAATCCGGAATGGGTGCTCATGATAGGGACAGCTCTGACATATCGGAAGACAGGATGCGAACGATACATGACGATGAAGTGGACAGAGAAGACGGCGGTAAAGATATGGCACCGAAGCTAAGGGCACCTCCAACATCCCCAGCTTCCACGCAAAAAGAGCATTCCCACATTCGTCTTCCTGAAGGAGAACCCGGCCACCGATCTCTCTGGCGAAAAGTTTTTGTAAGTGTCCCTCAACTAAGAAAAGTTATTAATAAGTTCACTCGACCATTTCGTGTTTGTACATGAGCGCATGTACGAGTGCGCGCCTGGTATTTACACATACACATGGCTGTGGCACATGTGTATGTGTGCGGGCATAATAGTTGTATGTTTCCTTACACTTTCTCTATTTATACGTTGCGCTTATCGATGTCCTCGTATTGTCATTTCCCGAAGCAAAATCTTAATACATTTTGTTACCAACAGTGGCGTCTTCTGGTTTCTACATTATGCCTTGTTGAAGGTGGTTTACACATTGTTTAATGGTCGAATACATATCAAAGTTATGTAAGCCTAAGTGATTATAAATGTCTCATAGATGCAACAAAGCTTCATGGGCGGAATCATGCACAGACTAACCATGCAGTGAAATTCGACACATTTATTACCATCTCCAAATCTACTGGTGATCACAAAGTTGACCACATAAATTTTGACGCTCATATAATTGTGCATGTTCGCAATTTTACTGGATTCAAAATGAGGGTGTCCCTAAATACTGCGGCAAGTTTGCGAAAAGGTACAGTGCACCTAAGCCTACTCTATGTGTAACAACTTTTCTATTGAAATAGATTTACTACCAATTCAAATGACCGATGAAATTGTTCGATTCGAACTGCAAAGGACCATTCATAATATATCCCTGATTTTGAAAAAAAAAAGTTTGGCGAAGCTTGCACTAACTGGTGCGATGCTTCCCAATTGGAAAACTGGACTAAAGGAGGGATGTTCTGGCTGCTTCACGGCAGTTTTTTTGGTCTTAGCTAGGTGACGCAATTGTTTTATAGGTTTCTTGCAGGTCGTTGCTAGACTTTAGCTAGATGATTTTAGGTTGTTTCTACGTTGATTCTCAGTGCATAGATATTGAACTTAAGTACCAGACAGTCACACACATGATGCGGCCGTCATAAGTGCGGAGGCGAAAGTTCGCACTCAATGCAATTGTTTCCCTTCTCATAGATCTATGGCCAGACTGTCGTTGGCGTAAGCCTACCATCGAACCAGAGCCTTATGACAGCCGCGTTGCCCTTCCCGTTTCCCAGTGTGAAGAGAGGTTGTTTCCACGTTGATTCTCAGTGCAAGAAGCTTCTAGTTAATTCACAGTCAGTAACAAGAACGACACGGATTCCAAAACTTCAGAAACCAACTCGCGTTGACACCAAGCGTTCAGATTTCCTATAGATCTGCGGACACATCGTAGTTTGCGTAGGCCAACGATCGCTTCAGGGTATATTCGCCACCGCTCTTTCGGTACCTTGCCGAAAAGATGGAAACGCAGGGTGAAGAGGCCTTCATCAGAAGGTGGCATACACGACTTTCTGGGTGAGGAAAGCGAATATTGAATTTCCCCTGCTCCCGTTGTGAAGTCACTGGCAAAGAAAGCGGATCCCTTTGCTGCCACCATGTGGCTCGCCGGCAGTCTGGTAACGAAAAGCGTTTGTTCAGTGAAGCGAGCGATGTATATACATTAGGCAGTCAGTGGCGTCATTGTCACGTGTTCGTGGTTGGGGGCAATTAGAGTGATAGTATGGGTACATTATTCACAAATAATATGTGACTATGTTCGAACTTACTGCTTTTATGTTTCCTTTCCTCTTAATAATACAGGATCTGTGAGAATATTGCAGTGCTGTAAGCTACATCGGGTCTATGTTTTCTTGTGTTTACGTGCCATTGAGGCAACTTCGTTACACCAGACATTTGTATTGACATAAAGTGCTGTTACTAGAACAAAATAAACGTTCCTGTTTCAAATTCACTGCTCTTACCACAGCGTAAGAATTCCTTGCCCTTCAACAAAGTTCAGTATGCTATGCTGTATTTGTGGCAATACATGATTGCAATACTTGGCAAAATCTATTTTGCAATATGTGGGTTGTAACTGAATTTATCATAATTCGTGCAATCTTCGCTTTTTTTTATTTCGTTTACAATGCTTAATTTTATTGTCTCTGTCTAACTTTAGAACGTCACGAGCATACCAGCTTCTCTTCCTGAAGCGCCAACACACAATGATCAAGGTGTGCCTGCTCTAAACAACGAAGGCTTGGCGGAAGGAACGAATTCGGCCGGAAACACGTCTTCTGAAGTTCTCGTACCAGAACCCAATTCACAGGCTTCTGTTCCAGAGGTGCCTCTCTTTCGACGAGCTTTTTCATCTTTTCGATGTCCATACAAATGGCAACACAGCTGCCATGTTTTCGTGAACGTCGAGTGCTATACTTAAGCCTGTACAGCAAATGCTCGTAAACAACTTCACATAGACACCATCTGTTTAGAGCAATAATGACATAAACGTCGTGCCAAATCCATGTACTGCCACACTATCTCAGCCACCAGGCCTGCTGCTAGAATAGTAAAAACCATTCGATTTGAAATGTAAAGCCTTTTTAGGGAAAGCAACGGCTGTTCTATCTATCTATCTATCTATCTATCTATCTATCTATCTATCTATCTATCTATCTATCTATCTACCCACCCACTGCCTGTCTATCAATCTACCTATCTATCTATATATTTATCTATCCATCTATCTATCAATTGATCTATCTATCCACATTCTATCTATCTATCTATCTATCTATTTATCCATGTATCTATCTATCTATCTATTTATCTATTTATCTATTTATCTATCTATCTATCTATCTGGTTAGCTAGCTAGCTAGCTAGCTGCCTATGTCTGGGTGCTCTTGTAAATGTCTGTTTAGCTTGCTGGGGACTCATACTACAACTGATGTGAGAGGGTAAGATGGTTCGACGAATGTAACAGCTTAGTTATAATATCAATACTGCGGAAATTCGGTCGCGTAGATATCCATACACTATGGGCCATAGAATGCGGATTTGGGTGACGATCGCCATGACGCTTTTCATCGACCATTCCAAGCACCGTGTGACTGACCATTCCAAGTGCTACGTCGGGGTGAGAAGCGATTCACTATTCACGTGCGTGGTCATCACAAAGCGGTCTCACTCGATGTTTTGAAACAAGGGCAAACTAAAGATGCAGACAAAGTTTCACATGTGCTGTAATATATGAGACCACCCTCCAAGAATGTGATCGTTAAAACACGCCAATTCATAATGACACGCAGTGGACGATTCTTTACGGCACCCCAACGTACGGACGTGTGAGCAGCGCAAGTTTTACTTTGAACGTTCACTTACTTAAGAGGACGGAAAGTGTTAGGGTGGCATCACGGTCGCACAGCAGCAGCTAGGCATTCTTTCCCACCTTTCCTGTAGAGTCTTATCTCCTTGATTGTGAAAAATGGAAAGGGTGCGAGGGTGCCTAATGAAGCCATAGTGGCTGCAGAATTGTAGAAATAAAGTTAGTTTCTGTTTTTCTTTTAAAGACACAGTACCGGATTCTGTGTGCGCAGTTATATAGCCACGCTCGTGTCCTGCACAAGTTTAAGATGGAAGTGCCTGGGCTGGCGAGTAGCAGTGGTATGAGCTTTAATGATTCCGGTCTCAACTCTTTGCCACTTACATTCTGCAGTTCCTCACTGTGGCTCCACTTGGCGAGCCACAGGCTGATACCGCTAGGTATGTCGCGCTTGTCGAGCAGCGGCTGTTATCTAAGCCTTGAGCTCGGGGATTGAGTGTCGTCAACGCCGCCTTTCAAGGTGCGGCTGCGAAACGCACCAGGCTTATTGGATGCTAGAAATGCGCTTGTGTGAGGATGAACCTAGTGCGTGGAGATGTGATGGCCCACTGCTTTCCCGAGGCCCTATTCAGCCACAATTTTTTTACACATTCTTAATAATTTTATGTGACTCGTACCGAATACTTGGATATTTATATAAAGACATTTGTTTTGACTGTTTTTGTGACATGGGCTTTGTTTTAGGCCTGTGCTAATTGTTCGATTGCGAGCACTATCACGCCAGATAAAATTGATGAAGGAGAAGGATGGCCCCAGAAGTGCTGCGCACTTCATACTGAATCACGTTTACGCTTCCTGTGTTACTTTTCCGGTTATGAAAATGCACTGACCCTCGCATAATGTACTTAATATAGTGCACGTTGCTTCTATTTATTCGCAGGACAGTGCGAACTCCCTTGTCGGCTTCCTCAACAGCCCAGAGAAGAAGGATCCTGATGTTTATCCTAAGAACAAGTCCTCGTCGGCTGTGGCTGGCCATGGAGCGGCTAAAATTCCGCCTTCAAATAACTCAAACAGAAGGAGTTCACCTGCAAGAAAGGTGTGCCACAAAAAATGCGTGTTGCTTTCGCTTGTATATATTTAAAATTCAGGTATTGTATCTGAGCTGGGGTTTCTTCAACCAGGTGTAATACCAAGTGGTGCTGTGAGATCTTGTTTTAAAATTGTACAGTGATTATATCGGTATTAAGAAACGGACTTCAGTACGAAAAGTTAGTTTGACGCGTGTGACTGGTTACGATACAGCCAGCTATACAGCCAACTGGTTACGATACAGCCAGCCAACGGCACGTTGAATGTCATCACCACACTCACTCATTTACAAAAAAATGAAAGTTCTTCTCAGCCTTGCGCAATGAATCGCCAAACGTTATATCCGGTGCTCGATAATTGATAAAATGTTTTAACCCTTGGACACTTTGCTACAATGTTCAACACGTATACAATTATTTTTCTGGGTGATTCTTGAGCAGGTTATTTAAATGCAAGAAAACATGTGAGCATGAGAGTTTATCTGCATTTATCGAAATTATTTCTGGGCGAGGTGATACATTCCTTTAAAATAAAAGCAGAGCGCGAAAAAACGTTCTTTCAATGAGAAGAATACGATGTGAGAGCTCCCTATGACTTCACTTATTATGAAAGACTTCGGAGGCTAAAATACACAGCTTACGCCACAAGAGAGAATGCACACCAATCATTTAGCTAATGAGTCAAAGATCTGCTGCATATCCCGGCAAAGCAGTTCAAGCTTACACTTCCACAAACACACTCATAGGCATCCGCAGGAGAGGTGAAGGGAGGGGGGAACTCGGCCACCCCTTCGTTGTCACCTAAAAGAGGGGGGGGGGCAAAGTCAGCCTTACACATTGACCTAGAAAAGGGAGGGGGTAAAGTCAGCCTTCCACATTGACCTAGAAGGGGAAGGGGGCAAAGTAAGCCTCGCAAATTAACATAGTAGGAAGAGGGGGGCACTGCGCTAATCTTCAACCTCCCCCTCTGATAGGGAAGCGTGCCCATGCCTACGAACAAACTAACGTCCGGCTGCACCCTACAATATTATGCGGAACGCCTCCAACAGACGATAGTTATAGCGCGAGAACAAAACTACGACACAGAGACAAGAAGGACACGAAAGACGTGTC
The DNA here is from genome assembly GCF_043290135.1 of Rhipicephalus microplus. Taxonomy (NCBI): domain Eukaryota; kingdom Metazoa; phylum Arthropoda; class Arachnida; order Ixodida; family Ixodidae; genus Rhipicephalus; species Rhipicephalus microplus. The sequence continues at coordinate 51,059,557 of NC_134706.1, forward strand.
GTCGTTTTGTTCTCGCGCTATAACTATCGTCATGCCATACCAACTAGCCCAAGCTGCCACGCCTCCAACAGCTTGCGTGGAACCATCCTAATACCTACACTTGTTGTTTAGACGCGCAAGGATTCCTGTACCTCGTAACAGTTTCATTTCTATAGTCCTTATTCAACAAAAAACGCGGCCTTATATACGCATCCTGATGGCCTCGGGCTAAAAGAGTTCCATCAGATGCGAGCAGTGCTTTCGATAACTGATACATGCGTCACACGTTACATGCCTAGTGACTATTATATATATAATTCTGATTTATTACTCCACACTAATTGGTCTCCCTCGACAGCTTACGTAAAGAAAAAGTAAGTTAAGGTCAACGAATTTTGTCCAGAGTACGTTAGATCACGACCGCAAGTGACAGTTTGACCACAGTGTAATGAACCAGTCTACATGAAACTTGGCTTTGCGGTTCTCGCTGTACTAACTGCGGCTTATAGGTAACGACGACAGCCAGCGTAAATAGCTGAAATTGTTTACCATGCACTCTTTCCTGTATTTTCTGGTGCCCGTACGCTTTAAGGATCAGGCGGCCGCAGCGGCTGGTGCAGGCCACGTGTCGCCTTCACGTCAGCCACCTTCAGTCGAAAGCGCCGCTGCTGGAAACGGTTTTAACGTGAGTCATCTGCTGTTTTATTAGAACCTTCTTCTCTTTAGTTAGCAATCCAGTTACATAGATCATGTGTCATTGATTTTAAAATGCATGTTCACCACAAATACTAGCACATGATACTTTGAGCATGTAATAATCCCTACATCTACACAAGCGGAGAAGAATTCACCACACTCAATGAAACATTAGAAAGTTTTAAACCCGATAGCATTAGAAAGCTCATGCCATAGAAATTACGCCGTCGGCGTCGGCCCAGTTGGTTGTGAGCAAAAAATTGTCCGTGAGCGAAAAAGCTCCTTACAGAGATCGCCGCGGGAGGCCACTACTCGTCCACGAGTGCACGTGCAGTCACACTAAGAATTCTGTGCATTCGCAGAAAAACAAAACAAAAAAGGGCTCAAGGCAACGAGGCGCGGGTCCCGTAGTTTTTTTGCCTCTGCCACCCCTCCCTGCTTAGCTTCCAGCGCTTTCATCATGACGAAAGAAGAGTTTATGCAATTGCAGCATGCGACAAACCTTTATAACTTCACTCGCACTGGACGGAGTCTTGAAATTTTCGCGGCGTTGAATTCGTGAGGCAATAAGGTTTTCCAGAGAATTCATTCCATGGTTACTTCAAAAAGTGTTCAGGGTTCTTTAACGCATTTTGTTCGAGAGGTGTCACGACGAAAGCGAGCCCATTCGGCGATTTATATAGGTGCATTTGAAAGGCCTCAAATTGCGTAGAAAAAGGCCGGGATAGTGCAGCCATTGCCGCTAAAAACACACAGGAACTTACAAACAGTTCTAAAAATGAACAACTTTGTCCATCTATCGGAAAGCATATCCTGCCTTTCCAGAGGCGTTGATCAAGCAAACAGGAAACTCTAGATAATGTGCGGCCATCTGTGAGGTATTGTATTGTCAGACTCTTTATGGCCTCTGAGATGGCATGCGCGCAGCGTGTATTTTGGAGGCCATGAGACTCCTGCTTTATATCGAAAATCTGTATGTACCATTCGCGTCCACAGTACATCGTACCGCGTGTTGGTAAAATCTACTGTGTGCGTGCGTGTGTGTGTGTATGTACCAAAACATAAGAATAAGTATGCACTTAGCGCTTGAAGGGCGCACTAGGGGCCTGATATCGCTATCGCGTTCAACTCTTAAAGGCGAAGCTTAAAGGTCCCCCACTTTATCGTCGTGGTCGAGCACAAAGCATAGTGATTGACATAGCGATTGATTTATTGGTTTGATAAAGGCGGCTAGGCAGCGGCTTGATGAGAGTTTATGAAACCAGCACTTGAAAACTAATCGGCAGTTCCTGCTGGTTGAACGTGCATATAAGCAGTCAAGCTCACTGTAGTGCACATGGGATATCTGGGCATATTCTTGTGCATTTCATCGTGCAATCGGTTAACCCGTCTGACAGCATAATCGCTGCTATATGGCACCAAATAATCTTAATTGGCAGCAAGTTGTCTCCCAAGTAGAGTGTTCCTTGTAATTACACGATGGGCGTACTTATGAGCTATAAGTTTGGATCCTGGAAACACATTTTTTTATAATCTTTAATCCACTATTACAAAGACACATATTGACCCAGCACACACTCTGAAGAACACCACAGGCTTTCTTAATGTTTGGCCTATATGTTTGCTCGCACAACTCACTCATTTCCGTTCATGCGCCCAGCTCCATTTCTGCTACAGTTCTCTACACTAAGAAATTTCATATAACACGCTGAAAAAAAACAACGCATGGTAAAATATTCATAGTCATGTGCCTCAATCATTACTGCTGCTCACGAGTAAACTAGCTGCTGATACATTGAATTTCTAATATTCATAAAAATTAATTATCCTGACCTTTATTTGCCTGTTGCCTACAATAATATCATGCCCCGCCGTGGTGGTCTAGTGGCTAAGGTACTTGGCTGCTGACCCGCAGGTCGCGGGTTCGAATCCCGGCTGCGGCGGCTGCATTTCCGATGGAGGCGGAATTGTAGGCCCGTGTGCTCAGATTTGGGTGCACGTTAAAGAACCCCACGTGGTCAAAATTTCCGGAGCCCTCCACTACGGCGTCTCTCATAATCATATGGTGGTTTTGGGACGTTAAACCCCACATATCAAATCAAATCAATAATATCATGCATTGGCATCATATGTATGCAACACAATTGTTACCTTAAACCAGAACCATGAACTTTCTGGCAATTTGAATTCAGACGACTTTTGTCAACGGTCTGAAACCCGGAAGTACTTGTTCAACTATAACTGAGTAATAACTATTTAGAAGAAAAACGAGAGAGTCAGTAGGTCCTCGTAACAAGAAACAGCTTTTTACTCTTGTATTTCTCCTCAGCAAAAATATTAGCGATTTGTGACGGTTACAGATCGTTAGCGAAGCCTGACTACAGATCGCAAAAATCAATCGTGAATGAAAATATTCATTAAGTTCGGCAGAATACTAAGTCAAGAAAGCTGAGTTAACAGCGCATTTAGTAGTTTAGCTGTACTAGCAGCAAGGCAAGTTTAATGGTAACCATTCGGCATGGCTAATAGTGGCTCAAAGTGCATTTGAGTTTTTAATACCACAATTGCATTTAAAAATTTACATGAACTTTATGTGTGTGAATACCAGGCAAGCAGGTCACTTTCTTATACGCATTTTTTGTGTAACAATGTTTACGGAGAACGAATGTTAGAGTAACTCGCACCTTGAGCCTTAAGTGTGTGCTTATCGCAGTAAAAACCGCATGTAACTTTCACTTTTCTTGTGATGACTTTTAAATGTGATGCATTTCTCTTCATAATGCCGACAGTTTGTTCTATCTATCTATCTATCTATCTATCTATCTATCTATCTATCTATCTATCTATCTATCCATCCATCCATCTGCTTTCGTGATCAGTGCAGTAACTTGGGGTAGACCAAAATTAGCATCGGCCGGTAACAGCTTTTCGCGATTAGGCATACCGGGTCATGTCAAGAGTAATGTGAAAACACAATCACGCATGACGCTAAACCCTTTTCTGCACACACATGTCGCATACTGTGGGCTGTGGTATAGGGGTATACACCGCAGGTGTTGGACAGTTTATACCTTCTGAATAACGGCGAAAATAGATAATGACAATTTAAATGGTAGAGATTCAAGAAAAGCTGACATCGGCCGCGTTGACCAGATGAATTGTGTTTTGGTCCCAGCAGAAGCCGATCCCAAGCATTCAGCGTGACAATGAAGTATTAGATCACAAATCACCACTAGGTCTCGCAATTCATTTGTAAAAGTACCCTATACGCAGGCGTAAATATTCTGAAATTCCATTTGTGGTTGCGGTGCTGTCATCTAATTTGATGAATATTACATATACACTGTAACGATAAAGGCATCAGGTAGGTTTAATGTCAATTGAAGTGAGGCTCTATCTAATAAAGTTGTCTACACGGCACTATCCAGGGTTACAATGATCGCAAGCAGAACACGTACATTTTTGGTGTTGATAATACTCTTGATGTTCTTAGCATCATTACGCTAGCGTAAAAAGCTGTTATGGAAAACATATGCGACAGTTCGACATAAGTATAGCTATGCGTATAGCATTGCTACGTACGTTCAGCGTCATTTCATAACTATTCGCTCCGCAAAAAAAATACCCACCCCACCTTCCTTCGGCACGCTTCGAATGGCATCGATTCCCATAGCGTTTGAGATCTACCTTTTATTGCCTTGTTAGTTGTATCCCTTTACATTCGTAGACAATATTCAACATAATTAAGCGTGCATGTGCACCGAATCAATAATTTCAATACCAATCACGCGTGTTGCTACCTCTTGCGTACTTTCGATTTAGGGCTAGCTGATGGTCCCGTAAGATATTTCTCCAAGTACTTTGTACGCGTTCTCTGTCATTACACTTCAATAAAAACACACTTTTCTTTCACTTAACGCTCAAGAATACTCATGGTAAAGCCTAATATTGAGCTTATATTCCTTGTCAATGAAAGATTGTGTTCATATATTCATTGTATTACCAATTCAATATAATAATTATTGAATACATGTTTTATTATACTCGATACAACATCCAAAGGATGAAGGCAGTGAAGCAATGCCCGATTACCCGGAACTTATGCATGGAGTCCTCTACTACGTCTGGGTGTTGAGCAGCGTGTTTTTCGTTCTCTTGGCCGTTCCCGTGGCGGCTCTGCTACTTTCGCACAAGGGCACCGATGCTCTCGTACACCACATCAAGGAACCAGGAGCCCTCATCATCACGGTGAGTAGAGGCCCTCGCGAGCAACGAGTATACATTGCACGGGCATTCTGTTTGGTGGTAAGTTAATACTGAAGTGAACGTTGGAGGCATCGTGCTTGTGACAGCCTGCCAGTTGGATTTCACTCTTGCCTTGCGAACGTAACGGCAAGACGTAAAGTAACAGCGACGGGGTTTATGTGTCCTTGCGGCTGCTCTGTTAAAGGTACACTAAAGGTGAGTTACATCTCAGCGTGGAATTTGGAAATATACGTATGCTATTGTGGAAACACCCTATTATCAATTCAGACCAAACCAATTCTCAGTGAGAAAAGATGAAAAGATATATCGGCCTTTAACGGTCTGCGTTTTGTTAGGTGGATTCCAACCACCCGCCTCTGAAGAAATCGTGAAGTGTAAATATACTCCAAGAAGCCGCCTTTAGCGGGCGCTTCGTCAGCACCTTCCGTTATCTGGAAACGTTGCCCCTCCATCGAAAGGCCGTGCACGAAATACTTCCGGTTCTGCCACAGCTGCTTGTATTGCACTGCTGTGCTTTTCACTTATGGAATAATTACAATGAAATGCTTAACACTCGGAAGCAGCCATGTAGTGTAGGGAGTGCCATCTTGTAGTAAAGAGTAGCAACATCTAATAATATGCATGTGTTTCTTAGTGCGTTGAATAAACATTCGTTTGAGCCACTTGGGTGGGGGCCATGCCACCAAAAAAAAAACCGCAGTAAACTGATTTTGTCATCGAAGCTTGGCGCGCAGCCTTCAGTTGTGTGATGCATATCGGAATTAACTTTACTTCCTCCCAAAAGTCTTGCAGCAGCCTCCTTTCGAACTCAGATGGCTTAGAGGCGTGTAGCGAGATGGCTCACGACACGGTTCTCACGAATAATGTCTATATATTGTCCTCATAACAGAGTTCGACACTTTAGAAACTGCTTGAATCATTTGCATCACATGGGCGCTAGCATGCTGACAGCTTTGATGGAACAGCGATGCGGAGTAGCAGTGCGTTCAAGAGAGCACGGCTAGATTACGTTTTAGCTCCTTTCGTACTTCTGTTCACGGAAATGCACGGAGCATCGACGTAGATTTTTTTTTGTGTTTAACCCACTCTCAAAGAAGTGCGCAAGCAACTTGAGGCGTACCCTCCGTGACGCACATGGGAGAGTCGTTTGTTTTCGGGCTGCAGCTGCTGTTTGTCGGGGGACGTAAACAGGCAACGAATTGATTGCGTATACTTAGCAGTTTTTTTTTTAATTGGAGAAAGAACGAGCTTCTCGAACCACGAAAGGCCGCGCAGCAGTATGCCCTAATGAAATCACCAAAGAGTTGCAACTTTTCTAGCGGAAAATATGACGCGTCTGCGTGCGCCAACTGTAGTTCAGCGATAGCTGAACTTTGTGCTGTACACACAGTTCTCTGTTGCATTTCCTGAAAAATCTCAGTTTCATCAATAAAAGTGAAACACGTATGACCCATTTCATTGCGTTGGTAATCCACGGAAAGTTATCAAATGCGAAGGCAAACTTCGGCAACATTAAGGCTATCTATCTATCTATCTATCTATCTATCTATCTATCTATCTATCTATCTATCTATCTATCTATCTATCTATCTATTTATCTAGCCACCTACAACTTCTAGCTGTCCTGGACGTCTCGGTAATGGTATCGACAGCAAAATTGGTATGGTATAACATGACTCTATGACGAGTATAACTTACTGGTCATCACATGAAAGTCATGACATGTATTTCATAAATGTCATGATTTACATTTCATAGTATTGCTGCTCTTGCGGTGGTTTCGTTCACATGTTATTCTGCGAAACTCATATGGTCTGACATGACTGCATAGCGAACATCAGTGACAGACTCTAACGTAGAAATCGTGATACGCGTGTCATAATTTTCATGTTAGAAATAGTCATGACTACATTCCAAGCTCATGGTGCGCTCGCGGCCCTTTCGCTAGCTTCACATATACCAAATTTGGTATTACGAGGCATAAACGGACGACGATGGTCAACGACGCGTCCAAACATGATAATCATGACACGCGTGTCATGTAAAACATGACTACATGCTACGCTCATAACGTGCTCGCAGCCGTTTCACTTGCTTCAAATATACCAAATTTGGTATCATGTGACGTGAAGAGACGACGAAGGCAAATGAGGCGTCCAAACATGATAATCATGATATGCGTGTCATGTAAACCATGACTGCATACTAGGCTCACAGCGTGCTCGCGGCCTTTTCGCTAGCTCCACATATACAAAATTTAGTATTATGTGACGTGAACAGACGACGTAGGTAAATGATACTTTCAAGTATAATAATCATGGCATGAGAGTTATGTACGGTATAATTTACGTTCACATCGTAAAGTCCTGTATATATCAACCATCTTCATTCGTGCTTCGCATGTCATCGATTTTCACTGTAGGTGATATCTGCCAGTATTTTTTATTGTATACAATAGCTATTGTGCTCGTGATTCGTGACTTTCTCGGTTCATTCAGAAATTTCCAAGTGGCGGCGCATATCGTGTTTCACGATTACATTTATAATTAGTAAAGCGATGCTGTCGATGATACTATATTTTTTTAAATTCTCGAAATACACTTTACCCTCTGACATATACGGTGATTTGCGTTTATATCTATGGACCCCCTTGTAACGTAGCTTAGAAGTGATTTGAAGTTTTAAATGCGTCGCTTGCTGAAAAAAAAAAAACTGGTGGGGATTGAACTTTTGTACACCTAGTTAGCAAGAGTAATAGGTATACGGGGGGGAGGGGGGGTAGCTCTTTCGAACACCATGCACAGTGCTTGAAAGTTAAGCTTAAGGCAAACTCGAAGAGGAACACACCCAGAAGATGATATTTCGTTGAGGCCTTTCTGTTCTGGAGATGTAGGTTCTCAATAATCGAGATGTGGCAACTATTGAATGACCACGTTTCCCTGGACCTCAATTGAAAGCCTAAGATGCTAGCGCGTGCGCGATGAAGAACCGCCGTTGTCATTTGAACGTCCAGTAATCGTGTCGAACGATGTGTTGAAGGAGATTTTTTTCTGCGTCAACGTCAAGCATAATAACTTTTTGCGACATTGCTTGTCGGTCATGTACTTTATATCTCACTGCTGTCACGTGCTGCGAACGTGCAACGATTTGCCATATCGCAATATGCCTCCATAGTGACCAACGAAGTGTGAATAGTACGACTTGCTGTGCTCGAATGGCCACTGCTTGCATTTTCTTTGTGATTTTGACAAAAGCATCGTCATTTGTTTCCAGCTTGGCCAACAGGGTTGCATCGACGATGCGAACAGCACGCATCTGTGCACCGAATACCCTGTCACTTCCAAGACGATGGAAGATCCGTCCTGGCCAATCGATAAACCCGTGAGGGCTGAACTGTCCGCCAACTTCAGCGACGAACAAACAGCTGTCGTTCGCCCAGTTATTTGCGTGCTAAACCTTAGGTGAGGCATTCGGCTGGCTTCCGCTTTCATACCATGGGTCAATGTGGAAGTGTGAGTGATGGGCGATGTCTGTGGTGACACCTGATGATGCCAGAGCCAAACCAATGAAAGACCGGGAATTTTTTTGGGTAGCTCATATCTTTGTTAGACACGGCCAAATCGACTAATAGACCATTAGGTTAAGCAAATAATTGTGAACAATATTTGTTGTCATTATTCTTAGTGTAGTTAATATCGTGTTCATGAAATTAGATAAAGTGGCTTAAAAACATCATTTTACTTCACTTCGAGCAGAAATTGGGACCTCCGAAAAATGTGTGCAATGGTCTACTACTTCAGCTATGTGACTAATGACGCTTTTTTGACCTCATTGCCAGATTGATTCACTTCGTTTTGTACAACATAGCCCTAGAAGGCACCAGAAGAGTTAATAATTCAATCGCGTGTTTCTTCTACTCTCAGTATGAAGCGCTGATACACAAATAATGATCAACTAGCGCAACATTCATTATATTTTCTTGCTGAGGACGCTGACTCAACTGAATACAGTCACGATTACCTCGCAGTTCGGTCTCTACTATTCGAGCTACTGCAATGAACGGATTCTGCAACTATGTATTCGTAAATTTCAAGAACACTACGAGTAAACTAAAATTACTAAATCATAACCGATTTCTGTATAACCACGACGCAGAGGTCGTCATAAAAATTTGCACGAGATAGACTGCGGCACTTTTATTTCATTCAATCATTTTCCTACTGTGTTAAGTAATAGCAGAACATCAAGTCATCTATCGTACACTTTTCGCTAAATCAAATCGATTGGTTTATCACCGATCTTGACTTTCGAAACAACGGTTAGAAAAGTTACCCAGTCACTGAAGGAGGCACTTAAGAAAAAGGATGGCAGATTCCGCGTATCTTGGGAATCGACGTTATGCACAGCATGCGTGGCGAAGGCGACCACGTTGTATTTTTTGTTATTGCGCAACATGCTAGAACATTACACTAGATGTATGCCGAAAATTTGTAGGCACAGACATATGCTGACCAGTGACACGTTTTTTTTATATATTTCACCAGTTGTTTGCACTTGCGCCACAATGTCAACTGCAACATGAGTAAAGATTGATGCAAAAAGTGCCTGCAATACTCGAAGAAATGCTGCGCATATAAAAACGCGTGCTCTCTACAATGGCGCAGAGACGATAGAAAACAAGTATAGAACTTCCTTGTTTGATATTCCAACAAGTGATCATGGGTTTGAGTACCACGCAGAGTAGTTCTACTCTTATTCGAGAGAAACGCGAATAGAATCTGTGCTGTAGTTGGCGTACAAAGCTCGGCGTGAACCAGGTAGAGGTGCGTTACTCAATTACAAATTACTCCACTGCAGCCAATACCTTAAAGCGAGGTAACAGTCATAAAGTCTTGATATTGCTAAAGCGTGCCTCACCTCTTTGGTCAGAACCACCCGCGTTCGATGGAGGCGGAAATGTTGTAGGCCCGTGTACTCTGATTTGGGTGCACGTTAAAGAACCCCAGGTGGTCGAAATTTCCGGAGCCCTCCACTATGGCGTCTCTCATAATCATATGGTGGTTTTGGGACGTTAAACCCCACATATCAATCAATCTCCTTGGTGTTACGCAGCACGCCAGAAATGTGGAAACGACTCCGGAAGAACGCCCTCACCTGGACCTATTGCGCCGTCCTCGTTTTGGAGAGCCTGACCGTTGGCACACCCACAGCGCCAGCCATGGGCCGACGTGGCACATTCGCGTTCAACAGGACCACGTTCAGCGAGATTCTGTACTTCACTTGGCATTTCATGTCGAGAGGAAAAGGAACGCTGCCAATATACGTCACTGTTGGAGGTCAACGCGCCGACAGCGCGGCTTTTGCGAGCCTGTTTCAACACCCAAACTGGGAAACGTCCGTCCTGAATAGGCTGGATAAACTTGGCACTATCCTCGACGTAAGCGTAGTTGTTTGGAAAACAAAATATATTTTGTTCGTTTTAAGGGAGCAATGCACTATCTTATAGGTACCCCACTATACCTTTGAAAGCAATCACTGAACGATCTTTCGAAATGATATTGCCTCACGAATAGACTGCCGCAAAAAAAAAAATCTTTGGCATCGTACCAGTGAGCACGCTGAAAGTTACGTTGGCAGGAAATGACAAGAGAACAAAGGGGTACGTTCGTTCGTTCGTGTGCTTCATAAACTTGGGTGTTTTTTTTTTTTTTTGCTTCGAACCTGTGCTTCACTTTCGTTCTAGAAAAGCCTTCGAAAATCACGTTCCAGTCTTCGAAAATCACGTACACAATAAAACAAGTGTGACGTGTACACAAGCAGGAGACTAACAGCCTAATAGAAAGAACTTCTACTGTGTTACTCGATTCCAAGGTATGTACCAACAGGCCTGTAATCTGAATAGTTTTGCTTTCAGTGTAATAGCGAGCGAGCGAGCGGGAAAGGCGTGCCCTCTCGCGGTGGTAGAGGTGACCATTCATCTCACGATTCTCGAATGGGCCACTATTCCTGGATTTGCGGTTTAAACAGCCATCCCAGTTTGTGAGATCAGTTTCTGAGAGGCCAAGTAGTTATTTTCAAGTTTGAGAATTATTTGCAAATTGAACGCCCTGTGCTATGCTATACTGTTTACTTCCCAAAAGCCTCGAGCACCGTTCTGCTGCGGCTTTTTCTGGTCAAGCTGAAAAAAAGACACTTTAACGTGGCCACGTATTTGATTTTATCATATTATTGTTGGGTTTTTCCCCACCATGCCATTGTTCGGGTATTCTTGAAGATATTATCTGGTCATTATACGGAATTCTACAATATGTATAGCGAGAACAGGTGCATATCTGGGACGCTGTCATGAGGCCACGTAACAGTCCCGAGGCCTGGCGGTAAGCGATAAAGAGCACAAAACCCCTCTTTCGTATCAGAAAGCGGTAGCGCTTTAGATAAGCACAGCTAATGTTTCCGGACTTGACCCAAGAGCAGGAGGCAACCCTAGTGGGTTGATAAGAATCTCAAAGATTGTCACCCTACCAGTCAGTACTAAGGCGGGCCCGTTTTATAGCGTGAAGCATGCATTTATGCACACGCCCTCCTAAAAATAGTCGATTTATCGTTTGCATAGTCTGCTAAATGTGTATCTGAATGCTATCGCCGTTAAACTCTCCTGCATGGTGGCGCATCCTACAATAAAAGTTTAATGAAACAGCAGACTCTGTTCATTAACTATGTACGATGAAATAATGCCATTCCGATGTTGCAGAATTCTATTCAATAACAATGATGATAATTTGGCTTTTCTAAGATGTGAAGAGGTGGCATCGTTATCACGCCGGCTTGGCACGCACTATTCGGACGTCAGGCATTGCAACACAGCTGCAAGAGTGTGGCTCTGAATGCCATATCAAGTTGTAATGTTATAAGATGTAACGCTATAGCTGCCAACTCTTTGGGGTCGTATTAGCTTTACTCAACAAAACGCTTGTTTAAAGGAGCGGCCACTCCAGAGAATAAAACTGTTTATTTATTTGATTGATTGATTGACTGATTGATTGATTGATTGATTGATTGATTGATTGATTGATTTGCGGCGTTTAAGGTCCCAAAACCATAATAAGATAGCGATCCTAACTTTCGAACCCCTGAGGTTCTTTAACGTGGCTCCAAATGTTAGCACATGGACCTACATCATTTCCACCTTCATCGAAAGTGCAGCCGCCGCCGGTAACTTTCTATTCCTCAACCTCCGGGTCAGAAGTCGAGTACCTTGGCCACAACCACGGTGGGGCCGACAATAACTCACAGCATATCCACGGAGTGAATGATGATGAGGGGGGCGAAACGTCCGTTAGTTCGTTCGTTCGCTGATCCGTATTTGCGACCATCCAAGCGTCCGTCCATCCGTCCGTTCATGCATCCGTCCGTCTGTGCGTCCATCCGTGCGTTCGTCCCTGCGAACGTTCGTCCATGTGTTCATCCGTCCATCCATTCGTGCGTCCGTCAGTGCATCTGTCTGTCTGTCATCCATCCGTCCATCTAGTAAACACTTCATGTACCACCATCTCTCATTTTCATCATATATTCAAAATATAGAAGCATCTGTCTCTCTGTCATCCATCCGTCCATCTAGTAAACACTTCATGTACCACCATCTCTCATTTTCATCATATATTCAAAATACAGAAGTACCACCTTCCAGTGGACATTCCAAAGACTGAACAAGAAGTGGCACTAGCGCACTTTCTTACGGCCTGCGCTTCGTGTCTACTTCCCACCTTTCACCACTTCTACTTTATGGCTTTATGCTAATTAACTATCTTCATGACACTGAGGCCCAACTCTCAGTAAGCCTTGCTAAAACCAAAGAGAGTTTAACGTGGCAATTTCTTCTGGTCAGATAGTGCACAAAGTGCGTCCTTCCCATACTAGTTTTTTTTAGTAAATACCGAATTCAAGGCAAATTTTAATAGAGATTAAGTCACCAATACTCGTCTTTATGTGTTATCTCATTTGAAACAACTATCTTTTTGTTCAAGATTAGCAGAGCGGGTTTCCTCCTCGATTGAAAAGTGTGCGTGCGTGCCCCTCCTTTAGTCCGGTCGTGGAGGTGGCTACATACTACTACGATGACTACTACATACATAGCGGACGCACGACCCACGGCATAGGGAGCTGTGCCCCCAAAATGGTTTTTGTGCCGTCAGCGTTTTAAACGCTTGGTAAGCGCTGAGATCATAGCAAGCTTACAAACCGTGACGTGATCCTTCGTATAGAGAGCACCCTTCGAAAAATGAAGCGCACCCCTCACCCCTTTCATTCCCAGACAACCTGTAATGCTCCTCACGAAAAACAGGCTGGATGTCTCCTCTCTCCTTTACGAGCTATTAGCAACAGGCTTTGCACGATGGAAGTGTTGTCGCATCAGCCCTCTGTGCGACGTAGACGGGTGGCCCGTTTCATTCCCCCGCTAGCCTCGTTCACCACCCGTTCTCGCCAGCTTTTAGTCACGTGTTGAAGATACAACGTGGGGTTGCATGTTATTAAGTTGTACTTTGTGAGAAAAATCATGCCACTGGCAGAAATACATTCAAGGTGTCTATGTATTTGCTATCGTAATGCAAATTCAAAAGTACACCATTCCCCACTAAAGATTGCGAAGTGGCTCATGGGTCGACTTAAAGTTTTGCTAATTACGGCCACCTTGCCCGATGTTAATGCGTCCTTGCAAGCGAAGTACACCGTCAATTCACTGTAGTTTCAGTCGCTTTTATTCTTGGCGAATTTTCGTTGCTGGTTGATGACCGTGCCATGCGGCAGCACTTGCGTTATCCGTGCGTCTGCAGAATATCATTCCCTGACGCCATCTCATAACTGCTGAGAGAAAGTAAGCGGGAAATGCCATAGTGCCTTAATCACCCCCTTACACGGACTGGAACGTGCTGTCGCGTGAACACGTTCTGGCAGTTCTTCGGCCAACTGTTGTGCATGAAAAGCAAAGGTGATCACGCCATACAACGCCGGATATACCTCCACCATAAACTGTTTCGCATCCGAAAAACTTGAACGAGCCAGATAAATTTCGCGCTAAAGGGAAATTCACACACAGAACAATAACCGAGCTGTACGCAAAACTTAATCGTCATTTTCTTAGCAGAGGCAGCAAATACTAAGTCCTGTTGCTCTTCCGAACTTATCCCGTAGAGTCCTTCCCCTTTCTCGAATATTCACAAACCGTCTTCTGATCGATTATTCTGGTTCAGCATGTATTCACTATCTAGTTCACGTAAGTGACAACTGCATCTGTGAATAATCGCTCAAAATAATTAATAACGTTAGTGAAGGAAAATGAAACGAGAAAAAGACCTTCGCCTTCGAATCGTCCTTGGGGATCGCAGAAGATACCAAACAAAATTTAAACACCTGATTGAAGGAATGTTCCAATTTTGTGCACGGTGTGAACCGTTTTGTACAATTCCAGGGTGTCAACTTGTACTGGAACCATCCTGGCGACAACTGCGACGTCAACAAAGCGCTGATCAATGACATGGACCAAAGGCTCGTGAGAAAGCTCAAGCAAGCGTTCACGAATGTCATGCTGACGGTGCCGCCATCCAGAGACCTCGTGCGTAACTTCGGACTGACCAATGCGGTGCTCGAACAGCTTACCTACGTGCTTGTGGTGACTCACAAGCTCGGACGCTGTGACAACATTGTGCACTGCGGCGGAGCCCAACAGCTCGCGGCAAGCGCGTTTCTTGGCGTGCGATTGGACTATGACGTCAGGTTCTGGAACAAGTTCGCCTACAGCATTTCTGTGAGTGTTTTATCGTGATTCGGTTAACTTATAGCGTCCTCAGAGGCGCTTTTGGTAGAACTGTTCGTCAACAGAAGCCTGTGTGTGTATAAGCACGGACATGTGGAAACTTCATTTAAGCTTTTATGACCTTGTGTGGGGACATGTGTGAGGTTAATAGATTTTTGAATTTGTAGTAAAATGCAATTCTAAGTCAGTGCTAGTCCTTGCTATGCGTTCGGTGCTCTGATCCTTTTTTTATTGCTCGTTATGTCAAGATGGCTGATTGAAATAGCTGAAGATAGCGAAGAAAAGGGTAAATCGGAGATCGTTGACACGGGCCCGTGTCTGCCGTAGTCATACAACAGCATCAAAAGTAACAACAACAACAACAACAACAACAGCAACAACATCAACAACAATAATAATAATAGTAATAATATTAATATTATTAATATAATAATAATAATAATAATAATAATAATAATAATAATAATAATAATAATAATAATAATAATAATAATAATAATAATAATAATAATATAAGGAAAAGATGGACAAAAACTAACATTATTAATCAGAACAATAGCAATAATAATAACAATTACAATAATTCCTGTTACTTTAAGAATGTTCCTGTTTTTAGCAAGAGTAGCAGTAGTACTAGTAGTTATGATATTATTAGCAATAAGATGACGCCCAAAAATACATATAAACGAAATATGTATTCACAGCGCCCGCGTCTTCACTGGTGCGTAGGCTCGAGCGAGCATCTACTTGGCTAAGAAGATCAGCTCTGGCAGCACGGCTGACGGCACACCGTCCGAATTCCGCACCGAGTTTCGGAACAAGTCGCCGGAGATCTTGGGCCTGGCTGACTTGTGCCACGTGAGGAGAGTGGTGAGCAGCGGAGAGTGCACGCTGGCCATCTTAGACGACATCAAAGATTCGGATGGTGTCACGTGGCACAGAGTAAGTCGCTAACGAAGGCGTCCTTAAAAAAGGCCCTGAACGACATCAAGAATTCGGTGGTGTCACGTGACACAGAGTAAGTCGGTAACGAAGGCGTACTTCAAAAGGCCCATAAACTACATCGAGGACATGGATGGTGTCACGTGGCAGAGAGTGAGTCGCTTACGAATGCGTACTTTTAAAGGACTCTAAACGACATCAACGATTCGGATTGCGCCACGTGGCACAGAGTAAGTCGCTTGTGAAGGCGTACTTTAAAAGGTCCCTAAACAAGTTCTGAAAATACGTAGAACGAGCGCGTTTATCTCACCCGGCGTCTCCCGTCTTGGTGACGAAATTCGTGACGCCAGCTGTTTGTTGACGTGACGTCACAATGAATTGTTTTGAAATGAGAGCGCACTACTGAGACGCGGACAGAAAGACAGGGACAAGCGCTTGTTGTCTTTCTGTCCGCGTCCGTGTAGACTGCTCTCATTTCAGAACAATCATGTATCACAAACTCCCCCAATCAACCATATTGACAAGTCACAATGAAATACGCCCTCGATTGATCGATGTACAGGATACATATGTGGTCATGTATCACCTACTCCGTTTTGGCATGCAGTCACACGCCCGTTCTGCCTTGTCTTGCACGAGTGTCAGAGGTGATAAACTGTGTTCGCGCCGTTTTTTTTTTTTTGAGTTTGCGACTGCATGAGCACAGAGTAAAGCGTGTAGTCGAAAAGCGGGAAATGCTGCCTGGCTCCACGCTTAGTCCGGACGTTCCAAGCATTTTCTGAAGAAGTGAATAGGGAGGATAAGATAGGGCTTGTAGGAAGGGTAGGAAATGCAAGAAATAAAGTATTGTTTCACATTTGAACTCGTTGTAACTTAGAGACACTTCAAAAAATTCCGCCATATCCACGAAGTGAATGTGGATGAGTGGGCGAAGCTCCGGAGGTAAACCTGGTAAACCATGAATCCTCTGTACATTTTGCCCACTCGATTTTATTACATCGCTCCCCCTAGCGTACGTCGCCGCACTAAATCGAACGATTGCCTTCAACCAATGACACGCGCCATATGTGACATCATTCCTATTTTATAAGATCTCGCGTCTTTCATCAACTACAAGTACCGATTTCTAGTTTATAACATCTTGCATCTTTTCATCATCAGCTACAAGTACCACCATCTAGTAAACACTACAAGAACTAAACAAGAGGTGGCTACATACAGTAGACGGTACCGCCATCTAGTGAACACTGCAAGAACTAAACTAGAGGTGACTACATACAGGGGACGGTACCGCCATCTAGTGAACACTGCAAGAACTAAACTAGAGGTGGCTACATACAGGCTACAGGGGACGCACAGCCCACGCCCTAAGGAGCTTCGCCCCTAAAAAGTCATGACACCGTCACCTAACAATTCGTCGTTTTCAGCAAAAACTAAAAGTGCAGGGTTTATTATGCCCACGCAGATATGAAAAGTGGGCCGTAAAAAAATATACGAGCTTGAAACCGGCCTTAGAAGTCACCGGCTGTTTTACTACAAGCCACCGAAAATGAGCGCGATAAGTGTGATATTTTCTTTTTGATTGCCAATATTCACTGGCATCAACGCAGCCAAGAGAATGAGATGTTCGGGTGTTCAGCGGCAGGTAAAACTTTTGGTCGGGTGGCTAAATCGATTGACAGACCTGCAACTAAAGAGAAAGAGCGAAATCTCTGAAGTATTCCAAGAAATATTATCCTCCTTAAAAAGTTGCGGCTGGCCCCACCTCGCGGTGCTCTAGTTGCTTAGATGCTTGGCGGCTGACCCGCGGGTTGTGGGATAAAATCCCGGCTGCAGCGGCTGCATTTTCGATAGAGGCGAAAATGCTGTAGGCCCGTGTGCTCAGACTTGGGTGCACGTTAAAGAACCCCAGGTAGCCAAAATTTCCGGAGTCCTCCATTAGGCGTCTCTCATAATCATGTGGTGGTTTTGGCATGTTGCAACCCACATATCAGTAGAAAGTTGTGGCTGTGATGTTATGGGTTTTTTTTCGGAACTGTACTTTGTGGGGAACCTTCGATAAGCAACAGATTGCCACCCTCGCCCATGTCCACACCGGCGGGGATAAGACCCAGCAGCACGAGCCGCTGCGCATGCGCCCGGGTTTGTACAGTGTCAACTTTTATAAAAGGGAACACGTGAGTGCGCGGCCTGCGCCCTCCTGTGAGTGCTGAGTGAGTGAGTAGAAGAATTTTATTGGCGATCCGGCATTAAGGGGGAAGGGGTAAGGAAATTAAGGCGAGGCACTAGCGTGTCCGGACGTCTTAGAGCACCAATCTACTCGCGCCAAACACGTGGGGGCGCCGCTTTCGGCCGCTGGCGTTCCAAAATGCCAAGCAAGTGCTGGACCACGTCTCTTTGGTTGCCTGGCTCTCGCCTGGTGGTTTCTCTGGTGGTGACAGTTTGCATTGCTTCTTGGTTACACGGCGGTAGCACACAGTTCCGGAGTAGATGCACACAGTCTCAGATACGTGCCAACACTGCAAGAAGACGCGAGCCGGTGGCTGCTGGCAGCGCGCTCAAGTGAGAGCGAACCACAACATTATTTTTTTTTTGCGTCATCTCGTGGCGAGCGAAACAAGCAGTCATTGATAATATAGAAGCAGGGAGACGCGTAAGGCGCCCGGCAGGAGCAGTCACTCATCGCGTCGACTCCGTGTTTTCTGGATGTTTTGCGGCGGAAATCACCATATCCAGCGTATTTGTGGTTACGAATCGACGCCACAAGTCATCGCGACCATCCTGACGAAAAATCAGGTGGGAGGACTTGCATTTGACCATTTTATGTCCGTTTTTGTGTTCGCTGCGCCGGAAGAAGAGCCACCTGCATAGCGTTCGCCGTAGACACCGCCGTCACCGCTGCGACGCAGCTAGCGTCGCGAGGAACCACGAAGAACGTGGCACCGTTTTTTCTTCGCGGTGTGCCGACAAGACGCCGGGTGAAGACTTCGAGGGCTCGGCGCCCTACAGGTACGAGGTTCCGTTATCAAAGATTTGGCTAGTACGTGACCACTACGGTGGTTGGTAGCCATCGCCACGAGCCTTATGCTCGTCCAAGTGCGTTAAACCACATGAGTGATATTGCAGGACACAATGAAAAGCCTGGGGGCTTACAGGTGCGTCCAAGCATCATAAAGCCGGCACGTTTGCAAATTCACAACCGCGAAATGGCTCAAGCGAGCACAGCAGCATTGGAAGACGATGAAGCTGAGAGCAAGAAGCCTCGCTTAGAAGAGAATCCTCTCGACGATAAAACGCCAACTTATCACCTAAGTGATGAAGAAGACATGGGCGAAGATGAACCATTTACGTTGGTTACTTATAAAAAGAAACGAGCAGAGGGTATCCCAGTCGTCTTTCGTCCAACAGCTGAAGGTGCTAGCTTCTGTAAAGTGAACCCCAATCGAGTGTCAGCTGAAGTAGTTTCCGCTGCTAAAGAAAAAGTGCAGTCATTCAGAACGACCAGAGATGGAAGCTTTAGTGTCAGCGTTGCTTCCTTAAGTTCAGCTAAGCGACTTCTGATGCTTTCAAATGTAGGTGGCCTGGAAGTTAAGCCTTTCATCCCAGAGTCATACACTCGGAACGTTGGGAAAGTAAAACATGTTCCTCTGAAGTATTCAGATGAACAACTCCTAGAGTACTTGAGAGATGCAGGGGTTATATCGGCGCGACGGCAAATAAAATACTACCGCCAGGAAGATGGAGGAGTAACGACGCGTCCACTTCACTCAGTGATCCTGACTTTTCGAGATGACCGCCCGATTCCAGGAAGAATCTACTTAGGATTCACCAGTCACCCAGTGGAAGAATATCCTGGTCCAGCACTTCGGTGCTATAACTGCCAGCGATTCGGACACATGGCGAAAAGTTGCCGTAACACACGCCGGTGTAAGATCTGCTCAGAAGAACACCATCATAAGGAGTGCAAGTCTGTTCTTCAGCCTAAGTGTGCAAACTGTGCAGGTAATCACGCTGCCTCATATTCAGGCTGCCCGCAAAGTAAAGCTGCTACAAAAATGCGTCAGCATGAGCTCATCCATGGAAGAAAACCGCGCCCCAATGAACCATCTCCAAACCTTGAGATTGTTCATCCTGTACGTGATCCACCTCAGCGGCCACCGCAACAACAGCCGACAAGCACGCCAAGAGAACCGTCAAGAGAGACGCCAAGAGCACACTCGAGAGACCACTCACGAGAAGTACCTTCAAGTAACCCAACGTACGCGTCAAAGCTACGAACGCCCACGGGTCCTCTGCCGGAAAGTAGCAAAACCGACAGTGCCAGTGTTCGCCCCAAAACGCCACGTCATTCTCAACAGGCCTCAGAAAATCAACCATTCAATGGAGACCGTGCCTCTGCATCAGTCATGCAATCGATTCTGCCAATGCTTTTCGCAGCACTTAAGGCAATCCTGTCTGCTTTACCGGAAGCAAACAACCTGCCAGAAGTAAAAGCCCTGCTGCCTCTGGAAGCACTACTGTGTCAACAGTCCGGGTCAAACCTGCGACAAGTAGCATATGAATAAGCGCTACAAAGATGTCTCCATATACCAGTGGAATGCCAATGGTCTTCGAAGGAAGTGTGCTAACTTCCGTAAACTCCTTCTGCAGTATAACTTTCCAATACTTTGCATCCAAGAGGCAAGAATGAATGATGATTTCCGCCTCTCCAACTACGTGATGTATAAGTCATCTCGTCGAAGTGGTCCTAGCAGAGTACATTTGTGCGTCAGAAAGGACCTACCTTCTCATCAAGTTAACTCAAGTGATTCGGACTTCCCGGAATTCGTCGCTTGCAAAGTATCCTTTGGTGAGCAGTGCTTTACAGTGATCAATTTTTACCTACAACCTTCAAGCCGCATTTCGGTGGAAGAGCTAACAAATATCTTCAACATTTCTAATTCATATACATTTATATGCGGAGACTTTAATGCGCACAACATAATCTGGGGTAGTGATCGATGTGATGCACGTGGGAACATTGTTGAGTGTGCCGCAGACAAATGCAATTTGACAATTTTAAATGACGGCTCCCCAACTTTTCTCCGAGGGCATATTTACTCTAGTTGCATCGATGTAACCTTGTGTTCCCAAGATCTAGTGAATGGTGTGGTATGGACGACGGATGTAGAAACACGTGGAAGTGACCATTTTCCCATTCTAATAAGTCACCCCTACTTGCGAAAAGACGACACCAGACGCTACAGCAAATTGACGAACTGGAAAGCTTTTCGGCACCACATAACAAACCAAAATAGTGAACTCACGACAGTTGAAAGGTTTACTGAATTTCTGCAAGATAATGCGAATAAATGTACAAAGAAAGTCCCGATTCCGAAAGACTATGCTGCAGTCGATGGAGAGTATGAACATCTAAGAGCCATCAGACGACGTTCAGAAAGGGCATATCGACGCAGCGGAAGTTTAGAAGCATACAAAAATGCACAGAAAATCCACGGTGTAATGCGCAGACGGCTAGAAAATTTAGGTAAACGACGCTGGCGTGATTTCTGTGGCACGCTCTCTCCCCACACACCTGTTCCAAGAATTTGGCTTGTAATTCGAGCACTTAGTGGCCCTGTATCACAGAGCTTCCCATTTCGTGCTCTTGCTGTAGCTTTGGACAAACCGGAAGCTGTGGTAGCAGATGAATTTTGTCAACTTATCAGTAGGCCCGCCGCATCACAATGTGCCTTATTTGATAATTCTGTTGCATTAGCCAGCCAGAAAATTAATGCTTGCTTTTGGGCCGAGCATCCTAAGCTAGACCCTGTATTTACGTTAAGGGAGCTGCATTGTGCTATAGCATCATGTCGTCAAAAATCGGCCTCTGGACCGGACGGCATTACGTACAATATGCTAAAGAACCTTGGGCCCACAGGCACAACTATTCTCTTAGATATTTACAATAATCTATGGACGCAAGAAATTGTACCCGAGTCTTGGAAGTCTGCTCGCATCATTCCGATCTTAAAACCGGCTAAGACACCCTTGAACCTTGAATCCTTCCGTCCAATCAGTCTGACAAGCTGTTTATGTAAGGTAATGGAAAAAATGATTGATGCGCGACTTCAATGGTGGTGCAACAGAACTGGTGTATTCTCCAACTACTTGACAGGATTTAGGAAACAGAGATGCACAATGGATGCAATACTGGACCTAGTAACGTATGTGGAGCATGAACGCGCCTGTGGTAGTTTGACGGTCGCAGTGTTCTTGGACATCAAAAGGGCATTTGACACAGTCAGTCACACTCATGTTCTGCTGAGTATGTTGGAACACGGACTGTCCGGCAGGTCTTTGCGGTGGGTATCCAAATTTTTATCAGGTTGTAAAATATTCATTCAGACAAGCGAAGGAAAAAGTGCAGAACACGACGTCAGACAGGGAGTGCCACAAGGAAGCGTACTCAGCCCTTTTCTTTTCAACTGTGTTATGGCTGATTTAGCTAAAAGACTGCCTTCCAGGTTGAAATACTCCTTATATGCAGATGATTTGTGCATTTGGGCATCTGGCACGGACATACGGTTAATTCAGATTGCATTGCAAGACGGAATAAATATTGTCAACAACTTTTTAAAAGAAAGAGGAATGATTCTATCGCACGCAAAGACAGCTGTATTGCCCTTCACCCGTAAGAAGTTAAAGAGCTTCAATCTCAATTTAGAAGAAGAACCACTAATGATTGTGACACAGCAACGATTTCTCGGAGTAATACTTGATAGGCAGCTATCATGGGCACCTCACATAAAGAAACTCGAAAACGAGGTGAATACACTAGTGAATATACTCCGCAGAATTGCTGGCACATCATGGGGCGGATCTGTATCATCCATGCTCGCTGTTCACAATGCTTTAATACGACAAAAAGTTGCATATTCTGCAGCAGTGTTACACGGCCTTTCCCGCACTTCAGAGGAGCGACTTCAAAGACTATTAGCTAGGGGACTGCGCGTCTGCGTAGGTGTTCCACGAGCGACTTCCAGCAGCCTTGTCATAGCAGAGACTCGACAACCACCCTTTCCAGTCATGAGAACAATTGAAACATGCCGCCATTTTTTTCGCTTACAGACGCAACACAGGGACCACCCATTGGCGCTGGAGACTTTACTAAGAGATAAAAGCAATGCTCATAACGAAGTCCAGAGTAATGTACATATATTACCCAGCCATGAATTTTGGAACTCTGAAATGGACTATCCTCCATGGGTGCTTGTTATACCAAGCATTGAATTCTCAGTGGATGGCATTATTAGAAAGAAAGACATGTTCATCCAAGCTGCTCAACAACTAGCGCTTTATCAGATACACATGCGGTATCCAGGGTACATACATATTTACACAGATGGCTCAAGTACTACAACGTCTTCAACATCGGCATTTATCATACCACAGCTCAATATTCAGGAATCGTTTAAATTACGCCGCACGACGTCATCTACAACATCTGAGCTCTTCGCTATTCTGTATGCTCTAAAGTTTATAAACTCGGTAGCAGACGCTAGAAAATGGGTACTTTTCAGTGACTCACAGGCCGCATTAAGATCACTCTCCAGTACAAACAGGACAGTAATAAGTGATAGTATGACATACGAAACGCTGAAGGAGCTCACTAAAGCAAAGAAGGCGCAACATGAGATCGAATTACAGTGGATACCTGGCCACTGCAACATTCCTGGAAACACAGCTGCCGATGAAGCAGCACGACAAGCACATCGTAAAGACGTTACTGTTTCTTTACCGATTTCGAAAAATGAATTGCGTAGTATTATAAAGAATACAACTTTCAGAATGAGCAAAACTGCTTGGTTTGACCAAAGTACAAAGAGCTGCGATTTATATCACATCGATCCATTTATTGAATTCAAAATTTCGCTGGCATTAGATAGAAGGATGGAAACTCTAATTCACCGAATAAAGCTAGGCACAGCATACACAAAACATTTTTTGCACAGAATCGGCAGAGCTGAAACTCCCGAATGCGATTGTGGATTTATAGATAAAGACGTATGTCACCTTCTCATAGACTGTCCACATCATGACACGCCAAGACGCCGTCTTAAAAGCGAACTGTTCGCATTGGACCACAGACCATTTAGCATGAAAAAACTTCTGGGCCCGTGGCCAACTGGAGTTTTACAGTCCCATGCTTTAAGAGCATTAACACGTTTTTTACAAGACAGCGGGATTGCAGACAAGTATTAACAAAGAACAAGCTTTCATCTGTAACACATGTACTTATTATATACAGTATCATGTGACACCTATCACGTGTGTGTTGTGAAATGAATGACGTGTCGACTATTATGTACATACGAGCGAATGCATCTTTATAAGGACCAGACGTGTGCTTTGTTATTTTGTTGTTGTGTTTTGTGTTTGTTGTTTGTGTTTTGTTGTTTCCAGAGACTTCTTACAATGACTTTCAAACATTTACTTACCATTGTGATATGTACGTATAAGTGTGTCTTTACATATCTGTGCCTGAGTTTTCTATTTTCCATGCACTGCTTTGTATGTTTTTGCTTCAAGATACGTGTTCAAGTTTCAATTAACGGCTAAGGAGTAGCCGGCGCCATAATGGTGCGCCAACATCTCCTTATATATCATATCAATAAAAAAAATGATATAGAAGCAGCGGCAAGATTGCAACTTTCTCCCCCTTCAAGGCGGTTATGCCAGAGGCCGGTGGTCAGCTTTGAAGGGTGAGGGGGCTGCAATCTTGCCGCTGGTTTCAAATCATCAATGATTGCTTGTTTCTCTCACCACAAAATGACGCGAAAAAAAAGGGGGCTGTGGTTGCTCTCGCTTCTACTTGAGCGCACTGTCAGCAGCCACCGGAGTGCACAGGCCACACGCTCCCTTGTTTGCTTTCATAAAAATTGACAGTGCACAGTAGTGCGGCAGTAGTGCTGCAGTTACACAGCATGTAGTACAGTACTCATGGATTGAAATAGGATACTCGGAATGTGTGGCCACCGGCAGAGATAGCGCTGGTCGTGGGTGCTCGGGAAACCAAGGTGTTTCATTGTGGTATTGAACGAGGAGGAGAACAACTGCGAAGATGGATTGCAACTTCCAGTCGCCAACGGGTCGGTGTGGGCACAATCATGTGCACAATGCTAGCGTGGCGCTGCTAGGCCCGTGACTGCTTCTTTTTTTATTTGTTGCGACAGAAAGCCAAAATTGACTCGCTATGCTATTGTGCAGATATTTATGTTTATCATGCCTGGAAACGTATGCAAGGCGCAATCTCTTAGCCGAATCGTGTTTCTGACTTACAGCGCATGCGTGCCGCATCACCGAAAGGCGCAGAACGTGAGCGTCGCCTGCTCGCGCCGCAATATTAGCGTGCACACCCGCGATAGGGTGGCTACCGGCGAGCCATTTTTGTCGGCATGCGAAAGCGCGCTAGCCTAGCAGTGCCACGCTGGCAGTGTGCACATGTTTAGGCACACGCAGACTTGTTGGCGACCGAAGCAGCAAACCTGCTCCTCAGATGCTCTCCTCCTCAATCAATACCACAATGCGACTGCTTGGTTCCACGAGCTGCGCTATGTGTGCCGCTGGCCACGCGTTCCGAGTGTCCCATTTCAATCCTTGAGTACTGTGCTACATGCTGCATAACTGGACACGTTGAGCTGCCAGAGCGAAGTCGCCGGTAAACTGTCGTGTGCGCGATTGCGGGGCGTGTGGTACGGAGTGGCCAGGGTTAGCGGCACCGGCGCGGGAGTGTTCTTGTAAGTTAGCTTTTATGTGTTTGCATATGCTCATCTATTGGTTTTAAAGCTTCGTTATTGAATCATTTCTAACTTACCCAGAAGTAGACGAGCCACGCATTTCGTTGAAGTGGGTGACGAGCCCCTCAACTTGCAGCAGGCATTCTCATCCAGAACAGGGACCCGCCCCGGCGGTTCAGTGGCTAAGGTACTCGGCCACAGATCGTGGGATCAAATCCTGGCCGCGGAAGCCGCGCTTTAGATAAAGACGAAAACGCTTCAGGCCCATGTCCTTTGATTTAGGTGCGTGGTAAAGAACCCCATGTGCTCGATATTTCGGGAGCCCTCCACTACACGGTCCCTCATAATAATATAGTGATTTTCGAACGTTGAACCCTAACAATTGAAGTATTATCATTCGCAGGGGTCAGCCTTTTTTAGCAAGAAGCTTCTGATCACGTGGAACTCACAACCGTGATGAAGCCGAGCCTTTCGTCATCGTACGCTGGCTTGCCAGCAGTTATGAAGTAATAATCGCCACATCTCCTAGCACTGTTAGCAAAAGCCACTGTTAGGCGAACTTGCTCTAAACGTTGGTGAGAATATAAATAATATTCTGATGATGATGATGATGATGATGACAATGATGATGATGATGATGATGATGATGATGATGATATGTGATGTTTAACATCCCAAAACCACCATATGATTATGAGAGACGCCGTAGTGGAGGGCTCCGGAAATTTTGACCACCTGGGTTTCTTTAACTTGCACCCAAATCTGAGCACACGGGCCTACAACATTTCCGCCTCCATCGGAAATGCAGCCGCCGCAGCCGGGATTCGATCCCGCGACCGGCGGGTCAGCAGCCGAGTACCTTAGCCACTAGACCACCACAGTGCGGCTAAATAATATTCTCCTTAGGGTAGTTTGAAATTATAATGCGGCATGGTTGAGGCACGCACCGGGAACCTTAGCCAGTCTATGCGATCAGTACTCGATTACCCCATCATGGTCTATCTCCTCTTGAAGGGGAAGCACAAGCGTGCGTCCCCACACCATGGGTTCCGCCGCGGTGGTATAACTCGGCTGCGGCGGCAGCATTTTCAACGGAGGCGAAAATTCTGTAAGCCTGTGTACTCAGATTTGGGTGCACGTTAAAGAACCCCATGCGGTCGAAATTTCCGGAGACCTTCACTACGGCGTCTACCATAACTATATGGTGGCTTTGGGATGTTAAACCCCCCATATAAATCAGAATTCGCTAATCGGAAATTGGCGACCCACGCGCGATCTAGAGGCTGTTTACTCGAGCTAAATGGGATTCTTTTTATTCTGCTACATAATCCTTCCGTCTTGCTTGATCTACTCATTCATTTGCTTTACGCAACAACAGCCATTTCAGAGGCAAATTTCATTCGCAACACCATCTGCGCTATCGCAAATATGCATGTTTAGATTCACGTCTGGTGCGCGGCAGCAGACTCAAGTTTAAGCGTAAACTCGCCGTGAAAAGTTTTGAGACCACTAGCTAGGTTGGACAAAACCTAGGATTCCTGGCAACTTGCAGGTGAATTAGGTCAAAGAGACCGGTCAATGTTTTTTTTTTTGGGGGGGGGGGGGGGGCAATCGCTTTTTCGTCAAAACGACACAAGGACCAACGACTGCTGCCCTGTGTAACTGTCTATCTCAATGTCGTTTTTCGCTTGAATTTTTTCACCAGTGATGCCTGTAGGTTGCGCGCTTTCAAACATGTCCGCAATCTAACTTTAAGGCTTTCTGCCGAATCGATGCAGATATTCGGCACTTTCTCGTGCCTTGCGTTTATCACATTGACACGTGTTTCCTGCAGATTCAAAGAATTCTTAGTGACGTTTTTGTGTGTGTGTGTGTGTTTTGTGTGCACGCGCGCACATTTACTGCTTCAAGACGCAAACTTGCCGGAATCGGAACTGCCGCAACAATAAGACGTAACGTCGTTTGTACAAATGTGCAGTTGGCTGCCTACACATCACCCCACCAAATGCGTCTGCGCATGAGGCGGGCCTTCGACGACACAATGGGAAACACTGCCGTGGCTCTGTTCGATTCACAACTGGATGATCTCACGGGAGTTTGCAACAGGCTACCACATCCCGAGCTCTCGCCCTTGCTGCTTGCCGTGGCGACGGGGGGAGAGGAAATTGTAGGAACGGTGTAGGCGGCAAGACCTCGAAGTCTCTCCGGCAGTCTGCTGCTTCATCAGACAGAGATTGCACGTGCACTCACCTACTGTACTATGCATTAGTTGTGTTTGTTTTATAAGTCGTATTCGTGTAAATAGCCCCGTAATATCAACCCTTCTACGAAAATCTGAAATGCGCTCATTGACACGCGTGAAGTATGCGACTAATATACTAATATGATAAACTCCTTCGTTTACTACAAACAAAAATGGTTGCAAATGATTGACTGAGCCTCGTAAGAATTCAAATGCGGCATTATGTTTTTATTAGGGAGAAGATTAGTTGCCTCCTCAAACGCGAGTGACTGTCGAAGGTGTCAAAGTGAGCAGGAATGATTTCAAAATGTGCAGTGACGTTATGAGCATGTTCTTATGCTATATTATCTTACGACAATTGGTTTCTGGGACACTTAGTCCGTGCTCATGAATATTTCGCCTTGACAACGTAGCTCTATGTAACCCATGGCAGGAGAATGTCTTTTGAGGCAAGTTTAAATGCACGTATCGAAAGCTTTATAGTACGAGAAATACATTCATTGTTACCATATGCACCTCATCTTTCCATGATGTACAAAATGCTCACTGGAGAAGGAGGCCTCCAGTGGAACAGTGCATATTTTGTTCAGTCGAAAAGAAAGCTATGCAACAGATGAACTGCCTTGGTACCATCGAATTGGCGTGATTGTTTCCAATAAGCAAAACACCGATGGAAGGGGACAAATCTGTCAAAGCTAACGAGAAATGGTACGCTTCATACGACAGATCGGCAGGGTATCTGTGATAGTCAACGTAAATGAGTCGAGTATTAAATAGATATTGATCAGATCCGTAGAAATCATTGTTTTGAAATAGCCCACTCCTGCGACAGCATATCGCTTCAAGTGATGATACCAGACATCGAAGGCATCACGATAGCTTTCCTCCTATATATCCTTCAAAGACTTGCAGTAGGGTTGACAGGCGGGCTAGTTGGTACAAATTCATCATGGAATAATTGGAAGCGCAAACAAACGGGACACAAGAGAAGAGACAAACAAGCGCAGACTAAAATCAATGCAGTTAGACAATTTTTTTGGTTGCTAAGAAGTCAACAACTTGGTCGGAACCCTTTACAAGAAAACGCTCCTGAAAATTCAAGGCGGACAAGTGAACCTGGAGGAACGTTGAAACTTCATGCTTCCATGTGCTTTGTTCCGTAATAAATGTTCGAAAGCGGGTGTCTGGTCTGTGGGTTTTTGCTGAAAAAAAAAAGGGATCTAATGCGATTTTTTTCGCTCTCTTCACTGAAGATGCGAGTCGGCACAAGTCGTTAGCTTCCATTAAAGTGATGGCTCGCTTCTTAACTTCAACTGGTTTTTCAGAAACTTCTTTAAAGTTTTTCCTAATGGCTGCAGACGCCTTTGAAACGTATTGTTCTTGAGAGAGAACAACAACCTTCCTTATCAGTAGTAACAAGCCTCAGGCTATTAGACACGAAGAACGACATAATCGGGCCCAGTCTGCAGTGTACTCCCGCCCTCGCATTCTTTTTGGACAACGTTGAAACACATTCCTTAACACAATGCAAACTTGGTTTTAGTCTGCGCTTGTTTGTTTCTTCTCTTGTGTCCCGTTGGTTTGCGCTTCCAATTATTCTATTATGAATCCTTCAAAGAACCTAACTGAAAGTATAGTTTTTTAGGGGAGTTTCAAAGTGTGAAAACAAAATGAAGTCTCCAGAAGACTTGTCAGGACTAGGGCAGCTGGAGAAACCTTGCCACCTATGAATCAACGAGGCAAGTAGGGAAGAACGAAAGTGGTTTGGACGTGAAACAGTGCTATCGCTGATGGTTCTTGACAGCTGTCCAGCTTGGAATGCATCACTGTACACTTTACGGCGTTTTAGACCGTCGTCATGCAGCTAGTACACTTGATGCTATGACTAAGAATTATAACCACGGTCTTTGAGTTAAAAGTAGACTCGCTGCCAAGTCTATTCTTGTGGACGCGTAGTGGGCGTAAGCTAATTGAAGGAGGGATCAGGGTGAAGAAAAGGTAAGCACAGTAGAGCTCTTTTTGTGATTCTTATCTGTTGACATATGCATGACTTCTTTTTTTAAGTTATAGGTTTTTATTTATGTTATTATTTATTATTAAAGAAAAGTTTCATAGTAAGTGCAGCTCAGGGAGCTTCAAAATTTTGTTCTAAAATTTGCGACGTTTTCTATTTATAAGTTTCTTTACTCTACAATCGAATTATATTTTATTACTCTAGAACTGAATAATATATAACACAACTCGATTATTGGTCAATCTCCCACAGTGGATATGAACCACAAGTGAAGGTCAACAAGAACAAGGTCCACTGTCTCGAGGAATTCCGTGCGCTCACTAAGGGGATGGACGGAAGCAGAGGCCAAAGTCTCTTTGTCCGTCATTTTAGTCGGGGGCAAAAAAATGTGTCTCTCTCTCTATCTCCGCGCCACTCTTATTGGCGGGGTCAATGTATGGGCAGTCGGGCCATTTCGCTCTGTAATGTTGGGGCGTAGTGGCGTAAGTAAAGTTTGGCTGGTATATGAGCAAGGGTAAAACGCATTAAGTGAAGGATATTTCCCCCTAACGAAATTGTAGGGATGTTGTAGCGGGTGTATTCATCTGCTAAGATTAGTACTAGGTGGTTGAGAATTAAATGCAAAGCAGTTCTTCACGTACTGCAAGTACTTTTGACGTCTATCTATCTATCTATCTATCTATCTATCTATCTATCTATCTATCTATATCTATCTATATATCTCTCTGTCTGTCTGTCTATCTATCTATCTAACTATCTATCTATCTATCTAGCTAGCTAGGCAAGGCAAGGCAAGCCAAGCCAAGCCAAGCCAGCCAAGCAAGCACACATTTTATACCTAACCAGGAACGGCCAGAACACACATGTGTAATTTTAACACTTGAGCGTTAAAGAAAAGCTGCCATAGACAGCTTTGACCGGATGAATGAAAACAATAAATGTCAGCGGCCCAGTGGGAATCCAATCCTACCATTCTACCCGGCAATGAAGTATTCTATGACAGAGCCGCGTGAGACCTCGGACACATTTTTCAATAGGACCCTGATGTCAATTGTTGTTGCAGTACTCGTTATCCACTTTTATAACCATTACATGTGTAAACATCTGATGCAGTCGGTATGTCAGGTTGACGCAAATTGTTAGTAGGCGCCATCCGCCGAAGTTCATTTATGTATCAGTGTTGACGGCTTCCATCCTGGCGAGCACTAGCGCGAACACCAGCGCTTCATATCAGGTCACCGCTTCTGCTTTTGTTAATGTCCATGTTGCTGTTGGCATCGTTATGCAGTTCGAAACAACTGCTCATATAAAACATGTTCGGCTGTTTAACGTATGTGTGTGCGTGAATCTGTACAAATTTGTAGCCCCACTTCATAACACCTGGCTCAATAAAAAAATTAAAACACATTTACTTTCCATACGCATGATTCGCATAACACCATTTCCCAAGGTACGTAGGATCTGCCGAATTTTCAATACAGCGCATTACAAAAAAAACAATAAACAACTTGTGGACCTACTCATGTCACCTGACTATATAAAGAGGATACCTACTGCAAAGGATGAGTACTTGCGTACTGTTTTTAACTTAGCTGATGTTAATGTTTTACCTTAAGCGGTCTTTATTATAATTTTTATTAACCCAGTGTGAAATCGAGCGAGTGGATGCACAGCATGACTACAGATTTGTGGTGTAAACTGCAGACAATACGAAAATTGAGAGGCGGCAGTAGAGGGCTCTAGTGATGTTTTCTCTGGTTTTTTCCTCCCTCAGATCTTTTGCCACAGTTCCTACCTGAACGTACTTTTTCTTACCGTTTGCCAAATAAAAAGTCTGGTCGAGTATGTAAGTCGCAAATGTTTTCAATAAATCGTCAGCGACTGCCACATTTTGAGACGTAATTTTCTAACTTCATTGAAGTTCAGACTGTGGGTGAGCTTTTTGACTCTTTTTCGGGACTCTTCTGTTTGCCCATCTGCTCAGCTGAGCGCGCTAGGCTGAGGCTACGGCGGAGCGGCCGCCGGCCATTCTAGGAAGGGTGTTTCAGCACTCTACGCACGGAATGTCTATGCAAGTCTCTTTCGATGGGGAGGATATCACTCCCGATAATCTTCAAGATTCTGGATGGTCTGTGGCTACCACTAAACGTAAACTTCGTGGGACGAATACCCCCAAGACCAAGACGCAAGCAAGCGTCTCCATGCATGGCGATGCGTGGTCGCCTCAGCGCTCCCAAGCTGCGGTGAAGAAGCGTCTTATCGCTGCTTCTAGACTTCCTTACCTTCCAAGAGATCACCATCGAGTTATCGTGAGACCTAGAAATGGCCTGGACATGAGAACTGTGAGTCAAATTAAGTTCGCGAAGGCACTCGCAGTGGCCGCAGCGCTCAGTGAAGAAGAAGTCACGGAAGACGTGGTATGCCCGAATATGATGCAGAACATTGCAGTTATAAGCACTCCAGCGGAGAGGAACGCCAGAGCGTACTCGAAGATCACCGCCATTACTCTCGGTACCGCCAGTTTTGATGTTAGTGCCTACCGAGCTGCCCCCGACGACACCTGCAAAGGTATCATCAGAGGTGTTGACGCGGGCATCGGTCAAGAACAACTTCATTCACTTATTGTACACCCAAGAAACCCGACTGCACTCCAAGTGAAAAGAATCAAGAATTCCACCATGGTGATCATCCTCTTTGACGGACTAAAAGTGCCAAAAAACGTCATATGTGGAAGTAGTTTGGTTCGCTGCACCCTGTATCGTCGACAGACGGATGTCTACTATGCCTGTGGAAAGCTAGGTCATCGAGCCGATGTTTGTCCCCATCCAGAGGAGGCCGTCTGTAGAGGGTGTGGTATGTCATCTCCTTCGGAGGATCACGTCTGCACTCCAGAATGCAAGTTGTGTGGGGGTGCACATCTCACGGCAGACAAGACGTGTAAGCATCGTTTTCAAGTGCCCTACATAGTCCGTCGACGAAGACGAGAGCGACGGATGCAATATACGATGGAATTTGCGGAACAAGACGCCGACGACATGAACTTCACAGATAGTGGAGGAGACTTCCTATCGCTACCAGCCACTGCAGGCGGCCACGCTACGACTTAGCGCCCGAGCAGCAGCTGGCGCCCGCATGACGTCAGCCAACAGCTACAACAAACGCGAGGGCGATCCCGTTCCAGAGGCAGAGCAAGGGGCCGTTCGAGATCCAGAGGACATTCTAGATCCAAGGGCCGTTCTAACTCACGGGTGCCTACCATCCGCAATGGTGTGCAGCAAGGAAATCAGCACCAGACCTGGGCATCCATGATCAAGGGCTCCCAACCACAGGTAAAGGGGGGTACATATCCAGAGCAACACTCAGATATATATGCGCAGATTCAAAGGGAAAATGCTAACCTCAGGGCCATTGTCGAGCAACTCAGGGCTCAAATAGCCGACTTAAGGAAATCCCAGCAGGTTTCGTCTCCGTCTCCTTCAAACACAGTTCCCTGTACCGAGGCCACATCGGATGCGAGTCACGATGAGGTACCCATGGACGTCCATCCAGGGGCAAAACCAACAAAAAGCAGAGCGCTAGCACAACCGGCCAATAATGAGGACAGAGATTTCAAAACAGAGGTCAAGGAAACCTTGAATGATATCAAAAATGCTCTCAGGGCGGTGGTCGAGTCCATTGCGGTATTGGACAGCAGAGTCACAAATATCGAGGCTGACCAAGTAAAAGCTTTACAATCAGCCGAGGCTACTCCGGCCCAAGTAATACCTATGGTCAGGATCGTGCAGAAGGTGGCAACCTGTAGCGTCTCTCAGGAGATAGCTTTTGAGGGTCCCAACAATGGCGGGACACCTTAGCAATTTTGTAATTTGGCAGTGGAACTGCTGGGGCTTCCAATCAAAGAAGGCAGCTCTCCAGCAGTATATTAAATCCCAGCCAATTCGACCACATGTTATTATGCTACAGGAGACGCTTACGGAAACAATGAGCCTGCCAGGCTACACCCATCACATCACGAAACCTCCAGATGGCCGCGGTATCTGCGCGTTTGTGTCCAAGAAGTACACTTACATTGAGCACAATTTGCACATGGCAAATAGCAAGATTGAACACACTCTTTTAGAAATTATACCTGGCAGCAACCTTAAAAATAGCATTTTCATACTCCACATATATAGCTCTCCAAAAGGCAGGCACCATCGCTTCACCTCATTGTTATCAAAAGCCGTTACGATCGCTAGGAAAGTGGACGCACCCATAGTTATAGCGGGACATTTCAACGCGCCCCATCAAGCTTGGGGCTACCCTCGCACCACTGCCAAGGGAGCCGAACTCTGGCAAGCGGTATCGGATCTGAATCTTACTTTGGTCACTGACCCCACGTTTCCTACCCGCACTGGAAATTCTTGCTCTAGGGATTCTACCCCAGACCTCACCTTTGTCACAACCACGGGGGAGGTATCACGGTTAAACTTAGGAGAAAACATGGGGAGTGACCATTGTATTTTGAGCACGACATTACAAATTCAAGCAAAGCCCCCTAAAGCTTTCAAATTTACAGATTGGGACCTTTTCCGTAAGATCAGAGTGAAGAGCGCAGAAGAGATTAATGACTCACCGAATTTCGACATGTGGCTGTCTCAGCTGGTCGAAGACGTCAAGTCGGCCACCAAAATGATAGAGACTGTTCTTCCGGTCAATGAAATGAATAGTAGGCTTGCTCACCTTCTTGAGGCTAAAAGCGCCCTCCTAGCCAGGCGGAAAGCACACCGTATGGATCGAAGACTGCGAAAACGCATCGCAAGTCTTAACCAAGAAATAACGACTTACTGTCAGGCGCTGGAAAAAACAGCATTGGGACGAGATTTGCAACAAGGTGGATGGTCAGATAAAAATTGGGGGAAAATGGAACCTCTTCAAACACCTGCTGCAGGAAACCAAATCTAAATCCAACCAGACGCGCTTGGTAGACCGAATACTGCACTCAGAAAGGAAGGTTATATCGGACACGGAAATAACGAAGTGTCTGGCACAGAGATACCTCCCTTTGGACACAACCCGGCCTCCTTCTGGCTACGCGCAATACACGGGATCACCAGCCTTCGAATTGGACAATCCCTTCCAGGAAGCAGAGGTCCGCATCATCTTAAACAATCATAATGGGAACTCCAGCCCGGGCACGAATGGCATTACAAACAAGACACTACGCAATTTAGATGATGACTCTGTCCCCTACCTCACCAAAGAAATCAATCGTATTTGGGAGACGGGAACTTTCCCTGAACAATGGAAAAGGGCGTTGGTTATTCTCATACCTAAACCTGGCCGGAGTCCCAGTTTTAGCAACTTACGACCCATTTCACTAACGTCCTGTATAGGCAAGGTCGCCAAGCATGTCATCAACGATCGAATATCAAAGCACATAGAGAAGACTAACCTGTTTCCGTACAACATGGTAGGCTTTAGACCACACCTATCTACTCAGGACGTCATGAATATGCTGAAGCATCACATCATAGATCAGGAGACAAAAGACGTTAGAGCTATTCTCGGTCTGGATCTTCAAAAGGCCTTTGACAAAGTCTCGCACTCCCACATACTTGCCTCCATCTCTTCTCTCAACTTAGGAGCCAACTTTCACAAGTTCACCAGCTCGTTCCTCAGGAATAGTAAAGCCACTATACAGCTTGAGGATCTCAAGTCTGAGCCCTACGATCTCGGTTCCTTCGGCACCCCGCAAGGCTCTGTCGTCTCCCCACTGCTTTTTAACATTGCAATGTGTGGCCTTGCTGCAAAGCTCTCAAACCAAGAAGGCATCAAGTTTGCCATCTACGCGGACGACATCACCACATGGAGTGTCGGTGGCTCAGAGGGCTCTGTGGAGAGCTCTCTTCAAGAGGCCGCAGACTGTGTTGAAGTCTACATAAATAAAATGGGCATCGAGCTCTCGCCAGCAAAGTCCAAACCTCTTTTATATCGACCCACGAGACGGGGACCCAAACCCAAAAATTGGCAACCACTGGCTGACATCGACATTAGGCTGCACACGGCATCGGGGCAGCGTATTCCAAGGGTGAACTTCATACGCGTTCTGGGCATGATTATCGAGGCTAATGGACAGAACGGCCGCACGATCGACCATCTGACTTCTAAGGCGGAAGGGGTCATCCGACTAATCTCACGCATTTCCAACAGTCGGGGTGGTCTTCGAGACCACAACCTCCTCAGACTATTCCATGCATTCTTGATAGCCACATAAGCTATGTCGCATCTATGCACAGGTGGCAACTCCATGAAAGAAATAAATTGAACATCCTCATAAGGAAAAGCATCAAGAAAGTTCTTGGCATTCCTATGTGCACAAGCACTGAGAACGTTATGAAACTTGGAGTCCACAACACGCTTGAAGAAGTTATAGATGCTCAACAAACGGCATAAGTTGCCAGGCTTTCGATCACACCAGCCGGGAGAAAGATTCTGGTTGACACTGGAGTCAACCCCCTGACGCTCGAAGCGCAAAATACGCCACTCAATGATCATATACGCTCTCGCATCGAAGTATGCCCCCTTCCACGAAATATGCATCCACAGTACAACGCGGGCAGGCGTGTCGCTCGAGCCTCCTCTCATTTAGCTCAAGCTCACAAACACTCGTCTGTTTTATGCTTTGTTGATGCCACCCAGTATGGCGTTTCCGCTCGCTTTGCGGTAGTATCCGTAGATACTAAAGGTCAGATTTTATGCTCGGCGTTGGTTCGAACCACTTCTTCTTACAAAGCAGAACAGATGGCCATTGCACTAGCACTCCTTGATCCACAAAGGACTGATATTTATACGGACTCTAAAGCCGCTGCTAGGGCCTTCGCTTCTGGTTCCATGTGCAAAAGTTTTGAGAATTTTCGCTCACAAGGAACTCACCCACCACACAATTATTTGGTTCCCTGCTCACCTTGGCTTGAGGGTCGGAGGCCTTCCCAATGTCAACGAGCTAGCCCACTCCAAGGCGCGAGGCTTCACTTACCGCGCTGGGACTTGTGCTTCTCAGACAGAGGAGTCAGCTCCCAGCCTTCATTTTAGGGACATTTTGACTACCTCCAACGAGATCACGAAGCATTATCAATTAGGCCGTAGGTCCTTTCCATTGCCACACGAAAAGTTGTCTAGGCCACAGCCAATCTCTCTTCGCATGCTTCAGACGGGAACATACCCTAGCCTCGCAACCTATAGCCATTACTCCGATATTTCAGAACTTTGTCCGGACTGCCAGAATTGCAGTGATTTTAACCACAAGCTCTGGAGGTGCCCCTCTTTACAAAGAAAAAATGAAGAATTTTCTGAGAACTCCTTTCATTTAATGCTCACGAGTCCGGTTCTCATACAACAACTCAAGGCTGTCCAGAAGGCCCACGATGCGGCGGTGAGGCTGGGCCTCCCCGTCCCAACGTGGGAGCGGCCCGCGATCTTACCCCTATAAAACGGGGTGGAATCCTTCAGGACCCCAACAAAAGTTTTTCATCCATCCATCCATTGAAGTTCAGCTTGTGTTAACATAAAAAGTATGACCTTGATATTAACGCATGCCAAGCCCAAACAATATACTTGAAACAAAATCCTTGAAGTCACATAGCTGGATAGCATCATGAGAACAATTGAAAAAAACGAAGTATGTGCAAGAAGCGTTTGGAGAAAGGTGAAAAAGAACCAATACATGGAGCGACAAGAACACGAAGAACACCCCGAAGCGATGGAAAGACTATGTCAACGACGAGGTACCCTTATCGTGTCTTTGACTTTCCGTAGTGTCACTTGTACTTCTCTGCACAGTGAAACAACGTTCAAACAACCTTGCGCCACATGAACAATGTGTACATAATACCGTACGCGTATGTAGCGGGTAACTCGCTCAACCGCGGAAAGACAAATATTGACATAGTGGGTGCCATAAAGCTTAGTCGGTGCATTGCAGAAGGCCAGAACTTCAAACACATTTGGCCTTGTGACCACCACAAAGCTGCGCTCAGGATTCGCATTACACAGTATCTTAACAGTGAGTGATTTCTTTTATATTTGTTTATTTTTACCCCTTTCCAGTTTTGTCGCACAGACAACGCAGGTTTTTCACTCACAACTTGTGATGCCGATGTCAACGCCGACACCGATATTTCAGCAGCAAGAGCGCGCTCCTTAGTCCGAACGCACCAGAGCATATTATATTTTTTTTGTGAGCAGCGTGGATGATTGCTGACTTTTGAATGTTGTTTATTGCTTGACACAGTCTTAAGCCGGATGATAACAAAGCCACGAACGTAACGGGAGTGCTCATTGCACTGTCATAAATGTACTGTTGCACTGTCGTAAATGTACTGCAATAGCTGTGGTATATACGTGATGAAATTAAGTTATCGCATAGACGTCTTGTGGCCATCCAGAACAAAACTTGCAACCTTAAGATTACGTACTCGATGCTTTACCCATTCAGACGTAGACGTCATGAACTCGTCTATTTCGTTGCGTAATAAGAGGCATGCAAAACTCTGAATGTCTGACAGAACCGCGGCTAACCATGGTGGTGAGTGCGGTACCCTCTTCTTCTTGCCAGCTGGCGTCAAGTAGCACGTAATCCTCTAACGAGTGGACATTGGAGCCCCACCGCGGTGGCCTAGTACTTGGTTGCTGACGCGCAGGTTGTGGGATCGAATCCCGGTGACGGTAGCTGCATTGTCGATGGAGGCGCAAATGCTGAAGGCCCGTGTGCTCAGATTTGGAGGCACGTTGAAGAACCCCAGGTGGTCCAAATTTCCGGAGTCCTCCACTA
Source organism: Rhipicephalus microplus (assembly GCF_043290135.1). Classification (NCBI taxonomy): domain Eukaryota; kingdom Metazoa; phylum Arthropoda; class Arachnida; order Ixodida; family Ixodidae; genus Rhipicephalus; species Rhipicephalus microplus. The sequence continues at coordinate 51,098,098 of NC_134706.1, forward strand.
TGGCGTCTCTCATAATTACTTGGTAGTTTCGAACGTTAAACCCCACAAATCAATCAATCGAGTACACAGATGACCTATGCGCTCTCGCAAAGTGCCTGAAGACATCGCATGCCACAGCGAGGCCTTCCCTATAAAGGAATGTTGGAAGGGAATCACTTGAAATAGTGCGACTAACGCCCCTATTCCTTCATTGCCTTTGTTAACTGCTGTTTTTTTTGTTAGCGGTTCTCATTATGTGGCATCTGAGATACGCTATGTCAGTGCGATTATACAGAGAGTTACCTTAGTTACCAAAACACATGATTGCAGACGAGAAAGCGTCATCAAGACACGGAAGTCAACGTTGGTCAATGGATTGGTTTCCATACCTGCTAGCCACCATAGCTTCTTCATGATGAATATTGCGGCAGTAAAATCGGTTTACAAGAAAAATGTCAGCTGACAAGTCAATGACTAGGCTATTCTTACCTTTTTTTCTACTCCTTTACTTTTGTCAAATCTTTTCTTCACGCATCGCCACCGCGAGATCACTGGTGTCATTTGTCAGGTTGCTGCGCGACAGTACTCAACTTGGCGAAGAACGCGTCAGCAAGAAAAGCCGATTGTCAGGATCCACAAAGGACATGCAACAAGGCGATTTCAGAGGACATAAAATGCTTTCGTGCATTTCCAGTGGGCGTGATCCCACTTGATCTAGGTATTAACCACTGCCGTTTGCATCGCATTTTTGCAAATGCATTTTGAAGACTCAACACAGAGTAAAGCCTTCTACGACTCTCGCAAAATTATATTTGAACCCAGCCGAATTAGACGTTCAGGAAAACAACGATGTTCCTATTTTCAAGACTAAATTATGTTCAATGGGTCATGAGGCATGCAACTACTATACATTTAGTGAACGTAAGGAGTATGGTTGTGGAACGTGCGACAATGATTTTTCGTACCTTCAGCTTTGATGAGCAGACAGAAATGGTTAACGACTACAATGAATAATATTTACAAATTCAGCAACATAGAGTGGTAAGATCTGAACATTAAGTCTAGCTGTGAATGCTATTGCACATAATAATAAATGCCTACACGTAAAAACAAAACCACTTGATTCTCTTGCCAAGCACTGAAGTCTTAAACCATTATTACATAGTGCCTATAATAATAATTATTATTATATAGTATATTATATATATAATATATAATATATTACATTATTACCTTACTGTAGGGTACGCTAACGAAAAAAATTATAAAAATGAGATTCCTAATCTTTTTACCACTCAAAGTCAAAGACTGAGCAGCGCTTTTTGGGGTTCATGGCAGTCCTGTTCCCGCATTTGAATGCTTTGGCAAACTCGGGGTAATTGGCCAGTGCTGTGTTGAGCGTGATCCTTGCCGGCGGCCACAGTGCTTCTGACAAAGCCCTTGCGGTATCCTCGTGTGGTTCACAAAGCGTCTGACCATACATCAGAAATAACAGTTGATCGGTATCAATGTCCGGCAAGTTCGCAAGAGACATCTCAAGGTTCTTGTAGTTGATAACTTCAATCTTGTGAAGGTACAGTGACGTCTTTAAAACCCTGTGCAGCACCGGAACGAGCACAATGTCGGCGGCCACCGTTCTCAAGACGTGATCTCCTTTGACTTTTGTCTTGTCGAGGGTCTGAAAGTATCCAAATAGGCAAGATCAATTTTTATGAAAAAGTAGATTGATGTACTTACCACAGGGATGCCAGCACTTGGGCCTTGGCAGTTCATTACTTGAAAAAACAACAGTATTGGCCACTTAACCTAACGAGGGCACCAGGCTGATCAATGAGACGCTGCGGATAGCTGAAAGAAGCTGCGTCATCATACAATTCACCGAACTAAGAGAACAGGAACTAACTTACCTAAATTCATCAACATGTGTTGTTACTGAGTATATTTTCAGCTTTTTGCATTAGCCTTGCTTTATCACGCTTGCCATTGATTGATATGGTTGTGACAACATGTGACAGGCCGATATTTAGGCTTCGATTCAATAAGTGACAATCGGAAGTTAACGCTTGTCCTGGTCATTTCCTCGCCCGCTGTGTGCTTTTTGCGCATAAAGTTTTAACATTATCGAATACCAACAAGACCACGCCTATAAATTGTTGGGCCTGATAGAAGATACGTGTCTGCGTTGCATTCCATGCACCAGTTCTCCGATATGGCTGTATACGGCGTAATTGCTTCGGTCCCTGACGAAGCGATAGGTCTAGGTGGCGTCGTACAAAGTGGTGCACCGGAATCACTATAAGCAATACGAGGCCGCACTCTGTGCGAAGAAAAGAGGCGCAGTGGAGAAGATGTGACCGCCCATGGGTAAAAGAGAGGGGGCTTATGTGCACCGCACCTGTTCTGAAGATGGGCAAGACTTCTCGTTTGACGGAGGAAAAAGCCGTTCACCACGAGTAATAATAAATGGTATGGCATAACGTCTCAAAACAATGATACGAATTTGCGAGTCGCCATAGTGGGCAGCTCGGAAGATAGACCATTGGAGGTTCCTTAACGTCAGCCAAACTCAAACAACACGGACGCCGTTTTTACCTTCCTTGAAAATTAGGCTGTCATGGCGGGAATTCGATCCCCATGGGTCGGCAGTCGAGCACAATAACCACAAGGCCACCCCATGGTGGGTGATCGTCGCGAATAGCAGCATTAATTTTGCCTGCGAGCACTTCGCTTTGTCGACAGCTTTCACTGCGTGCAACTGGCTGAACTTTTCTCGTTGTGTTCGATCTGTGAAATTGATCATGATATAAATAAATATTACAGATATATAAAGAATAAACAATTGATGTTATAATAAACAGTGTGAAAACATTTTCTGTATTTTTGTAGGTTTTAGTATACTGAAACCAAGAGCTCTTCAAAAGAGACCCAAGCTATTTCACCAAGGTCTATTTAGCTGAATTTTAAAGTTTTAACATCCTGTATTTTACTATTGTACACGCCAGACATCAACACGCTCTTTACCAAACATTTCGTACTGACGGTGCCTCCAATTACTGTTTATCACTTATCCAGTCATAACACTATGCAACCCTCTCATTCATTTGAAGTGTCAAACTCTCTTTGCGCCTTTTTTGCCATTGAAACACATTCCGAATCTTCTAAAACAATTTGGTGAGCCCTACTTGTGGAATTATACATTACAGCATGCATCTATCTTAATTTCAGATCAGTTGGGTGGCAACTCTTGTATTTTCCAAAAGAATTGAGAAAGTTATATTAATATTTTTTGCACAGTTTCAAAAGGTGTCGGAAGTCTCAAGACACACAAGGTCTGGCTACACGTAAAAATAGACATCACATAGAAGCTTAGGCATCTATAGCTTAATCAAGAAGCACTGTAGGCGAGTCTTGAAAGAGGTGTTCTATTCGCAAATGGCGTTCGGCCGGTCGTAATATTGGTACAGTACCAACCTGGTCGCCGCTCTTCTGTATGTGTGGACACACCGAAATATTTTTAGCATTGCTCTGCATTGCTGTCTGACAAAAGAGGCATTTGAATATTGAGCTAGTAGCCGATAAAACATTTAATAGGTGTGCACTGGTGTGTTCAGGGTGTGTAAATATCGGGATACTTTTGCTGCACAAGCGTGGTTTAAATTTAAGTAAGCAAAAAGTTTCAACCATGCCTTTACTCAGAGTTGAATGTTATATTTTCTTTCGTTGTGCTTGCGTACCTTTGAACTGTACTGTTTTTGAAGGCAAGGGGTCACAGTTTCGTTTTTCCCGTCATCGTCGCTCCAGCTGCCAGATAAAGAGAACAGAGTCTTCTCGTGGAATGCTTTGTAGAGGAATTGCAACATGACGCCGCCCAGATTCGTGGACTCCAGAAAGAACTCTCTGTCACCCTTCAGCTTCATCTGGCCTATCAAGACCGGAACGATGAGGCTGTTCGTGTCCGGATCAAAGTTCAGCGCACATTAAGCTGGTTGTCCTGGATATGGCCTCACGAAGTGACCACGACACGCAGCCAAGAAAGCGTCATGGATGCGAGGCCCTGTACATAGGAGCGGACAATTTCTTTGGTGGGTGTTGTCATGTCGGCAGCGTAGTAGCCATTGAAATCCTTCATGATCTGGAAGTATTTCGTCTTTGCCTTCTTCAATGTTTCATCTGCCTCGTTCTTACCCTTGGAAGAAGGTAGGGCCTCCAAAATGATATTCCTGCAGGTTTGAGATGAAAATTCTCATGGTCCGGATTGTATTTACCTAGAAAAATCGAAAGCATAAGCCACCATCTTCTAATTCAAGTGTATTGAATCCAGCCACAAAAGCTTCCTGCACCAAACGTAGTTTCACTCTGCCTCTGAGATCGAAGGCATTGGAAGCTTTTTGCCCCTTTGATCGCTCCGCAATTCCTGAGGGATCGGCCCACTGTTGACCAATCGACGTAGTCATGTGGTGACATCATGCGATCCATACCTGTGACGCCCTGAGAATGTGACAATATTTGGCCATATGTGACATCTTGCAACGTCATGGGCCATCGATATGATGTCATGGCCTACAGAATCACTCGTGTTTACTCTTACGTTCACAGTCTGCGTTTGATGTGGCGTATCAGGCTTTCCCCTTAAAGTTATCAACAGTGGCAACTTGTGGATGTGTGGTGACTTTAGGTGACTCCTAGTCTATAGCGACAAATGAACAAAGATTGCTGCGATCACCTAAGAAAATTTAGGTGATGCTTTATAAGGGTTTGTTTATATGCAGATCAACTTTTCTACATTCGTCTCAATTCGTGAACTCATCTGCACAATTGCCGCGCCATGATACGAGTGTTTGCGTACACGTATATAAAAATGGTAATCTAAAGTATAGTACCGACCGGACAGTTGTGTGCTTACGTTGAAAACGCAAGCGCCGGTTTGAAGTATTTTGAACTATTGCTTACGGTATGAGTGAAGGAAACGCAGAGGTATACAGAGGAGATGTGTACTGACCAGAATACTCATACATGAGTAGATCACGTTTTACACATAAGCGATAATGACGCAGTAAGTCTCTTAAAATAAGCACGCTATGCTGAGCAGAGTAGGCATGTAGGCGTTGAAAGCTCGGCGAGGTGGTGCGGTTTCATCTAGTAGCAAACACCACAGGACACTAAGAAAAAACAAGAACAGACACGCGAGCGCAGATTCGACTGATTTATAACAAAGGCTAATCATTCATAAATAATGTCCAGCAATTAAGTCGTGTCATTTTTATGTTTATGACCATATCTATAAAATTACGGGCTTGCCTAATTTTATGCATAATTGTTCTAAGAAGCATGATAAACGTGAACAGTAACACGTCCTTTTTGTTGGCCGTTATGGTAGGTTCATTGGGCTTTTCAAAAAAATGAATTGCGAGGTTGCACTGGTTTGTACATTTCCACTGTTGCTTTGTGTACACTCCGCTGTGCAGCTTACAAGATGGACCACCGGTTTGGTTCTCGTGATCTCGGATGGACGCTCGGAGTCTGGACTCCGGTAGCATCCTAGAGTGGTCGAAAGACCCAGAGCTTTCGAGGTTCTTTTTATTTCACACTACTTTGAGTACACGAAGGCAGGTTTTATTTCTAATGAGCTTAAGAAAATAATACTAATGAATCAACCTAATTTTTGAATGCAGTGCAAAAACATTACATCTTTTGTAATAGACGCATAGATTAACCTGAAGCGTTATCAATACGACAAATGTACCAAGCTCGCTTTGGCCGATTTTTTTCTGTGTTCTCCAAGGCCCTCACCATTTGTACTAGTACCATTGCCGGCTATAAAAGCTTGCTTACCTGTACGACATTTTGACAATGACCACCTTCTCCCCAGCACTCACCAACACCTGCAAAATCTGCGTGTCGTTGAACTCCTTTTAGAAAGCGTATAGGTAAAGTTTGTACGTCGCCAACGTGCAAAGCTGCTCGACGTCTTCTTTTGAAGGGTTATCCGCCAACGTACGGTACAGCCATGGTGGCCCTCAATTTGAGGAACGAGCGCACATCGATTTTTGTAACTTTGCTGAATACTTTCGCTAGGTGCCGCACTCACACATACCGGTGACTTAATAACGACGCAAGATTCCGGCTTTAGGGTAACAGTCCCAATCAGAAGTTTTCGTAGATATGACGTCCAGTCGAAGCTGTGCTACCGTTCCCAATGTCTTCGTATTCACGGAGGTGCCGGCACTGCTCACCAAGTGAACACACGTACTGCTGTAATTCCAGCTCCACTCGGTCTGCAGAGCTGATGAGGTCGCTGGTATCGTTGTCTACATGACCTGTGTGCCCTAGAAGGTCCTCCACAAAATTTCGGAAGAACCTCGAACGCGAAATTTTGGAAGGACGCGCGGTACGATGAAGATACGGTCAGCTTCGTTGCCCCCGGGTCTGGATAGGACAACGCAAGTCTTGCGCGACGCCCCAAGCACGTCAACGTGAACAACGGGGAAGATCTCTATAACTCTCGAGAACGTTGCCAACATGCTCTCAATGGTCCCCAGGTTCCCGGAAAGTTCCGAGTACTTCCACACGTTCTCTAGCTGCGATCTCCAAGACGGCAGGTCAAAGCGATTGGACCGGCAAGTCGCAAAGAAGTGCGTCACCTTCTCGACACGTCAGTTCTCGAGAAAAAGCCGAGGGTCTGATACTTTCGAATCACTTCATGCACTTCACGCCGATACCGCGCCATGACGTGTTCATAGCCGTTAGTCTTGGCGCGATCACCAGAACACACGTACTCGTAGAAATCGGTGCACGGGTTCAAAGACCAGGCGATGCTCTTTCTGAGGTCTTCGGCAATGGCGCGGCACGCACTCGACTGGCACTCGAAGTACAGCGGCAGGTGTCTCGCCTGCCAGGGGTTCTCACGTGGTGGTCTCATGTGTAGCAAGGACGGCAATGGCTCGGGCCATTGTGGGTTGCGGACGAGCATAGCAGTGGTGGCGAGAACCGCTGACGTGCTCGAGGCTAGGAGAGCTGTGACAATGAGGTTCTGCCGGGACATTCGGAAAGAAGCTGGTGAACACCTGGAGAGTCGGGAGGCCTTAACTGTGTGAAAATTGTCGGGCTGCGACGACGTCTGTCGATGCATTCTGCCATCGGCCTTTACGAATTGCCTGCTCGTTTGCTCCTTCAAACATAGCATGTGCCCACTACGAGGCACTGGCCCAAAATGTTTAAAGCCTGATCTTAGGCGTATAGCACAACGCGGTGTCGTAGGTACATATAAAATATGCCTTACCTGCAATGTCTTGCCGGCTCGTTTGCTCCTTCTAACATAGCATGTGTCGACTACGAGGTACTGGCCCAAAATGGTTAAATACTGATCTTAGGCGTATAGTACAACGCGGTGCCGTAGATACACATCAAATTCGTCTTACCTGCAATGCCAGGGAGTGAACCATGAAAGTATCCGGGAACCCAGTCAATCGACCGAAAGCCGATTGAGCATGAAATCGAGAGACCATGGGAATTCTGCAAATAATGTATACTCGACTTGGCTCACTCTTAGTTTGGACGAAGTTGAATGCTATTTTTTAGGGACAGCGGAAAGAGCCCTTTGAATTCATTGCAAATCACTGCAGTTTTCAATCCCTTACCGGTAGAGCCTTCCAGTGCAACAAAAGTAAAACATCCACTATTAATGTTGCGTTACATATGTAACGCAACAATAATAGGACTACTAGACAAGAAAGCAAACGAGAGTACTGGTTATGTTATTTGTAGTATTAATGATGTATGTACGAAAAAAAATGTGGATGGAAAGATAACTTGCCTTTCGCAGCGCCTAAACTGGAGACCTTCGAAAGGTGAGTCCAACGCTCTTCTAAAATAGATAACGCGGCGGTCATCTCCCTTTTCACTTTATGTGTATATATGTGCATTGAAACCTGTAGGCATTAGTAAGCGCTCCTAGTGGCCGTAATGGCGTGTGTGGGACACACTTTCAGTTTCCTGGTGTCACCAAGAAAGTGATCTCTTATTGAGGTAGCAGCTGACCATTAATTACATGTCTACAACACTGAGGCGTCCAGTCGACCGATACTGTATCCTTGGTATGAATGAACGAAGGAAGGAAAGCGAAGGAAGGGTTCGTTTTTCCTTCTTAGACGCAACATTATGAAGGCTAACAGATGAGAAAGGCAGGTTTTCTTTGTTACGTTTCTTACCACTGCGTTTTCTCGATTGTTGCGCCACTGTCCACCGTCCCATTCAAACCTACCATGAAATTGAGTATACTACGAATGCCGCTTTTACGTCGCAGCTTCAGGACCCTTCATGAATGGCACATCGTGAAGTGCACTCCGCGACTGCTCATTGACAATGGAGGAGAGTAACCATGTTGAGTTTTTGACGCAGCTTGACCTGGCTTGGCCGCGAGACTAGCCGTACGAATGTCACAAGGGACACGCATGAATAATTTTCGGTGGCTGCAAACGAAATATTCGCCTTTAAGATTCGTGTTGCAAAGATCAAGTTGCGACGTAGTTACCATAGTTGCTGTTAAACTTTCAACTTGCGAAAGGAAGACTTTTGACAGTGGTGTTTGTTGCCGACATTGCATCGGCGTAGACTCAGCATTGTTTTAAGGAGAAGTTCTCGTGGTTCGCAATCGGTTTCGGCACTGTGGTCGTATTGCGTGTGCCTAGTTCTTTTACGCCTACAACTGTCCCTGCTTAAAGGGTCGAAAACATTGGTTACAATAGCACTGATGACAATACCATGGGGACTGTGCACTACGGTTCATTCCGTCGGCTAGATGGTGAGTGAGTGCGCCACTTTGGACACCACTGACGAAGTTCTAGTGTCGGTGGAGCCGAGGTAATTTCCTTCAACGATCGCGTTCAAGAGTACTTCCACCCTGGCCAGGTGCTCGAACGTCCACGACGAGCCATGGTGGCCTAACACTATGCCAAATGTGATATACATTATTGTTGGACACGTTGATGCATACTGGGACGGTCATGTGAAGCTATCATCAAACGTGAACGCATGCCAGGTATCTACCATATTTGTACCAGATTTATTAAAATAATATGGAACTGTAGATTCTAAAAAAAACCATTTCGGGCTGCTCCTGCACGCATATAACCATCAGCAACGTTGCGCACTTCCTTCAAGCGCGAGCAGTGAAAGGAAATTCTGTGTGCCAAGATATTTTTGTTGTTTTTACTATTTTTTTCTGCTTATGGGCTTCCAAGTTTGTACGTTTGCTTCTTACGGTGTCCCCAAATGCGTATCGTTGGGGTTCCAATTACTTGTAATTTCAAAAAATATGATGGCTTTCCCTAAAACGAGTGCCCTTAAGTTGGTAGTCAGAAGGTACCAATACTGCACTAATTAGTGTACTCCTACTACCTTCAGCAGCAAAAACGTATTGACACTTCATTCACCATAATTGTATGGAAGGTAAAGTGCTCCACTGCTTTTTGGAAAGACGGTTTTGATCAATAACGTTATTATTATTAATTGTTCGACTTTGACGTTCCAAACTCATCATACGATTATGAGGGACACCGCAGTGGAGTGCTCCGGAAATATCGACCACCTGGGGTTCCTTAACGAGCACACAAAGCTTAGCACACGGGCCTACAGCATTTTCGCCCCAATCGAAAATGCAGCCGCCACAGCCGGGCTTCGATCCCATGACCTTCGGGTCAGCATTCGAACGCCTAAAGGGCCATTGATCAGGTTTGACAATTTTCAGCTGACAAGCGCAATGCGCAAACGAGGCGTTCATGATCACGTTTGCCAAACTTTGCAATGCTGCGCGCCGCGGAAATGGGTCAAATTTCAAAATGAAAACTGCTTTCCCTCCCCTCTGCCGCCGCACGCGTAGAGAATGAGGGCATGCCGTGGGCGTAGGAATGGCCCTACGTACACAGCACTGCGGTCACGTTGGTCCTCTACGTAGACGACTCTGCTCTGACGTTGTCAGCAGCATACCACGTGGCATGGCAAAAAGTATTTAACACAGCATGCGTAGTTTATGTATTTGTTGCTTTAAGAGATTAATGAAACTTGAAATAAATAATGAGACGCAATAAAAATATGTGCGCATTTTTCTTTCATTTTTCCCCGTAAAGTGCTACGAGATGCGGGGTTAATGTGCCAGCGTTTCGCGTGCGTTCCTGTCCCCGCGGTCAGCGCATTGAGCAGACGACCGCCGTGGAACGCTCCTACGCATTCGCTCACTCATTGTGCTCATCTACTCTACCGCGTCTGCGCCAGCGTTTCTAAACCATCCCGCAGAAACAGGCAGAAGACCACACAATAACGCTGGTCAACAAAGCAACGCTGCTCGCGTTCTCGGGGGTTGGACTTGTTTTGGCACGTCATGCGCACGTCACCTCATGGTCGGAAGCAGGAGAGGGTGGGGAAGAGAATTGGCTTGTGTCGCACCGGTCCCGTAAATTGGGGATGCGATCGCCGTGCTAATTCCAAGGGTCGAAGTATCGGCCCCACGAACCGCACCACGAAAGCGTGGACAATTTAGAAGTGGTCCTTTTTGGCGCGCCAGCGGACGCCGGCTGTGGTCCAAAGAACAAGTCAGAGCCGAGAGTTGATAAACAAACAAAATTATATTCTCATTAGCGGCAGATCAAAAACAATACACACGTATGCACACTCCACAATAGTTACATATAATACGTCAACAATCAAACAACGTACTACACAGTACAATCAGCCACACTCAAAACAACGGACATAGACAACGAACGATACGCTCTACAATGCAGTCGCATGCATTGAACAACCAAGACACTTAAAGACTAAAGGGATAGAAACCTATCGAGTCCAAAGTTCTTGGAACAAAAGTCTGGATGATACTCTTCCGAGAATCACTCACTCAAAGTCCAGCGTTGTTGTCGTTCCGCGCCCTCGAAGTTTCTCTTCCAGGAAACCTCGCGCCTTCAATTGGCCACTCTCCAAGCTTCAAACTTCTTCGCCCGAACACGTCGGCTTCACACACGCAGCTGTCGCCACGCGTCTTCGCTCGATAGCGGTAAACACACTCTCTTGCCTGTAGCTCAGGCCTTCACCCCTCAGGTGGAAATCCTCTTCATCTCCTGCTTCGTCCCTACGGACAAACCTTCGCCGACTACACGGCGGGATCCCTTCGCACTCTGGCGCAACTTCAGTCTTCTCCTGATCTCTCATCTCGGCTGCTCGGTTAAATACCTTGCGCGCGACATTCCAGACGGTTCTCGTCATTTCGTCGGCGCGATACGCAGCGAAGGCTGGGAAGAGGGCTAGACTGTTGGAACGCCCTCCGCGGCAGATGACTCAGCTCGGTATGACCACGCCTATTTCCTTCTGGAACTTTCCAGCGCTTGCTAGGCCGCCGTTGTGGGGTGAGGAGGTTCGTCGGCGAAGCCACGCTTCTGCGGGGAGAGCGCGCGCCCGGGGAGCCTTGGATGTTTGTTTTCTTTTTTTTTTCTTTTGACCTCGCGGCGTTTCTCCCTCCCGTTATCGCAAGAATTTGGCGGCGCGCCCATTTTTAGCGCTCGTTCTGTGACAGCTTGTGAAGGCTACGCGGAGGAGCGGCAAGGGTTTCGAGCTCACCTCCTTTCAAGCTCGTTTCGCGCCGCTTCAAAAAAAACCGTTTTCTCCTCTCGTAATGAAGCGATTCAAAAACATTTTGTAGCAAAACGTTCCTCATCGGACACCCAACAACTTCCACTGTCTAACTAAAATTCGGTATGGGGCCTGGTGAGTGGCCCTTTAAGCACTAGACCATTCCCCGCCATGGTGATCTAGTGTCTAACGTACTCGACTGCTGACCCGCAGGCTACGGGATCGAGTCCTGGCTGCAGCGGCTGCATTTTCGATGGAGGCGAAAATGCTGTAGGCCCCTGTGCTCAGATTTGGGTGTACGTTGAAGAACCCCAGGTGATCGAAATTTCCAGAGCCCTGCACTACGGCATTTCTCATAATCATATGGTGGTTTTGGGGCAGTAAACCCCACATATCAATCAAAATAATCAACCACTAGACCACAGCGGCGGCGCAGATCAAGAACATCACGGTCACATTTCAACGGAAGCGAAATACAACCCCACGGGTAATGTTCGATACCAATATGCAAAAGATTCCGAGTTGGCTTAAATTTTCGGCGCCCTTGGCTACGGTGTGCCTCATAGAGATATCGTGGTTTCGCTTAATTTATTACCCCCTTCACTTAGTCATCATCATCATCATCATCATCAGCCTGACTACGTTCACTGCAGGACAAAGGCCTCTCCCAAGTTCCGCCAGTTAACCCGGTCCTGTGCTTGCTGCTGCCAATTTATACCCGCAAACTTCTTAATCTCGTCTGCCCACCTAACCTTCTGTCTCCCCCTAACCCGTTCCCTTCTCTGGGAATCCAGTTAGTTACCCTTAATGACCAGCGGTTATCCTGTCTACGCGCTACATGCCCGGCCCATGTCCATTTCCTCTTCTTTATTTCAACTATGAAATTTCCCCTAATCCACTCTGCTCTCTTCTTGTCTCTTAAGGTTACACCTACCATTTTTCTTTCCATTGCTCGCTGCGTCGTCCTCAATTTAAGCTGAACCCTCTTTGTAAGTCTCCAGGTTTCTGCTCCGTAGCTATGTACCGGCATGATACAGCTGTTATATACCTTCCTCTTGAGTGATAGTGGCAATCTACCTGTCATAATTTGAGAGTGCTTGCCGAATGTACTCCACCCCATTCTTATTCTTCTAGTTACTTCAATCTCGTGGTTAGGCTCTGCGGTTATTACCTGCCCTAAGTAGACATAGTTTTTTACAACTTCAAGTACACTATTACCTATCTCGAAGCGCTGCTCCTTTCCGAGGTTGTTGTAGATTACTTTCATTTTCTGCAGAATAATTTTAAGACCCACCTTTCTGCTCTCCTTGTCTGACTCCATAATCATGAGTTGCAATTCGTCCACCAAGTTACTCAGCAATGCATTGTCATCGGCGAAGCGCAGGTTCCTAAGGTATTCTCCATTAACTCTTATCCCCAACTGTTCCCATTCTAGGCGTCTGAAACCTCCTGTAAGCACGCGGTAAATAGCATTGCGGAGATTGTGTCCCCCTGCCTTACACCCTTCTTGATTGGTATTCTGTTGCTTTCTTTATGAAGCACTATGGTAGCAGTTGATCCCCTGTAGATTGCTTCCAGGACGTTTATATATACTTCATCTACGCCCTGATTCCGCAGTGTCTGCATGACGGCTGATATTTCTACTGAATCAAACGCCTTCTCGTAATCTATGAAGGCTATGTATAGTGGTTGGTTATACTCTGAGCATTTCTCTATTACCTGATTGATAGTATGAATGTGTTCAATTGTTGAGTAGCCTGTTCGAAATACTGCTTGTTCCTTTGGTTGATTGAATTCTAATGTTTTCTTTACTCTGTTAGCAATTACCTTTGTAAATAGCTTGTATAGTACAGAGAGCAAGCTGATCGGCCTGTAATTCTTCAAGTCCTTGTCATCTCCTTTCTTATGTATTAAGATGATGTTAGCGTTCTTCCAAGACTCTGGTACCTTTCCCGTCAGCAGACACCTCGTGAACAGGGTGGCTAGTTTTTCTAACACAATCTGTCCTCCATCTTTCAGCAGATCTGATGTTACCTGATCCTCACCAGCAGCTTTGCCTCTTTGCATGCTCTCCAAAGCTTTTCTGACTTGGGGTGTCATCTGGGTTACTGCTAGTTGTTGTAGTATTAAGGTCGTGGTTGTCTCGGCTACTGTACAGATCTCTGTAAAACTCCTCCGCTATTTTAACTATCCTATCCATATTGGTAGTTATTTTGCCTTCTTTGTCCCTTAGTGCATACATCCGACTTTTGCTTATCCCAAGTTTCCTCTTCACTGCTTTGACGCTTCCTCCGTTTTTCAGAGCGTGTTCAATTCTCTCCATGTTATACCTTCTTACATCGCATACTTTACGCCTATTAATTAACTTCGAAAGCTCTGCCAGTTCTATTTTGTCTGTTGTACTTGAAACTTTCATGCTTTGACGCTTCTTAATTGGGTTCTTCGTTTCCTGGTAAAGCTTGCCAGTGTCCTGTCTAACTACCCTGCCTCCAACTTCCACTGCACACTCCGTAATGATACTCGTTATATTATCATTCATTGTATCTACGCTAAGGCTGGTTTCTTCCCTAAGAGCCGAGTACCTGTTCTGCAGCAAAACTCTGAATTCCTGTACTTTCCCTCTCAGTGATAGCTCATTGATTGGCTCCTTGCGTATCAGTTTCTGTCGTTCCTCCTTCAAGCCTAGGCGAATTCGAGACCGTACCATTCTATGATCACTGCATCGTACCTTGCCAAACACTTCCACATCCTGCACGATTCCTGCGGGTGCAGTCATTATAAAATCTATTTCGTTCTTATTTTCGCCATTAGGGCTCCTCCATGTCCACTTGCGGTTTTCTCGTTTTCTGTAGAAAGTATTCAAGATCCGCAAATTATTGCGTTCTGCGAATTCTACTAGTAGCGCTCCTCTGGCGTTTCTTGTGGCGATGTCATAATCTCCTACTGCCTGGTCTCCAACCTGCTTCTTCCCTACCTTTGTATTAAAGTCGCCCATCGCTATAGTATACTGTGTTTTTACCTTACTCATTGCCGATTCCACGTCTTCATAGAAGCTTCCAACTGAAGCGTCATCATGGCTGGATGTAGGCGCGTAAGCCTGTACTACCTTCATCTTGTATCTTTGATTCGGTTTAATTACAATACCTACCACCCTTTCATTAATGCTATAGTATTCCTATATGTTGCCAGCTATGTTTCTGTGAATTAGGAGCCCCCCTCCCAGTTTTCTTCTGTCTGCCAAGCCCCGAGAGCAAAGGACATGCCCATGCTGTAGCACAGAATAGCCCTCATCTGTCCTCCTAACCTCACTGAGCCCTATTATATCCCATTCAACACCCTCTAGCTCCTCGAATAGTACAGCTAGACTTCCCTCACTAGATAAGGTTCTAGCGTTAAAAGTTGCCAAGTTCAAGTTCCAAAGGCGGCCTGTAGTCCAGAGATTCTTGGCTCCCTCTGCTGCGTTGCAGATCTGACCGCCGCCATGGTCAGTTGCTTCGCAGCTGCTGGGAACTGAGGGCCGTGAGTTATTTGACGTATGCATGTGGGAGGTAGTGGCCAGATACTGCACCAGGGTGGCCAATCCTTCTCTGGTGAGGGAGTGCATTCCCGGCGGTGGTTACCGGTGAGGCCGCACCCCAGGCCTCTTAATGCAGTTCCATCAACACGCGGATTTTTTTTCCCTGTTAGTAACTGCGCGGCACCGGGATTTGAACCACGGACCTCTTGCATGCGAGGCGGATGCTCTAACCACTACGCCATCGCCGCACCTGGATTGTTATGTTCTAAATGTAGGTTTCAGTGGTGTATCAGTCAAGTTTGTGGTTATTTTTATAAATATGTTTTAATGAAATGAGATTTCTGCTGATTACTCCCTTAATTAAGGGTCTAGAGAGTACGAAGTTGGGCCTCCGATTAGCCTATGGGGTGCTGTTTATTAATATATTAAGCGGACAAAATTTAAATTTGTTTGTGAGATGATGTTACCAAATAATTCTTTTTAGTGATTAAGCTTAATTTTGGTCACGAAATAGTTCCGGTACTATTACTCCTGTCCTGATGAAACCTGAGCGGCAACAGGTCTACAATTAGGGCTTTGCACTGTATGAGTTAGAAGTTTCCCGGTAGGTTATTAGCAAAGTTAGAAGCAATCGTAAGGAAAAAAATTATCTGACGGGCGTACCTTTTTTCCGAGCAGTGAGTCACCCTCCTCCTCTGAGCGAGGGAAGACGCGGGCGCCACATGTTTATTATCGGTTTTTGTTATATTCTTTCTAACTCTTTATCTTCCGGTTACCTTAGGCTATCAAAATTATTTTTACGTGGAAAAAACCAGACTGTTGTGTTCTGAAAGAAGATATTACCTATTTTTCGGTGGCGTTTGTAGCTCCTTTTGAAAATTTGTTTCAATGAAATGAGCTTTTTGCTGATTACCACCTTAATTAAGGGCCTAGAGTGTACCGAATGGGGCCGCCTGGCAGCCTATGGGGTGCGGTTTATTATTATATTAAGCGGACAAAATTTAAATGCGTTTGCGAGGTGATATTACTAATTTATTTTTTTAGTGATCAGGCCTAATTTTGATTGTGGAATAACTCTGGAACTATTAAACCTAGCCTGATCAAACTTCAGTAGCGTCAGGTCTACCCTAAGGACTTTCAACTTTATAAGTAAGAAGTTTCCTGGTAGAATATTAACGAAGCTACAAGCGATCGTAAAAAAACACGTGGTCCGACTGTTGTTGTTTTCACACATTCACACTGTTTTCCGCTCCTAAAATTTAAAATTTTCGTTTGTAATAGCAGTATTTGTAGCAGTTGAACTCCTTGTATCTTCACGAACAAATAGACACCACTCTGACCCTCCTAAAACCAAAATTGCTAAAGTTATAGGCAGATATGTGCAGAGCTCACTTACACGTGCGGCTGCGCGGCCTCTCCCGTAGTCTCACTTAGAGTACGCTAGCCAAAACAAATTTCTTACACGACGAGCATGCTAAGTTAAGGTGTTCGTTGGTGAAGAGAAATGGCGGTAGCTTCGTATTAGCGGTGCTAAGCTTAAATGAAAAGCAAATCTGACTGGCTTTTCTTTTTTTTCTTTTTTCTTTGAATTTTTCTTTCTATCTGTTTCTGATTCCTGTGTTTTTTGTTTTGTTTTTGTTGTTGTACCCACTGCATTCTATTTCTTTGTTTCCATAAATTTCTTGCACGAATACCTATCTCGTTCTCTTTCTTGCTTTCTCGATATTTATTTTTTCTTTCTTGATATCTTTTCTCTCTTCTTTTCTCTTTGTACTTTTTTGTTGTTTATTTTCATTTCTTTTGCTTTCGGTCTCACGCACTAGGTCTTGCTTTGGCTTCCTCTTTTTGATGTCTTAATGTTCGTCGGTTTATTTTTTCTCTTCCTTTCTGCCTGCTGTTCTCGGTTGTGGGGCCAGCCCGGTTGGCTGGCAGCGAGCCCGTCTGTAGTATAATTTATTTTCGAACACGAAAAGCCGGGTTGAACACTTTCGCTGTTTAAGCAAAATATGTTACTCGCGCATTAAAATCAAACATGAGACTGGCCCAAGTGATCCGGTATATTTACCATTTTTTCCAAAATACTGATTATTTTTTACTAGAATACAGGGTTCACGTCGGCGGTCCGATTTTATTTGATGGCATTTCGTATCGCCTTCTCGACGGAGTTTAATATATATTTGCCAGAGAAGTTGGCGATACGTGTGCTCCACTGTGTGCTTACACTCGTTGTCCCACGGGACGGCCTGGTGCCCTCCCATAGTACAGTACCAAGTACTCTAAATCGTTCACCAGTTTTTGTAAACACGAGGCAGACGGAGAACTCCGACTTCGGGATCCGCGGGACGGCTTTAAGCTCTCCTATAGTGGAGTACCTTGTGCTCTAAATTGTTACCCACTTTTTTTTGAACACACAGCAGAGCCTTGTACAGACTGGTTTGAGGCCTAAGGGACGGCTTCATGCTCTCCCATAGTAGAGTACCTCGTGCTCTAAACTGTTAACAACTTTTTGTAAACACACATACCTGGACGTGTATTTTCTAGACGGTCGTCATGTCGTACTCACTGGAGATTTTAATTATGTATTAGACATGCGAGCTGACGTGCAAGGCCCAGAATGGGGTCACTCTGATTGCAGCGCGCGGGAACTGCGTCACCTGGTCCAACATTTCTGTTTGATAGATACGTACAGAATAGTGCATGAACCAACAGTATGCCTGGACTTGGCGGCGCAGCACGTCGTCTAGTCGGTTGGATCATTTTCATGTGCCGAGCGCGCTAGCTTCTTACGTATCGCACTCCGATGCAGTAACATTACCATCATCCCCTGTTTATATATCGGACCAATGGCACTCGAGGCTTACTTTCCCTTTTCATCATCAGTGAGAGAGAGAGAGAATAAACATTTATTAATAACAAATGCACACTGAGCCTTCTTTGGGTGGGGCCCTCAGTCCAGGGCTCCATTGCCTTGCGCGACCCTGCGAGCCCACTAAACCAGCTGCTGCTGTTCCTGCCGGCGTAAGCTGAGCAGTGCAGACTCCCAAGAGGAAGGGGTGGGATGGGAAATGGGAGGCACGCCCTGTGGGGCAGAGCATTCCCACGTGGAGTGGTACACCGTCGGTACGGATCCACAGAAGGGGCAGTATAGGAGGGGTAGAGAGTCGGATGAAAGCGATTTAGCATATAAAGGCAAGGAAATGAATTGGTCTGTAGTTGCCGCCAAGCGACAGCATCTGCTCTGTTAAGTGAAGGATGAGGGGGAGAATACGTATAACGGCTCTGTCGATAGTACTGCAGCGTAGCGTTGTAGTTTAGTGGTTCTGTCGATGCGTCGTCTGGATTGGACAGCTCTTCCAATGGAGCCCGGCCGGTCAGCTCTCGGGCAACCGCATGAACCCGTTCATTACCATGGACAGAGGCGTGTCCAGGAGTCCAGACGATACGCACAGGACGTAATGCGGACGGTGAGACAGAAGAGAGGATGTTGTGTGTATGTGCAGCGACAAGTCCTTGAGCGAAAGCACGGCAAGCAGCTTGTGAATCTGTTACAATAGTGACAGGGGAGTCATGTGACAGTGTCGTAGCGTGAACAATTGCCAGAGCAAGAGCTCCCTCCTCTGCCAGACCACTGTCTGTAGTGCGAAGTGTGGCAGACGCCACAAGGGCGTCTGTGTCATCTGTCACGGCTAAACACATGGCTGACTTGTCTGGGTAGCGTGCTGCATCAGTGTAAAGTACTTGTAAGTCTGATGTACCATCACCAAAGACGCGTGTCATAACCTGAACTCGGGCACGTCAACGACCGGCGTGGCGGGAGGGATTCATATTGCGTTGAATCGGAGGCACTTTGATGAGTGCGCGGACAGTAGAAGCAAGTTTATGTCGCGGTACTTGTGCGGGTTTTTGAGGAATCGGGTAGCCAAGACGAGACAGGATGGCGCAGCCCGGACGGGTCTGCCTGAGCCGTTAGAGCTGACTGTTGTGCTGGGCCTCGTTGAGTTCGTTTATGGAGTTGTGGACTCCTAACTGAAGGAGGCGTTGTGTAGATGCGTGTGGAGGCAAGCCGATAGCCGCCTTCACAGCTGTTCGTAGAAGGATGTCCATCTTTTTTATTTGAGCTACAGTGAGATTGTGAAAGGGAAGATGATAGGTGAGCCGACTAACTATGAGTGTTTGTACTAAGCGGAGGACATCCTTCTCACAGAGGCCTCTCCTGCGATTGGTGATGCGCTGGATCATGTGTGTAATTTGAGTTATCTGCTGAGCCAGAGGGTGTGTAGTGTACGAGGCCTTGCCGTCGGACTGAAGGTAGAGGCCTAAAATGCGAATTCGTAGTACCAGAGAGATAGGATGACCATCAAGAAACAGCGAAATGTCAGGAGAATCAGCGGTTTTGCGGCGCCGCTTGTATACCAATAACAACTCCGACTTATCCACTGAGCACGTAAAGCTGCCGGCAGCAGCACAGTCTTGTACCACAGACACAGCTTCCTGTAGGGCGTCCTGAATGGTTCCGTCTGATCCTTTGGTCGCCCAAATTGTAATGTCATCTGCATATATGGCATGCTGGATGTTGGGAACCTGTTGTAATAGGGAAGGGAGTTTAGCCATAGCCACGTTGAACAATGTGGGCGAGAGAACCGAGCCATGTGGTGTTCCTCGGCCTGCGAGACGAATGACGTCTGAACGGAGGTCTCCAATCCCAATAGTGGCCGTACGGTCAGAAAGAAAGGACCTGACGTAATTGTAGATACGTGAGCCACACTGAGATCAAGCGAGATCGTCAAGAATAAGGCCGTGGGAGACGTTGTCAAAAGCACCCTTCAGATCCAGGGCCAGAATAGCTCGGACCTGGTTTGAAGTGGGGCTATCCAACACGTCCTCCTTAAGCTGTAATAATACGTCCTGTGTAGATATACCAGGACGGTAGCCGAATAGTGTATCAGGAAAAAAGTGATTGTCTTCGAGAAATGGTTGTAGTCGAGAGAGAACAACGCGTTCAAAGAGTTTAGCTACACATGAAGTTAAGGATATAGGGCGAAGATTCTGGAGGGATAGCGGCTTGCCAGGCTTTGGAATCATCAGTGAGACCTTGGCGCGTTGACATCCGCATTCCGCTTGACGCGCGTTCACGCTCCAGTTTATATAGAATCTTGCGCGCCTCTCTTTTGGGATCCTGTCCGGAGGTGTGGTGAAACACGTCAAGCGTCTATACGAGCGCTACGTGGCTCACGTCGCGCTCCATAATATTATGCGTTTTATTCCTCCTCCTCTTCCTGTCCGGAGGCGTGGGGCGTGCTCAAGACACAGTGGCGTTTACGCTGCTCAGTAGCAGGGTGTGCCCTTACACGCCGTACGTCCGAAGAAATAGCGGACACTCCCACAAAGCTGGGTATTGCTCTTCGGGTTGATCGGCTGACTCCCTTGATGCGCGCATGGTAGCGAGAGTTACGGGGTCGTTTTCAACGCCTTAATGCAGCGTCGTCGTTGACGGCGGCTGCTTGGCGTTGCAGACGTAATCTATGTGCTCATCCTAAGGTTCTCCGTTTTGCGAAAAGCTCGCTTATGAACCCGTCGAGTTCACTAGGAAGTCAGGCCGCCAGATCCTTACCAACTGTGTTGCTGCCGGCACGTGATCAATCAGTTTTCCTAGCTCACTTTGCCAACATGGCTCGTACGGCAATGTCATCACATCGCGGTACCACCGAGACAGCCACAATGTTAAGTAGGCTCCCCCAAGTTTGATCACAATTAGTTAAACAACTTTGCGCAAGTCGGTAAGCTGACGAAGTGAAAGAGGCACTGTCTTCCATGATGCGTGGCTCAGCCCCCGGGCCAGACGGGTTCTGTTGAGTTTTATTTAACGTGTTGGGACAACATTGATGCTGTTTTCACCTCTGTTATTTGCCGCTATTCTGAGAACTTTGATTTTCCCTGATAGCTTTCACCATGATCGAATTGTTTTAATACCTGAACATGACCCATCGTCGGTTCGCCCAGAGGAGTGGAGACCAATAACGCTCCTCAGCGTTGATTACAAAACTTTCGCGGCAGTTATCACTCGGCGTTTGAGAAGCCTGATGCTTTCCTTGACAGGTCATCATCAGGCGTGCTCTATTCCTGGAAGAGAAATCCACAGTCTCTCCTTTGTTACGCGTGATATAGTTGCGTGCAGGTTAACAAGATCGGCTCGGGGACTCTTGGTTTCACTTGACGGAGAAAAGGCATTCGATTCCCTGCAACATAGATTTATATTTAGCGTAAAGGCAGCATTTGGCTTTTCCCAAAACTTCATTGAGCTTCTCAAAAACGCATACCGATATATACGCAGCACGTTGTTTCTTGATGGTTTAGAGAGTGCGCCATTTCCTGTTACCCACGGTGTTCGCCAGGGGTGTCGTTTACACCCTGCACTTTTTGTACTCACCCTCGAAACATTCCTTCGCTCGCTAATCTCTGATCAGATCCATACGTTCGAGGCCTTCCTCTTTCAGGTAGTGGTACCATGACGGTGACATTTACTGATGACATCACGTTGTATTTGAAGAATGAGAACTGTTTATCCCGTAGCCTACGGCCTTTTTTAGTATATATGGCATGATTTCAGGTGCTGTGTGAAATTTTTCAAAATGTCGATATTTATTCATTGGTTCCACAGACACCTGCCTAAGTACCTTTTTTGGTCTTCAAAAATGTTACTCCAGTCACATTCTGGGCCTTGATTATAATTGCTATGGCATATCAGCCTCCTTGTGGGTTTCAGTAGTCGCAAATGTAAAACGACACGCCCGGGAAGCACAAGAGTGATTATTTACCGATGCTCGAAAGAAGGTATTTGGCACAGACTGTGTTTTGCAGCCGTGCATGGTACATATATGAAAAGCAGCCTTTCCCTTCCCTCTTTATCATCACGCAGGAAACTTTTTTGGTTAACCATGCTACATAAACTATATTATCATTCCTTCCTGCGCAACGAACTCTTACCCCAACCACTATACATTTCCCATCGCATTGACCACCGTCACAAGGTTGGCATCGACTATTATCATACAAAATCTGCCACTCAGTCATTCTTGCCCCGTTCGTCCCGGGAATGGAACCACCTTCCCGCTGAAATTGCGGGTATCACCGATAACCAACTGTTCCGTGCTGCCTTAGCCAATATTGTATATGCAGAAATATCTGATGTTTAATCTGTGTTTGTGTGACCACATTGTTGCGATAATACTAATTTGTTTTGTCTTTCCTTTTCCTTTTTATGTACACAACGTTTTTTGTAACCATGCTACCTCATGTTATGCCTTTGTTCTGTACAACTCCCCTCTGTAATGCCTCTGGCCCTGAGGGTATAATAAATAAATAAATAAATAAATATATCATGTCGTACAGCCCCCATTACGAATCACCAGGTCATTGCAATCCCTCATTGGCTCATTTTTTTTTTTTTTTGGTCGGGTGGAACAGAGCTAGTTTGCCGAGCAGCAGTTGGGCAACCGAGAAACTGCGGTGGATGCACATTCCCATCCGTCCCTGTTCGCTGCCGACTGTTTGCCCTACGATTCTTTTTTCAATTGTGGCACGGTGATCAGTGTCCCGCGCGTGATCTTGCCTGCTATTTCTTAGTCACCAAAATACGCTATTTACTATCCGATGCACGGCTTCATTCTGCAGCGCAAACACTTAACGTGCCGGCAAACACAATAGCTATGAGACGTGTGTCACGTTAGAACATGACTACATGCCACACTCATGATGCCCTCCAGGTCGTTTCAATGTAGCTTCACATATACCGAATTTGATATTACGTGACGTGAATGAATGACAAAGGTAGGTGAGGGGTGTAAACGAGATATAATCTCGAGATGCGTATTACATAACAACATGACTACATGCCACGCTCAAGATGCGCTCGCATCCCTTCCCTCGCTTCACTTACACCGAATTTGGGATTCCGTGACTTGAATGGATGACGAAGGTATATGACTGGTGGAAACATGATAATCATTACACGCGTGTCACCTAAGAACGTAACTACATGCCAGGCTCATGAAGCGCTCGCGGCCATTTCACTAGCTTCACATATACGAATTTGTTATTACGTGACGTAGATGAACGACGAACACAAATGCCAAAGGCAAACATAATAATCAATACAAGGAAGTCATGTACGGCATAATTTTCGTCTGCCTCGTAACGTTGTGCTGACTTTAGTGTGACATATCAACATCACTAATTCGTGCTTCGCATATAATTAATTACCACTTGACGTAGGAATAGTCAATTTTAAATGCAAAATAAACAAAGAGTTATCACCGTTACTTGGCGCCGGCTGCCTCTTTACAATTGGTTACTACAAATAAAGAATTAAAAATTAAATAGCATATACACATATATATACAGACCTGCATAGGTGAATGCAAAAGTTCTCATTGGGGTAAAACAAACACGTAGACACCATGCTCACTTCTAACATTGTCTGCTCAGTAGTGTTCGAAAATATTTGTGCCTTTGAAAAAATAATGCAGCCCCTTCATCACTTGGCGATTTATTTCTTCATGCTGTCATTTGTGAGGAATTGCGCTTGCTAGATTTCATTGTATCGTCGGACCATTGTATTCATTGTATCAGGATATCCGATCATGTTCTTTTTTTATATGGATACCATGTCTGCCGTGCGCATCGCAGTGAGGATGTCTTCATTACAACATAGTGTGGCACATAGATGTGCCAATGTCTTTGCGCCCCTATTACAAGGATTTTATGAAATGTTTGTTTTAGATGCGGAGCATCTAATACTCGAGGCTTGTAGTGCGGCGCCGTCCGCAAGCTTCCTCCTCCTTCTTCCACCATCTGTGCATCCCTTTCTCCTCTACACACCGCGCGTGCTTCACTCCTCCACCATCTGTGCCCTTCCTCCTCTACACACCGCGTGCGCTTCTCCTCTTCACGAACATTCGCTAGCTGTATAATGTAGCGCGCATGCGCCGTCACGCTTCGAGAACATCGGCAGCTGACGCGCGCGCATGCGCCGTCGCGCTTCGAGAACATTGGCAGCTGACGCGCGCGCATGCGCCATTGCGCTTCTCCTCCTTCTCGAACATTCGACAGCTGAGAGTGCATGCGCTGTCGCGCTGTATATATACTCAAGGTCGGCGCTCGCTCGCTCAGTTGCCGCTCGTCGGTTGGTTTGTACGGCGCGTCGACGTCCAAGGTCGCGGTGAAATGAATTCCAACGAATCCACAAACACAATGATCGACGTTCCTTCGACCAGCGCCGCCCTTTCGCATACGTGTGTACGTGTTCACTCATTTAACACCCCCTCTTACAACCACGTTAACCAATTTAGCCATCGACCCAAGTAAGTCGCAATTTAACACCCCATTTCACAACCACGTTAACCAATTTAGCCATTGACCCAAGTAAGTCGCACTTTAACACCCCGTTAACCAATTATATGCTCCGCATCCTCCTCAGTGTTCCCCCGAGGGAAGCTGCGGGCAATTTTTTTGTACATATTGTAACGAGGTTTATTTGCAGCGCAAAACGCAGAAAGCGAAGCAGTCAGCAGCGTCCGGCCGAGCGTAGCAAGCACGAGCTTATGCTGATGGCGATGCCCCTGATGCACCGAGAAATGCCGCTGAAGCTTTTCTTCTTCACTACAATCGCCCTCCGCACAAAAAGACGCCATCCTGGCGGATTAGGGAAAACAAACGACTAATGGGTCGTAATATGGCTTGAGACGAGAGACGTGGACAGTGTCGCGGCCGCGGTAGCGTAGGTCTGTGGATGGGATGATGGGCTCCACGATATAGTTGACGAGTGACGTTTGCTCTACAACGCGGTATGGCCCGATGTATTTGGGAAGAAGTTTTGTGGAGCGGCCAGGCGCAGTAGCAGGTGCCCGAAGCCATACCAATGAACCAGGTGGAAAGTTTGGAGCCGAACGGTCCCCAGTCTGGCGGGATTGCTGCTGCCACTGGTCTTTGGTAGAAAAAGAGCGGGCAAGCTGGCGGCATTCTTCAGCATGTCGGGCAGCTTCGGACAGAGTTGTACTTTCGGACTCATAAGGTTTATATGGAAGAATAGTGTCTACTGTATTTGAAGGTTCTCGACCGTACAGAAGAAAGTATGGCGAAAACCCAGTAGTAGCTTGTACGGCAGTGTTATACGCGTAAGTGACGAACGGGAGAACTTGGTCCCAATTTGAATGATCAGAGGCGACGTACATCGACAGCATACTACCAAGAGTACGGTTGAAGCGCTCCGTCATGCCATTCGTCTGAGGGTGGTACGCTGTACTTGTGCGGTGCACGATTCGGCGTTCGTTGAGTAATGCCTTCAAGGCGTCAGAAAGGAAGGCACGGCCTCTGTCACTTAAGAGCTCGCGAGGGGCACTATGACGCAGAACGAAACGTTGCAACAGAAACGTTCCAACGTAACAGGCTGTGGCAGTCGGCAGCGCGGCTGTTTCGGCATAGCGTGTCAGATGGTCTATCGCAACAATAATCCAGCGATTACCAGCTAGAGTTGATGGTAGTGGTCCGTAAATGTCAATGCCGACGCGATCAAAAGGTCGACTAGGACAAGGAAGAGGTTGTGACGGGTAGACTTGCCCGGGAGGTAACTTTTGTCGTTGGCACTGAGCACACGAGCGAATGAATTTCCGCACGTAGTTATACATGCCACGCCAATAAAATCTGAGTCGAAGCCTAGCGTATGTCTTGAAGAGGCCTGCGTGGGCGCACTGTGGGTCCGCGTGAAAAGCTTCGCAGATAGCAGCTCGAATATGGCGGGGTATCACAAGGAGACACTTGCGACCGTCAGAAAGGTAGTTGCGTCGATAAAGAAGATCATCCCTTAGGCAAAAGTTGCTAGCCTGGCGGCGGAGAGCGCGACACGGCGAAGGAGTGAGAGGATCAAAAAGAATGCTTATGAGGCCACTGATCCAGGGATCCTTTCGTTGTTCCACCGTCATGTTGCGCAAGGCGGATGACGCAAGTGCAGGCTCGAGGGAAGAGAGGCAAACGCCTTCATCCGATATGGGTGAGCGAGAAAGGGCGTCGGCGTCCGTGTGCTTACGACCAGATCTGTAAATAACGCGGATGTCGTATTCCTGAAGTTTGAGCGCCCAGCGAGCAAATCGTCCGGAAGGGTCTTTAAGTGTGGATAGCCAGCAAAGGGCGTGGTGGTCAGTGACGACGTCGAATGCTTGACCATACAGGTAGGGGCGAAATTTTCCAAGGGCCCAAATAATAGCTAAACACTCTTTCTCGGTCACGGAGTAGTTAGCCTCGGCTTTCGTTAAAGTTCGGCTTGCGTAGGCGACGATATATTCATCAAACCCTGCCTTTCGTTGAGCGAGCACAGCGCCAAGTCCAACACCGCTGGCATCAGTACGAACCTCCGTGGAAGCGGTAGGATCGTATTGGCGGAGGATGGGTGGTGAAGTCAGCAAGTGGCGTAATTTAGTGGATGCATCGTCGCATGCTGGTGACCAGGTGGAAAGGTCCTTGTCGCCGCTAAGAAGGTCCGTAAGGGGCGCACATACGGAAGCAAAATTTCTAATAAAGCGTCGGAAGTATGACGACAAGCCGACAAAACTTCTAAGTTCCTTCAAGTTCTTTGGCTTCGGAAAATCGGCGACTGCTCGAAGCTTGGCGGGGTCGGGAAGTATGCCGTCCCGCGATACGACGTGGCCAAGAATGGTGAGCTGCCGGGCACCAAAACGACACCTCTTGAGGTTGAGTTGAAGGCCGGCGTCGGTGAGACGTGTGAGGACGTGCTCTAGACGATTTAAATGGGTTTCGAAATCGGTGGAAAAGACAACTACGTCATCGAGGTAGCATCAACATGTGTTCCACTTGAGGCCTCGTAAAATAGTGTCCATCATTCTTTCAAAAGTGGCTGGAGCGTTACAAAGGCCGAAAGGCATAACGGTAAACTTGTATAACCCATCAGGTGTGACAAATGCTGTTTTCGGTCGGTCAGATGCTTTCATAGGAACTTGTCAGTATCCAGACCGTAAATCCAGCGAAGAGAAGTATTCTGCTCCCTGCAAACAGTCAAGGACGTCGTCTATTCGCGGTAACGGGTAAACGTCCTTGCGGGTGATCTTGTTTAAACGTCGATAGTCCACACAGAACCGATTGGAGCCATCCTTCTTCTTAACAAGAATGACCGGTGACGCCCAGGGACTGTTAGAAGGCTGTACAATACCCCGCTGGAGCATGTCAGCAACCTGGTCGTCAATAACACGGCGCTCCGACGCTGAGACTCGGTAGGGACGCTGCCGTAGAGGCGTATGGCTTCCTGTGTCAATCTTGTGAGATATGTTCGATGTGCGACTGAGGCCAGAAGCGTGGCTGTCAAAAGAAGTACGAAACTTTTGCAGCAGGTTGACTAACTGGCTTCGTTCTGAAGAGAACGTTGCGACATCGATGGAGCGGTGGAAAGCGTCAAGGAGTGACTGCTCAACAACAGAGTCAGAAATGAGTGCGCTGAGGTCCGTACAAAGTAAACTAGATGGAACGTCAAAAATGCGACGGGCGTCGATCGAATGCACGTGACCGAGACATTCACCATAGAATAAAGGTAAAGGCCCTTCTAGCGTATTGTACACGAGCGTCTTCGTGACGCCATGGTGGAGAGTAAGGAGAGCAAGGGGCAGTGGAGAACATTTGCGTTGAATGAACAGGGCAGAGGGCGTAAGTAAAACGTCACCGTCGGAAATAGCGTCACACTATACAGTCACCAGCAGAGAAGAGCGCGGTGGTATGTATGGTGGTGTCGTCGGAAACAAACAGTTTATAACACGGCAGGGAGGCTTCGACAGCGTCTACATCAGGAAGTGCAGATAGCTCAAGTTCAGCGCGACAGCAGTCAATGACGGCATTATTATTCGCAAGGAAGTCCCAGCCGAGTATCATGTCGAGGGAACACGAGGGCAGCACTACGAATTCGACGATATACACAATCCCTTCGATGACGACTCGTGTGGTACAGGCTGCGAGAGGTGTTACACTTTGTGCGTTAGCCGTTCTAAGAGAGAGGCCGGATAATGGCGTCAGAACTTTGCGGAGTTTGCGGCACAGGTTGATGGAAACGACGGATAGAGTGGCTCCGGTGTCGACTAGCGCCATGACGACGATACCATCGACTGACACTTCAATGACGTTAGCTGGACAGGGCGAGGACTTGTGCATGGCGACGGGGACGCAGTTCGTGCCTCGGGAACTGCGGCCGTTAGTTTTCCTGGTCGGTGGGTCCGGAACGGCGACGCATAGGGGAGAGCGAACGTCGACGTGGAGATGGGGAGCGGCGGGTCAGGCCGTGTGGACGATCAGAAGGAAAGGAAGATGAAGGAGGGCTTGGAGGCGTAGAAGAACACTGAGGGTCGAAAGAGGGCATCCGTCGAATGTTCTGAGCAGCCTGGCGACGACGACAATAACGTGCCACGTGGCCAACACCACCACAAGCAAAACATATGGGACGGTTGTCGTGGGTCCACCATTGGTCGGAGTAGACTCCGACTTGCGGCTGGGGGACAGAAAACTGCGGCCGAGGTGGTATTGGCATAGGCGGCGGTGAATAGATCGGCGGCGAAAAGGGTGACGACGAATACGTAGGCACTGGCTGGAACGCAGGCTGTTGAGGTCGAGCAACGGCCTCGGCGTACGTGAGAGGTGCGGTGACTGGCGGAGGTTCACGAGCGGGAGGAAGAACTTGTGCGACCTGGTCTTGAATGAAGTCGCGGAGTGTAGACGTCAATCTGCGTGGTTGATCGGGTACACAGGACATCGAAGAGAGCTGACGAGCGACCTCAGCACGGATGAACTCTTGGATCTTGGAGAGAAGAGGGGCATGGTCTTCTCCTATGCCAAGGGTGGACAGGCTGGACAAAGAGTTGTCGAGCACCGAGGGACGTCGGGTGGAAAGACGTTGCCTGCGCAACTCGTCAAAACTCTGGCATAACTCGGTCAGTTCTAGGACAGTGCGAGGACTCTTAGAAAGCAACATTTGGAAAGTGTCGTCCTCAATGCCCTTCATGATATGCTTGATCTTAAGCTCTTCGGACATGGACTCGTTGACTCGCTTGCAAAGGTCCAGAACGTCCTCAATATAGCTTGTGAAATTCTCACCAAGCTGCTGGGACCGAGTATGTAAGCGTTGTTCGGCACGGCGTTTGCGTACCTCAGGCCGCCCGAAAGCTTGTGTGAGGCTCGTTTTGAAGACCGACCATGTAGGGAGTTCCGCTTCGTGGTTTATAAACCACAGCTTGGCCACGTTCCGACAGGTAGAAGGAGACGTAGGCCAACTTGGCGGCGTCATCCCATTTGTTGTGAGTACTCACTCGCTCGTACATTGAAATCCAGTCGTCAACGTCCTTGTCTTCTGTGCCTGAGAAAACAGGGGGATCTCGGGGACGCAGAGAACCAGCGCAGGGAACAGTAGGCGGTGCCGGTGGAGGAGTTGGAGCGGCGCTTGCGTCGGTAGGCATAGTGGATGGTAAAATGCGATTCCGAAGCTCCAGGGTGATCGAAACCCAGCAGAATCCACCACTTGTAACGGGGTTTATTTGCAGCGCAGAACGCAGAAAGCGAAGCAGTCAGCAGCGTCCGGCCGAGCACAGCAAGCACGAGCTTATGCTGATGGCGATGCCCCTGATGCGCCGAGAAATGCCGCTGAAGCTTTTCTTCTTCACTACAATATTGTGAAATAAACTTTTTCTATTGTAGATCGTGTACGTAGGGTAAAATTTGTACATAGTGTAAATGGACCATATACTGTGGTTTTAGGGAAGGTGAATAGTGAGATGAAAAAAAAAGAGGAAAAGAGAAAAGAGAGTAAGCCATATGCCTTCAGGGGGAAGCGAAATATTTAGCCTGCTTGCATATGAGTTTGATGTCTTTAGGGGGCAGGTCCTGAGTCCATGAATCACACACTCATCGCTAGTTATACATAGTTGCTGGACTACAATTATTTATTAACGCTATGGTAGGTAAAACTAAAACCACAAGCTCTCATTGGTTCCACTCAAGACTTAATTGCTTGTAGCTGGCTTGACATCAGCCAGCGTTTGTATTGAAATGAGTATTTGATTAATTGACACCACTTCGCCGCTTCCACTACCAGGTGATTGAGCCTAAGGGAAGCGCTGTTATGGGTGGGGCGTTGTTTTGTATGGTCGTATACAAGCATACACTACAAATACATACAAAAGCTTTTCGGCCTAAAAATATTCATAATCAGTGTGTATTGCGCGGTAGAAAGCGTGGACAAGAACAAGCGCAAACTATCATATATATATATATATATATATATATATATATATATATATATATATATATATATATATATATATATATATATATATATATATATATATATATATATATATATATATATATATATATATATATATATATATATATATATATATATATATATATATATATATATATATATATATATATATATATATATATATATATATATATATGAAAGAGAGAACAAAGCATCACCACCTGGCCTAATCTTCCACTTTGATAACAATACCCGGCAACCACCAAATTACTTGGCCATATGCATGAGATACCTCACTGAAGATTTCCTAAGTGTTACAGCATTCTTAAACACGGTATACCAGAAAAATCTAAAGCATGGTGAAGCTTTATTTGTTACGCACATGTATATTTCTCAGCCTCTGAGCGTACTGCTGAAAATTCGCAGGTCAATCTCGTACAGTGCGTCTATAACTGTGATTTATATATATAGAAGGCAGAAAATATGGGCTTCTTGTAATCAATGCGCCATAAATATATGGGACGGTATCTTTGCCAGCTTTCTGTCTGTGAGCAGGTGCTAGTGATTTCGCACTAGGCTTATGCATGGTCTAAAGGTTGAATAGGCCATGTTCAGTTGCATTGAAGCTTCCTCTTCACTCTGTAATTCTGGACGTTGCTGACGTAACTGTTTCACGCGTAGAAAAACTTCCTTGTATGATCCTCTTCTTAGTGCTACCATTAGCTTCGCGAAGTACTAGTATTTAGCTAAACTGCTTGTACTGCCACCGATACTTTAAAGCATTCAGGCTGATTGAAGTTTTGATTTCAATCTTCAAGTTAGGCTAGAAACATGGCACTGTTTGTACATGACGTTATCAAGGATCCTGAATTAATGGCGCACATCTCAGAGGCACGAAATGGGAATGGTGTTCACATATACATTGACGTGAGTAACATTTAAACACGTATTGTCCCACAAGGCAGACATATAACCAAATTACTCGGTGGGTTTTAGCTTAAAGAAACCTCAATTGAACGCTTAAGGCAGGTTCGCAATACTATAAACAGTTTCGTTGAGGCCTAAGAACATTTTACTATGTGTGTGCAATTCGCCAAGGGGATGCAGCGGTTCAGAAGCTTGGCTCCTGACCTGAAGGTCACAGATTCAATTCAAGACGCAGCAGTCGCATTTCAATAAAGGCCAAATGGTAGAGGCCCGTGTACTCTGGGTGTCAGTGTATATTAAAAAACACTAGATGGTCGAAATTTCCGTAGCCCCCCCCCCCCCCACTAAGGTATCCCTCATAATCATAACGTGGTTTTCGCACGCTATATTATGGCTTTTATACCTTTGAATGTGTGTCTGGTCGTGTAAGGAATAATAAATATCGACTTGAAGGCAGTATGTGTGATTCTGTACAGCGGAGCGTAAGAAAAGTTTGATTAGCTGGTATTACCAATGGAACATTTTCTTCCTTACTTTATTATGATTATCAGGTGTTTAATATTCCAAAGCCAAGCTATGATCACGAGAGATGCAACAGTGGAGTGCATGGAAGTTTCCGGCAACCGGTGTTGCTTGGCGTGGAGGGATATTGCGCAATATACGGGTCTCCGGCGTTTCGCATTCATCACAATGTGGCAGCTGCTGCCGGGATCAAACGAACGACCTTTATGTCAGCTTCTGGATCCGGCTTAATTCTAATGAAGTAATAGGGCAAGGACCATGGCGGAAGTTTTGTATATATGATGGGTTACGCCAATGGGCACTGCTTTAATTAGCTGTGATTAAGAGGAACCAGCCGTGGCAATCATACGATAGTACTGTCTCATTTTTTGCCTTGTGGTTATGCGACCAGAACAATAAAAATATACAAATCAAACATAATTTATTTTATCGGACAGCACCAGCGTCACGATGAGCAGTGTCACCCGGGATACTTAGGGTCTTTTGTTACGAGATTGCACTAAAGAACCGTAAGAAACTATATTACTTTAGTTCTACATTACTTCGCTTAACAGTACTTCAGTTCTCAGATAGGCACAGTCATTGAATACCTTTTCTTTCTTGCAAACCACACAGGAGCCGGACATATCCGCCGGATTAGTAATGGCGACTCCAGTCGACGACATGTTTGCAACGAAAACCAAGCAGTTTACCTGGACCTGCGTCTTTAGAGCTAAAGCAGATGCACCTATGTACGTATTTTCTCTGTCTTAGCTGTGATCGATGCCTTTCTGAGAGGCCGAATTTACTGATTAGATGGCTTTATCAGTGAATAAATACTGTTTGGTCTTCGTCCCACAAACTACATCAATAAAATCGAGCTCAGTGGTGTGATTCTGACAGATAATTTATAACTATTTAGTTCTTTAGATATAGAGCAACATTTCGAATGACTGATATAATAATTGGTTGCAAGACGTGGTATAAATGCATTATATTATGAGCTCAAATTTGTAGCCCCTTGTATGTTGCTGAAGCTGATAGCACATGGAATGTCACTGAAGCCGATGTTCCTCACTTGTCTTGATCAGAGGAGCAGCTGCTTTTATTACCAGATCATAAGTTGCTTCGGCCTGTTTAGAAGGATTGCAAGCGCCGAAAAATTGGTAAGGAGTTTCAGGACATCATCTCATTCGATCTAATGGAGTATCCCAAACTATCGCGGCTCGTGTGTTCTCGCGCACAGCAATGAGCAACCTCATTGGCGCTTCGATGGCCCGGCAGCACGTCATCGCCCACGTGAGCGGTGAACCAATTTGTGTAATGCGTGCAGAAAGAGCTAGTCGATTATTTTTGTTTTGCGGAAGCGTTGCCGTCTCTACAGCAACCTTTCACAATGCGAATCCCGTGAAGGCTGCTCGGGTTGAGGTGTAGATATACTGTCGTTTAGAATCCTGCATCGCCACCGTAACCGCCACCTGCTGTGACACTTCGACCTTTACAGATGCTACCGAAGCCCCACGAAGAGACGCGCCCTTTTCGCCTTTTGCCGAGCCCGTGAATGAACTGGAGCACCCGTATTCAGCTGCGTACACAAAGGCTTCCAGTGCAACTATTTCTTTAGAACATAGCCCTGGCACGTGCTGCTCGCCTCCCAGCATCGTATTCTGATAAAACTTTTCTGGGGAAGAGAACGATCACGCAGGTCCCTCTTGATTTCTTGTCCAGCTAAACCACCTCCCTTTCACTGCAACGCGGCCGCAAGCCCGCCGCTTCGGACAGGTGCCTACCCATGCTAGTGCCCGAAAACCTCGTTATCTGCGCAGAACGCTGTGCCCCTTTGATGGTGGCGTTGTGAGCACCGAGGTTGATTAACCTGTCCCCGCTTGCCGTGACCGCGATTTCCAGCACATTGGACACCTTCCCTCTGTAGAGTGTGACGTTCATTGATTTCGGTCTTAGTCTGCTACAAGGCCGAGACAACATGACTGATGAGGCTCATCAGAAAACCGTGGTGCACCCTATACTTCGGTTGTCCTCACCTAGCTCCCCGTTTTATTAGATACTTTCATGATTGGACAGAAAATATTTTCTATCTTAGAGGCGAGATGCGCAATAGTTTTGGTATTAGAGTCCCTGGCATCAAGCAGCGCTTTTTAATGTGTGAAGGAATTGACGCTGAGGATTTTCAAACCGTCCGGCAGGTAAACATATACGGTGATCTACTCGAGCAGCGGGAGCTCTCGAACTCCATGCAACAATTTTTATTTGAGTGGGGGGAGAAAAACAGGGAGCCGAATGTAGTTAAATCATGCTTTATGTACACTTGATCATGCATTTATATGTGTGAATAGATACACAACTTTGAAAGTTTCGGGGAGGGGGGTAAAGGCTTTGCCTCCCCCCCCACTTCCACTTTAGGTACGCTGTCGTAAATATTTTATAGTGAATACTGTGTCAGTCAATATATAGATACTTGTTACTGGCTACTCCGAGCGAATAGAAAGACATCCTCTGAAAAATCCTGGTACTTCTGTGGCAGAAACAACATATCTCTATAATGGATGTCTCAGAACGAAATCTCGTTGAGCAGAGATCGGCAAAATTTTGTGTCGGAGGGCCGAGGTTCTTTTTTTTTTTTTTTTGAAGCGGCCGTTTCAGGTGCTTCGCGGCAAATAGGGGAGGGGGAGAGTGTTTTTGATAACGAGAGGGGTGATTTTGACGCTCTGTCGTAGGCCGCAAAATATATTGCCCGGAACGCTGGCCACAGGTTGCTGAATTCTGCTGTAGACGACAAGAAACTCCGTTG
This sequence comes from Rhipicephalus microplus, assembly GCF_043290135.1. NCBI lineage: Eukaryota > Metazoa > Arthropoda > Arachnida > Ixodida > Ixodidae > Rhipicephalus > Rhipicephalus microplus. Next base: position 51,132,751 of record NC_134706.1, read on the forward strand.
TCTTTAAAATACACAATATCATCAGTTCCTTTGCTATGCAAGTGGTCGCCTATTTGACATGTCGGCCTCATCAAAAACATTTTCGCGCACTTCTGGGACGTGTACTTTTCTCGATACGAGAACACTGAATCGGGCAAGTTCATTTGTTCACAGGAAAGTGCTGTTCTCTTCATCTTTTTTTTTCGCGGATGTGATAAGCCAGAACACCGTCTTGTGCAGGCCCGCTGTAATTTTTCCTTCCTTCTGCAGTGTCGCCGCCGAGATGTCGAATCCTAAGGACAGCTACACCTTGCAACTGGGCATTAATGGAGACACTAAGAAGCCGTCACTGTACAAAAGGCCGTATGCTGCCATTAGAGACAAGTACAAGTGGTCTAAACCCGGCGACCACACCTTGGTCGCGTACGATGGGAAGAAGGGAGACTACATCTGCCTGCAGATGCGATTCTCCGTGCCACAATTCGACGCCAGAAACAACGTCACCAGCAAGAATCTGCTTCAGGTATGAAGGACGAAGGATGCTCGCGAACAAAATGCTATGGGCGTTTCCTCTATGTATTGATTCAACGGACTTTTAAGTCAAGTGCATTCTATCGTGTACCAGGGTGTGATCGATGCGATTAGTGTTAGTTGCGCCAATTGGCGATGTCGTATTTCGAAAATTTTAAACGCGAACTTGAACAAAGGCAGTGAAATAGTGTCGAAGGATCGGCGTCACATTTGTGTATATATACACAGGGTTCATTCTAAGCATAAAAATCTTTCCCTAAAAACTTTAATAGTTGTGCACTTGCTGTCTTCGCAGATTATTTCTAGACTAAGGCGGAAAAAATTCCCAACGTATTCACAACAGTGTACGCTTTTCAGGAATAATATCGGATTATTTTTATGCAATTACTGAAGCTGATTGGTGGCAGAATGCTTATATAATGAGTTACACGCAGATTACCTTTAATTACTATAACTCACATGAAGCAAAGCTTTCCTTAAAGATATTATGTGGCGTTTAAAGTCCCTGAACCACCATATATGATTATGAGAGACGCCGTAGAGGAGGGCTTCGGATATCTCGACAACCTGGGTTTTTAGGGGCAAAGCTCCTTATAGCGGCACCCGTTCGTCCCCCGTAGTTTGTAACAAGTTTAACATTTTGACCTCCAAGGTGGTGCCGGTGAGAGACTTCTTCTGTGCGTTGTTGAACAATAAAAAATAATGCTCAAGGTACATGTCAATAGCTGCTAATGGAGAATGAGAGACAGGAGCATTCGGCTTTTAGTTAACGCGCAGGCTGCGATCACCATTAGCAGCCATTGCCATGTACATTGAGCACTATCTGACAAGAAAGGGTTGCTACGTTATACTCGCTGGCTGTAACCTCCTTAGCTTTAGAAAGGTTTAGCAAGCGTTGAGCCGCAGTGCCATGAATACAATGAACTTGTATATACCATGAATGAACTCGAGGTGGTTAAAAATGGGAAGTAGATACGAAGCGCAAGCCGTAAGAAAATAAAAGCCGAATTCTCCGCCTCTCATTTCTCATTAGCAGCCATTGGCATGTACATTGAGCACTATCTGACTGAAAAAGTTTGCTACGTCGTACTCGCTGGGCGTAACCTCCTTGGTTTTCGAAAGGTTTAGCGAGCGTTCGGCCGCAGTGCCATGAATACAGTGAACCAGTATATACCATGAACTCGAGGTGGTTAAAGGTGGGAAGTGGACCCGAAGCGCAAGCCGTAAGAAAGTGTGCGTGTGCCACCTCTCGTTTAGTCCTTGGAATGTCCGCGGGATGGCGGTTTTTCTATATGGGGAATATATGATGAAAAGATGCGAGATGGTGGTACTTGGAGTGTTGAATAGATGGACAAACGGACACATAGACAGATGCATGGATGGACGCATGAACGGACGCAGTGGCAGCTGCATGGACGAATGCAGGGACTCTTTTGCTACATCTCGTTTTACGGGAGTAGGTATTATTATTTTTAACTGAGCTCTATTAAGGAATCATCATGCTTTTTACGATGGCGTGGGCAGGGTTTTGGCTTTATACTGTAGCTACTTTTCTTTCAGATTAAGGATACTGTGTGTGTATGGGCCAGCGCAAGCTAGACAGTCTAATGACTTTTTTAGAGACCTGGATGTGTTTTTTTCTTGACGGTCGTGATGTCATTTTGATTGGCGGCTTCAACTGCGTTCTAAATACGCGAACCGATGTGCAAGGTCCTGGCTGGGGCTGGTCTGCTTGGAATTCACGCGAGCTTCGTCGCCTTGTCCACCACTTTTCATTACTAGACGCGCACAATGTAGTGCACGGAAATACCTTTGTTTCGACATGACGACGTGGACGATCCTCCAGCAGGCTCGACCGGGCTTATATCCCACGAGCGTTAGAGGCGTTTGTCTCTGATTTATGCGTTCCGTCCTTCCCACCTTCTCCTGTGTACGTATCTGATCATCGGCCTATTGTCTTGAAGCTCGAAGTTCCATTTTCTTTTTCAGAAAAGCTATGGCGTCTTGATGTTCGCGTCCTGCAGGACGCGCGCTCAAGATCAGATTTGTCACGCGCAATACGTGTGTCGCTCACTGCGTCTAGTCCTGAAGATTGGGATGCGCTTAAAACACAGTGGCGCCTGCGCTGCGCAGTAGAGGGGCGTTCGCTTCGTCGACGCGCTTCCGAAGAGCTTGCTGATACCGCGATGAAGTTACGCATTGCTTTGCGCGCCGAGACGCCTTCTCCTCTGATGCGAGCGTGGCAGCGTGAACTGCGTGAACGCTTTCAGCGCTAGACTACTGCTTCGTCCCTGGCGGCAGCAGCATGGCGCTGTAGACACAACCCATGTGCACATCCCGAGGTGCTGCGCTACGCGAGACATTCCTTTTTTGGGCAATCAGAGCCACCTGTCTCTATGACAGCACAAATACCACCTGCGCAGCGGCTTCCTACGCGTGATCGATCTGTTTTCTTGGCGCATTTTGAAGCAATGTCGTGTTCGGCCATGCGGACTAACTGTGATGAAACACCGCCAATGCTTAGAAGTTTGCCCCGTATTCCTCAAGAAGCTGCGGATTGCCTGCACATCCCTCCGTCGGCTGAAGAGGTAAAGGCGGCACTGAAATCTATGAAACGTGGAACGGCCCCAGGGCCAGACGGTTTTCCTGTTGAGTTTTACTTGACATTTTGGGATGAGATTGGTGCTACATTTACCGCGGTAATCCGGCGATGCTACGAGGACGGTGTCTTTCCATCAAATTTTCGAGATGGACGCATTGTGCTTATTCCAAAGGGTGATGCTTCCTCTGTTAATCCTGAAGATTGGAGACCTATCACGCTCCTCAACGTTGACTATAAGATATTCGCGGCGGTAGCCGTTCAACGTTTGAGGGGTCTGTTGAACACCCTAGTAGGCCATCACCAGACTTCATCAGTGCTTGGACGAGAAATACACAGCTTGTCATATACCACACGGGATATCATAGCTTATACTTTGTCGCGATCTGCGCGTGGTATCCTTGTGTCTTTGGACCAGGAAAAAGCGTTTGACCGACTAGAGCACGCGTATATCTTTAATGTGCTTACAGCCTTCGGCTTTTCTCATTTGTTTGTGGAAAGGATTAAAAATACGTACACTGGTCTGAAAAGCACACTAGTTCTGGATGGTTGGAAAAGTACCGCCTTTTCCACAACACGTGGGGTCCGTCAGGGATGTCCATTGTCTCCTGTGCTATTTGTCCTCAGCCTTGAGCCATGTATGCGTGCTCTTGACGCGGATTGACGTGTCCGGAGTTTTGCGTTTCCTGGTAGCAGTGTCGTGAAAGTCGCAGCTTTCGCTGATGATATAACCTTGTACCTTTCAGATGAAGATAGCCTTTCAAGCAGCCTTCATGTATTTTCCCAGTATGGCGACATTTCAGGTGCAGCGTTGAACATCTCCAAATCCCGGTATTTCTTCATTGGCTCTCCAAACTCCAGGCTTAGCGCCAGTGTTCCCATTCAGCCGGCCGCGTCCCTTCGTATTTTAGGTATTTTATACAACCACTACGGCATTTGCGAATCTGTTTGGTTAAACACTCTCGAGGAAGTAAGACTGAAAATTCAGGATGCACGGGATTTTGACTTCCCGCTTCTTGAGCAGAGGTACCTTTGGATTGGATTGGATAAACTTTTATTTGGTCCTCCAAAACACAGATCACTGTGTTGCGGGCAGCTCCCATGTGGGGACTGAGATGCCAAGCTCCTCAGCCGCCTCGCGGGCTTGGTGGACAGCCCAGAGCTGATCTGCCAAGGACGAGCTGCGGATTGCCGCCTCCCATCTGGCAGAGGTGATGTGCGATAAATGAGCGAATTCGGTGCACTGCCAGAGCATGTGTTCTAATGAAGCTATTTCCCCAGAATGTGGACAAAGATTACTTTGGTATAGGTCAGGGTACATGATGTGTAACATTTTCAAAGTAGGGTACATCCGCGTTTGCAAAAGCCTTAATGTAAGTGCTTGGGGCCGGGTTAGATTTTTGTGAGGTGGGGGGAAAATCCTTCTAGACAGGTAGAAATGTTTAGTGAGCTCGTTATATGTTGTAAGAATTTCCCGGTTATCCCCTTCACCGGTAGAACGCATCCCCGGGGAGGCGCGGTTGGAGAGTTCTCGCGCCGCCTCGTGTGCTACTTCGTTGAGATTGGGAGGGGAATCGTTGATTTGTCCAAGGTGAGCTGGGAACCAACTCAGAAGATGATGTGTTATGCTCTTGCCTTGCAGTATTTTTAGCGTTTGTTCACAGACCGTCCCCTTGGCGAACGCCCGTAGTGCTGCCATGGAATCACTGTAGACGACTTCAATGTTATCCATCTTGAGTGCTAAGGCGATGGCCACTTGTTCCGCAATGATTGGGTCTTTCGTCCTGACCGTCGCTGAGTTGACGACATGGCCAGCCCCATCGACTACCACTGCCACAAACGCTTTCCCATTGGCGTAGGAAGCCGCGTCAACAAATACGACCCCTCGTTCATTGTTTGAGACTTGACGAAGTATAGTCCTGACCCTCGCTACTCTTCTTCCGACGTTGTGTTCTGGATGCATGTTTCTCGGTATAGGAGATACCGTGATAGTCTCCCTGATGTTGTCAGGGATATCATTGTAATTGCGTCTGATTGCTATTGGGTGTTGGCCGGAGGTACCTTGCGCAGACTGTATTTTCCGGTCGCATTTGGTACCTTTCTCACGTCGTGCAACCATCTTTACGTATCGTGCGATCACTGCAGTCTGCTTTGTGTTCCTTTTTTTGGTCAGGCGGCACTGAGTTGGTCTCTCGTGCGGCACTGGAACAGCAGCGTGCTCAAGGAGGCTTTGCTTACCCTTCAGTGTCCATACGCTGTCGGCTGCTAACACTGCGTTTCCTCTTGAGCCTAGTGCAAGGGGAGGAATCTCCCGCACGAACGCTTGCATATTACTTTCTGGGTACTCACCTTCGCCATTTGATGCCTATTGTGGAACTTAACAGGGGGCCACAGTCAATAACACTTCCTGCGTTTTATGCAACAACTGTTGCATTTTTTCGCCATGTCAAGTCGAGCTGTCCTGGCATAGATGTTTTGAACAACCACATAGTTGAGACAACTGCTGCTTTGTTGCTTCCGTTGGTCCCGCCAGCCCGCCGTGCTCGCTCTAGACGGGTGTCTTGGAGCTCCTTAACGGCTTCTTTTCTGCCTGGACACCTTCGGGACTTCATGTGGCGCCTGGGATGGGGTGTACTTCCCACTCTCAACCGCCTCGAAAGGTGGAGAATAGTCCAGTCAGCAACATGTTCGAACGGCTCCCTTCGGGAAACAAATCAGCATTTTCTGAGGCATTGTATCATTGCTCGCGTTTTTTGGAGAGCTGTACATGCCGGATTTCACTGCCTCAGAGTAAATCGCTTCGTTTCTTCTGGGCGTTGTTCGCGAGGCCGCTTCGCTTGTCTTCTCATTGTTGCCGGCGCTTTCTGCCTCTGGCGCAACCGCTGCGAGGCGGTTGCAGCGGGCCGCCGCCGCCACGCGCTCTACCCGATCCTAGAACGATTGTACTCGGAGCTGCTGTCTGTTTTGTCGGAGGAGCTCTCTTCCTCGGTGAAGAGGAATTTCTTCGGCACTGGTCTTGCCCTTTTGTGTCGGTCTATGACGGACGAGTGAAACTTGTCTTTCGGCCGGCCTGGTATTAGTTGGCTGATCTGTCGATGTGCCGGCAGAAATGGCATTACAACATGTAAATATGCAAAATGTACATATTTATGTTTTATTTGTCTTTTGTTTACCTTGAAGTATTTTGTGGTTGTGTTTGTGTGAACCATCGAATGTACATGTTCTTTCAACGTCATCTCATATACATGTTTATGTAAATGACGTCTGTCTTGTCATCATCGTTACAGTATGTCTAAGACGGAAATGTTCTGTTGAGTGTTATTGACGTTTGCGGCAATAAATTTTTTCTAAACAGCTTTCGCGTAGGGTATGACAACGTGAATCTTTAGTTTTTGGGCTACAGACGCAGCTCTGTAGAAGTGAGCCTTCATATAACGCAAAGTATAACAAAATTCAGTATAACAAATTTTTCGCTATAAAAATGATCTAATTCTGCCTAACACGGCATCCGGCAACGTGACGGATTTTGATCCTGAGTATAACGAAGCCTGTTATTTGTGATATATAGGAGGTCTTGAGCCTATGCCGGAGGATGACCAGGACAAGAAATTGACGTTTCTGCTGTGCCCAGTGGTAAGGGAGCTTAGTACGATTCTATGAGCGCGAACTTTGTGTGAGTTCAGGGGTGATATTCAGCCGCCGTGAAAAGAACTTTAGCGGTGGTCAGATTTGAGTTTGAAGAAAACTTATTTTTTACGCATTATTAGGAGAATTTCGTGCTGCTTTTAATGTTGCAAAACTCTTCAGCGTTTGCCTTCCATTGAAAAATCATTCGATGGCTATTTATACGTAGCCTAAAATAGGTGCATTTGCAATTGAAAAAAAATAATCATGGTGGAGTGAACTGCCAATTTTCCTCACTTGGTTATCGAGGTATATACATAAGTACTGCGTCACCATAGCACAATGCCACTCTGTGAACAGGTGAATATCATCAACGGTTGTGCACTTGGATGGCTGTTACGTACGGCCCATTTTCAAGATGGCACTGCTGCTTGCCGTGCTCTCCTTTCTTTTAGTGGTGGACGCAGCACGTTTTAGGTACTGTACTAAGATAAAAATGTTATTACACTTTCATTTTAATCAAATTGCGCAGGTTGTTCCATAGTTTTATCATTCTTTTTTTTTCATTTCACTCAAATTGACGTTATGCGCATTTTGTATATCCATAGCCCACTTCATGGCAGAGGTTCTATACCAAAAGACTACTAGCCCTTGCTATCACCGCTGTCTGACCCTTTGTGTTGTATGGTCAGCTTGCGTCCATGTTTGCGCGCTCTACTTCATTCATGGTGAATTCCGTCAACTAAGCTTCACCTTCTGTCAATTTAGGCTGCCTTGATTTGACTCAAAATACACGAGAAAGTGCTACCTTTGTGTTTCAGTTCTTCTTTAACGGAAAGCAGATATCGGTGGACCAGTCCTTCAAGACAGATGCCGATCTGAGAGATGTACTGAGCCGAATGTCCTACCATGGCACTTACTTCACAAACGTAGAGTGCACCGAACACCACTTGGAATACTCTGGCATCGTGGATGGCCTGCCGCGGGACACATCTAAAGAATATGTGAGTGCTTGACCGGTTATTGATTTGTTTCCAATGTTGGGTACATCGTTAAAAGGCAGTGGCAAGCATCAATGAGATCACAGAGTTGATAGCGTCATAACATGTGCAGTCAATCAGTCCTTTGTTTAACACTACCACCAACTATATTTTCCCTTCCCATCGGAGGCAATGGGCGACCACGCATAGGTAATATGAGAGATGCATACTGTGCCTTCAATTGTTACTCACAGCAACAAGCTCCTTGAAAACAGAGACAGCTCTGAGAAGACGTGAGGCTGAGCGAATGCTAAAAATATCTTTTATTTCAAAGGTGCATTCTATTTCTTTCATATCGCACCAGCTAGCACTGACATTAAGATTCAGTATAAGCATAGGCGTATCAACCGGGGGTGCAAGCGGGGCTCGAGTGTGCCCACTGAGAAACGTTGGAGGGGAGGAAGGGCTGAACCTCACCCCCCCCTCCCCCGCACTTTCGACAGTGGTCAATCTTGCCTGCACGCTGGAGAAACCAACAAGCAAGGGGTAGTTTTCCATCACAACAGTAATCACTCAATTATGTTTTTACGAGAGAACGAAATTGTTACGAGGCTATGTTACAACATAGTGAAAATTTGCGAACATTGCCGCTTTGATAATTTTCATTGCATATACATCGGCTAACGAGTGAGTAGATTTGCCCGCTCCATCACTCGCGAAAGAGTTGGTACACCACTGAGTATAAGTTTAATTTTGGTGACTATGACTACAGGAACCAATATATTCCCATTTGCGGAAGGTTCAGGCGGGAAAGCATTCAAAGTGGTCACTAGTGCATGAGTGACGGAGCCACCACGCAGAGTTTCCAATGAAACTTCGCATTTCATACGTGAGCATGAGAGAAGCTGCTCAAAGCGTGTCGTGTTTTCAGGCTTCATAAAGAACATAGGCCACCTGTATTGCGATAGCAATTATCTGGACACTCTCGGCTGGATTTTTCTGCTGGTGTCGCCCTCATTCACTGTACACTCTTAGTCAAATCTTGGCTAGAATACACGCCAGTAGGCAGAAAATCAAGTTAAATTATAACCGCTTATAATTAGTTAGTTACGCGGCTCCGTAGCCAAGTACCAGAGTAACCGGCCCCATTCGAAGTGGCCTTCAGAATGGCGGGACAAGCATTAGCCGCGATTTTAAGTCAATTTTTTCCTGCGTACGGCGTGTGATTACGCGTGACATTTCCATAGGTGGCCTGACCCTGATTTTGTTGCGTAAAAGAAAACATTATTTTACGCATTCGACAGCAGTTTTTCGCCGAACACCTATAGTTCACCGAACACCCACGAGCGGCGCTATGTGCCGGCGACCACGCATTCAGAGTGTCCTATTTCAATCCGTGAGTACTGTACTAACAACCCTCATAGCAGGTCGGTTGGTCTGTTATGAAAACATTCATGCAAATCATTCCTTGATATGACTTATGGGCGATGTGTAGAATTTCAGCTGTCCCCACGCGGCCGGTTTGCGCAGGTTGGGTAAACTAGCCATTGTCTAAAAGCGCACAATCACAATATCGATGCACGATTGGAAACACAGAAAGACTACGGAACAAAATATAGAAACATGAATCATGACCAACAGACGCTTGCGCATGAAAGGCACAAGCAGTCAGTTTGATTTCACAAATGTGAACAAAAAGACATCACGCCATAGGCGCAAAACCTGCTCAACCAGCTTGAAGGAAAGCGCTCGGAAGTAAAAAAAAAGGGACATATGCATGGGAATATAAATCAGGCAACTAGCACGGTCTTATTGTGTATGCAGATGTAGTGCACAGTTTGCCACATCACGTTCTATCACACGTTTGTTTGCAGGTGAGCTGGAAGGGCATTGTGCTGTGTTATATGAGTGTAGGTGGGTCAGCTGTCATAACTGGCAAATACAAAGCAGTAAAGCCAGCGTTCAAAGGGTGAGTCGACATTGTCACCCATTTGTAGCGTTAGCCTGCAATGTGTGAAAGCATACTCATCTCAGTGACTGGGATAGAGGGTAGACCATTGTCACCATGTTGCTCCGGGCAACACCACCTGAAGTAGCGCGTTGTTGACAAGTGAGGCTGCTACAGTAGGCTCATCTTCCCCCATGAAAGGCCCAGGTTGTCTGTGCTCTTAAAAAGCGTATAGTAACTAGCACGGGACTTCAAAGTAATATTGCGGGAGCACTAGCAGTTGAACCTGTGGATCCTCACTGTGCTAACAAGCTACCACCGCAGCCCCGCCGCGGTGGTCTAGTGGCTAAGGTACTCAGCTGCTGACCCGCAGTGTGCGGGTTCAAATCCCGGCTGCGGCGGCTGCATTTCCGATGGAGGCGGAAATGTTGTAGGCCCGTGTGCTCAGATTTGGGTGCACGTTAAAGAACCCCAGGTGGTCTAAATTTCCGGAGCCCTCCACTACGGCGTCTCTCATAATCATATAGTGGTTTTGGGACGTTAAACCACACATATCAATCTATCAAGCTACCACCGCATTACCGCCATTACCACAGAAGAATTAGTGGCTAGCTCCATCCTACCGTCTCCGAAACCTGCTATCACACAACTACGTCTTTTCACAAACGTCATATGCTGACACGTTATGCAACAACTTCCGTAAATGCTGGGATCAGCTTCTCTTTAATTCTCTGGTGTTAGTAAGCTCTAAAACGATGTGAATATTCGCGGAGAATTTTGATCCTCACCAATGCAAATCACTGTTTGATGTCGTCAGCCCATTTCTCATAAGAACGATTTGGAAAGCTTCGGAAGCACACATTGATTTCTGTCGAGTCATGACAATAAATTTTAACCACGTCACAAAAAAACCTTATTACAACAAGTTATAACTATTATTAGCTGTATAATGTTACCTGTGTGTATACATACAGTTAGCGCTTTGTAGCCCTGACCTGTCGCACTATTCTATGTGTCTAATAATGTTATGTCAAAAGATGTGATTCCGTCAGAAATTGTACAGAATTTACATACTAGATATCGCCTTCACTAAGTAAAGAAGGTGCAAAAGAAATCGTAAAATTACGTCTTTAAATAATGCCAAGGAGGATCATACCAATCACCTTATCTGATACTACAGCTTCAGACTGAACGGAATGTCAAGCGATGAAAGAAAATTCAAAAAAAAGAATGACTGGGTCACCCACTTTTTCACCTTGTTTGGTTCAAATTGTGCAATGGGTAAATATGAGATGGATGATGAGAAAAATGTAGATTTATTTCACCGCCATTCGTTGCATTATTATCATTTGTTTTCATTGTTATGTTGGCGCACAAAAACTACAAATAAATCGCAGCCTAGTCTTTCTTCCGGTTCAGTGTAGAAATTACAATGTAAGGAAAAACATATTGATGTCTACCCTGCCTGCAAGATGGCATATATCAATGAACACGCACGCTTAAAAGCAGAGTGCCTAATGCCTGTATTATTCTTAATGGTATGCCTCATTCCAGATAATTTACGGCTTAAAACACCAATGTATTTGTGAGACCTGTCGCAGAGGAGGGCTCCGTGATTTTAGTTTTCGTTGTCCTTTTATGGCAGATTGACGTCGCAGAATGCATGGGCATCTATAGCATTTCGTCTTCATTGATGTGCGGCAGCCACCAAAAAGATAGACCTAAGCCACGACAACCCCGCCGCTGGGGCATAGTGGCTAAGGCACTCGGCTGCTGACCAGCAGGTCGCGGGATTTATTTCCTGGCTGCGGCGGCTGCATTTTCGATTGAGGTGGAAGTGCTTTAGGCCCGTCTGCTCAGATTTGGATGCACGTTAGAGACGACAGAGAAGCCCAGGTGGTCGAAATTTCCCGAGTACTTCACTAAATCGCCTCTCATAATCATGTGGTGGTTTTGGGACACTAAACCGAACATATCAATCAATATCATCGAAGCCGCGACTTTCACGTCAGCAGCCGGGAAAGGCAGGCACTGCACTATTGAGGGGAACGACTATCTTTCAGCGATGGTGGCGTGGAACCGAGAATCGCCAGGCCTGCGCGGAACGCGCAGCGCAGTCACGACGAAAGCTGGAACAGCGGCCTTTAAAAGCCTTTTTTGAACACTTTGGGTATTTATTGCAAGCACACTCGCAGGGAACCGACCCACTATGCCAATAATCACTGCGTAACAGGCAGGCATTCAATATGCCATCCTTCGTCAATCTTCGAAGAAGCGTTGTAACAGCTGCCTGCTTGCAAAGAACTTAGTGCTCTTGTTTTATTCTGTGACTGATGAAGATGAGGAGTTATGCCAGAAACACCTGTTATCCCCACGATTTCCCACAGCGGGAATGCACCACAGGTATTAGGTTAATAATATCAAGCTTTTGTAAAGCGTTATAGCATTCGACGACCGGTCCCTCTCGTTTTGCGATTCGCATTATGCGAGTCCTCGTTGTTACTTTGCTGTTCTAAAGTGCTTCGTTTTTAATATTATTGCGATTCCTTTCCTGCACATCAAGCTTGCCTAAAGCCAGTTTTGAAAAGACTTCCAAGCGCCGACGTGGTTCAGTGGGAGATTACTGGCCTGGCACGCAGGCGACTTGTGTTTTAGTCCATATATGTGTCCTTGGCGTTTTGAAGATGATGGTCTTTCTTGAGGACCTTCGACGCAAAATTTTTGGTCTGTCTGTCTGCCTGTTGGTGGACTTGTCTGTTTGTCTGCCGAAACGATACTCGAAACGGCCAAAATCCAACCCCGTCCGCGGCGCACACAAATATTGCTCAAGTTTCATGGTTCATGCTCGAGCGATTGTCGATCAAAAATTGGCCTCGTGTCTGCATGTTACGCTACAAATGCAGTCGAAAGACGATAGTTCTGCGTCGGAAGAGAGTGAACAAAACGTTTATTTGACGTTCTGCGCAAGAAAATCAGTGAATGGTATTCTGGAGGCGCTGTGTTAGAGGGCCTCGATTGTGCAGTGGAGGCAAACGAGCGCATCCAGTCACGTAACACGTGGGACATGAGCGCTATCTGGCAGATATCATGCAAAACGATGCGCGTGGCGTGCGTACCCGTCTAGGAGGCGACAAGGCGTAGAACGCAAGGCGATGGGCAGCTGCCACCACCGAGTCGTCTTAGCAAAGCGTTGGAAGCACATGCCTTTTCGGGCAAGCATTGCATCGTCAGCGTAGCGTAAGAAGCGCTATGGTCCTTAGAATTACTTGTGAATGCCTTTTCTAGTAAGAGACGCACATGCAGAATATATACGTGTTATGGTGCCCCAGACATGCACCATAATTGCTTTTAAATGCGAAGCATTTTTTAGCGAACTTCGGCGACTTTGAGCGTATCCATCTATCTATCTATCTATCTAGCCACCTACGACATTTTGCTGTCCTGGACATTTCGATAATCGTATCGATACTAAACTTGCTATGGCATAGCATGACTGTATGAAGAACATATTTCACTAGTCATAATATGAATACCATTGTATGTATGTCACGAATGTCATGATTTACATTTCATGGTCCTGCAGCTCTTGCGGTGGTTTCGTTCACCAGGCATGTTGCAAAACTGGCATAGTATGACATGATTGCATGGCGAACACAAGTGACAGACCCTAATGTGAAAATCATGACATGCCTGTCATGTAACAACATGACTACATGCCACGCTCATGAGGTGAGCGTGGCAACCGTCGGGCCACCCCGACAGTTGCTGATCGCCCCAGGCGTCAGGTAGCGTCGCTGTGCCCAGCGTGCGCGCGCGTCAACGCTACATTGGAGTATATTGGGCCCTTCATGATGCGCTCGCGGCCGTTTTGCTAGTTCCACATATACCAAATTTTGTGTTATGTGACGTCAATGTATGACAAAATATACGACTTGTGCAAACATGACAATCCTGACACGCCTGTCATGTAAGAACATGAGAACTTATCAGGCTCAAACGATGCTCATGGCCATTTCGCTAGTAGCTACACATATACTAAATTTGGTATCGCGTGACGTGAATAGATGACGAAGGTAAACGACACATGCAAATATGATAATCATGACACGGAAGTTATGCACGTCACCATTTACCTCCACCTCGTAACGTTGTGCTGATTTTCAAGTGACATATCAACATTTCTAATTCGTGCTTGGCATATCATCGATTCCCACTGCACGTGGGATCTGCCAATTTTGACTCTGTTTTTATTACATTAATATAAAGATGATTACTTTTCAGTCATTTTCTTATAGGTGCAAGCAGTTTGACGTTTTAGAACATAAGTCGCTGTGAAAATCATGCTGGTATCGTCTGCCTAAATTACGCTCTTAGCCGTTGGGAGAACACTTACTAAGGCATTGGCGTACAGACCCAATATGCTCCCCTGAGGGATGCCTGCTATTACAGATTTTAGCTCCGAATGATTCTTGGCTATGGCTACGAACTGGCATCAGTGTTGAAGGTAGAATGTAATTAAAGATTGAACTTCACCCCTAATATCTTAGCGATGGACTTTTTAAGCAATACATTATGACCTATAGTATATATGGCGCACCCTGTCGTTTATGTCTTTTTCTCTAAAAAAAAGGTACAGAAGCAAGATTAGTGAGAGCACTGAGTGCGTTTATTTTGTATTTAAAAATCTGCACCATCGTCAATTCTAAAAAGTGTGACACGCGAACAGTGAGAGATGCCAGTACAGATTACAGTGAAAATGGAGATCGTTGCTCCGAACCACGGGCTGTTGTCAACACGGTACGATATAACATAAACAATACAGCAATGCACATCACACATTACAGGAGCACTCCAGTGAACGCGAAATGACAAATGACGTTTAAAACAGCAGAAAGCATAGCGGGATTCTTTGTCTAACAACACACTGAACTTGCTAACAAAATGTGACCATATTAAAAATTTCACCTAACTGTAGACGCCTCGGACAACCGAGATACAACCAATTTTTTCGCGTCATCCTCGTCAAACTGCAAGAGTTCTTTAACCTTGTCAATGAGTGCTGGGCTCTTCGAGACGCATAGCAGCGCCTTCATGCACCGTCTCTGGTCCGTATTCCAAGCCACATAGTGCGCGGCGCACGTGACGTAGCCCACATTACGACTCATAATGGCTTCGACGTTGGCTCTTCTCAAGACTTCGCTATAGTCACCGCCACAGTTAGGAAGGCGAATACGCAACAGGGTTTGATTGGTCTCGAAACCGGCGGCAAAGAGTCGCAACAACTCCTCATTCTCCGAACTGTCCGACGAAGATACGTCGAGCTGGTCAATCGTCTCGTTGGAGAACACCGCCTGGGCCAGGAAGCAAAGGTTGACCTCACCAAAGTGTACACGATTAATGCTCACAGCTCGTAGGCCCTGGTTGGAGAAGGCAACGTCCAGAAGTAGGCTGTGGGGTTCGTTTTCTACCCTAAGAGAGTCGTGAAGGTGCGGATCATGGCAGCCTCCCAGTTCGAGCTCCCTCAGCCGAGTGGCAGCTTTTATGTAGCTACACAACGACCTCATGGTAGGAACGTCGTCAAGAACTTCTTGGGAGAGGAAGATACCTAGCGTATTTAGATTGTGGAAGCAAGACATGAACTGTACGCTCTTGCAAAACAAGTCCATGCTCCGATCAATGTATGAACTCACGACAATGTGGTTAATTTGCTCCCGGCAGTCTTCGGGCAAAGTGAGCGTCACCGGACTGATCACGTACTCGTTCTTCATGTGGACCTTTTCGCCCACTCCTGCATCACGAATCGTGCGACATACTCGCGGTAGTGCGCTTAGATACACACCGCTAACCACAATGGTCTTGAGGGACTCGATGACAGCAGCGGCGAAAAAAAGCACCGTGTAGTCGTCTGGCTTCCAGCCCTCGAGGTTGATTGAGAGTGACACAAGCGTGACCTGCGTCATATCGTCGAATGGCGCCAGCCAGGCATGGACTGGTACAGTAGAGGAGGTCCCTGGTTGGTCCCAGTCCGTCACATAGTCATCACTCTTGGCTGAACCATCCGATGTCCACCTGCAGTCACCGATGTCAAGTTCTCGCAGCGGTCCGCCATGTTGGGCCACGAGTCGGGACAGCGCACATGCGCAGTTGCCATCCAGGAGAAAGCCAGAAAGCTTCAGCGTCTGCAAGTTGCCGCTTTTTGCCAGCACCACCAACACATGTTCAATCTCTTTATACATCTCCACAGGCTCCCAGTGGGTCACGCCTAAGGTCAGATGCCGCAGCGAAGCCTTAGAGGCGAGATAACTGCATAACTTTGGCACGTCAGCCAAGTTTTTACACCACAAAACGCTGCTGTGCAAAGATAGCTCAACGAGTGCGTTATTCGCCCGCAGTGCGTCCAGCAGGAGCTCGGTGGTTTGTTCGTTGAAATGAAGCCCCTGAATGGACAAGGTCGACAGACGTGCCTCGTACAGCAGAGAGCAAAGCAAATCCGTCAGGCCAGGCCCCACTTCTCCGACAGCAGTGATATCCAGCCGTTGCAGTTGCGTCGCTGCGCCAATTGCCGCGAACAAGTCCTCCTGGATGAATCTGAAGGAGAGCAGTAGGGGTACAGTGTTAAGAGGAAGCATTTCTTCTGCATGCAAAGCGCTTGAAATTCAAGTCACACACGCAATGACTTGCGTGAAAAGGGGTCAGGTGTTTAGAAACAAGAACATGCCATGCTACTATTTTAGAAACAGCACCCAGAACTTCGCGACTGGAAGAAGTCAAACCAGAACAGGTCATGCTGCAGAGCGTTCTTATTAAGCTTGCCGACACGAACGCTCTGAATACGCAGCGCGTGAGCCCTGCGTACGCAGGACTTAAGCGCTGACAGTTTCTGCGGCAATATGTAATGAATCTTACGTTGATAACTGCGAGTAGGCTAGGCTTCAAAAAAGAGTTGCCCGAACACGGACCTACGCTCAGAACTATCATTCGAGCCATATCGTAATCTTCGGAAGTCTTTTCTTTAAAGCTGTGTGCCTTCCACTTACTGTTCTCATTTAGTTTAGACAACTGAATCACCTAATGCGTGCTCACGGTGAATCCTTAACCATACGACAACATGGTCCCGTTCAGACAGCCAAAACTGCGCTTGCACAGAAAGGTATCAAACTATGTCGCTGGGCTAGGTGCTTCATAGCGGCCAACTGCAAACGCAAGTTAGATACGACATGCACAACAGCACACACAGCACAGCTCAAGTGATGCAAGGTCTTTAGGGAGTTTTGGAATACCGTTTGCAAGTGCTGCGGGCGTTGCGGGCGCCATATGAGCATTAGAATAGCGTTTGCTCTGCTGCGAACCGCAACGCACAATCGCAGCACACCGTGGCCTCGAAACCAGCGCTTGCGGGCCACATGCGGGCTGCCATTACTACACGCAATTTCGGATTTGGTGCGTGCGGTCCGCGAACGCCAACTCGCGTTACGACGCACGCGCAGTGGCAGCGACCGCACCGCAAGGGCGCGCGGTGCGCTATTCTAAAACTCCCTATTATCTCAGACTTGTTGCGTGTCAGTCTCAGATCAGACACGTAATCGCGCTGTCTTCAAAAACACATTTCAGTTTGAACACATCAAACTCAATAATAACCGCCTTATTTCTTGGATCACCAGTTTCCTTCATTATCGCTCACAATTTGCTTCTTTTAATTCAGTAGAGTCATCCCTTGTTGACGTCACGTCAAGTGTTCCGCAGGGATCAATGCTTGCCCGCTATTGTTCCTCATATAGAATTAATTTCATCTAAAATAAGACTATGCTGACGATTGCGTATTGTACGAATCCATAAATTCAGTGGAAGATCATATTTCACAATCGCTCATTTCTGTCAGCGCTTGGTGCAAAACGTGGCAAATGAACGTCAACTGTATTGAAACAGTCGTCCTATCATTTGCCAATGGGCGGAGTTCGTTTTTATTTCATTATCATCTGGATGGTACGCAACTTAAAAGAGTGTCACAATATAAATATATATATAGGTGTGATTCTTACAAAAAAATCTGTCCTGGACTAACCACCTTGAATACATCGGTGGAAAAGCTCTATAACAATTTGTTTATTTGCACCGTGCTTGGCTAAATCACCCCCCGCGATAGCAAACTACTCCTGCAAAATAAGTTTATTCAGCCTACCTTAGAATACGCACCTGTAGTTTGGTACCCTCATAAACAAGGTGACCTAAAAATTCTTAACAGCGTTCAACGTTAAGTCATCGATTTCTTATACCGTGACTATAGCCACAACGTTTCACCCTCTTAGGCCCTGCAATCACTAAACATTGTATCGTTCCATTCTCGTTACAGTATACCTAATCTTTAAAACTATTATATACGGTTATCAACTCCTCCATTGGCATCCTTGGCGGTAACAACAGATTTTATAGATGTAGCTTGCACCCACAGCTCCCACAACTTGAACTTAAAGTGTTTACTTGCTCGTACAAACACAATCAAATTTACTTGTTTTTTTTTCATGTACTATAGAACTCTCGAATTCCCTACCGGAGAGGATTGGCTCACTGCCATTGAAATATTTCATTGATGCCACTACTAACCACTCCGAATATATGCATGTTCTTGTTTGTAATATGCAAAGTGTTGCTTTTCTGCATATTGCTCTCATGTCTTCCAGTTTTATATTATTGGTTTGGCTCTGTTGTTTCCGTCCTGCATTAATCATCCTCTCCTGCTATAGCTCTGTACTTGGGCTGCAGTATAGTCAAATAAATGAAATAAATAAATTTCTATTACTACGCACTGCAGGCCTTTCCTGCGTGCCAATGCTTACCAGTGTTCCAATATAGAGCAACAGTGGTAATTCGAAAGTGACTGAACATACGTAATCGCATCATGTCAGTAAAAAAAAACTTCTGTGTCGGTTGCATTTCTATGATGCAGAGCTGCAGAGAAAAAAAAATTGAATTGATGCTCTAATATAAAAGCGGGACATATTTGTTGTTGTGGTATGTGGTGCTCTTGTGCGAGCTGGCTATCCGAAACATATTACTGGAGC
The DNA here is from genome assembly GCF_043290135.1 of Rhipicephalus microplus. Taxonomy (NCBI): domain Eukaryota; kingdom Metazoa; phylum Arthropoda; class Arachnida; order Ixodida; family Ixodidae; genus Rhipicephalus; species Rhipicephalus microplus. Next base: position 51,151,471 of record NC_134706.1, read on the forward strand.
GTATCATTGGTCTAATATATAATCTGTGACATGGAAAATTTAATCCAACTTGCCAATACCTCGTCCAAACACACACATGCCATCACGATGCACGTTTATGGATCGTGGTCTTCAGACGCGCATGTTTATCTGTCGTGAGTATGTACGCGTATAGTTGGCGGAGTGGCCAGCTGAGCCTCGTTTTCACGATGTTCTGTCGACGTGAAATGGAACGAGAACAGCGCAGCGCTGTTATCAAGCGTTAGCAAAGCTACGTTCAGAGCAGTCGAGTCATCCCCTATGACAGGACCGCAAATCAGGCTAGGCTTCACATGCGCCCACCTTTTACAGTCCGATATTCAAGCCTGTTCTTTAGTTCTGTTATTCGAAATAAAGCAAAATGGCATGTATAAAAGAATACAAAATTGGACAACCAAATTCACTCGGTGTGGTCCGGCGGGCAGCCATTATCCGCACAACGTAACAATAAAAAGCAAAAAAAAAAGATTCCCTGCCACGGTATCGCGCAACGCTGTAGAACTAGATGTGCATTAAAAGTGCAATAGGCAAAAATGGTGTCTATTTGCCACCATCACTGCACCCATCACAGTGTGGTGAAACACTCAGATGCGGCTACGGGTAACTAATCGCCGGCGTTGAAAATGACACATTAAGAGTCAACATGCAGAGCTGTCCTTGAAATACTGTACAAGAACGTAAGTTATCCTGCGGTATACTGTAACCTTTCGCTATAAATTGTGTTCGTAGGCAAAAATGCAACAGACATAAGACGCCCCAATGATTTCGTCAATACCCACGCTTACCTGTAGTCGTTGAATGTACTGGCGAGGCTTAGCGAGCGCAAGCTGTTGTTTTGTTGGAGCGTCCAGATGACTCGGTCTCGGCACTCTCCCAGCCCGCTTCCTTCGACCAGGGCGTCGTCGAGATCGAGGCCTACGACACACCGGTGCTGGGATAAGAGGGAGTAGAACAAGAGTCTGGCGTCCCGGCTGCGAAGTTCCTGTTGGTCTCCTTCGTGGGCCACGCGTACCAGCGAGACTTCTCCGGGAACCGTAATCTCTCGAAGCTGAAAACCAGAATAGCCGAGGACCTGGTTCCAGATGGCCAGCTGTTCCATTAGTTGACAGCATTCGTTTGGTGTTTCGTGATCCATGCCACATAGCGCAGCGCACGGAATGAATACTTCCAGTCCTGGAAAACGAGAACGGATGTCACGGCAATCGCTATCCAGGGAATCGTGGTCATCGGTTTTCTGGTCGGCCATTCTTCTCGCTTTCGTCGTGGGTGTTGCACCCTTCGACGGCGATCGAGCAATAAAACCACTTTGTGTCATGTCAAGACCTTATATACCGGAAAAAAAAAGAAAACCTGCTGTTCCTCCGTATGCTTGGAAGCAAGAAATGTAGTCTCTCTAGATAAGATGTTCGCGATTGAAACGTATAACACACATGTTATCACAGCATAACGTGAGCCATCATAGCCGAGCGTCTTTGTTTTCTTTTTTCTTGTCCGCATCAGTAGAATAGATGGCTCTCACTGACGTCAGTGAAACGCCACGTCAGAGCACGAACTTGATGGCACGCGAAACTTCAGTGATGCAAGTTAGTGTTATCAGTACACGACATCTTGCTTTATTCGCTATTCGTGTACGGAGGCCCATAAAGTTCGAGCGACGTCTCTATAAGACTGAAGCGAGTTAATCACCGCGTGATTATGCTGACTCGACGTCACGTAAGCCGCCACGTTACAGGCATCTTGTGCATCGATGACCTCACATTTAAGCTATCAATGGTAGGCCCGTGTGCTCAGATTTGGGTGCACGGTAAAGAACCCCAGGTGGTCGAAATTTAATTTCCGGAGCCCTCCACTACGGCGTCTCTCATAATCATATGGTGGTTTTGGGATGTTAAAACCCCACATATCAATCAATCAAGCTATCAATGGTGGGCTCGCCTGCGGAGCTCAGGTTTCGGTGCTACTGGCCAGTGTATCGCACGATGTCAGCGCACGTAAACGTGTTACTGCGGCATGCAGTAATGAAAATTCTTAGGATTTACTGTCCCGAAACCGTGACATAATTATGAGAGACATCGTTGTGAAGGGCACCCCGCCGTGGGGTCTAGTGGCTGAGGTACTCGGCTGCTGACCCGCAGGTCGCGGGATTGAATCCCGGCAGTGGTGGCTGCATTCCCGACGGAGGCGGAAATAGTGTAGGCCCGTGTGCTCAGATTTGGGCTCATGTTAAAGAACCACAGGTGGTCGAAATTTTCGGAGCCCTCCATTACAGCGTCTCTCATAATCATATCGCGGTTTCGGGACGTAAAAGCCCACATAACCATCGTAGTGGAGGGCTCTCGAAATTTTGACCGCGAGCGTTCCACGATGTGCCACTAAGTAAACGGGCCTCAAGACATGGCTGCCGTGCTTCCTCCTTCAGAATTAGGACAGCGGCGTCTGGCTGTGCCTCGTCATTTTATTCTGGTTTGACCACGTACGAACCCCAGATATTACGATATTTATAGCGCGAGAACAACACGACGACACAGAGACAGGAAGGACACGAAAGACACGAAGACCTTCTTGTCTCTGTGTCGTCCTTTTTGTCTCTGGGTCGTCGTGTTGTTCTCGCGCTATAACTATCATTATGACACACCAACTAGCCCAAGCTGCCACACTCCCAGATATTAGTCAGTCGGTGGCTGCTCTTTTCTTGATCGAATTTTGAAACGCGTCTTTTTTTTTCTTACCGCCACCTCTGTAACTATGCAGTAGGGCACTTGCATTGCGGTTTCTGCACAGCTGTGCATCTGGTGCTCAGCAAATTATTTTGCAGGCTTATACTGAAGCTGAGTAACATTTATCAGGCGCGTACCTCTGACGTTTCCATGAACACAATCAACGGTAGGCGGTTCATAACCGGTACCTGCTAACTTTTATTTTACACTGAAGCATTCATTTGCTGCCCATTTTTGCAATATGTAAACGCACGGGAAGATTTTCGCGGTTTTGTTTTTTGCGTGCTCAAAATCGCAAGTTCATGCCTCACTGTATCATGGCCATTTATTGGGGTAAAAATAGGAAAATTGTTTTTGCGGCATTCATTGCAGCCTGACTATTTTAAAAAACGCGTGTGGAACAGAAAATCGAAGCTGCTTCCACCCCCTTTCATAACTGTAGGAGCTGCAGAGCATTTTTTCGATTGTGTTTTCTCTGCGTCTGTATTCTCTTTATCAGTTATTGTTTTCTTTTTTTTCTTCTAGAGTTTACTTGCAGTTTCATGCTTCTTTTTTTATGTATACTGTTGATTCTATTCTGTTGATATATGCTATTACTTTTGCTCTTTTCTGGCGTGCGTTCAACTCCCAACGCTGGCGATCCGCATCCCATTCTTTATTCCGAAAATGTGTGCCTAATTATTATGGTATCATTGTTTATACCCTACACCGTGCTAATTACTGATGGCTGGTGTTTCACTGTAACTTCACTTGCTCAGATAGACCAAGTAAAAGAGCATTGACAAAACATTTGCATCTTGATTTTTTCTGTTGCTATACGTATCTCACAATTCATTCACCACGGCTGGGAAGCTCGTTTGCTTGAAAAAGTAATGGTTAATTAGTCATAGGTGTTTTTATACCACTCAGTCGAAAGTCTCGGTTTCATAGCGCGTCAAGTGAGATGGAATCAAAAGTAGTTCATGTGTAAACGTAGGTGGCTTCGTGAAAAGAAAAAAATCACAGCATATCCACGGAGTGAATGATGATGAGTGGGGCGAAGCATCCGTCAGACCATACATGCCATCCGTCTGCTCGTTCTTGCTTCCGAACGTCCGCACGACCATCCGTGCATCAATCCATGCGTTCATCCATCTGTCCGTTCATGAGTCCATCTGTCCATCTGTCTGCTAGCCTGTCTGTCCATCCATTCGTGCGTCCATCTAGATAACACTCCAAGTACCGCCATCTCCCATCTCGCAACTCCTGCGGCTCATACCCGCTCTAGAGTGGGTATGTGCCATCGGTGGCTACATACATACATGCATACATACATACATACATACATACATACATACATACATACATACATACATACATACATACATACATACATACATACATACATACATACATACATACATACATACATACATACATACATACATACATACATACATACATACATACATACATACATACATACGGAGGAGCGACAAACCCTGACCATAAGGAGCTTCGTCCCAAAAAAATTGCATGCTCATGAACAGCACCTTTTGAAACAACACTTTTGAAAGAAGGTTCCTTTCGATAGCTTGTGGATATGCGTGACGCCACAAATACACACTTCTGAGAATACAGAAAATTTGTGACGATTGTGTGAATTGGATCACTAAATTCTCTCTAGCACCATGTTTGCATCAATTTCCTCATGAACTAATCAATGTTTCCAGAACAGCCGAGATTATTTAAATGTCAGCCTCACAAAAGTGTAGATTAGTTTACCTCTTTCAACGAATATATGGTATGTTTGTAAAATCCAGATGCAAGGCTAATCATGTTCATAACTATCTACTTTGTAAGCTAGGCTGTGTTTATGTGATCGCGTGGTCAATTGTGCATCGATGCATTGTTGCAGGAATACTGGTGCTCCCTCTCCTCATCTAATCTTACCTTCCACCTGGCCGCTTGTTGTCTTTAAAGTGGATGTAATTCCCATTTTATTGACACCACTATCCCGCCATGGCATCATGATGACAAAAAGAGCAGAAATAATTGTAGCATTTCACATAACTAGATAAGACAAACGCATCAGCCAGCAACCTGTCATCCTCTCACCGAAATGGTTTGCCTAACTCATCCGCTATGAAGGAACATATAAAATGCAGTTCTCCCTAATCTATATCTCTTTGAAAAACACTATGCTCCTACTGTTATCGCAATTTTGCTTGCTTTGAACAATTTTTGTCAACTTGTGCGACGATTCTGGTTGCATAAAACGAACTTTTTGGATGATCGATATGTGGAGTTTAACGTCCAAAACCAACGTATATGATTATGAGAGATGCCGTAGTGGAGAGCTCCGAAAGTTTCGACCACCTGGGGTTCTTTAACGGGCACACAAATCTGAACACACGGGCCTACAACATCTTCGCCTCCATCGGAAATGCAGCCGCCGCAGCAGGGATTTGATCCCTGCTGGTGTTCTAGTTACTTAGGTACTCGGCTGTCTGTGGGTCAGCAGCCGAGTACCTAAGTAACTAGAACACCACGACGGGGCCAGGAACTTTTTTTCAATAAAAACTTCAGCTATCAGTACAGCGCATGTCCTTTCTTGATATCATTCTTTGCACTCGTTATAGAGTACTGCACCCATTTTCCTTTCATTATGAACACAAATTAACTCGCCCAACTTTGTGCAATTCTGCAATGAAAGATTAGCTAAAGCAAGGAAACTGCGTTCATTATGTGGTTTGTCACTTCATTCATGCCATTCTTGTCTAAAACACTGGGCGCAGAGTTCTGCTGGGCTTCGAAAAGGACGTCAAGGGTGGACCTACCCAGGCGGACTACCACGTTTTTGAAGAGCACCGAGATCCGAACGAGACGCTCACTTTTCTGCTGACCATCGGCGTCAGCGTAGTCCAGATACATTCCGACCGAGGACCCACGTGGGAGTCGCAAAGCGTGAAACCCGGCAACGACTTCGTATGGCTGCTGGTTCAGAATTTCGATATACACAACGTGGCGATAGTAAGTACTGGCATGCCGAGTTGTCCACCACGGTGGATCATTGATTATGGTGCTCTGCTGCTTTCTCGAAGGTTGCGTGTTTGATCTCGGCCATGACGATCACATTTCGATAGAGGCGAGAGGGTTGATGCCCCGGTGCTGTGCGAAGTCGGGTGCACGTTACAGAACACCAAATGGCCACAATTTTCGGAAGCCATCCTCCATGATGGGTCTTATAATGATATCATGGTTTTTGAACGTGAAACCCTAGATCCTATTATAATAAATGAGTGTATGGAGATTCGCAACAGCGCAATGACGCTGAAAGTGAAAGGAAGGTTTCGTACCAGGAGGAAACTTCACAGCAGCAACAGCGTGCTGTAAAATATTTTCACCGCGAAGGTCGAGGGTTCGAATCCTAGCTGCCGACGCTGCATTTTCGATAGAAGCGTACACGTTTGCTTATATATGGTGCACCTTGAAAAATAAAAACAGTTGGTCGAAATATCCGGAGCCCTGCACTACGGCGTCTCGCATAATCATATTGAGGCCTAGGGACGTTAAACCAAAGGTGTTATCGCTATTAAACTGCTTTTACGAATGAGTTACGGAGCCGCCATATCAGGCTGTTAACTTTTTCGTTAAAATTAAGAAATAACGAAACAGTGCTCCGAGACGAGATTCAGGTTGGTCGATTCCACAGTTCATGATCCCAATGACTCACATTGCGGTAAATGTGTAGAAAAATTACGGTGGCTTTGCTCAAGGTGGGCCAAGCTTGAATAGGAGATTGGAGCTGACATCCTTGTTTGCTCTTCTCCCGTTTTATATTTTTCTCCTCTCTCGAGTTCTTTGTCTCTTTGACAGTTTTTTTCCTTAGTACTTCCATTCAGTTGTTCCCCTTCTTCTATGTCTCTCTCTCTTTTTGCTTCTTTTACTTTCATTCCTATTTTTCCCCTGTCATTCTACTTCGTGCTTACCATCTCCTTTTTTTTAGTATTTGTATATGTTGTGCTGCATGCGTTACGCAAAGCGCAGTTTTTTTTCCTGATGATTACTCGAACACAAAAAGGTAGAAGGCTTCCTGAAGCCAGTGCGCACTAAATATGCCGCACATGGAGTGTGACACCAAGCGAGGATGACAGCATCATACATCGCATGACAGCATACAATGGCCGAGCCCCCTGAAGTACTCCTAAATTTAAAATAAGTCCTCTTCGCCATAGTGACGCCAAGCCTGAAGCAAAAGCGAATAGTGCACCCTTCCTTCCGTTCAATTTTCTCTCTTTCTTTCCTCCTCTCTTTTCCTGTCTTTCTCTGTTCTTTTTTCTCTTTAAGTCTATTTCTATTTTTCTTTCTAATTTGCCTCTATTAACATCCTCATCAAATGCTCGACGAGCAAGAGAAAGCTGACATTTTTTGCGCAAAATCACCACAACGGCTATATGAAATTTTGCGTGCCTTACGCCAGCTCCGACAAAAGCATAAGACAGCATACAAGAGCATGACCCAATGAAATGCTCCACACATAAAACTTTCGTTTGACAGCACCAGGTGGCGGCGCTTATATGTCAAACGCAATATCGTCTACAATTTGAGTGTGAACGCGCTGTGTATGCTTTTCACTATCTATCTATCTATCTATCTATCTATTTATCTATCTATCTATCTATCTATCTGTCTGTCTGTCTGTCTGTCTGTCTGTCTGTCTGTCTGTCTGTCTGTCTGTCTGTCTGTCTGTGTCTGTCAGTCTCTGTCTGTCAGTCTCTGTATGTCTGTCTCTGTATGTCTCTGTATGTCTCTGTCCGTCTCTGTCTGTCTCTCTTTCTGTCTGTCTGTCTGTCTGTCTATCTGTCTGTCTGTCCGTCTGTCCGTCTGTCTGTCTGTGTGTCTGTCTGTGTCTGTCTTTCTGTCTGTCTGTCTGTGTCTGTCTGTCTGTCTTTCTGTCGGTCGGTCTCTGTCTGTCTGTCTGTCTGTCCGTATCTCTGTCTGTGTCTGTCTGTCTGTCTGTCTATCTGTCTGTCTGTCAGTCTGTCAGTCTGTCCGTCTATCTGTCTGTCTGTCTGTCTGTCTGTCTGTCCGTCTGTCTGTGTCTGTCTTTCTGTCTGTCTGTCTGTGTCTGTCTGTCTGTCTGTCTTTCTGTCAGTCGGTCTCTGTCTGTCTGTCTGTCTGTCTGTATGTATGTCCGTATCTCTGTCTGTGTCTGTCTGTCTGTCTGTCTGTCTGTCTCTGTCTGTCTGTCTCTGTCTGTCTGTCTCTGTCTGTCTGTCTCTGTCTGTCTGTTTGTCTGTCTGTCTTTCGGTGAATGATTGAATTAATCAACAACATGCTCAAGTTCAATGGCACTTTAAAATCATGGTGTATACCTCTGAAACAACCAATGCGTTATTTTAAGGTTTCCCGCAATCTTCGACATTCTGACTTTCACCAATATCTTATGCGTCCCGTACACCAACCTTGAAATAGTACTTGAGCTGTACACGCTAAACGTTGCTTAAACATGCGCCTCCTTTTTTTTTCTCCTGGGCTTATCTTGCTCAAATGTAGTGTAATATAATATTAGGCTCTACTTTTTCTTCCAGCACACGGGAATGAATCCACGCAAGTGAAGACAACTGAAGTGTCCCCCAAAAAAAAACCTAATTGCAAACTACTTCGTCGCACGAATGTCAAGACAGGCATTTTTTTCTACAAAACAGATAATCACACAGTAAGCCAGAAAAAAAAACATGAGGAATAAAGAAAACGAGACACGCACATCAACTTGCAGATGATCACAATTTGTCGAATAGTTAGCCTTCGGATATAGTTAGTCCTTCATTTTTCAATGCATAATTACTATCCAAGGCAGCCTTAACACGCATGCGCACATAAAGTTTTGCACTTGTGATACAGTGCTGAAAAGAGTGAATGAGATACGTGAGGACAAGAAATGGTGTTCAGGTGAATTCAGTGTCAAGGAGCTATCGCTGATACTTAGATGATCTTTTTTGGTAATGTGAAAGGCTTCCAAGGATAGCCGCGCATGCTCCTTTTGGCTTCTGCCTAAGATCTATGTCTGTTCTAATTGGGCTTCATAACTGATTGATTCAGATGTGAGCTTTAACGTCCCAAAACCACCATATGATTATGAGATCCATCATAGTGGAGGGCTCTGGAAATTTTGACCACCTGGGGTTCTTTAACGTGCGCCCAAATCTGAGGATACGAGCCTACAGCATTTCCGCCTCCATCGTATATGCAGCCGCCACAACTGGGATTCGATCCCGCGACTTGCGGGTCAGCAGCCAAGAACCTTAGCCACTACACCACCGCGGCAGGGTGGGATTCACAGCTGGTGCAAGAGCTGATATGAGCCCCAAGATTAACCTATTTATCGGCATTCTGGTTTATTTTTCGTGCGTGTTCCCTGAGTCTTTGGTTCTTCAAGTCACTGTGTCTTTTTGATCATTGTTTCACTTGTCTAAAATTTTGTTGCGTACGCATGCCCGGTAAAGCTTTCTTGGAAATAAATATTCACTGACAAATAAGATTATTGAGAGTCACCCCGCCCCGCTGGTCTTGTGGCTAAGGTACTCGGCTGCTGACCCGCAGTTCGCGGGTTCAAATCCCGGCTGCGGCGGCTGCATTTCCGATGGAGGCGGAAATGTTATAGGCCCGTGTACTCAGATTCGGGTGCACGTTAAAGAACCCCAGGTGGTCGAAATTTCCGTAGCTCTCCTCTACAGTGTCTCACATAATCATATGGTGGTTTTGGGACGTTAAACCCCAGATATCTATCAAGATTAGTAAGACGATGATAGTCAGTGCTCTTGTGTGTCTCTTTTTTTCTTTGTGGGCTGAGTTCTGTGTTTCTGCTAATAATTCTTTTGTTTGGGAATATCTACGAACTAGGTCCAAACAAAGTTTGATTGATATTGTTCAAAGCCTGCAGCTCCCATGTTGATGATTTGTAACTATTACTGAGTGTACTCATCAACCATTTTCCTTTACTCATAAAATATCATAATGGAAAAAGAAACATTGAAGCCTCTTCAGCTTCGCCTTTTACGGTGCAACGTGGAAGAGAGGACCCTGTGCCCATCGCTATTGCAGCTGTTCGACTGGCTCCAGTACCTATTGAACACCCACACAGTGAAGCATGCAAACAAACGTTTCCACGTGTAAAAATGATGTTTCAAATTATCCTAGAATGCCTGCTGTCATCACAGTTAACAAGTTTCTACTATGTTCTATGTCTTCCTTCTTGGAATCAGCCGAGAGCCCACTATGGGCCCTCAAGGTGCAACATACCAAGCATCTCATTTTGTTCACAAATTCAGTGCTGCAAAATATCAACATATTGCATGCGCTTTGTAAGAAGCGGACGTTTAAAACCCTCCGTCGACGGAAATTTAATTGTTATGACGTGTTGCGCGAATCCAACCTTCTACCTATGTCACAGAACGAGCGCTCAAAAAGAGTGCGCCGCCAACTCCTCGCGACGAAACGCCGGAGTGACGCCGCGAGGTCAACGATAAAAAAAAGGAAAAAGAAAACAAACATCTAAAGATTCCCCGGGCGCGCGACCCTCCCCTCTCGGAAGCGTAGGCTCGCCGACGAACCTCCTCACCCACCACGGTGGCCGAGCAAGCACTCGAGTTTTCTAGATGGAAAGGGGCGTGGTTGAAGCCGGGTTGAGTCATCTGTCGCGGACAGCATTCAAACCGTCTCGCTCCCTTCCCAGCCTTCGCTGCGCATCGCGCCGACGAAATGACGAGAACTTTCTGGAATCTCGCGCGGAAGGTATTCAATGGAGCAGCCGAGGTGAGAGATCAGGAGAAGACGGAAGTTAGCGCCAGAGCGCGTAGGGTATTCCGCCGTGTAGTCGGCGAAGGTTTTGTCCGTAGGGACAAAGCAGGAGAAGACGTGAGGTTTCCTGGAAGAGAAACTTCGGAGGAAAAGACGGAAGTTAGCGCCAGAGCGCGTAGGGATTCCGCCATGTAGTCGGCGAAGGTTTTGTCCGTGGAGACAAAGCAGGAGAAGAAGATGATTTCCACCTGAGGGGTGACGACTCGAGCTACAGGCAAGAGTGTGTGTTTACCGCTATCGAGCGAAGACGCGTGGCAACAGCTGTGTGTGTGAAGCCGACATGTTTCCGGCGAAGAAGTTGGAAGCTTGGAGAGTGGCCAATTGAAGACGCGAGGTTTCCTGGAAAAGAAACTTCGGGGGCTGCGGAACAACAACCACGCTGGACTTTGAGTGAGTTATTCTCCGAAGAGTATCACCCAGACTTTTGTTCCAAGAACTTTGGACTGAATAGGTTTCCTATCTCTTTAGTCTTTAAGTGTCTTGGTTGCTCAATGCATGCGACTACATTGTAGTGCGTATTGTTGTCTGTGTCCGTTGTTTCGAGTGTGGCTGATTGTACTGGGTAGTGCGTTGTTTGTTTGGTGACATACTGTACTCAACTATTGTGGAGTGTGCATACTTGTGTGTTGATTTGCCATTAATGAGAATATAATTTCGTTTGTTTATCAACTCTCGGCTCTGACTTGTTCTTTGGGCCACAGCCTGCGTCCACTGGCGCGCCAAATAGGACCACTTCTAAATTGTTTACGCTTTCGTGGTGCGGTTCGCGGGGCCGATACCTCGGCCCTTGGAATTAGCGCGGCGATCACCTCCATAATTAACGGGACCTGTGTGACAACCTACGAATATTCCATACTTTAGCAAGATTTTTCTCACTGCCTTTTATTTATATTGAATTTATTCCTGACGCAATTTCGAAGAATATATATCTTGCACTGGCGTCGCTGAATCCGCCACGTTGGTGCACCGCATTGGACACGCAAGGTTTACGACACCGCTAGTTAACGTTGTCATTTTATTGCTTGCGAGTTCTTCTGTTATTTACACACTGTGGTCAATAAAAATCTGGCCGCATCCTTATCACATTGAAGCTGGTTAAGCGCGATCTGAATAAACTGCATTTGCGCCATCAACGCCATCATGTTGGTAAACCAGTACGTCATGCAGCTACGACCGTGACGTCACGCTCAAGCTGTCTATATCTTATTTCTCAAGTATAGAACATCTGCTCGCCACGCAACACACCTGCATTCAGTTGTCATTCGAACCGAACATTTGTATTACTTGTTCGATTTACATAATTTTCGGTCTTTCGCGCAAAGGCGAGACTGATTTTTCGCTCGATACAAATAGCGCCGACGCCAACACCAATTTTTTTGCAAAAAAAGCTCCTTGGCGCTGTCGCGTTAAGCGCCTTCTAATGCGGTGGATAACCACGTTCTTGCCACTCACTTACACAAGCCTCTTGCCAGGGTTTTTAGAAGTTGACACTCTACGTAGAGAAATATCTGCTGTCCCGACCATTTTGATCGGCAGGTAAAGTTATGACAATAACCAGATGTCCCAGGTCCCGTTAAATAGGGAGGCGATCGCCGGGCTAATTCCATGGACCAAAATATCGGCCCCCGAAATGCACCACGAAAGCGGGGACAATTTAGAAGTGGTCCTATTTGGCGCGCCAGCGGACGGCGGCTGTGGCCCAAAGAACAAGTCAGAGCCGAGAGTTGATAAACAAAACAAAATTATATTCTCAATTATGGCATATTTAATCGATACAAAATATGCACACTCTACAATAGTTGAATGCTATATGTCACCAATCAAACAACGTAGTACACAGTATAATCAGCCACGCTCGAAACAACGGACACAAACAACAATACGCACTACAATGCAGTCGCATGCATCGAACAACCAAGACACTTAAAGACTAAAGAGTTCGAAATTTATTCAGTCCAAAGTCCTTGGCACAAAAGTCTGAATGATACTCGCCCGAGAATCACTCACTCAATGTCCAGCGTTGTTGTCTTTCCGCTGCCCCAGAAGTTTCTCTTCCAGGAAACCTCGCGTCGTCAATGGCTGCTCTCCAAGCACCAAACTTTTTCGCCGGTAACACGTCGGCTTCCCATGCGCAGCTGTTGCCACGCCTCTTCGCTCGCTGGCAGTAGACACACACTCCTGCCTGTAGCACGAGTCTTCACCCCTCAGGTCGAAATACTCTTTATTACCTGCTTTGTCGCTAAGGTCAAAACCTTCACCGACACGTTTCGGAGGAATGACCCTACGCACACTTGCGCAAAACTTTCATCTTCTGCCTACGCACACGAGCGCGAACTTTCTTCTTCTCCTCCTTTGTCACTGAGGACCAAAGGCTTCGCCGACGACTCGGCGGAAACACCCTGCGCACACTGGCGTGAAATTCCTTCTTCTCCTCCTTTGTCACTGAGGACAAAAGGATTCACCCACACGGCGAAAAGACCCTACGCACACTGGCGCTAACTTCCTTCTTCTCCTGATCCCCCTTCTCCGCTGCTCGCTTAAATACCTTCCGCGCTGGATTCCAGAAAGTTCTCATGGTTTTGTCGGCGTGAAACACAGTTAAGGCTGGGGAAAGAGCAAGACATTTCGAGGGCCGTCCGCAACACGTAACGCCACTCTGCATCACTACGCCCCTTTCCCTCGAGAACCTTCCAGGGCTTGCTCGGCCGCCGATGTGAGGAGGTCGGTCTACAAAACTACGCTTCCGAGCGGAGGAGGAGACGGCGCGCCCGGGGAGCCTTTGGATGTTTGTTTTCTTCTTTATCATTTATCTTGAGGCGCCTCTCTGCGCTTGGTATCGTTACTGTCGCTATAATTCGGCGGCGCGCGCTTTTTCGGAGCGCTCGTCTGTGACACTGCCCCCCCACACTTTAAGAATATTATCACATAATATTCAAAACCACACAAACAAGTGCGAACAGTCTACACACACTTAAAGACTGCAACATAGTCCGTCGCTCATGGCGCGTCACAATCACAATAGAACACTCAATACAATTGTACGTTTGGTTGGTTTGGTTTGGTTTGCTTTATTCATGGCAGAATTGAACAAGATTGCCTTGGGGGACACGACTAAAGGCTAAGTAAATGCCTGACTTGATCGTCCCACCCTGGCAGCGAAGCAGAAACATACCGCAAGTGCAGTACGCAGAAAATTACAACATCACGTGTTATCTTACACGGGTACCATAGTCGAACAGGAACTGCCAGAAGTGTGAATAAGAGAATAGAAATATAAACAGTCCTTATTCGAGTGGTGGCAAATTCAAACAAATGCACGTTTTCTATCAAATAAGTTAACAAGAGACATCTTGACTAGGAAATTGAGTTGCTCTACAAGACAAATTAGAGCATAATAAACAACAGGCAAAGGGACAATAATGAACAAGGTGCGACGAATACAAGAACATCATTAACTACAAACTTCAAAAATCAAGAAAAGCATCGCTTTCATCCACTAGAAACTCTTTAGTTATATTTTTAAATGATCTAGCTGAAATTCCGTCTTCCAGTAAATGTAATATAATTAGGTGTTTGTTTATAATGTTTGGAACGCAGCAGTTCAATCTCACAACACATGAAATATAACCACAGATACATGAGTACGACACTCCATCACACACATTCCAAACAATACAGATCTACAAAGGTCTGTCTTTACCACAATTGTACAATCCTATACATCAGGTCACCGCAAACAACACTTTGACTCGCTCGACATACACTTGTGACACAGGATAACAACAATACAACACAGTGAGGTTCGACACTACCAAACACACTCCGATTTGACCTCAGCACCTATCCTGCGTACTTTGAGCTGCGCTTGCGCCATTGCTTGCGGTGCTCGCTTGATCTCTTTTTATTGTTCGTGTTTCTGTTTTGATGAGCCCTTTCCAACGACGGTATCTGAGGTGGCGTCTCAGTCATCGTTGTCCCTTTCGACACAGTTAACGGGTCATAACGTTCTACTGATCCTGTCACCCGCTTGTTCATGTCCCGACATTGGGCCTGGCTGGCCAACTCCGTCACCTTTACACTGTCGGTCGGTTGAGATCATGCCGACGTAAGTCCAGCTGGCCAGCACGTTCTCTCGTTTAACACGATCATCTCCTGATTCACTGTCTCTTGCACCCGGGCTTCACCTTGGGCTCGAGTGAAATCCTTCACGGTATTTTTCTCCACTGTACCTCGTGGTCCCTGTGTCGGTGGGGGCTCCATCTTCGGGTCTTCCCCCAAACGTTCTGGCTCGTTTGGCCCTCGCGCCCCGTTGATGTTTCCGATGACAAGGTCGTAAGGAGGGTCGTCATGCATAGAGCAGTAACCTTCCCGCTGAAGTACGGGGTTTCAACCTCTAATTCTGCTTCGGGAAGCATCCTAATTGCACTGTCAATTAGGCAAACTGGTTTTGTTTTGCCTGTTAACTTACTTTCCCGTACCAAATTTCTCCGCACAATAACCGTAGAGCTACCGGTGTCTCTTAACACCGTAATGTTCTTGCCCGCAACTTTTTCAGGCAGCGTTGACATTTCCTTCGCAACACCGGTTGGCTGTTTCGTCATTAAAGCACCCACAATAGGAAGTTTCTCCCCATTTTGCAACTCTACGAATCCGTCGGTGACGGCATCATCATCAAATTTCCGTGCCGTTTGCACACAGGATACCTGGTGAGTTTCACTCACTCCGTTACGACATGCGTCTGCTTTGTGCCCAGTCTGGCCACACTTGAAACATTTTAAAGCCGTGGGGCTCGTAAAGTTAGTTCGACAGCTGTTAGTGCGATGACCCACTCGGTTACACAGAAAACATCGCGGAACACTTTCCGGTGCACGCTTCTTTTGTTCGGGTGCCAATTTCTTCGAATCTTCGGGACAATCCTTCTTGACCTTGGGCAAATCAGTGCCACCTTGCGCTTTCAAAAATTGATCAGCTAATTCAAGCATGTCTTCAAGTGACTTAGCTCTCCCCTTCTTCAAGTACAGCGACAGGCTTGGGTGGCAACTGGTGAGAAATTGCTCTCTAATAAGGAGCTCTCTAAGCTCATCATACTCCTGTTCTGTCCCTGAAAGTTCGATCCATCTGTCAAAGTAATGGCTAAGTCGGGTTGCGTACTGCATAGCCGTCTCACCATCAGCGGGCTTTCCTGTCCAAAATTTGTCCCGGAAACCTTCCACAGTAAATCTAAATCGCTTCAGTAAAGCAGCTTTTACTTTCGCAAAGCTGGCTGCATCGGTCGGCGTCAGCCTACCGTACACACTCAGCGCTTCACCACTCAGGCAGGTACTCAAAGCAGTTGCCCATTGATGTTCCGGCCAATTCTGGCTCCTTGAAATCGTCTCAAATCTGTGAAGGTACGCGTCAAGGTCGTCCTTCCTTTCATCAAACGCTACGAGCAGCTTGCTTGGGTTCAAGTGGAAGCCATGATCTTCCCGTTCGCTGCTTTCAACTCTAGCTTGGACGGGAGTTTCACTTCGCTGTGGCAAAATGAGCCGCTCGAGTTCCAACTCGTGCTGCCGCTGCCGTTCCTTTTCCTCTCTTTCTTCTTCCGCCCTTTCAGTGGCTAGCCTTTCTCTATCTTACTCTGGTGATTTTTCTTCCTTGGCCCTCTCAGCTGCCAG
Source organism: Rhipicephalus microplus (assembly GCF_043290135.1). NCBI lineage: Eukaryota > Metazoa > Arthropoda > Arachnida > Ixodida > Ixodidae > Rhipicephalus > Rhipicephalus microplus. The sequence goes on from NC_134706.1 coordinate 51,167,705, forward strand.
CCTCTCTCTCCAACTCATCTGCTTTTTCCGCTTTGGCTCTTTCGACCACCAACCTTTCTTTTTCCAGCTCAGCTGCCTTTTCTTCTTTGGCCCTCTCTTTTTCTTCTTTTTTCTTCTGGGTGACCCACTTCTGTAGTTCGGCGCCAAAAAGGCCCATCTTCTCACCAAGAGCTACTAAATTCTACAGATCCATGGTGCCGGTGCCTCTCAAATAAAATTCTAGTCGCATGCACAAGATATCTGCCAACTCAGTCTATCGAAACATTCTCTGCCCACTCGTTACGAGAAAACTGAGCAACACACAAAAATTGTTCCGATGGCACTGTCAACGACTCCAGGCTCTTTTTGACTACTTTGGACACACTGTGCACCAAAAGGTTGTGTCGAGGACGCCAGAATAATGCTCACAGGTCCCGTTAATCAGGGAGGTGATCGCCGGGCTAATTCCAAGGACCGAAATGTCGGCCCCCCCTTCCAAACTGCACCACGAAAGCGGGGACAATTTAGAAGTGGTCCTATTTGGCGCGCCAGCGGACGGCGGCTGTGGCTCAAAGAACAAGTCAGAGCCGAGAGTTGATAAACAAAACAAAATTATATTCTCAATTATGGCATATCGAATCGATACAAAAATGCACACTCTACAATAGTTGAATGCTATATGTCACCAATCAAACAACGTACTACACAGTATAATCAGCCACTTAAAGACTAAAGAGTTCGAAATTTATTCAGTCCAAAGTCCTTGGGACAAAATTCTGAATGATACTCTTCCGAGAATCACTCACTCAATGTCCAGCGTTGTTGTCGTTCCGCTGCCCCAGAAGTTTCTCTTCCAGGAAACCTCGCGTCGTCAAGGGCTGCTCTCCAAGCACCAAACTTTTTCGCCGGTAACACGTCGGCTTCCCACGCGCAGCTGTTGCTACCAGTCTTAACTCGCTGGCAGTAGACACACACTCTTGCCTGTAGCATGAGTCTTCACCCCTCAGGTGGAAATCCTCTTCATTACCTGCTTTTTCGCTAAGGACAAAACATTCGCCGATAAGATTCGGCGGAATGACCCTGCGCACACTTGCGCAAAATTTCCATCTTCTGCCTACGCACACGGGCGCGAACTTTCTTCTCCTCCTTTGTCACTGAGGACCAAAGGCTTCGCCGACGACACGGCGGCAACATCCTACGCACGCTGGCGTGAAATTCCTTCTTCTCCTAATTTGTCACTGAGGACAAAAGGCTTCGCCCACACGGCGCAAAGAAACTACGCACACTGGCACTAACTTCTTTCTTCTCCTGATCTCCCTTCTCCGCTGTTCCTTTATATACCTTCCGCGCTGATTCCAGAAAATTATTTAATCGTTTCGTCGGCGCGAAACACAGTCAACGCTGGGGAAAGAGCGAGACATTTCGAGGGCCGTCCGCGACACGTGACGCCACTCTGCATCACCACGCCCCTTTCCCACGAGAGCCTTCCAGGGCTTGCTGGGCCGCCGATGTGAAGAGGTTGGTCGGTGAAACTATGGTTCCGAGGAGAGGAGGAGACGGCGTGCCCGGGAAGCCTTTGCATGTTTGTTTTCTTCTTTATCGTTGACCTTGAGGTGCCTCTCTGCGCTTGGTATCGTTACTGTCGCTAGAATTCGGCGGCGCGCGCTTATTCGGAGCGCTCGTTTGTGACACCAGGTTATCAGCCCGTAATAGGCTCTTCTTTCGTCTACAATATGCAATTGGGAAGATGCCACGTAGTGGTTCAGCCGCGATCAGCCGAGATTCAGCTGGCCGCTTAGGGGACTTGCACACAGTTGGTGTGCACGAAATTCCTGAAAAACTGTGTTGGCTTTCATGCCCTTTGTGTCTGCAACTAAGCGGCCCCACCTGGTGCTTTTTTCTCGCTGCGACCGACGTAGTTGTGCAGTAACCTGATGAATGACAACAGTAATCCTGCGGTGGCGATACATGACGGTACAAAGACACAAAGAATGGAAAGGGGAACGAGTAAAAGAATTGTAGGCTAACCCAAGCCTTGGCATTGTAGCACAACCATTCTATTCTCCAAGGGTGAAGCTCTTCATTGTGAAGGCTAGTCCGTTGGCGTTGGCGTTATGCGCTTTGTTGCTGCCGCAAGTGACGTCGCCGCTAGTGACGATAATAATGACACGTTCCATTTCCCAAGTTTTGTTATCGTCCCAAAACACTACACGGTTCTCAGCGCAAACCGTGCCTGCAGTTTTCGAGAAGGTTTTGGACTGTAGTAGATCATTTCGATAAGATCACGCCCACTGTGCGAACGGTACAGATTGTTCTGGAACCTACGCCACCACCAGCGATAACGCTAGAACATTCGACGGCAAGAGTATAAATGCCGACGCGCTTCGCCGCTTGTCAGTAGTTGATCGAAGGCCGACGCTCCGTTCGCCGCTATTAGTCCGAGACTGCTATCTGTGCGAGACTGCTGCTGTAATTGGACTTTCCGTTTACCGGACACAGGTTCGCCCAAATAAACAGTTAAATCCCAACACGAAGTTTCCTGTCTTCGGCCACGTCACGACCCCGTGACATCTGGTGGAGGTGCTGCTTCGTCCGTGTACCAGACGCCCCCGTCAAGCCGTGAACCCAGCCCACGTCGCGGAGAAGACACCGACGCCAACCAGGAGCAGCGAAGAAGCCGCCGACAGCAAGGGCTACCACCGGAGTACGGGCTTCTAGAAGAAAAGGCGCGGAAGACCAAGGCCATGACCGCGACTGCAGCGACAATGACAACCGCAGCGTCCCAGCCCACGATGGTCATGCGTCAACCCAGGGAACCACCAATTTTCCATGGGTCATCGTTCGAAGACCCGGAGTCCTGGCTAGAAACATACGACCGTGTGGCCGCCCTGCTCTACTGGGACCATGATGAAAAGCTGTGTCGTGTGTTCTTCTATTTAGAAGACACCGCAAGGACCTGGCTTGAAAATCGGGAGTCCATGCTCCGAACGTGGGATGTTTTCTGCGGCGCATTCCTGCAAACGTTCGCGAGCGTTGCTCGCAAAGAGAGGGCCGCTGCTTTATTAGAGACCCAGGTTCAGCTACCAAATGAAAATGTCACCATTTTCAGAGAAGAAATGACCCGACTATTCCGTCATGCTGACCCTGACATGCCTGAGGAGAAAAAGTTCGTTTCCTCATGCGAGAGGTCAAACAGGAGCTCTTCGCGGAACGGATGAGAAACCCACCGAAAACCGTCCAAGAATTTGTAGCCGAAGCGACCACTATCGAAAAGACCCTGGACATGCGCACCAGACAGTATAATCGTCGCCTGACTGCAGACTGTGCTGCTGCTCAAGCCAGTAACTCCGGAGACCTGCGTGAAACGATCCGAGCGATCGTGCGGGAAGGGCTGCGCAAGCTGTTGCCTTCGGCGCAGCCTCAAGATGATTCAATCGCCGACATTGTGCGAGAAGAAGTTCGGCAATCGCTTCAAATTCCCCACGCACCGCTGCCCAAGCCGGAAGCTATGAGCTACGCCGCTGCACTGCACCACAACGCTCCTCCCCGTCCACGCCAAAACGCCGCCCCATCGCACTTCCGTCGACAGACGCCACCACCGCCACCACCCACACCGACGTCATACCATTTGCCAGCGGCCCAGCGCAGTGCACCGAGGAAGACTGACGTCTGGCGCACCCCTCACCATCGCCCGCTCTGCTACCACTGTGGCGAGGCCGGACACACATACCGCCGTTGCCAGTACCGACAGATGGGACTGCGTGGCTTCGCCGTCAATGCACCGCATCCACAGCCAGGCGAACCACCACGTGACATTGCCGACTACCTGACAGGAATTCCGTGGACACCACAAAGCCCTTCGCGTTCGCCGTCGCCCAGCCGCCGCGCGTCACCGCACCACCGGTAGTAATCTGGCCCAACGCGGGGCCGGTCTCCTAGCCCGTATCCGGGAAACTAAGGGCAGCAACCGGTGGAGGTGCGGTTGCTGTGCGACGAACTACCGAAGATCTTCCGATGACGACGACACCGTGACGGAGCTTTCCGAACACAACGCCAACCAGGCAAAGCCCTGACGGCGAAAGCTCACTTACCGAAGGTGGCCTGACGACGCAACATGGAAGCAGCAGAACAAGCCGACGCAGCCGTGACCCGACGCCACGCCCTAACTGTAATGCGAGACGGCGAACTAGCGACCTCGACGTTCTTATCGACGGCCACAGTGTGACCGCTCTGGTCGATACTGGAGCCGACTATTCTGTCATCAGTGGGTCGTTCACCGCGAAGTTAAAGAAAGTTAGGACAGCTTGGAAAGGCCCTGAAATCCGCACAGCCGGAGGTCATCTCGTAACGCCTGCCGGAATCTGCACAGCGAGAGTCACCATTAACGGCCGTATTTATTCTACAGACTTCGTAGTCCTACAGCGTTGCTCGAGAGATGTCATCCTTGGCATGGACTTCTTATGCCTCCATGGTGCTGTCATCAACCTAAAAACAAAGTCGATAACGTTATCCACAGAAGAAGCACTACCGCCGTGCACGCAGTCAGGACACCATGCCTTGAATGTGCTAGAAGAACAAGTCACCATTCCGCCTCGCTCAAGCGTCATTATTTCAGTCGGCGCTCCTAAATCCCCTGACTTGGAAGGCTCGTTGAAGGCAGTCAGCATCTGTTGGTCACCCGAAATATTTGCGTCGCAAGAGGAATTGCAGAACTGCGGGGAGGCAAAGCAACGGTTATGCTCACGAATTTCAGATATGAGTACAAACATGTGAACAAAGGAACAACGGTCGCATACATCGAAGAAATTGTCGAAGCCACCAGTGCTTTCGCCCTCGCCGATTCTGCGGAACCTGCTCAGAGGAACCAAGCCCCTCTCATAGCTTTCGACGTCAATCTCAGACTTCCAAACGATAAGCAAGAACAGCTCAAGGCCCTGCTCCTACAATACGAAGATTGCTTTTCGTCGTCATCGAAAATTCGGCAGACCCCAATCACGAAACATCGCATCATAACCGAAGAAAATGCCAGACCACTCCGTCAGAGTCCGTACAGGGTTTCGACGCGAGAACGTGAGGCCATGAAGAGACAAGTTGATGAAATGCTGCTGGATGACATTATCCAGCCGTCCAAGAGTCCATGGGCATCCCCCGTGGTGTTAGTGAAGAAAAAGGATGGGACCCTACGTTTCTGCGTCGATTATCGCCGCCTAAACAGAATCACAAGAAAGGACGTGTATCCTCTCCCACGAATAGAAGACGCACTTGATCGGCTCCATAACGCCAAGTACTTTTCGTCAATGGACTTCGAGACTGGCTATTGGCAAATCGAAGTCGACGAAAGAGACCGAGAGAAGACGGCGTTTATAACACCGGACGGCCTCTTTGAGTTTAAGGTGATGCCCTTCGGACTTTGCTCAGCGCCTGCAACTTTACGATGCGTTATGGATACAGTACTGGCAGGATTGAAGTGGCACACTTGCCTTGTGTACTTGGACGACGTCGTCGTGTTCTCCTCGAGTTTCGACGAGCATCTTCGGCGCCTTGAAGCTGTACTTCAAGCCATCAAGACTTCCGGAGTCACACTGAAGCCAGAAAAGTGCAGATTTGCGTATGAGGAGCTCTTATTTCTGGGGCACGTTATCAGCAAGTCTGGAGTTCGTCCCGATCCACGGAAAACAGCCGCTATCGCCGACTTCCCGCCGCCCACTGACAAGAAAGCCGTGCGCCGATTTCTGGGCCTGTGCGCCTATTTTAGGCGGTTCGTGAAAAACTTCGCCCGCATCGCCGATCCCCTCACTAGCCTTACAGAGGCCGACGTGGAGTTCAAGTGGGAAACGCCACAGGAACACGCTTTCCAGGAGCTTAAACATCGCCTCCAGACGTCTCCGTTACTTGCTCATTTCGACGAATTCGCCGAGACAGAAATACATACTGACGCAAGCAGCGCAGGTCTTGGCCCCGTTCTTGTGCAGAGGGCTGACGGACTTGAAAGGGTTATTAGTTACGCCAGCCGATCGCTATCCAAAGCACAAGCAAATTATTCCACAACAGAAAAGGAGTGCCTCGCCATAATCTGGGCTACGTCGAAATTTCGCCCCTACCTCTACGGCAGGCCCTTCAAAGTTGTGAGCGACCACCACGCCTTGTGTTGGCTAGCAACCTTGAAGGACCCTTCAGGTCGCCTCGCACGATGGAGCCGGAGACTTCAAGAATATGACATTACTGTCGTTTACAAGCCCGGCAAAAAACACTCCGACGCCGACTGTCTCTCTCGTGCGCCTGTCGACCAACCGCTACCCGACGACCCGGATGACGACTACTTCTTGGGAACGATAACTACAGACGACTTCGCTGAACGACAGCGGGCCGACCCAGAACTTAAGGCCCTAATAGAATACCTCGAAGGCAGGACCGCCGAAGTCCCGAAGGTATTCAAGTGCGCGCTTGCGTCGTTCTTTCTACGAAATGGTCTTCTACAAAAGAAAAACTTTTCACCGCATCGAGCTGTACCTCCTAGTGGTGCCTTCAGCTCTGCGACCAGAGCTCCTGCAGGCCCTGCACGACGATCCGACGGCAGGGCACCTCGGTGTTTCTCGCACGCTCGCGAGGATACAAGTAAGGTACTACTGGCCACGTCTTACCTCCGATGTCACTCGTTATGTGTGGACATGCGGGGACTGTCAGCGACGCAAGACACCACGGACAAGGCCAGCGGGACTTCTGCAGCCAATTGATCCACCTTGCCGACCTTTCCAGCAGATTTGTATGGACCTACTGGGGCCGTTCCCGACGTCGGCTTTCGGAAACAAGTGGAACGTGGTGGCTACCGACTACCTCACCCGCTACGCCGAGACAAAAGCCCTGCCAAAAGGCATTGCATCCGAGGTAGCTAAGTTCTTCGTCGAAAATATCGTCCTACGTCACGGCGCCCCGGATGTCCTTATCACCGACAGAGGAACGGCATTCACCGCCGACTTAACTCAAGCGATCTTGGCATACAGCCAAACAAACCACCGCCGGACGACAGCGTACCACCCACAGACCAACGGCCTCACCGAGCGGCTTAACAAGACGATCGCTGTCATGCTGTCAATGTACGTCGATGTCGAACACAAGACGTGGGACGCCAATCTTCCGTATGTGACCTTCGCATACAACATGGCGGTGCAGGAGACGACGCAAATATCTCCATACAAATTGGTCTACGGAAGGAGCCCGGCAACGACGCTCGATGCCATGTTACCCAACGTCACCGACGAAGAAAACCTCAATGTGAGTGAGTACCTTCAACGCGCCGAAGAAGCCCGATAACTCGCGCGTCTCCGTATCAAGAATCAACAGACGACCGACAGCCGCCGTTGCGATCTTCGACGACGCTTCGTGGAATATCAGCCCGGTGAACGTGTTTGTGTGTGGACGCCGATACGCCAACGTGGACTAAGTGAAAAGCTTCTGCGACGGTTTTCGGACCGTACAGGGTGGTTCGACGTCTCGGCCCACTTGATTACGAGGTTGTCCCCGACGGCATCACGAACTCTCAACGACGCCGATCGCGACCTGAAGTCGTCCATGTCGCGCGCCTCAAGCCGTTTCATGCGCGTTAACAAACTGAAACAGTGTTTTTTGTATTATTGTTGTATCGTAATTTATTCATTGTACTTTCTTGCATTATTATTGTACCTTCATCTTTAGTTAAAGCATCGGGACGATGCCCTTTTTCAGAGGGGGGCAATGACACGTTCCATTTCCCAAGTTTTTGTTATCGTCCCAAAACACCACACGATTCTCAGCGCAAACCGCGCCTGCAGTTTTCGAGAAGGTTTTGGACTGTAGTAGATCATTTCGATAAGATCACGCCCACTGTGCGAACGGTACAGATTGTTCTGGAACCTACGCCACCACCAGCGATAACGCTAGAACATTCGACGGCAAGAGTATAAATGCCGACGCGCTTCGCCACTTGTCAGTAGTTGATCGAAGGCCGACGCTCCGTTCGCCGCTATCAGTCCGAGACTGCTATCTGTGTGAGACTGCTGCTGTAATTGGACTTTCCGTTTACCGGACACAGGTTCGCCCAAATAAACAGTTAAATCCCAACACGAAGTCTTCTGTCTTCGGCCACGTCACGACCCCGTGACAATATTAAGCGCGTTCTAGACCAAACATTTCTTTCTGCCATCACAGCACAGCACATGCAATGTATCGACTATACGCCATGGCGATGATGGTGACGCTGATGACGATGACGATGACGACAGTTATGATCACGGACAACGACTGGCTTGCGCGGTATGCGACGTCTCGTTATGCTCAACTATGAATCTCGTATGACGAAAACAGCCAACAACCACCAGGGTAACGTGCACCAGCCTAATCTTTACCCAACCTCAAGGTCGAAACCACGCAGCAGTAATAATGAAGGCAAAACTAAATACACTCTCGACACAACATGCAACTTATGACTAATTAACATTGTATACAACTGTAGACCGCCTTGCCACTCATTTACACGCGTGAGTGGTCAATGTCATGGGTGATTTACCGTAACACCGAACGATACTACTGCTTGGCCCCGCCCACTCATCGTCAATAATTTTGTGGACATTCCGTGATATCATTTTTTTTCTATTTTTTTTCCTTCATAAACTTTACTGCCGCATGATGCGTGGCCTATACCCCCTGATAACTTCAGAGTGGTCATTCGAAAAAACCAGCCCACCACCGCAGTGGTCTAGAGGCTAAGGTAATCGGCTGCTGACCCGCAGATCGTGGGATCGAACCCCGGCTACGGTGGCAGCATTTCCTGTGGAGGCGGAAATGTTTTAGGCCCGTGTTCTCAGATTTGGGTGCATGTTAAGAACCCCAGGTGGTCAAAATTTCCGGAGCCCTTCACTATACGGCGTCTTTTATAATCATATGGTGGTTTTGGGACGTTAAACCCCACATGTCTATCAATCAAAAAACCAGCCAACTTTGACTTTGGTGCCAGTTCACGGCACTTACACGTCCGCGTTCCAGTGTAGTCCTTCGTTAATTCATGGCTTGACATAGCGCGTAGAAAGCTAATAATACACGGGACACATGGTGCCCGTGTTTGGCTAATTGATGGCTAAGCCTCGCCATAAATCCGTACCAGCTCGTCCGATACACCACTTTACTTCAGTTCATCTCTCGTAAACATTGTAGTCATATGGTGGTTTTTTGCTCGTTCAACCCCACATATCAACCATCAATCGTAAACATCGTCTTTAGTCGCACTGCCAACAAGGGTCTCTGAGACCCGCAAGTGGATGCGTGTGGTGGACATGTGCGTCGCCAGGTGCCCCATGATTCTAGTTGCTCGATAGAAAGATGATCTCTCTTTTAATGAACTCTTTCCATTGTTTCTCGTGAATTATCATGACATGTATTTGGTGCTTATCTTAGATTATGCTCCGATATCATATTTATCCAAAATAACACTTGACTTGACTCTGAGACGTGGATTTTGTACCACGTCTATAGACCTTTTCAAAAACGCCTCACTGAGTGCCGCCATAGTCCTCTTTGGGCTGCGCACCCCGCTGCGGTGGTCTAGTGGCTAAGGTACTCGGCTGCTGACCCGCAGGGCGCGGGTTCGAGTCCCGGCTGCGGTGGCTGCATTTCCGATGGAGGCGGAAATGTTGTAGGCCCGTGTGCTCAGATTTGGGTGCACGTTAAAGAACCCCAGGTGGTCAAAATTTCCGGAGCCCTCCACTACGGCGTCTCTCATAATCATATCGTGGTTTTGGGACGTTAAACCCCACAAATCATCTTTGGGCTGCGCAAATTGGCGTGACCCCTCAAAAGTGCACTGACAAGCCGGTGCCCTTGAATTCTGTACTCTCGCACGCAGCCCATCATGGCGGTATTTTTTTTCTTCCATCGATAGCTCATAGTTATTAGCCTACGGTCAATGATGATGATGATCCTTATTACGCTGGCGCACATCCACAAAGGGCCATCGGCCAAGAACCAGGCGGCAGGATCCTTAACTAAAGGCTTATGGTTTTACAAACACAAAGTAATTTTGGACTAAAAAAATATATAGAAAGTATTTGTCAACTGCAAATTTTCCCTTCTTTTTTCATTGCTTGTTTTCGCACTTCTTTTTTTTTCGTCCCTAATCAATCGCTTTACTTAGTATCCCAATATTATATTTCAGCAAGCACAAGTATTACCTTAAAAGATGCTATATTCTTGTGCGTGAATTCATATTTTCAGGATCACAGGTATGAACAATATTCAACATAGAAGAAGAAGAAGAAGAAGAAGAAGAAGAAGAAGAAGAAGAAGAAGACGATATGCGTAGTCCGCTAGTGCTAAAGGTATTAATTGCATTAACCACCGGCTTCTTGGCCAATCCCCCTTGGTGAGAGCCACAAAAGAAAGGAACAAGCAAGCAAGCAAGCAAGCGTTTACAGAACGATTTTTAGCAGCGTATTGCTGTGTGTGAAAAACTGGACGCCTGTGCAACGGCGGTGCCGTTCCGTAAAGTAACAGATTCTTAATGATCGTGAAGAGCTGCTGGCGGTGCCCACTTCCATTTAGCATCTGATCCGGGAAGCATGGGTAAGGGCTCAGCTTTTTTCTTCATGCTCTCTGTTTCTGCACGGCCAGCGTCCAACAATATATCGATGATTCGGTGTACTTGCACACTTATAAATGTACTTGAAGGGGAGCTTGCGCCTTAAAAAAACAAAAAGAAATGGTAAAAAAAGGTCTTTAATCATGGCCATTCATCTGGTTATGTTCATCGAAGTATCTCAAAAACAAGAAGTGCTGTGCGCTCAACTACTCGACGAAGTGTAGCTTTGTCGCACCACATAATACGAACCTGCAAGATTGTGTTACAAGCACTGCTTCATTGTTTAGTGGTCGCCGAAATAGTGCACAATTTCGCCTAAATGTTTTATAGCAATAGAAGTTAAACGCACACGGAAGTTCTAATTAACGTTAATGAATGCGTTAATTATTATCTCCAAGGTATTTTATACAAAACATGTGTTATAAGTATCCAACGAGAGAAAGCTTCTTACCACTTTCACACGAAGTCTTACGTCGAGGTGGAAATACTTCACCCCAAAAAAATTTCTCTGATGCAACAAAAACAACTTACTTAACTCTTTTACTCATCGAATTGAGGCCACTTGTGTGTGCTAGAAAGTAGTAGTATGCGACAATTTAAGGCATTACAACTATTTAGAAATTGAAAAAGTGTGAGTTATTTCGAGGTATGCATAATTGAATTTCAATAATGATATCAGAACTGACAGAGTCTTGCGTGCAGCGAAGGCGATGACTTTGTCACGTCTTACCAGATTACCCGATCTGAATGAATGCCATGTCTTTTAAATCAAATTTTTCCGCGAAAAGCATGAAGTCGGTTGACCCTCTCCTGATCTGATTACGTTCTCCGCGTGGTGTTTCGTGCTAACCTTTTTCTTCCGAGTCGTGATCTAGCATTACGCGCATGCAGTTTGCCTTGTTTGCTTTGTTCTAAACTGCACTAGCGACAAGCAATGAGAGCAGAAGACAAGGCTGCGTAAGATGGCACTGTGTTTGTCCTGTCTTCTACTCGGTTGTCTCCTTCGCCGCAAAGCTCAAGTTCTGAAAAAAAGGTTTTGCCACCTTGAACACCCCCATTTCCTGCACACAATGCTTGCAGTATTGTGCAAGTTTGCCCATGCTTTTATAGACTCCACATTCTATAAACCTTTTTCTTTCAGGAAGCAAAGCACCAGTCATCGCGGTAAGCAGCAGCCAAGGTGTCTTACCGTTTGTCTTGACGACGAGATATATACATAAGGATGACAGTGCAGAGTTTGCGTGAAAGCTTGGTGGTCGATGTCATGTGTCATGTCATGTCATGTCATTTTTGTGTGCCTTCATTACGTCAATGTTTAGAGGACTGCTTCCTCCCCTTGCGAAAACAGTTATTTGAACACCACATGTGCCTTCTCGCCATTGTCGTGCTGTTCCCTATATTCCATGCTGTTCTTTTCAGTTGCTGTAGCAGCCAAGTTAGTTGACGTCAGCGTTTCGTTGAGCTACACCAAGGTCGGATTGTAGTGCAGTTACCTACTAGCCTTTCTTAATGCAATATTGCAATGTTTTGCTATCAGAAATCTTAATTTATTTATTCATGCCAATGGACCACTGTCAAGCTTGAAACACAATTAAAACTTCTAAATTTAATCGGTAAGCACACATTATTTTGATGGGTTAAACAACGTTCATGTCGGGTCCGGTAGCTGTTCTTTCTTCTTGTTAGTGGACTTGGTGAACTAAACAAGTTGCAAGCTTCGTTTATGCTTGGCTAAACTTACAGGCAGATTGGGCGTAATACCGTAGGAAAGCTGGAAATCCGGTGGTAGTGAAATGTAATCATTGCGTTGACATTGTTCTATCACTAACAAACCAGGTATTTTCGGAAAGAGTCTTCGTGTAGGCAAATTTATAAACTAACAAGACAAAAATTTTATTGCAAGTAAGGTACTCGTTCTGCCCGCCCTCTTTTGCAAATAGACATTGGGAAAGAAAGGTATATTTTGGCATGATGTATTCTACTCTCATTAACTACCTACGTTTTTCTGTTTGGACGAGGCAGTGCTCTTTCAACTTAGCCTCATTTTCGTAAAACTCCACTGTTTGTACAATGTGGTAGTAGTTTACAATATATGAGGCACGTAGCGCCATACGCCGCAACTGATTCGCGCAGGCACCCTATCCTGCTCCACCCAGAGCTCGTGGTGTTCGAGCTGACTATCCTCGACAAGCCGCTCCACAGAGTTCCACAGCCGCCGCACAGCCAACCACTGCAATGCACCCCGGTGGACGATCACTTAGTCCGCAGCAACACGCAGCACTAAATTCACGTGCACCGCCACCCGGTGCGCAATCACCTGCAGCCCAACCACCAGGTGCACTTCCACCCGGTGCACAACCACGCGGTCCACTGCAGCGAGGCGTCCCACCGTTCGGAGCACTACATTCCCGTGGACAACTACCCGGATCACAACCTTCAAGTACACCTCCACCGGGCGTGCGGCAACCAGGCGCTCAACTACCCAGGGCGCTGCGACCAGGCATACTATCCTTCGGTGCTCAACTACCTGGAGCACACCAACCCGGTGCACCAGAGCCGGGTTTTCTACCATTCGGTGCACTACCACCCGGTGCACCACCACCCCCTGCAGATGTGCGTGACCAAGGGTGAGACATCATGAACGATTGAGAAAGAATACTTGCTTCAGGCTTTACGTCTAGAGGAGCGTCCGCTTATACACAGTTTGTCACGTCGCCTAGTAAAGATTCGTACGGTTCATTGTGTGTTCGCCTAAAACGGAGGCGAATGCACAGCGTCTGTCTCGCGGACCTCTAGGAAGCGGCCTGTTCTTCATGGGCTGATCGTCGGAGCCGCAGGGTCTCTACAAGTTCACTGTCTTCGTCCTAGAATCGTTTCATTTTATCAAGTACGTTCATGAGACCATTTACTTGTATGAAGCATTTTTTTCTTTCTATGAGGCATCCCCAACAACCACCGTGTGTTAAATCAATTCGTGGAGTAAAATGTAATTATAAGGGTCACTGTGCAGACTTGACTGAGTCTGGAAATCAGCAAACCTACATTTCTCAATGCCTGGCGTCTTGTCTTCTGGGATTGACCATAAGTTGAGGCCCTCCATCAATCTCCATCAGTTTCACGGCTCTTCGAGAGTATTATAAGTAACAGTGGCCCAGCAGCGGAGAGGAGACGGAGGCCCCAGTTCTCTGAAGAGCCGAAACCGAAAGTCGTATGGTGTGGCTATCCTAGCTTCTACTGGTCACGTGTTTTTTTCTTGTCTCATATAGGCTTCTCTTTCAAGGCCACCTTCGCAAGAAGTTCTCGCCTTTATTCGTACGAGGCTTTCTGAATCACACTTCAAGTGGCATGGTCTTGTTGCGAATGTGAAGTCACCGTGCTCTCATATACGAGGCCACTATTATCGGTGAAAATATGGTCATTCCAGACCCTACTATGGGCAATCCAGAAGGTCCACGATGACGCCACAAGGCCCGGCCTTACTGCACCGACGTGGACGCGGCCCGCATCGGTCTGAAAAGACCGGGCTTCAGGACACAAATAAAGTTTTGTGAATAAATTATTAAGCGGTCACACATGCTTGCTTATTTTAATGTGATCTTGCTTCGCATCCAAACACCTCTTGAACTACCTGTTGCCGGCCATGACCAAGCGCTTCGAAAATTCGCGATTGTTGAATACTTCACTTTTAGTATCTACACGTGTTGCCCCGCCACGGTGGTCTAGTGGCTAAGGTACTCGGCTGCTGACCCGCAGGTCGCGGGTTCGAATCCCGGCTGTGGCGGCTGCATTTCCGATGGAGGCGGAAATGTTGTAGACCCGTGTACTCAGATTTGGGTGCACGTTAAAGAACCCCAGGTGGTCAAAATTTCCGGAGCCCTCCACTACGGCGTCTCTCATAATCATATGGTGGTTTTGGGACGTTAAACCCCACAAATCAATCAATCAGTATCTACACGTGTCACATGTATAACCTAATTTATTGTAGAGCTAACACGAGCATACAGAGCTTAATCGTTGGACAAGGCATCTACAAAAGCCAATGCATTTGCCCACCGAACAGATAAGTCATCGCACAACGAGCCTGTTCAGCGTTATTGTACAGCAAGTGCTGTCTTTGCTTGCTGTTATCTTACAGTGACTAATACAGTGGCATCGTATAGCGAGACTTCTTTGCGTTTCGATTGCTTCGATTACTGGGCGTACGTTTTCCCAGTAAATGTTTTCGTCGTTTCCCAAAGTGTGGGCTGCTTGCCCTACGTGCGTGCGTGCTTAACCACAGTGACAGCAGCTTGAAGCTCGAGTTTCAAGGGTGAAGCTCCTTGGGCCGTGGATCGTTCTCTTCTCTGAAGTATAACAGTAGTATGTAGCCGACACCAAAGGTTATGACTTGCCCCCTAGATGGCGTTGTGTGTATATGTCCTTGGGAATACCATAACTAGATGGTGTTATAGCGACTTTCACAGCATATCTTCGGAGTGAATTATTATGAGAGGGGGGCAGCGTCCGTAAGTCCCTACGTGTGTATATTCATCCGCGCGTCCTCTGTACGCCCGTCCGTTCATCTGTCCATGCTTCTGTGCGTGCTTCCGTCCCCTAGACGATACTGTGTAACAGCGCGGTGCTTAATTGGAATAATTGAACAACATAGTTGGCAAGTACATTTTACAGGCCCTTCGTTTTCTGATTATTCCACAAACTGTATTACTTTTCAGATGCCCGTTGGTGATGATACTGGCCTGCATCCTCGCTGTCCTCACGCCAGGCGTCGTCGCTTTGGCTTTCGTTTTACGCGTAATGAGTGGCGACGGTGAGTTGACAAGTATACTTTTTGATCAATGTGATTCATTGGTTAAAATAATTACGCATTAGCCCCCCTAGCCCGTCAAATGCGTGTGCAGTTAATACAGTGATTGGCGGTTGTGTCGATCATTACTGATTAGTGGTGATCACAATGTCAACGACGTATTGAACGACAATAATTGGGGCTTTCACGTTTCTTTATGCAAGATGAATAGTTCAGTGCTTCAGTACTTATACCAGATAAGTAGTTCTCGCAAGTTGTACTGAACACGCTGAAGCTCCTCCGGGACCTGCGTACCTTCAGCGCTAAATGCTCGCCGTCAGTTACAAAGATATCTAAACGCCTGAGCACATGTACCCGTTGCCACGCTTCAGCGCGCGGCTTTCTGGAGCGGCGCCCTCTACCCATTGAAAGAAATGAATCGCGGCTTCGCGTAGCTAACCGTTCTCTATCTCTACAGGGAGAGGGTGAGGTGCCGTGTGATAAGGCCATACGCTGACGCTCTACACCAGGTTGCGCGTGGCAAGCCACTGCACGAGGTTTCAAGGTTCGAATCCCAGCTGGGCACTTCGAAAATCTTTCCGATTTATTTATCTTTGTGGCTTTGATTTATATGTGCATATTTACACAAACCCAGGACATGACTGAGATGGCTGCGGCGAAATTCACCGTTGAATTTCGAATGAAGAACACTGTAGAGTTCGGAATTTCGGAATTTCGGAGTTTGGAAGTTCAGAATTTCGAAGAATGAACACTGTAGAGTTCGGAAAAAATTTTATGTGTTAGTCACATAAATTTGTGCGCACTATTGCTTGTTTCTGTGCTTTCGTTGATTTTTCTGTACCCGCTCCTGAAATGTCCCAGGCATGGGACAGAAGTATTTGTAAATAAAATAAATAAAATAAATATTGATATAATTGCCATTGGAGGAATACTTAGACGCACCGTGCTTATGCCATTGCTTGAAATGATAACCAGCAAGCAAATATGTAGGATAGTGTCGACCATATTTGCAAGAAGGTCACAACATGCCCACAACAACAGTGCTGGAATATAGAAAGTTGTTGCCACAATATTACCTTTTGAGTGCTCTATTTCACGTACCACGTAAGATAGTTCCGATAGTTATTTCAACACGAAATTCATTTCAACTCCATAGTATTATTCGTTAAAATCAATGGTCACTTCTCAGTCTGGTGTGCAAGATACTTGAATCATCTCAAGTTTTTTTTTTTAATGTACTCGGTCTATTGTTCTGCGAATTGTTCGTTGCTCTCAATAAGAGGGGTGGCTCTTTTTTTTAATCGCTGCATGTGGTACGATATAGTGGCTGCTGTTATCCATCACAGGAAAAAGTGAGATGAGTGATCACATCAAAAGTGTGTCATAGTACGACTGTAGCGTTGTTTTTTGGAATACCTTGCAATGAAACATGTTAGATTAAAATGTTTATTATAGTGGTAGTGAACTGTCTGACGAAGACGACGGAGCAAAAGCCTTTGATGAATACTTTTTGCAGTTCCCCTCATGGAAGAGCTTATCGGCGTTACTACTACGACAACACATTCAACACCAAGTAAGTAAGTAAAAGGCGTTTTTGATAGACTTCAGTGAAACGTACGTGACTTACTCAGTTAAATGTTGGAGTATTGCTAAATTATAACTGTTAAAAAGGCTGCCAAAACTTACAGAAAAAATGAACTACTCCCCAAATTTCAGCTGAAAAGCACCAAGTATGAGGAGAATATATATGAGGTCTATGCGTCTACAATTAGCACAGTAATGTTCTGAGCCATATAGAGCACCCCAGAATATTTTTGTGATTCGCCAAACTCGGCAATTACCTAAAGGTTGTTTATTAAGCTATTACATAGTGACTTTAGAGAAACATTTTCCAATGTGCAAATTGTAGCGCTTATAATAAAACTTGTTTTTGGTGTATATAATGACAATTCTGCTGTAGTGGAGCCAGGTGTGTAACTCAAGCTGTTCACAGACGACTGTATATTTCATTCCACGGCACAATACAAAAACCATCAAGTTACAGCTAACACATATATACAGGTGTTGAGCAAATGGTTCTAGATTAGAATATAAAAGTTAATTACTCTAAATCAACATACACACATATTACAACAACGAAAAGCTGTCTTTTATATTCCTATGCCATGTGAGACAACTGGTTATAAATAATAATCAATTTAGGTATCTAGGATTGACGATAACGTAAAATTTATCTTGGAACATACATAATAACAATTTTTGTTTAAAGGCATACACCTACAGAAATATTTTCTACGAAAAAAAAAACTAGAAGGTGCAACAGCTGATGTGAAACTTGCAGTTTACAAAAAATTTATGAGGCCAGTTCTTGAGTGTGATTCGGTGGTATGGAGCCCTCATCAATATTATTTAATGAATCAAACTGCAAAAATTCAGAGGTACGTAATGCGATTTATACGCTTCCAGTATCTAAGCACAGATACAGTTACAGAAATGCTACATTCTTCTGGCCTGCAACTCTTAGAAACGCGCAGCTAGAAAAATTGTCTGAAACTATTATTTCAAATTCCAAATTGCGAACTAAATATTACGTGTACGTAGTGTGACCAGGTAAACTGAGCTCAAGGAGCAACCACAGCAGGGCCATTCAAGCGCACAGGACTCATGCCGACAAATGCAAATACTCCTTTTAGATGCGGAAGCATCTTATACTCGCGCCTTGTAGTGCGCCGTCCGCGCCGTCCGCGCCGTCCGCACCGCTTCTCGAACATTCGACAGCTGACGCGCGCGCATGCGCCGTCGCGCCGTCGCCCACTCTTCCACCATCTGTGCATTCCTTCCTCCTCTACACACCGCGCGCGCTTCACTCCTCCACCATCTGTGCACCCTTCCTCCTCTACACACCGCGTTCGACATCTACAATTCTCCTGATTCTCCAGTGGACGCGCATGTGGCGTCGCGCTTCGAGAACATTCAACAGCTGACAGTGCATGCGCCGTCGTGCTGTATATATACTCAAGGTCGGCGCTCGCTCGCTCAGTTGCCGCTCGTCGGTTGGTTTGTACGGCGCGTCGACGTCCAAGGTCGCGGTGAAATGAATTCCAACGAATCCACAAACACAATGATCGACGTCCCTTCGACCAGCGCCGCCCTTTCGCATACGTGTGTACGTGTTCACTCATTTAACACCCCCTCCTACAACCACGTTAACCAATTTAGCCATCGACCCAAGTAAGTCGCAGTTTAACACCCCATTTCACAACCACGTTGACCAATTTAGCCATCGACCCAAGTAAGTCGCACTTTAACACCCCGTTAACCAATTATAGGGTCCGCATCCTCCTCAGTGTTCCCCCGAGGGAAGCTGCGGGCAATTTTTTTTCCTAACCCAATTTAAATTAGGGATGACTCGCCGGTGTGTGCTGTTGAACATACGATTTGCCAAAGTTTTAACAAACCTTGGATGACTATCAGTACAAGTGCACCGTATGATCTTGATCTTACCTCTCGTTCTGTATGTGCTTATGATGGCCTCTTTTCCCTTTATTTGTTTAATGTTACCCTCTCTAGAGACTTTCACAAGAGAGTTGACATTATTATCGAATGAATATTGAAGTTTAGGTATGCGGTAAGGCGGTAAGAGTACGGCGCTGCATTTTTTTTCTAACCATTGTTTAGTGTGGGCGAATATTTTTTAATACGTGATTGCTGCCTGTCATTCATAGTTTTTAGTGTCTTCAAATGTAAGTTCAATTTATTATCAAAGACTGCTCACGCACGGAAGTTGTTTGAACAGGCTATAGGTGACTACGGTGGACGTTAGGCGATCTTAGTCATCGATGGCCTGTGCACGCGATTTTCGTGGGTGAGCAGTCTTCGATCGCAAAATACATCCGCACGTGGTTTATATTGCTGAGAAAAATAATGCGCTCATTGGAGACGCTAAGGGCACATGAATTATTCTTTAATGCTTGGCGCTTTTAATACATACATACATACATACATACATACATACATACATACATACATACATACATACATACATACATACATACATACATACATACATACATACATACATACATACATACATACATACATACATACATACATACATACATACATACATACATACATACATACATACATACATACATACATACATACATACATACATACATAAAACATGTTACACGAATAGAGAGACAGACAGACAGACAGACAGACAGACAGACAGACAGACAGACAGACAGACAGACAGACAGACAGACAGATAGATAGATAGATAGATAGATAGATAGATAGATAGATAGATAGATAGATAGATAGATAGATAGATAGATAGATAGATAGATAGATAGATAGATAGATAGATAGATAGATAGATAGATAGATAGATAGATAGATAGATAGATAGATAGATAGATAGATAGATAGATAGATAGATAGATAGATAGATAGATAGATAGATAGATAGATAGATAGATAGATAGATAGATAGATAGATAGATAGATAGATAGATAGATAGATAGATAGATAGATAGATAGATAGATAGATAGATAGATAGATAGATAGATAGATAGATAGATAGATAGATAGATAGATAGATAGATAGATAGATAGCGAAATCTTGGCTGACTGGCTCACGGCGCTCTAGCACTTACAAATTTCATGAAACCTAGAATGCAACTTCAATCAGAGTACAGCGTCTTTAAAAGTGCGGCCGTTCAAGATAGCGCAAGAGCAGGAGAATATTATATCGAATGGTAACTGCCCTATAGTGATAGCTCTATTCAGACGTTATCATTATGGCGTACCTTTGGGAGGAAGATACGCGATAAATACTTGTCATATAGTGTTGTTTATTATCTCGTGACGGAGACACCATGAAAAATTTTAGCAGCCTATATTACTGGGGTCTATTCCTTCACCCCTTTTCCAGAGGTAGTAACGCCACCAAGTACGTACATCCACGAACACTGTCTGCAAAATGCTTTGATGGAACGCAAAAGCCAGCATCCGTGGCACATGGCACCCTTGAAACTGCAGCAGTTCTAAACATGGCATGACTCATCGCAGCACATGAACGTATATCGGAAGTTGCTTCCGTGTGGTGTCTATAATTTTTGTCGGTAACTGTCAGCTTTCATAAGGAAACAAATACGTCAGATTAACAACACAGAAAAGGACTGCAGTGTTTGTAGCGTTTTTTTTATTTATTAACAGCAATGTTCCCTTCAACCAAAACTCTGAAAAGGTCATATTTTCGCTGTTGACAATAGAGTCGGGCCTACTTCAGCAATTTCTTGCCAGTGTGCTCATGATGCGTTAAAGCGTCGATGCAGTATAGTGTCTTTAGAAGTGCAGCCGTTCAAGATAGAGCAAGACCATCAAAATAATGCATCGAATGGTAAATGCACTATAGTGATAGCACTATTCGGACGTTATCGTTCTGGCGCATCTTTGATAGCAAGATACCTGAGCAGTACCTCTCATATAGCGTTGTTTATTTTTTCGTGACGGAGATGCCATAAAAATTTTTGCGACTAATTTTACTGGAGTTTATCCGTGCACCCCTATTCCAGAGGTAGTAACGCCACCAAGTAAGTACAGCCTGGGACATAGTTTGTGAAATGATTTGATGGAACTCAGAAGCTAGCCTCTATGTTGCCTGGCATCCTCGTAACTGTAGCAGTTCCAAATAAGGCACGACCCATCGCGGCACAGAAACGTATAGCACAAGATGCTTCCGTGCGATGTCTATAAATTATATTGTGTCGGTAACTATCAGCTTTTGTAAGGGAAGAAAAAAAGTCACAGCTTTGCCACCAAGGCCAAGTAATGAACGCGATAGAAACAAATTGGAAGGTCACGCGCAGAATGGCAAGCAGATAAAAACGTGTTTCGCGTGTTTCACGCACAAAGGACGCATGAAACACACTCATAGGTAGAGATTAATGCGAAAAAGCGTCTCAGTTGTTACTTTTCTGTGTCTGAAAAGCGCACCCTTTTCGCAAACGGAGGATCTGCAACGATTGCAGTGACCTTTGTGCGCGCGGTAACTACAACAGAATCGTTCCGCTGGAACTCAAAGGCTAGCCAAGACGTGCGATTCTCGCCACTGCAAGATAATGGCGCGCGATCGAGCGTACACCCCCTTGTTCCCTGCGTGGCCCAAAGTACGCGAGAGATGAGAGCCCACGATACCCCCCCCCCCCCCATGATGCCCTTGAACAACGGTAAGTCGTATGCAAGAATAGCTTGCCGTTTGACCGTTGGAGGAGCTACCTCTCGGTGGCTCAGTGGTTAACGCCTCGCATTCTAGACGCGTAGGTCCCAGGTTTGAATCCACGTGCCAGTGTCTTTTTTTCTTTCTTGCATTTTCAAATATATAGTTTGTGAAGAAGAAGATGGGCCTACAGCAAGCAGCATCGCCAACGCCCGGCTCTCTCGGCTCGTGCTTCGGTTCGTTGCTGTGCCGATCGCTGGACGGTTCTTCACGCTGTTTCGTCGCTGTCTTTAACGGCTATTAAACCTCTTCACAAGTTACGTATACATATATACGGTCCATGACATCGACACCGACGCCGACGAAGCCGGCGAAATCCAGCCGATAGTGTCCATGTAATAAACCTCTTCCTGTCTGTGAACATTGTGAAGTCCCTGCAAGCACCCCAGCCCCCATACTCTCGCTCGGAGCAGGCGCTGGTTGGCAAGAAAGTTCCTCCGGCGGCACATTTCTGCATAGCAGAGCTGCGTGTCTGCATTCATTCGACAGAAATTTCTGCATTACTATGTCTTAAAGTCCTAGCTTTGAAAGAAGGGGGGTCGTGGAAGGGTCACTGTTTATAGTGTGCAAATTAGCTCGTCGTAGTTGGATGGATGATGAAACTTTGTTTAGAGCACTGAGAGACGCGACTAGCACGCAGTGGGCTTCACCCACGTAGATGGCACCCATAAAAAAAATCTATTTTTTTTCGAAAGTGAACGTTTGGAATGTACATGGTTACTGGCACTTTGAGAAATATTTGCGTGGCATGGATGTAAATTTATTCAATTTCCATCGTGGCATTTGCAATGTAGTTTTAAATGAGGTACAGCATTGGCGGCAGCATGGTCTTTAGCTGCTGTGTGTGACGTCACGGATAAGATTCTCACTCATTGCCCAAAAGCCTGATCGGAGATGAATGAAAACAAAAAGAAACACTTCTTGCCTTGAGTCACGCTGAGGTTAAGATATCCTCGTGAAAAACAAAGCGAAATTCTGCCGCTGCGTTTTTTAATAACACAGTGAAAATTCATGTCTTGTAAAACCCGACATCTTAATAATATACAATATTATCTGACATAGTTACCTTGCTGCATTTGACACCCATGACATGTTTTAGTACCCATATTGCTCCTTTAGGCCTGATACACACTTCTAATGCAAATTGTCACTACGTAACAAACGCTCCGTAAACGTACAAAGTAGATAAGAAACGAAAATATCCACTGTTTTCATTAACACGTATCAGGTGTTCGATAATACGAGTTATAGCCGTGGCGAAGCATATATGCAGATTCGGCAACGCTACAACAAGCTTATAGCTCATGCGTCGTCATATATATCACCCGGAGATCATGCACTTTTGTTTTTCTGCACGCCGCGCATACGCTGTGTTAGTGTCTCGATCTGTGCAGCGAAGGCAAACGAGCGCATCGAGGGACTTTAGACACAAGCGCTATCTGGAAGTTATCTTCGAAAGTGAAGGAAGGCGTACGCGCCTGTCTTGGAGGCCAAAAGGTGTAGAACGCAAAGCGGTGGGCAGGGCCCACCACCGTGTCGTTTTAACAAAGCGTTGGGAACACGCCTTTCTGAGTATAGCGTTGCATTGTTAGCGCGGCTTGATAAACGCTATGGTCCTTGAAATTACCTATGTATGCCTTCTATAGCATAAAGACACACATACAGAATATTGACGGTGTTGTTGTGGTGCCCCAGATGTGCGCAATATTTGATTTTTATTTCACAATCGTAAAAGTATGAACGCTGAATCTTGAACCATATTGGTGGGCGCTGCGGATAAAGTAGCGTTCGGGCCATCGTAATGTCGGACACACAGACAAACGTACAGACAGACAAACCAAACGTTTAGCGTTGAAGTACCCGAAAAAACTATCTTTTGCGTCGAGGTACCCAAAGAAAGACTATCGTCTTCAAAAAAATTGGTCCCGTATCTGCATGTTTCTGCAAATGTCGTCTAAAACCGAAAGTCTTGCGTGCGGAGAGAGTGAACAAGAGATTTATTTGAAGTTATGCACAAGAAAATTGGTGAGTGGTATTCTGGCGGCACTGCTTTAGGGTGCCTCGAGCGTGAAGCGGAGGCGAACGAGCTGATCAAGTCACTTCACACGTGAGACATGAGCGCCATCTGGCAGTTTTCTTAGAAAACAACGCACGTGCCTCTGAGACGGGTGTGCGCGCCTATCTCAAAGGTGATAAGGCGTACAACTCAAGGCGACGGGTAAGTGCCACCACCGTCTCGTCTTAGCAAAGCATTGGAAATACTTACCGTTCCGTACAAGCGTCGCATTGTCAGTGCAGTGTGATAAGTTCTATTGTCCTAAAGTTACTTACGTATGCCTGTTCTACTGTTCTAGCAAAAATCGCACATGAAAAATACATACGTGTTGTTACGGTGCCCCAGACACGTGCAATAATTGCTTTTTAATTGACAATTGCACAAGCAAGAACGCTCATCCTTGAGCAACATTGGTGCACGCTACTGATGAAATGGGCCGTTTCACGTACCCGATGTCGTTAAGAGTAGATAAACAGACAGACAGACAGACAGACAGACAGACAGACAGACAGACAGACAGACAGACAGACAGACAGACAGACAGACAGACAGACAGACAGACAGACCAAAATTTTTGCGTCGAAGGGGCCCAAGAAAGACAATTGTCTTTTAAAATAATGGCATATCCACGATGTGAATGATGATATGTGGCGCGAAGCTTCAGAAAATTTAATTGGTAAACCGTGAATCGTCCGTCCACTGGCCGCGTCTGGCTGTCTGTCCGTCCATTCATCCAATCATTCGTCCGTCCGTTTTTTTCTCGTTTTCCTGTCTGTCTGTTCATCTGTCCATTCGTGCGTTCGTCTGCCTGTCTGTCTGTACGTCTGTCCGTAGGTCCGTCTGTCTGTATGTCTGTCCATCCTCCGTCCGTCTATCTAGTACACACTCCAAGTACCCGCTTCCCATACTTCTTCATCGTATAGTCATCATATAGAAGTACCGCCATTCAGTGGACATTCCAAGGACTCAACGAGAGGTGACTACCTACTACGACTACAAACGTGAAGACGCCCGACCGACGGCGCAAGGAGCTTTGCCCCTAAAATCATATTACAAAAAATTGCCCGCAGCTTCCCTCGGGGGAACACTGAGGAGGATGCGGACCATATAATTGGTTAACGGGGTGTTAAAGTGCGACTTACTTGGGTCGATGGCTAAATTGGTTAACGTGGTTGTGAAATGGGGTGTTAAATTGCGACTTACTTGGGTCGATGGCTAAATTGGTTAACGTGGTTGTAGGAGGGGGTGTTAAATGAGTGAACACGTACACCCGTATGCGAAAGGGCGGCGCTGGTCGAAGGGACGTCGATCATTGTGTTTGTGGATTCGTTGGAATTCATTTCACCGCGACCTTGGACGTCAACGCGCCGTACAAACCAACCGACGAGCGGCAACTGAGCGAGCGAGCGCCGACCTTGAGTATATATACAGCACGACGGCGCATGCACTGTCAGCTATTGAATGTTCTCGAAGCGCGACGCCACATGCGCGTCCACTGGAGAATCAGGAGAATTGTAGATGTCGAACGCGGTGTGTAGAGGAGGAAGGGTGCACAGATGGTGGAGGAGTGAAGCGCGCGCGGTGTGTAGAGGAGGAAGGGATGCACAGATGGTGGAATGTGTAAGCTCCCACAATGCTTGCCAGCAGAAGTGAAGCCAGCTTTTGCTACTGCCAAGATGGCGGGAACATGCTCTTTTCTGGTAGTGCGCACTTAAAAATGGCTTTGATATAGTAATTATGTGGCTTTGATGTGGTAATGTAAAGGCTACGTTTATTGTATATAAAAGATAGTTGTTCCTGGCGAAATAACACGCAGAAACCAGTGTGAGTGACTGAATCTCTAAAGTTTGCCTCCAAATATAGACTTTTTAAGGGAAACTACTAACACTAAGACGCATTCGGAGCACTTGGTGACTCAAAAACATTTCCACTATAGACTCATTATGCGTGTGAGGGAAACGCTCCATCGTTTTCTGTGGTGTTCCTTTCGGTGTTCCAGTCTTCAACGCCACCAGCGTTTCAGTGGTGCCGCTGCCGGTTGTGCACGCGCGACTTTGCCAGCCAGCTATCTTCAGGCCTGATCCCATCGTCATCGGCCCCTGCCGGGACCAGCGAGAATGGCGTGAAAGCCTGCGGCCCTCCCCCTCAAGGAGCATTGCTTCAACTTCATCGTCCCGGAGGGGACGGCGTTCGTCGGCGAGATCATCAATGGCCTCGAAGACCTCGTGGGCAGTGAAGGGGTGCTGTTACTGCAACACCTAGGAGCTTCGAAGTTCCTAGTTGCGGCTCGGTCCGCTCTCGAACAACCAAGCTGATGGTAAACCAAGGTTTCAAGTTACAAGGTCACAAGATGCAAGTTGAAGAAGTCGAGGCGCCAAGAGTGCAAGTCAGTGTGTTCTGCCTCCCGCCGTACGTGTCAGATGACGCAGTTATATCAGCTCTTCAGCCATACTGAAAAGGGAGGGGTATCACATTTGCTACCCTGCAAATGCATCAGTCAACGTACACTGGTACCCGCATCGTCCGAACCAAGATGGCCAAGGCTGCCCCTTACTTCCTCTCAATTCAAAGTCACCGCGGGATGCTTGAGTATCGCAGTATGCGCAGAGTATGCGCGTGCTACAGCAGAGAAGGTCATGTTGCGGCTACTTGCACAAAACCCTTCTGTCAACGATGTGGCGCCTTCGGCCATACATCTGAAGATTGTGTGTCCAAGTGTCAGCGCTGTAAGGGTAACCACGTGACGAAAGATTAATTCCGTCACAAGTCATACGCAGACGCAGCGCAGAATACCACACAGTCACTGCGAGAATTCCTAGAACTTGGAGAGTCTCTTTCGAAGAGAACGACCCAAGTTAAAACCTCCAGGCACATGGAAGTTTTGCAACGCAAAACCAAGCCACGGCAACGGAAGATTCCAGATTACTGGGATGATGGCAGCGCAACCGACACAGAATTTCATGACGCAATGTCAGAAGACGCCAGCAGCGTCCATACCGTGTCACCATCCACAACGAGTGACAACGACGTTTCTGCGCTGACTGGGGAGACCGCAGCGTTGTCATCTCCCGCAACGTCGCCAGAGAAGCCCAGCGACGCAGCGGAGACGCCAAGTTCGTCTGCTAGGTATTCATCAGAGGACTCGAGGACACAAAAATTGAACAATCCTTGAACGAACCACCGCTGGAGGAAGCGTCCCAAGCATCTCGGGGCACTGGCCAACCGGAAAAATTGCTCACCAATATCCGACCTCCCGAAACAACGAGTGCAAGTGACGAGCTCGATGAACGGCTACCTGCGGGTTTGGAAGGTAGCCTGAAGACGGCGCCCGCCCACGAAAGATGTAAAGACCACGTCTTCAAAGAAACCTGGAACGCCTCGCACACACGCTGTACAGGCCCAAGAAGAAGTGTCTGACAAGACATCCAGATATTGTAGGAGCCGGTCACCCTCACGAAATTTAAAGCGTGACAGATTTTTGCAAGCCGCACGATCGATATTTTTGTCTTCTGAAAATACGTGTTTTCCCGACGAGCTGTCTAGAGCCACAAACTTTCAGCGTCGCTCCAAACCTGGTAGCTCAAGTAGTGGAAGTGACGTCACCACCTCTGGAACATCCAAAAGCACCAACTGGATTCGCCAAACTGAGATCCATCACCTGATGCTGGTGAGGACTCAATGTTTCTTTTTTTTAACTTGCTGTCCACATCCATTCTTTCCGCTTCCTGTTGCCTGTATCGTTGAAATGCTTACTTCCCGGCCGTACAACCACTATGCGTTTGTTGTCTCTGATGCACGCCAACTGTAAAGTATTTCATTTGTTACTGTCACTCACGATGAAAGCTTCATGCGCCAATTTGGGAGTTCTCTGCTGTGGCGGCTATGCCCTGTTATAGTAATTGTATCACGTGAGTTACGTTGCGTGCTGCATGTACTATTGCTTTTATTGGTGTTGCTTACTATGTCCGTTCTGTCTGTGTGCGTGGGTAAATCGCAGCGCCAGTCCTTCGAGTGTCATCACGTTGACTTCATCTACTGCCGCTTGACACAGGAAAGGCCAAGGTGTCTCCTGACGCAATGCCTTTATGGGAAAAACGAATGCTTCTTTTCCCCCTAAATTTATTTTAAATGGATAGGCTATCTTTCATGACTTTTAATGTTCGTGGTTTGAAGGATCTTGTCAAAAAACAGGAAATAATGAACCTTGCGTGCTCGCTCAGGGTGAACATGGTTTTTCTGCAAGAGACCAACTTTCGAACGCGGCACGACGTCATGACCTTCCATACTAGATTTTCGGTTGAAGCCTTCTTCTCCTTAACGCAGACCAACTCACGTGGCACCGGTGTCGTGTTTCTCAATCCGAGGTTCAGGCGGGGTGCGCATTGCCTCTTCCATGCAGAAAGCCGTGTTATCGCGGTGGACATGTGGATAAACGACAATAAAATTTGATTCACCAACCTTTACGCGCCCGTGAATAGGTCTCTTGTCAATTACTTTTTTAGAGGGGCCATGTCGTCCATGCTAAATGCAGCACCAGGCGTGTTGTTAGGTGATTTCAACAGCGTTTTTTGTTCGATTCGAGATGTCCGAGGCTCTAGTCAAGGACGAAGCACATTCCATTCGAAAGAGTTTCAGAAAATATGTAGAAAGCTGAAGCTGGTCAATGCATGGACAACGAACGCTTCATGGGAACATCTTTGGAGCCACGTGCGTTCAGAGTATGTCTCGGAGCAGGATCTACAGAGTCCATATACCCAACGAACGCGTTGCAAGTTAAAATACATGCGAAGTCATTTCTTTAGCGCCTGCAGGCAACGTAAGCTCAGCGACCACATGCTAGTGCCGTTCATTTTAAAGGCCGAGCTGGGAAGCCATTGCTCCAAGTTTTGGTGAATGTATTCATCAATTCTAAATTATAAAAGTTTCGGTAACAGAAATACGCATGGATATCTATGCGTCTTTGGAACACACGCCGCAAATTACGCCGACAGCATGGGATCTCTTGAAGGCCAGATGGCGTGATTGCGCAGGAGGCAGGGCAAACACGCCATTCACGTCTAACGTCACAATTGAATGAAACATTGAGGCGTATTGAAATATTTTAGCGCACAGGTAATCTAACCGGCGCAACGCAAGGGTACATTGGGGCGAAATGAGCTCAATACGACCTGCTGTTGAGGGCAATGTCCGGGGCTTTTAAACGCGCAATGGAACTGCACCTGCCTACGGATAAACTAGGTAACTTGGCATACGCACAGTGAGTAGGGGTAAGGAAACACCAGCCCAGTACGGACAGAGTATGGACAAAGCACGGACAGAGTGCGGGAGCATCGTCACAGATGTCAAATCAATCGAGGAGGTCTTTCGGGAGCATTTTGAAAGGCTCTACTCTGCAGGCCATCGCTCCAAAGACAGCAACCAGCACCAAAGGATCACAGGCTTTTGTAAAGGCTTGCCCTCGCTCTGTCGTGAGGCGTCTGATATGCTCTGCGCTGAGGCGACAATAGATGAAGTTCGCCAAGCCCCGAGGAAAATGAACACTACCGCGACTCCAGGTCGAGACAGAATAATGATGGCGTTTTATATAACTATCTTCGACGTCCTAGGCGACGCACTTACTGACATAGTCAACGGGTTCATCGTTGATGGGCAAAAGCCGAGGTCTTTCAGTGAGGGCCGTGTAGTCTTGCTGCCAAAGTAAGGCATAGATCCTGACGATGCACGGTCGTGGAGACCGATTATCCTCCTTAACACGGACTACAAACTTGTAGCTACGATCCTTGGCTTGAGTCTAAAACCTTTTTTGCCCGATATAGTGTCACCCACGCAAACGTGAGCAATAACGAGCAAGTCGATTTTTCAAACACTTACTCTGATAAGGGATTTGTTCTACTATGCCAACGCCAAAAACGTTACCGGTGCTTTCGTGTCGTTGGATCAAGCTAAGGCCTTCGACAGGCTCGAACATTACTACCTATACTGCGTACTTAGAATGTTTGGTTTGCCTGAGCAGTACGTCCGCTGTATAAAGCTTCTATAGAGCGACATGACCAGCCGACTCCTCATCAATGGCGTAGAGACAACAAGCTTTCCAGTAACAAGAGGTGTTCGCCAGGGATGCCCAATCGCACCGGTGCTCTTTGTTCTTTTCATAGGTCCTCTCCTTAAGAAAGTCGCAAAGTGTCCTAATATTCAGGGCTTTCCAATGACAAGTCTGGGGTCAGTTAACATCGCCGCTTATGCGGATGACATCTCTGTGTTCGTGCGAAACCAAGCCAGATACCGCGCTTTTTTTTGAGCTGTTTGAAGAGTATGCCAGTTTATGGGGTACTTTCCTGAATGCGGAGAAAATGAAAGCCCTTCGTTTCGGTGGCTTCCACGGCTCTTTGCCGGGCGGTATTCGAAACGTGGATGCCGTAAAAGTTCTCAGGGTATACTTTCAGGACAGGAAGGGGGGCAGAAGAAATTGGGACGACGCCGTACATTGATCCACGCAGGTCTTCGCGTATACCACTGACTTCAATTTGTCACTTGATTGATTGATTGATTGATTGATTGATTGATTGATTTGTGGGGTTTAACGTCCCAAAACCACCATATGATTATGAGAGACGCCGTAGTGGAGGGCTCCGGAAATTTCGACCACCTGAGATTCTTTAACGTGCACCCAAATCTGAGCACACGGGCCTCGACATTTCCGTCTCCATCGGATATGTTCAATTTGTCACTTGACGCCCAAGTGACGGTGGGGGAAACCAAAGCATGCGCATATGCTTTTTATATCGGGCACATTTCACTCATACGCAAACTTTTAGCGAGCCACCTTGCGTCATTGGTTGGAGCCTTCCTATTGGATGGTAAGACTGCATGGTAACTTCAACAAAAGTTCCTGAAGCTCTCAAAAAGTTGCGGAGGCCTTAGATGTTGCGACATTCACAAATGCACTTGCAGCTAAAACAGTTCACAAATTGTTTCAGGACAATGACTATCCTGGTCGCAGCTATCGCTCTATTGCACCGGAACTCTAGGAGCCGAATTCACGTCGGAAAGATACCGGGGGCCTCAAACAGAACACCCACAAGCCTTTTATAAACTAGCAGAGGGCCTCAAGCGTTCGGTTGACAGCGACGCGGCCAAAGAATACTTTGCAAACCTTGCACCCACACGCATTAGCCAAATGTTAGTCGGTTGCTCTATTACTGACGAGGAAAAAACAGAGATGAAGGCCCAGCAAGTGGATCAAATGGCAGAACAGCCACGTACCGGAAATAGAGAAGTTGATTGTCTGTGGCGGTGGGACGCGTTGCCCACTCATCAGAGACTGTCAAAGTGGGGTGCCGTGTCCAATGACCACTGCCCCAACTGCGGGAAAAGAGAAACGATATGCCACATGGTGTTTGAATGCGTAGTGGTCAAATGCGTGTGACACGTCGTGCGTCGTCAATTCGGAGTGTCAATTCCTTCAGGCTGCCAGCGCAGAAGAGCTTATTTGAACAACTCGTGCTGTACGTCAGAATGTTCGTCTTGCGGCGTCGCCGCTATATGGCCGTAGCACGACGACGACCCCAACAATTACAGAAGATTAGAATGATCATGGTTCGTTACCTTACAGAACAGATTGAAACGCAGGGTGAAGAAGCCTTCATCAAAAGGTGTCATACACGTTTTTTTTTTTTGGGGGGGGGGGGGGGGCTCGGAATGGAAATACTGAATTTTCTTTATTGCCGTTTTAACTCGGGGAAAAATTGCTTTTCGTCAAACGCAATATGTGAATCTGTGCCAACTTAGTGCTTTTTGCATTTCTTTTCTCCTTGATTTCTTGAGTGATTCGTGATCTGTGTAAAATGTCCGCCGCAGCCGCCGTCTTGCCAGAGGCACTCCTGGGCAATCATTTTCACTCCGGCATTTTTTAATCCTCCTTGGGCTTCACTCCTGAGCAACGGTTTTCACTCCAGCAATTGATATCTTCAAAGCTATCGGGGGGACGCGTCTTGATCCCGATCAAACGCTGACGTGTGTACGTTTGGCTCCGGCTACTTACCGTGTTATGACCACCTCTTCAGGTCCTTGGACCCTGGATCACACATCACACCAACTGTAAGTGGACCTGGCACCCATTCGACACCTTGTTGGGATGTGATAATGCTCCTTGAGAACAGTGCTGACTGTTTATTGTTCAGCTCGACCGCTTCCGCGCTAGGCCTAACCGCCGGCCTAGTATGAGTGGAGGCGCCCAGCGCGACGCGGCCAGCGTCGCAGCGGGCGTCGCTGCTGGAGGCGACGCCGCTCGCTCATGGCGTGCTCTACATGCTGACCTTCGTCCCACTGGTTCATCGGCTGACACCTGCGCAGCGGATCTGAAGAAACCATCTTCATGGGAGCCTAAACCTCCACCACTGCCCGATGCGGACTACAAGGTGATTCTTCGGATACGCGGGGGTCTCGACTGTACCAAGTTGCACCCCTGTGTCTTACGACAACTCGTTCTCAAAGCAGTTGGACTTCCCATCAGCAGCCCTGATCAAATCAGGGTCAATCCCACCAGTCACACAGTGCTCGTGAGTACGTCAAGCATGGACCGAGCAGATTTATACCACAACATCCGGACCTTAAAGTTCAACGGAGTCCCCTACGAAGTCGTCACCCACGTTGCCGACCCTGTAGATTCTTGTCGTGGAAGGTTTCATCTCCCTCTGGATTACGCTGACGAGGAAATCCTTCCAACCCTCCAAAGATGTAATCCAGCCATGACCATTGGGGCCGCTCGCCGACTGAGCACCACCGAAACCATCTTGGTTGTTTTCCGTGGCACGCACGTCCCTTTTTACATCAACTACGAAGGCTGCACGCTTCGCTGCCGCCCATTCCGACTGAAGGTGGAAGCCTGCACCCGTTGCCGAAAAATTGGACATCGCCAGGATGTCTGCCCCTCTACTCCCGATGCAATCTGTCACAAGTGCGGACTGAAGGATTCCTCAATGGACCATGAATGTGAACCCGTCTGTGTCGTGTGTGGTGGAGCTCACATCACCGGTTCCCCATTGTGCAAACAGCGTTACAAGACTAAGACACCTAAATACCAGACACCTAAGCCCTCAGAAGTTCCATCATCCCGGACACCGAGCCTTAATCGCTCGCAAGAGCGTGGCCCACAGCGGGGTCGCAGCAAGAGCAAGAGGCGGGGCCCAAACTCGACTCCCAAAGAACTTGACTTCCCGACCCAGTCAACGAACCCCCATTCCACCAGTCATCTGCCAAACCCATTAAAGGTAAGCTGGGCACAGGCAGCTTCCTCTAACTGCTCCTTATCTCAAAACATTAGCCTAGAAAAAGTTCTAGCTGAAAACGCTAGCCTCAAGGCAGAAATTCAAAAGTTAAAGCTCGAGCTACAATCCCGAATGCCCCTTAGCAATCTTTCGCAGCATTCCGAACCACGATCTTTCATTCCTGCTCAATCGCCCCCTGCTGTTGAACCCACGATACCTCTTCCTCCTACTGACATGGACACTACAATGCCTCGAGACACCTCCCAGCTGCCACCCTCAAATAAGCGCAAAACCCCTGCCACACCACGCGAAGAAGAATCTCTCAGCGACACAGTTCTAACTCTTAACGATAGGATAAACGCCCTCGAAAATAAAACACAGAAGAAATTCGCCGTCATTGAAAGTAAGATTTCTCACATAGAGAGCAGATTCACAGCTCAGGAGACGGGCCAAGCTGCCATAAATGACAAACTTGACAAGTTTCTAGATTTTGTACAAACTCAAATGCAGCAGACCACTGCATGGATTGCGGCCGTCACGGCCAATAATCCAAATATAGCCGTACCCGCCTTCTCTCCTACACCCCCTCCCGACAATGGCTGCAAACCCTAATCGCTCGAACTTTGTAGTATGGCAATGGAACTGCAGGGGGTTCCGCAAAAAGAAAGCGACTCTTCAACAATATTTGGCCTCCTGCCCCAAACCCCCTGCAGTCATTGCCCTACAAGAGACCCACGGAAACATAACTTTTCCCGGTTACAGTGTACACCAAACTAAATCTCTAAATTCTCCCGATACTGCAATATTAACGCAAAAACATTTGACGGTAACTCACTCTAATTTCGACGGCGTCGATGTGGAGCACAACTTTTTGGAGGTCCTTCCTTGTAAAACTCAAGAATCGCCTTTATACGTATTAAACGTCTATAGTAGGCCACAGGCGAAACACCATCGCTTCAATACTCTCTTTGCCCGAGCCATTGCGGCCGCGAAACATCACCCTCTCCTAATACTTGGTGATTTTAATGCACCAAATCAAGTATGGGGCCACTCTGTTTCTACACCCAAGGGTAGGGCTTTGTGGGTTCACATACAGGATCACCGCCTCACCCTCCACAACAATATAGACATGCCCACTAGATTAGGTAATAGTGTAGCTAAAGATACATCTCCCGATCTTACACTCAGCCATCGCGTTCACTTTGTCACATGGACCAACCTGAACATTAACTTCGGTAGTGACCACTACATTATTCAAACTACCATACACTTCCGACACAAACCTTTAGCTCCCAAGCGCCTGAGCCTTATTAACTGGAACAAGTTTCGCGAGGCCCGTCACTGCTCGGCGCCTACTGAGATAGATGATATCTCGGAATGGGTACAGCAATTGCACACTGACACAAAAACGCATACCACCATGTTACCACCTGATACGCCTTTTACAATAGTTGACACCCGACTTCTTCACATGTGGGAAGCTAAGCAATCTCTCCTCAAACGCTGGAAGAAGAGGCGACACAATCGCCGACTGAGACTGAGAATTGCGAGACTCGATTTGCAAATTCAGGACTATGCCATACAGCTTGCTTGTCAACAATGGACCCAGAAATGCGAAAGCATGCATGGCCACCTAGACAGCAAGATGACATGGCAGCTCCTGCGGCATTTATTAGACCCTACCATATCACGTACCGCAAATAATCATCACATTAACAAACTACTTCACTCGCACAAAGGTAACTTAAACACTCTTTTTAATGATCTTCGCGACAAACACCTACCCAGCGCGTATCGATACGATGCACCTGACTATATCGGACAACCAAATGATGATCTCAGTAGCCCCATAACGGAGGCTGAGGTTAGACACGCGCTTGCGAACCTTCGCACCTCATCTGCACCAGGCCCTGACCTCGTCAATAATAAACTTCTCCGCAACTTAGATGAAAACTCAATTATAGCCCTCACTAAATTTTTTAACCACTGCTTCGACACTTCTACCTTGCCGGCTGCGTGGAAGGACGCCAGAGTTATTTTCATACCAAAACCTGGTAAGCCCATAAACACAGCCAACCTACGTCCGATTTCCCTCACTTCATGCATCGGAAAAACACTTGAACATGTAATCCTCAACCGCCTTAGCAAATTTATAGAAGAACACAACTTATACCCTCACGAAATGATAGGCTTCCGTAAATCCCTTTCCAGTCAAGATGTCATGCTTCGACTGAAGCATGACATCATTATCCCTAACTCTAGCCTCGATACTCAAGCAATTCTCAGTCTCGATCTCCATGGGGCTTTTAACAACGTCAGCCACACTGCCATATTGAGTGAACTGAGCGCTATAGGCGTTGGTAAAAAGATTCATGATTACATATCTGCGTTCCTTTCGAACCGTACGGCAACTATTTACATTGGGTCTGAACACTCTTGTTCTTACTCCTTGGGGAGTTTCGGCACACCTCAAGGATCAGTGTTATCACCTTTCCTTTTTAACATCGCGATGATGCCGCTGGCTCGAACGCTGAGATCCATATCAGATCTCAAATTTTCACTTTATGCAGATGATATTACCCTCTGGATGACAGGCGGCTCCGATGGTCACATTCAGGAAACTCTGCAGACTGCTGCTGACAGGGTGGTGGTTTGTGCGGGTAACATGAATCTGACCTGTTCACCCACTAAATCTGAACTGCTCCTCCTTCCTGCCCATCGGGGCTCGGAAAAGCACATCTCTGATATACAAATAACACTGAACAATACACCCGTGCCTAAAGTTGACAGACTCAGGGTGCTTGGACTACACATACAACGAAATCGACTAAACACACACACCATTAAAGCACTTCAAACAACTGTGGACCACACTCTACGCCTTATAGGCAGGATATCTAATAAGCATGGCGGGCTACGAGAGGCAGAGCTCCTCCGCCTCATCCAAGCCTTCGTCCTCAATAAAGTGACTTATTCTCTCCCTTATCTGTTCCTTCTGAGAAGAGAACAAAATAACGTAGACACTTTGTTACGTAAAATCTACAAATTCGCTCTCGGAGTCCCCATTCGAACGTCCACCGCACGGCTCATGGAGACAGGCACATTGAACACCTTAACTGAACTTATTGAAGCACACTTAACTTCACAATATGCTCGTCTTTCCAACACACAGACCGGAAGATACATACTCGATACCCTCAGTATCAGGCCAACTCCAACCACTAACGCCAAACACACTATTCCGCGTGAAATACACAAGAATCTACTCATTCCGCCGCTCCCTAAAAACATGCACCCTGTGCACCACGAGCAACGTCGACGACAGCGTGCAAAAACTCTCGAAAAACGATTTTCTACTTCTAAAGAAGTGCTCTACGTTGACGCTGCCGAATACAGTACTCGTCCTTTTTTCGCCCTCTCAGTTGTGAATTCGCTAGGTCAGATATCTGCTGCTGCTTCTATTTCTGCTTCCTCTTCTGAGGAGGCGGAAGAAGCAGCCATAGCTCTGGCCCTTACAGTTCCAAATTATTCACTTATTATTAGTGATTCAAAAACTGCCATCTACAATTTTGGAGCGGGTAGGGTGTCCAAAACAGCCCTCTCCCTCCTTTTGGCCCATCCCCCGCAACAAGACACGGCTTTAATATGGACTCCCGCGCACGCGGGCCTTGCCGGTAACGAGGCGGCTCACGCCAGCGCCCGAGGATTTACGTTCCGGGCGCAGGCGCTGGAAGAGCCAGGCCCCGTTTCGACAACGGCACCGTTTGCTGCGCGGGATCGCCTTTTAACATTTCACGACATCTGTAGTCACTACCGCCTTGGTCGTTTATCCTTACCGCCGCTAACGTCGAAATCCATACGAAGGCGCGAAGTACTGTGGCGACAGCTGCAGACTCACACCTTTCCTTCTCCTTACATTCTTCACCTCATGTACCCTTCTCTTTACCCGTCCTCCTCCTGTAAATATTGCTCCGCACAGAAAGCAAATCTTAATCATATCATGTGGGGGTGCCCTAAGCACCCCCCTCCACCGTCCCTTCGAAAACTAATTAGTAATGAGGAGCAGTGGGAGGCTGCCATGCGCAGCTTGAAACCCGACGTCCAGGAGGCCATCCTGGGTTGGGCAGAGAGGGTTGCGGAGGACTATCGAGCGTAGCAATCTCTCCTCATCTCTCTTCCATTGCACCTTTCCTTTACAAAGGAAAAATAAAGTTTATACCTACCTACCTACCACTCCAGCAATTTTTTTAAACTTCCTTGTTTGCAACATTTTCACATCGCGAGCTAACTCACAACGCAGCCAATGGCACGCACGCTTGGGTACGAAGCTGCGAATGACGTAACTGATAGCACAGCCAATAAAGACCGCGCATGACACCACCGCCGGATGGTTTTAAGTGCGAACGCTATTTATAAGCGACCCTGAATCCACCGTCCGCGGTGCACTTCCTCCTCTCCCCTAGCAACGGCGCGAGGAGCGGAAAGTAGCATCTGTAGCAACGGCGCAGTGACGTCACACACCACGTGATTGCGCGCGCTCCGCCCTCTGCTACGTGGCTGTGCGCCCCAGCGCAGCCACGACTTGCTCGAGATCGGCAAGTCTTATAGGTATGAATCCATCGCAGGCATCAACCTCGACTGGGATACCCCCAACAATGAGTACAACGCTATCGAATGCGAGCATTGCACGCGTCGTTGAAGATGTCGGGCTGGTTGAAGACAAGGCAGCGTGACGAAGGGCCCGTGATGCCGAGCGCAAGCGGGCGAAGGGGGCCGCGCTCATAAACATCATTATAGGGCTAATTTACTCTTACATATACGCGTAAACTCACCAAGATTTTCCGAGAGGGTCCAATGGTTCCTGGGGATCGCAACGTGATCACGCGGGGGAGTTTACGTTAACTCACTGGTGAACGCCAAAGGATTTTAACTTTACTCCCCCTCATAGCATCACCCCGTGCATTCGCACTTGACCATGTTCACCCTCGGGTAAATGCTCGGGAGTTCTTTTTTTTTTTCGTTTCTCCTAACCATAATAAGTGCAGGCGCCGTCCTTAAATCTGCGGCTCATCAGTCGTTCCTCTGTGCGAGAGAGTTAGCCACGTGGTTTTCATTGCAGACATAAGTACTTTAGCGCTGCTAACACAAATACTACGTGCTATAGTAGCTAAAGGTTCGATGTCATTACTCAAAACATTACTCAAAACAGGTTGAACGCGTTGCGGGTTCTTTGGAACGAGCTCGGAAGACGGTCGGGCGAACACCGATGCGACGACATGGTTGCGCAAGACCCTCGGCTGGCTCCCTTCGGTGCGTTCCGGGTGTGTGCGTCTTGCCGAGAGTCCCTGCTGGCAGGGCGGGTTCCGCCGTTGAGCAAGAGCCACGGCTACGCGTACCCGCCTCATCCCGCGGACCTCCCCGATCTGAACCCGGTGGAAGAGCGCCTCATCTCGCCTCGACTCCCCTTCATGAGCATCAGGCGGCTCACGCGGGGCAACGGTCAGTACGGCATTAAGGGACAAATCGTGAACGTGCCCATCGACGTTCCGAGCGTGGTGGAGTGTCTTCCGCGGCTGGTTCCCGAGGACGTTGCGATAGACGTGCACGTGAAGCGGAGGCTGGTGAGTCCGGATACGTACAGGCGCAGACTGGTGAAGCGCGGTAACATCTTGGCGGGGTTGAAGCACCTGGAGCATGCGCCGTTGTATGTCGCTAGCGGCGTGGGCATCGACTAGAGTCGGCTGGGTGTGATCAAATTGCGATTCCCAGGAACCATTACACCATAAAGGCACCATAGCGTGAATAATATATATAATAGTGCGAATTAATAAATACCCCTCATAGCATCACCCCGTGCATTCGCACTTAACCATGTTCACCCTCGGGGAAATGCTTGGGAGTTTTTTCATGGTGTCCCGGGGTCGAGCACTTGAGTTTGTAACGTTTCTGTAGTATTTCCGCAGCGTTGTCAACGGCAGCCTTCAGTGGCTGGTTCATCTTTCTCGCTCTTGCGAGGAAAACTTCCGCGTGATTCTTTAGAGAATTTAGAACCATTACGAGCTCAGTTGACGGATAGAGGAGTCCACCTCTGTCCTGGTGCCTCGTTAAGGCATCCTATGGCGCAGAGGTGTTTGGTTTAGTCACCAGAGTGAAGCATTCATCACAGGAAATGGTTTCGTGGACTGTTCTTGCAATATAGCCACCAACCATTGCTAGTGCAGCAACATCTGGCATTGGGAGCAACGTCTTCCCCCTGTCGAGGCTCTCCTCGAGGGTCGTAGTTGTTTTTGCTAAAAATGCTTCCCCGTCATTCTGCGCTGCTCTTGCCGATCGCTGTAGGAGTGCTGATGAGGAGCAGCTGCTGCTGTCTGCAGTAATCACGTTGCTGCTGCTGGACGTGCAGGCTATGCCAGTCTTAAGTGCTTTCTCAATCCCAGACAATACTGCCCTCACGTCTGTCTGGTCATTCGAGCCTGCAGATTTCCCCAACCACCCAAAGAAGGCATCTATTGGGTCAGAGAACACCTTCCTAGTCAGAACGAAACGGAAGCGTGTGGCCGTGAGAAGGTACCGAACGCACTCCACGTTTGAGATGGTTGTTATCAGCAAGCCCTCGTAGGTTTCCTTGGTCAGAAAATTCTTAGCCGGGCTCTGCCGCTTGATTTCGGCCAGGTAGTCAAGAAATGATGTTTCAAGCCAACCTAGCCATTCGCCGTCTTCGGATTCGTACTCCTTGCCGTCCGGGTTGTTCTGGTGGACATGCTGGGTGCAGTTGCTTACGTCCATGAGGGTGAACCACCGGTACACGGTGTCCATGAAAACGACGGTTGTACCAACGTGGGCGAAGCTTGCGTCACATGTATGACCTGCCTGCTCTTTCAAGAGCTTCAGGGCCGCGGTCACAGGTGGCGAAACGACTTGCACTGCCCTCCTGACGTTCATTTTTTTCCATGCTAGTCGTATGTACGTGCTTTTTTGTCAAGAACCGCACTGGCTTGACAACATTGCGCTGTTGCATTTTGTAGAGGTCTTTCAGGTACTGGGCGGTTATTTCGTCATTCTTTCCAATATCTCGTGACAGAAACTGTGACCGTACGTTTTTAATTAAATGGCACTGATCGAAAGCGAGAAAAAGTTTGCCATCTTGATTTGTCGGATGTGGTATGCAGTGCTTGAGGTTACCCCCGCATAGCAGTTGGAACGCCTTCACGTTAATCCGATGGTTGTCGGTAACGATCCACACGATTCTAAAGCCTATACTCTCAACTTCTTTGAGTACGTTCATCATGATCTGGAGAAGCTTTTCACCGGTGCAGTTTCTAGTAAAAAAATTGGCTACGGGAATCTTATATCTCGTTTACAAGCCACTTAATATGAAGCAAAGCAGCGAGTTTGCAAGAACTGGCTCTTCTGGCTTGCCCGGTTGCTTCTGCGGCAAGCAGTCGCCGTAGTCTACTTCGCCAACGAAGGCATCTCTCTGCTTGAGATAGAGTAAGCGCTGCTTGACCCACATTTCGTCCACAATGAGCGAGCACGTCTGTGACTGAGCACTCGTGTGTGAAACGAGCTCAGCTGACAGCCTCTGCTTAATCAAGTCTCTGACGCCTACTTCATTGCGTGACGAACCGAGGAAGCGCTCCAGCGTGCTTCGACAGGGTAGGCGGAGTAGCCCTGAGCTCCTTAAGTGTTCGTATGCCCTCGCTGAGAGCTTACGAAGGACCACTGCAGGGCGGACTGTAACTTCGGACCACGTCGGTTTCACCTTCTGAAAATTTTTGACCTGCTCCAGCAGTATTGAGGCAGCCAACTCATTTTCACTTGCCTGCTCGACAACCTGCAAAAACGCTGGGACATAGCCGTCTTCTTTAAGTTTCTGAAGCTCCCTTTTATATTTTTCAACAGTTCCTTTGAGCCTTTCAACCTGCGCCCTCAGTTCGCGTTCCTTACGCTTCCACTTCCGTCTTTCGATGGTTGGCAACGCAATGCGTGAGGCTACTTGCACTGCTCTATCCACCTGCGCCGTTCTCGGTACGAAGCCTTGGTCAGTCCTGCTGCTGGAGTTGGGCACTTCTTCAAGAAGTTGGGCGTCCGAAGTGCACGACTGGTCATGTCGTAAGTCCGTAAACACATGTGGTGCACCACCACCGACTGCTCTTTTTTTATTGCTGGCTCCTCAGTTAATACAGCCGCAGCACGCTTCCTGAGGGCTGCATCGCTTCATTCGGTTTGTTTGCAAGGTTGCAAATACGACGGGTACTCGTGGAAGACGCTGGGCACAGAGCCTTTCTTCAGTCTTCGCGTCGTGCACTTTTCTTTAAAGTCGGACGGGACGACGTGTTGGCTGCAAATGGTAGAATAGCAAGATGTGCTGTTCGGGGTCCAGTTGTCTCTCGAGATTACCTTAAGCCACTTTTCGCGAAGTTCTTGGTCGCTCGGAATGTCGTGAAAAGATACTCCAATTTCTTTCCGGCCGCTCCGTGATTTGCAGCGTGGTACGCAGCAGTACGACATTGTGGAGTGTTCGGGGCGCAGCCAAACTTCTGACCATGCATGGGCAGTCACCTTTCTTTTTACGGTAGTGCTGCAGATAACAAAAATACAGCGTTTAGGCACAATTCCTTGCAGCAAGCAGATTTCTTAACGATGTAACACTTTTAACAAAGAACTTACCCGAATCGAACTTGATACAGTCACGATTGTCTCAGCGAGTGCTGCAGTTAACGAAGCTCTTGAGGGAGACTATCGTGCCAGAAAAAACATCAAGGGCAAGCAGAAAACACAATGGGCCAAGCAGAGTTTTACATCGAGCACGGCAAACCAAATTTGCGCGCGACGGGAAAACCGCGGCGTAGTGGTGTGCGCCTGCTGCTGCAGCAAGCGCGGCGCGAGCTGGATGGATGGATGGATGGATATGGCTGTACCCTTTAGATCGGGCGGTGGCTAGCGCCACCAAGCTGTAATACTTGATGAACAAAAAGCTATATTTATTTTTTTTCTTTAAAAAGTGAGTGTGAGGATTCGTACTTTGCAGTGAAGAGTTTAAATTTCACTCGTGCCTTGACTTTAGCCACCAATCAGATAACCTCCTTCTAGTTAAGTCTACCCGCTTAAAGTCTATTTTTCCTTCCCGGTCCCTAAACCCCAGTGCTTTGAAAAACTCTGTGCTATCATCCTGAACTATAGGGTGAAGCCCTTTATAGAACATTATCAAGTGTTCGGCAGCTTTTATGGGATGCGAGCGCTCCTGGCGAAACGCCGAGGCGCAAAACGAGAGAATCGGGGGACGGCGCTGAGGGACGGACCGCTCAGGCACAAAGTTATACAGGAGGCTATGGACAGACAGACAGACAGACAGACAGACAGACAGACAGACAGACAGACAGACAGACAGACAGACAGACAGACAGAAAGACAGACAGATAGATAGATAGATAGATAGATAGATAGATAGATAGATAGATAGATAGATAGATAGATAGATAGATAGATAGATAGATAGATAGATAGATAGATAGATAGATAGATAGATAGATAGATAGATAGATAGATAGATAGATAGATAGATAGATAGATAGATAGACAGACAGACAGACAGACAGACAGACAGACAGATATATAGATAGATAGATAGATAGATAGATAGATAGATAGATAGATAGATAGATAGATAGATAGATAGATAGATAGATAGATAGATAGATAGATAGATAGATAGATAGATAGATAGATAGATAGATAGATAGATAGATAGATAGATAGATAGATAGATAGATAGATAGATAGATAGATAGATAGATAGATAGATAGATAGATAGATAGATAGATAGATAGATAGATAGATAGATAGATGCGCTAAAAGTCTTCGAAGCTCGCTAAGATATGTTTCACATCTAAAAGGTTCCGTCTACTTATGCTGCTTTCGTTTCTTTGTTTCTGATCAGCTCAGCTGGGTACCGAAAGATGACATCAGGCAGTGACTGGACATCCATTTTGAAAGCCATGTGGGACAAATACAAGTCCTCCTATTACGGTGCGTTGGACGGCAACATTCGAGCGTTCGATAGTCCCGACAAGGCGGAGGCTCTTTGGAAATCCTTGTGTGTAAGTCGCGTGTCATTCACGTACTTTTAGTTTCCCTGTCGAATCACTGGAAACTATCTATACTGTATTTAAGGTAAAATCTTTTGCATGAACAGAGACAAACCACAAAGAAGCATTCGGCACCAGAACTGAAATCTTCTATTTTTTGTGGTTCGTTTTGGTTTGCACTAAATGATGATGATGGAAACCTTTTATTGTAAAAATTCAAAGAAAATGGGGAGGGCGTCTATTACAGGACCCCTATGGTAACTTCTGCGACAGCCCAGGCCCTGAGAATGAGGGCCCGAAAGACTTTGGGGGTGCCATCGCGAAGGGTCCCACTGCTCTGGGGTACGGGTGGACCGAAGGATTGGAAGGAGGGGAGGGAAGTAAGCGGTGGAGCACTCTACGGTAACGTGAACAGTTGTGGGGATAGCGCTACGGCCTGGACAGGCACCAGTATAACGAGTCGGGTATATTTTATTCGTAAAGTGGACGTTCGGAAAAGATTGAGTCTGCAGTTGGCGAAGTGCGACAGCCTCCTCGCATGTGAAGGATCCTGGTTGGATTTGATATTGCTGTTGCTGGCGTATATAATGTTGTGTGCTTTCACGATACGTGAAAAGTGGGGAACCTGGCTCTGTGTTGGCCGCCTCACTGCGTGGGGCCGCTCGGAGGGCGAGTTCACAAACAGCCGCATGAGCACCTTCATTACC
Organism: Rhipicephalus microplus; assembly: GCF_043290135.1. Classification (NCBI taxonomy): domain Eukaryota; kingdom Metazoa; phylum Arthropoda; class Arachnida; order Ixodida; family Ixodidae; genus Rhipicephalus; species Rhipicephalus microplus. The sequence goes on from NC_134706.1 coordinate 51,211,503, forward strand.
GGACAGTGAGGCATAAGCGAAAATCCCGAGCAGGTGTATGATGTGGCTGTTGTGTGAAGTAACTTTGGATGTGCGTAAGAGCATATAATGGGAGCTTTTGGGAATGCCACGACCTGATAGAAAAGCCTGGCATGGCGCTTGTAAATCGGTTAGTATGTGGTATGTTTCCGCGGGGAGGCGCAAGGTCCGTTGGATCACCAAGGTAACAGCCAGGATCTCGCCCGAATTGGTGGCCGAAGATGGGGAAGAGATTGAGGCAGCACTTACACTCTCATGAGTGCCGCTAACCACCACTGCCGTGTGTCCGTTTGTCGTGCGAGCCGCGTCTGTGCAGTGGACGCTATATTTTCCTCAGCGTCACAGAGAGTGCGATTCAGGTATCTCAACCGTACCCGCTAATGGCCGATGTTACGCTCAGGATGCATGTTGCGTGGCAGAGGATGTACGCGAAGCACTCGAGCTATTTTGAGTGGCACAGAAGTACCCTGCGTTTCCGGAGGTTTGGGAGGGCTGGCTGACCCAAGCGACGGAGTACGTGTCTACGCGTTGGTGTGAGAAGAAGGCGTTAGCGCTGACTAATCCACTGGGCCTCGAGTATCCTTCATTGAGGATATTGTGCATTCCTAGTGACAAAAAAAAGTGGCAGCATATCCACGGAGTGATTGATGGAGAGTGGGGCGAAGCATTCGTCCGTCCATTCGTTCTTGCTCCCGTCCGTCCATGCGTCCGTCTGTGTGACCGTCCGTGCGTCCATCCGCCCGTCCGTGCGTGCGTGTGTTCGTGCGTCCGTCCCTGCGTTCGTCCATGCATCCGCCCCTGCGTCCGTTCATGCGTCCATCCATGCATCTGTCTGTGTGTCCGTTCGTCCATCTATTCAACACTCCAAGTACCACCATCTCACATCTTTTCATCAAATATTCCCCATATAGAAGCACCGCCTTTCAGCGGACATTCCAAGGACTAAACGAGAGCTGGCACACGCACACTTTCTTACGGCTTGCGCTTCGGGTCTTTTTCCCACGTTTAACCACCTCGAGTTCATAGTATATACTAGTTCACTGTATTCATCGCACTGCGGCCCAACGCTCACGAAACTTTTCTAAAACCAAGGAGGTTACGCCCGGCGAGTATAACGTAGCAACCTTTTCCTGTCAGATAGTGCTCAATGTACATGCCAATGGCTGCTAATGGGAAATGAGAGACAGGAGAATTCGGCTTTTAGTTAACGCGCACGCCGCCAACTTTTTATTGTTCAACAAAGCACAGGAGAAATTTCCCACCGGCACCACCTTGCAGGTGAAAATGTAACAGGTTACACACTACGACTACGACTACGACTATAGCCTGTTTCACATGCGAGCGATTTTGCTCCAAGAGCGGAGCGGCAGCCGCCGCGCAAGGCTAAAACAGGTTTTTACCGCGGCGACTGGACGCCCTTGTGAAATTCGCCCGAGTTGGAAAAATTCGCTAGCGGCACAAGCGGCAGAGCGACCAGTGACGTCGTTTGACACGTGATGACGGGGGTGGAGTCGAGAAGTTCACGCGCTCGCTGCGAGGAACTGGTTCCACAGAACAACTCGCTCCGACTGAGTAGCAGACGACATCCGTCCTCTCCCCGGCTCACAAATGTTTCGCACTGCTTTCAACAAGTCGCTGATAGAAGTGTTGAAACGATCTCTTCTTTGGGACGTCAAGATGAAGGATTTCCGCGAGAACAATAAGAAGAACATTCTTTGGGAAGAAATTGCCGAACTCGCATAGTTCCATAAAGTAAACGTCACGGCTTGAACTTGCCATGTTCACTGGTGAAGTCGAAGTGCAGCTGTTTTCCTTTCGTTGCTCTCGACGATGCTTTCGCCGTAGTGACCATCGCGTGCGGTGCCTTTTTTTATTTCAATAACATTACTATAACATTATTTTTATTTCAATAACATTATTATGTCACAGCAATTGTTGCTGGTTTAACAAATGATGACATCTTGTGTCGCGGTGCCTAGATATGAAAGGCTTCACACGAACGAGAGAGCAAGGACGGCTCTTACGGTAGTGGACTTGAGAAGTAACATTCCATACAGGTCACTGAAAAGGAATTTCATGATGTGACTCAACAAAGAAGGGGCGCGAAGTTTCCTGTCATGGTTCGGGGAAATAAGCCACTCATCAGGGGCCTTTATTTTTGTTCTCCCTTTCAACAACACCTTGAATTCTCACTAAAACCCTGGCTGACTTGTCCGCGTCCTCTGCGATGCCTTTTTCGCAATGAGCAATTGCACCGCAGAGCGCTCAAGTTTGCAGGCTGTCGACAGGTCCTGCCACACTGGCCAGCTGCTCTCCGTGACATTCAGTGCAGGAATGGGTGGTTGGCTAGGCGAAAATAGATGTTCGGCCGCGAGCACAACATACACTGCGTAGATAACAAAGAACAGCCATTGATTTCAGGCACCATGGCAGCAACTCATGCCTAGAAACATGCATCTAAATTACACGGTCTAATGCTACCAATTGAATGTCACTATGTCCCGACGGCAAAGGTGTGTTGCGTGAAATGATGTGATACTTCGGCTTTTCTGCTCACCACCGCAGCATTTATGGACGCAAATGCAAGCTAAAGCAAGAATTTCTGCGTAGTCCCTTACCTGCGCCGCGCACAAGTGTATATACAGCAGTCAAAGAACCGGGACAATGAGCGTATCACGTATGTTATGCTACCTGCCGTTGATGAAAGTCTTCATCCTGGAGTGCCTTACTGAATTATTGAAAAATCTAAGAGGCTTACTCTCTAGGGTGGAAGCATACAAACTCGAGCGCCAGAACATATGTAGACCATTCAGAAAACCCCAATGAAGGATGTGTTCGCATGAGCCACAGGGTGACCACAAACACTGCCGAAGTTTACTACTTAGGGTTTTTATAAAGACCCTTATTTTGACTCGAGCGAACAGGTACAAAAATTATGGTATAAAACTTGCGAGTTGTGTATACTGGGCTGACAGAAACCTCGTTTAGTGTCCCAATGTTATATCGCTGAAAGCAAAAGCAATGAATGGGAGAAACATGGGAAGTGCTGCGCAAAACACACTCGTAGTTTTTAAGCATTCACCTAGCTCGAACAGCTGTATAATAAAACCATACAAGCAAACTTTTCTATGGTCAGCTATATCAGTTTTATAAGCGCGCAACAAGAATCATACGTGAAAAAGCCAGGACAAAACAAAAAGCAACTGCAAACGTTGCTTATTTGTTGTAAGATACATGTTAAAACTAGTTCGATCAGTTTACAGACGCGTAAAAGTCGAGCGGCTATTGATGATGAACCTCGTAGCACAGAGGCGCCAAATGAAGGACACTTAGAGGAGAGCACGGCTTTCAGATACCACTGAAAACAGCAGTTGACCGGCGCCTTCCGCGGAAAACACTGCCCGCTAGAGCGGCGGACGTCGCACAACAGCAGCGGTAGCAGCGGCGCATGTGAAACCAACGCGCGTCGGCGCGTCCTCCCGCCGCTCATCGCCGCGACCGCCGCCGCTCGTTCGCTCGCATGTGAAACAGGCTTATGAGGAACGAACGGGTGCCGTTTTAAGGAGCTTCGCCCCTAAAAGCGCTGCGCATAAGTATAGTGCGGAACGCCCAGAGCGACTTTGATGGTCTTACAGATGAGTGTGTCTACCCGTTTATGTTGTCCTTGCGTTAGCTGGTGAAATAAAAGGTGATTACTGAAGCGACTTATAATGAGCGCATCCACTAGTCAAAGCATGTCCCGCTCCCTGAGTCCCGGGCGTCTATTACTTACGCGTCGGAACATTGCGATTATCTGCTCCATCTGGCAGGAGAGTATGGAGATGGTGTGTCGTGTCCTGCTATCTGCTTCAACGTTAAGTCCAAGGATGCTGCTCGCTCGACCTGTGGAATAGGTGTTCCTTTGACGAGTACATTGATGTGGGATGGGGAATTTTTACGGCAGCTGCGAAAGACAAGGAGCTCAGACTTGTTTGGAGCCCGAATGAGGCCACACCATCGAGAGTAGTCTGACACGACCTCTACTGCTTGTTGAAGCCGGTCTTGAATTTCGCCGTCGGAACCTTGAAACGTGCACAACGTGATACCGTCGGCATAGATGGCATGGTGCAGGTCCTCAATTCGGTCAAGTTGTCTAGGGAGACCTGACATAGCGATAATAAATAATGCTGGTGAAATCACAGATTATTTAGGGGCGCCTCTGCCTGAAAGGTGGGTGATACTCAAGCGATGCGGGCCTATACCAATCGTTGCAGTACGATCACGAAGAAAGGCTCTGACATAGTTATAAACGCGAACGTCGCAGCTTGATTCGGCGAGGTTACTGAGATTGAGGTCGTGCTTCACATTATCAAATGCAGACTTAAGGTCCAGCGCAAGCAAAGCGTGGGTTTGGACACCCCGCGATGGTCCCAAGACCTGCTCTTTCAACTGGAGCAACACATCTTGCATGGATAAGTACGATCGAAAGCCTAACTGCGTATGCGAGAAGAAAGACTGGCTGTCAAAAAATGGCTGCAAGCGCCGCAAGACGACATGTTCCATGAGCTTGCTTGTACATAACGTAAGGGAAATCAGTCGCAAATTTTCGACGGAGATGCGTTTCCCCGGTTTTGAATGAGGTTTGTGCTAAAGTTTTTACATTAAATACTACGTATCAACTAGGTTCAACAGAAGTTTTACCGAAGTTCTGTCTGCATCTGAGTTGCACATCATGAGTAGTAAAAGCTAGTTCAGCACCGCGTAGATACCCCTTAGTGTTGCTCACTTGAACATCACACAGTAGCCAAAGACTGCTGAGGTATTTTCTCGTTATTCTCATGCCTAACATTTAAGAATCAGAGCGCTGTACACTTGTGAATAGTACTAAGTGTATATATACAGTTGCACTATATATATATATATATATATATAGGTTATGCCCAGCGAGTATAACGCCAATGGCTGCTAATGGGAAATGGGAGACAGGAGAATTCAGCTTTTACTTTCTTACGGCTTGCGCTTCGTATCCACTTCCCTCCTTTAACCACTTCGAGCTCATGGTATATACGAGTTCATGACATGCCCAACAGCAACCATGTGCACAGCCGGGAGGCCCCCACTACACGCGTAATCCAGAAGCGGGCAAGGAATTCGCATTGCACCCACTTGCACAGCCCACCGCAATACGGGGCACCCCTCTTTTTTACGACGAAATGTTGACAGGGCGCGGAGTAGTTAAAGGCTTAGAACTACCTAAAAGGCCCACTTACCAGCCTCTGCCACAATACGCGGCACCCCTCCTTCTACGACGAATTGTTTACAGGACTCCGAGTAGTTAAAGGCTTAGGACTTCCTGAAAAGCTCTTTTTTGCCCCACACCGAACCGCCAGTGCCAGGAGGGGCCGTCTGATCGGGAGGAATGCGTTAGTGAACGGAAACATACACAGACCGCTGACATCAGAAAGGTGAAGGGGAGAAGGGGGAGAGAGATAAAGGGGGAAGTGGAGGGTAGAGTGGAGGGGGGAAGTAGAAGGAAGAGTGGAAGGGGGGCACCCGAGGGGCGTCCACCGTATATTATTTTTCTCTTCTTCTCTTTTTCTTTCTTTTTTTCTTTTTTTTTCTTTTTTTCCTTCCTGTCTTTTTTTCTTTCCTTGCCCTCTGATTTGAAATTGTATAAAGCTGAGCACCAACAAACTGTATCTTTAATCCTGATGAAGGCCAGACTCTAGGCCGAAACGTCGAAATAAACCACGTTGTGACCGCTCACGGAGGATCTGCTGGACTATATATATATATATATATATATATATATATATATATATATATATATATATATATATATATATATATATATATATATATATATATATATATATATATATATATATATATATATATATATATATATATATATATATATATATATATATATATATATATATATATATATATATATATAGTGCAGGTGTACGTGCAAAAAGTTGGGCTTGTTGGTTGTACACTGGCGTGCATAGTCAGGGTGAACACAGCTCAGCGGTATCGTGCTCCGAGGAATGCCAGTGTATCCGGTGCGGCCGCACGTTGCAGCGCACCGGCACGTGGGAGGCACTTCACGTCGCCCACTACGTCGCATTTCACCTGCTACATCGCTCAAGCGTAGCACTTCATTGTATGTGGTAGTAGTCAGGTACCGCCTTTGCTTCACTGTAGTAGAGCAAGAGTGGCGCAATCGTGTGCGCCTGCAACACTCGGATTTGATGCGCATTCGTACCGGCTGCAATGACACTACACAGAACGATTCCATGCTGAGCCGTGTTCACTCTAGCATTGGATGGAACTGTACTTCCTTAGAAAACAGCACGAAAAGACACAGGACCAACAGAAAGGGTATTCGCCTAGCGCTGATTTCCAACATTTTTCCCTCGCGCCGAAAGCTTTCGATAAGTTGCGAGGCTGCATCATTACATCAGCTGACAGTAAGTGCAAGGAGGCTTTCACTTTAGAGTCTCATTAATCAAATGCATCAACGGGACCTGGGACTTGTTCTTACGGCAATACTGTATTTCTGCAGACTGCAGTGTTTTAGTTACTCGCACAAGTCGTTTATTTCCGATTTCAGATCTTACGAGTTGAATTGGTAAAGATATCCGGAGCAAACGAAGACTATGCTTTGGTGCTTGGCGTGACCAGCATGGAAACACAGCACACTTTTGCGGACACCATGTTTGGATTCCGCCCTCAGAAGTCAGCCCAGGATATACTTCTACAGCTCCACCATGACATATTAGATCCTGTTGAATGCCCCCACAATGACAAGGTAGTCCTGGCCTTGGATCTTAAAGGAGCATTCGACAACGTGAAGCATGAGGTAATGCTTGACCACCTCAGTCAGACCAACTGTGGTTATAAAACATTCAATTATGTTAGACAGTTTCTTACAGACCGTCGAGCCTACATACGCATACAAGATGAGGAACATGGGCCTTACGTCATCGGCTCGAGGGGAACTCCTCAAGGCGCGGTCCTCTCTCCCCTCCTATTTAATGTAGCCATGCTTCATCTTCCCCCCAAATTGGCTTCTTTACCAGGGATACATCACGCTCTTTACGCGGATGATATCACGATCTGGGCCACGCAAGGTAACCTGGGTCACATGGAGTCATGCCTGCAAGCAGCAGCGACTGTAGTCGACGACTACGCAACCTACTGCGGACTCCAGTGTGCCCCGGCTAAGTCAGAATTTGTGCACGTACGTCCCTCCCCTCAGGACACAACTCAGCTCCATATCAGTCTTCCCTCGGGACCGATCCGTGAGGCCAAGGAGATCCGCGTCCTTGGCCTCTTCATACACCACCAACGCAAGGCCGACACCACAATAGCCAAACTTCGCACGGTGGGAGACCAGGTGGGCCGTATGGTCCGCCGGGTCTCCAACAAGCGGGGCGGATTACGAAGCAGGGATGCAATGCGGCTTGCCCATGCTTTCGTAACGAGTAGAATACTCTACTCGACTCCCTACTTGCACCTACGCAAACACGAGGATGATCAACTCGAGGTCATCCACCGTAAAGTTATCAAGCGGGCTCTCGACCTCCCTATCACCACGTCCAACCAGAGACTTCTGGCCCTAGGCGTGGTGAATACCTACCGGGAACTTCGAGAAGCCCACCTCGTTAACCAATACACGCGCCTTGCACAGACCCATTCCGGTCGCCGCCTCTTGGACCGAATACACATCAAACACGATTACTATATTGAGGAAAGGGTGAGAGTGCCAGAACCTTGGAGACGCGCCCTCCGGGTCCGACCCCTTCCCCGCAACATGTCCAAAGAAAACCACAGTGGTCGCCGCCAGGCGCGCGCGGAAGCGTTGCAGCGACACTTTGGTCAAGAGGAACACGTGTGCTACGTGGACGTTGCCGGCCCGCACCATGGGGGGTGGTATACTGCCGCAGTCATACACAACGCAAACACCGTAAACGGGCTCACTTTCAAAGCCTACAGCGCAACACACGCGGAGGAGGTTGCCATCGCTCTGGCTCTCACCTATCCCTCTTCTAAACATATCATCACCGACTCACGAGGGGCCTGTCGGAACTATCAGCTAGGGTGGGCTTCACCGCTTGCTCAGCGCATACTGGAACCTAGCTGCCGATACGTTGATCCAACTCCGCGAAATCTGGTTTGGGCACCCGGTCACCAAGGACTCAGGGGTAACGAACAGGCCGATCAGGCCGCCCGCGCACTCTCTTCCCGGGCTATCTCCCTGTCTTTGGAAGCCTACTCGCAATCAGACAATTCGGCCCTTTCATTCAAAGATATTACCAATTACTACAACGAGGAGCACCGGCGCTATCCAGACCCTTGTAAGGGACTGCATCGCGCTGACGAGCGCCTCCTTTTAAAACTGTTTACAAATACTGTACTGTGCCCGGCGGTGCTAAAACATTTCAATTCATCCTTTGATGGCACGTGCCAGTTCTGTGGTGAGGTGGCTGACACCTTTCACATCGTCTGGGCGTGCCAGTCTAATCCATCTATCCCCCCCAACCCCAATCCCACGAGAGAGGACTGGGAGGCGGCCCTGCTCGGCTGTCAAGACCTGAAGGCCCAAGAGGCTCTGGTTCAACGTGCGCGGGCGGCGTTGCTTGCCAATGGAGCCCCGGAATAGGGGTTCCACCTAGTGCTGTGAGGGTAGGAGGCCAATAAGGCCCCAACCCAATCACCTCTCTGTAACCATTTAATGGTTATTAAATGTTTTCACCACCACCACCACCAGCATGGACATAGACCCGTTCATGAAAAAGGTGGCCGACAATGCGAAATCGTAAGTTAACTTCATTTATCAACGCTGTTTGGAAGTGAAATGGTCATGGAAGAGAGTTTCCAAAACAGACTCCGCTGTGACTCAAGGGTTTGTTTAGTTAGGGTGAAGTTTTTCTTGAATCCTTGTGCACAACTGGGGAGGCACTTTTTTCTCAAATACATAATGCGCACAATAAAGCGCGTTTTAGAGCCCCAAAACACGTAACGCAGTTAGAATGCAACACGTGGAGTTATCTAAAAAGGTGTTAAAAGGTGTTTTGATGAGGTGAATGACGCATTTATTGGCATTTCATTTCGGTAAGCCGAATGTTAATGTAGACAAGTGAAAATGAAAATGTAGACGCCAGCCACGTATATTGCAACTTGTATATCTATCACGCAAGGTACAAAAATGCTATTCGCATTTATAAGAAAAACAACGACAGATATGTGCAGATTAGTATATGCTTATTCACGTAGCTGCTCCTGCGATGCCTAAACCCTCTCGGTTCCAGTGTCAACGGGCCAACCCATTTTGTTATCGTCAGCCACACTTCTTACTCGAACTTCGGCCTTGTACCATACAATAAACCGGGTACATTCCCATGCTTCATGCTGCCACCTTTGGTATTCAGTGATGCAGAGGCATACAGAAAAAGCTACTTCTCCACTATAGTGAGCATGTGAAGAGGCTTTGTTTTCAATACATACATGCAGCGTGTTTGCCTGTTTGTGCAAGAAGGGAGTAGTCTTTGTGTGTTGTTTGTGGAATAGAGTAGCTGGTTGCTAAGGGCGACTTGAACAACCTGTAGCTTCATAAAAAAAACATTAAAGATGCGGCATCATCGCTTGCAAGTGTAGAACGAAATGACGTAAGTGGCTCCACTTTACTTCGCCTACGAAATCACTAACCTGGGCTCGCTTCGCAGTGTAGGGCTTAACGCAGAGAAACGAACGTGTTTGTGCGTAACACTGGCTGTTTCAAGCTTTCCTAAAACGTGTACTGCTAGTACTGCTCTGAAGTGCCCACTACACTATAATTATTTCACTTGCAAAAAGGAGTAACCATGACGCGCATACTTAAGGCACTATACCCGCACGTGCGGGGCTTCACGCATGGTTGATGCTGTTGCTGATGATGATAACTAATTATGCCTTAGCACTTTGTAACAGGAGTAAGTCGTCACGCGTAGTGCTCTGGAAAGTTTGGGCGCGTCCGCATTTTAGGGGAAAAGCTGCTTAGCGTCTAGGGGAATCATTCGTTTCACCGGCGTCCCCAGTAGCCTCTCCCTGTCCCTTAGGGATGCACAAAAACTGCACTTGGGAGGCAGTATACTTCATGGCGCTGTAGGCATTCTATGTCGCAATCGTCATTTTTCGTGTAGTTTCCTAGATGGCGCTGTCCCATGAAAATGTGTCCAATATGTTCGTTCGGTGAGGGGGCGCAAGACGAAAGAGTGGCGCTAGTTGCAGACCAAGCATACTTCCATCGTCACAATGCCACAATGTGGGTGCTCACTGCCTTGCGACGCTTGTAGAGCGGTGGCCGTGTGAATCTTTGCGATCGTGTATGGCCCCGGAAATTCGGCGCTAGTTTCGGGATTCAATGAACCCGCGCTTGTAGCGGTTGCCGGGCATCCTAAGGTCTGTCTGAACGGAGTGAGGTTGACGCGGCTGTTCGTCATATTCGCATCCGGAGCCCTCCACTACGGCGTCTCTCATAATCATATGGCTGTTTCGGAACGTTGAAACCCGCATATCAAATCAAATGATATTCGCATTGATTTCCTTTCACCATTTTTTACTAATAAATAAATTTCAATGAACTGTAAAGAAATCATCTTTTGTTAATGTGTCTTTGTTTTATTCCTCGCCCCGCCGCGGTGGTCTAGTGGCTAAGGTACTCGGCTGCTGACCCGCACGTCGCGGGTTCGAACCCCGGCTGCGGCGGCTGCATTTCCGATGGAGGCGGAAATGTTGTAGGCCCGTGTACTCAGATTTGGGTGCACGTTAAAGAACCCCAGGTGGTCGAAATTTCCGGAGCCCTCCACTACGGCGTCTCTCATAATCATATGGCTGTTTCGGAACGTTGAAACCCGCATATCAAATCAAATGATATTCGCATTGATTTCCTTTCACCATTTTTTACTAATAAATAAATTTCAATGAACTGTAAAGAAATCATCTTTTGTTAATGTGTCTTTGTTTTATTCCTCGCCCCGCCGCGGTGGTCTAGTGGCTAAGGTACTCGGCTGCTGACCCGCACGTCGCGGGTTCGAACCCCGGCTGCGGCGGCTGCATTTCCGATGGAGGCGGAAATGTTGTAGGCCCGTGTACTCAGATTTGGGTGCACGTTAAAGAACCCCAGGTGGTCGAAATTTCCGGAGCCCTCCACTACGGCGTCTCTCATAATCATATGGCTGTTTCGGAACGTTGAAACCCGCATATCAAATCAAATGATATTCGCATTGATTTCCTTTCACCATTTTTTACTAATAAATAAATTTCAATGAACTGTAAAGAAATCATCTTTTGTTAATGTGTCTTTGTTTTATTCCTCGCCCCGCCGCGGTGGTCTAGTGGCTAAGGTACTCGGCTGCTGACCCGCACGTCGCGGGTTCGAACCCCGGCTGCGGCTGCTGCATTTCCGATGGAGGCGGAAATGTTGTAGGCCCGTGTACTCAGATTTGGGTGCACGTTAAAGAACCCCAGGTGGTCGAAATTTCCGGAGCCCTCCACTACGGCGTCTCTCATAATCATATGGCTGTTTCGGAACGTTGAAACCCGCATATCAAATCAAATGATATTCGCATTGATTTCCTTTCACCATTTTTTACTAATAAATAAATTTCAATGAACTGTAAAGAAATCATCTTTTGTTAATGTGTCTTTGTTTTATTCCTCGCCCCGCCGCGGTGGTCTAGTGGCTAAGGTACTCGGCTGCTGACCCGCACGTCGCGGGTTCGAACCCCGGCTGCGGCGGCTGCATTTCCGATGGAGGCGGAAATGTTGTAGGCCCGTGTACTCAGATTTGGGTGCACGTTAAAGAACCCCAGGTGGTCGAAATTTCCGAAGCCCTCCACTACGGCGTCTTTCATAATCATATGGTGGTTTTGGGACGTTAAACCTCACATATCTATCAATTGTTTTATTCTTTATCTTGTGGATTTGGAATCGGGCGAGGGGTGGCGAGGCTCATGTGAAGCGCTTGCCTCCGCTTACCTTCGCCACACGCTCCACGATATCACAAGCTCGATCGTGGTTGATTGTTTCACTCGGTCTGCGTGCCAACTATGAATATGTCAAAGATAAGACATTTGAGTTGGTGTGAAGCGAAGCAAGTATTAGACGAAGCTGGCCCAACCGAGGCATCACATGCTTTTTGCGGCTCTGTGGCATGTCAACGCCGAGATTTTCAGTCCCGCGAAGGTGTTCGAGTTTTCGTAGGGATAACGGGTGAGTACAAGCATTGGGGTTCATTATTTGAGTAGGTATTAATTTTGAATGAACGCATGAGTAAATCCAGTTCTCTGAAAGCCTGATTGGACTGTCATCAACCCAGTGTCCCTCGATTAATTTATGATGACCAGAACCCACGAGCGGCCGACAAAATATGTTTCATGAAAAGCTAGAATGCGCGTTGACTTGGCTGCTGGTTTTGTTCATCCTTCACTTATCGCTTGTATTTCAAACGATGTGTACCAAACATAGCCGCCTTTGTGTTCATGGGAAGACATGTAGCCAGTGTGAATCTTTGTGGGCGTTGGCTTTTAATACCGCCAATGAAATACGTGCAATGGCCGCAATGTATCTTTGAAAAATCTTTGAACAGGAATATCGCTGGAGCCAACTTTTTTTGGCAAGTGGAACCTTTTTCCCTGAGTCAGTGCCCTGACGAAACAAGTATACCACCCGGCACATATTTGCTAGTAGCGTTGGCTGCTCAATGATTTCGCATCGTTTCCAGCCTCCATCTTTTCCTATATTTGTCTTGTTTGGCACTCAAGATAAAAGAAAATATGTTCACCGATATAGCAAACGTCCTTGAGTCAAGTACGACATGACCTGCTCATGATTGTTTATATAATATTTTTTTATTTGCAAGTGCCGATGTGTCAATAATTGAGACATAGAAGTAGAGGATGCAAGTGTTCAATGCAATGACAAAAAATGCAGCATAAGCAAATACGTGATTACGCAACTTATTTTCTAATTGCTGAGAATCGAGGCAGTTCGAAACTAATTCCATATAGATTCACGTTTCGTGGAAAAAAGGATGACTTGAAACAATTTAGAATAGCCGTAAAGGGCGTAATATTTAGGAGAACGAATCGTTCGGTACGGCGTGCAGAAGCTGCAACGAAAAAAAAGTGAAGAGTTAGACCACTCAAATAAGCTGGCATGTACCACCTTTTGCCGAAGTATGACACAAAAGTGCACCGATGTCCCAGAGACTGCAGTGATCAAACATGGGCACGCGAAGTGGGCAACCACCACCGGTCATAGCGACCGGTGGACTTTCTGTATTGTTTTGTTCATATTTCCTGCTTTATTTTCGCGTCCGCTTGCACAGGGAATTGTGGTTGTTCTTGGCCACGTTAAATAAATCATTGGTTCACTCGCTGCTTAATTAAGGAAGTAAGTGTAATTTTAAGGGCTCATTTTCTTTTTGTTTGACGCAATATCAATGATAACTAACCCTTGCGGTAGCAAGTTATCTTTCCTTGCACATGTCTGTACATTTACAATACAATTACTTCAACTACATCGCAATACTTTCCTTTTAATACTTGTCTGTTAGATTTCATAATAATAATAATAATATAAAATAATAATAATAATAATAATAATAATAATAATAATAATCATCATCATTTCCGATGAAGACGGAAATGTCGAGGCCCGTGTGCTCAGATTTGGGTGCACGTTAAAGAACCCCAGGTGGTCAAAATTTCCGGAGCCCTCCACTACGGCGTCTCTCATAATCATATGGTGGTTTTGGGACGTTAAACCCCACAAATCAATCAATCAATAATAATAATAATAATAATGCTGTTTTAAATGCTAAACTTAGGTTTTACGTGTCATAAAAATGGTGTGATTATGTGGGGACGCCACTGGGGAGGGCTCCGGAATTTTCGACCGTTTGGTCCTCGTTAACGTGCTCTGGAATCGCACTACACATGGGCCCATAGCGTTCCGCCTCCATCGTTATGCGTCTGCCGGAGCCGGGATCGAATCTGCGACCTTCGACTCCGCAGCTAAACATAGACCCTAGAGAGAAAAAAAAAAAGGTGGCATAAGTGAAATGCCAAAATCTGTTTCATTTTTCAATTCCTTGTCTTCCCTACTATCTCTTCCGTGTTGTTAGAAGTAAGCGTTCTTGTTAAGCATCCCTTTGTGAGCGCTATTAAATTTTGTAGATATCTTAAGAGCGACACTACACGACTGTACTAAAGACGTGTTTTGTTCCCGCTCTCGCAGAACGACTCGGCGGTGTTTCTTCAGTACCTACGCAATTCCACTGTTAACGTAACGATCCCCATGGCCGTGTCCGCGACTCTCAAAGGCCGTTCGTTCACGGCGGCTGCTCAAGACGCAAGCAGTCCAAAAATGTTCGATGCTTGCGATAGTTTGGCCAACATGGAGGACAAGCCAACGTACTAAGTGGGTCTTTATTTCCCCATTATGACACGCTATACCTGATTCGGACATTGTTTGCCACGAGTTGTAGGCGACGTAATCTTTAAGCGATGGGCCTGTGGTAGTGGCCCTCGCACCACGGCGTTCATTTCTGCTGGTGTGTTCCTTGGTTTAACTTTGTGCTTCGCGCAGCTGTCGAAGCTGATCTCGGAGGCCGCGTACAAAAACTGGGTGGTTAAAAGCGGCTCCGCCAAATGCCACAATGTTTCGAGGTGCTCACAAGAGAACTGTGCTGTTTCATTGAACTCATTTAGTTTTTATTAATTATCTTGATGGCAAGTGGACCATCATCCGTATAAACTTTAGCTAGGCCTATATATGTAGCAAAAAAAGGTGAATGCCAACCATCGATTTCTGGCCTGTTTTATTTCGAATTGAATATTCGGACAACCGGAAGCGATTTCTTGGCCGAATTTGCTTGAAAGGTAAACAAGAGCATAAGTTGTTGTTTGTAGCTCTAAGAAATGCGCTATTCGTTATTCATGAATATTCTCTGTGCTTTTCCATTCTTTTTCCTCAACCGAAGCTCTGCCAAACACCCGGCCAGTACAAGCACACATCTACAGAGCGAGATATTTACGTCACGAACAAAGACAAAGTTTTCTCATTCGATACCGAGGATACGCTACGATATAAGGTGAGCGAAATCATATCGCAAGTAATAAGTGCAATAGCCTGGAATATCACACACTAGACTCATATCAAAGTAGCCCCGCCGCGGTGGTCTAGTAGCTAAGGTACTCGGCTGCTGACCCGCAGGTCGCGGGTTCGAATCTCGGCTGCGGCGGCTGCATTTCCGATGGAGGCGGAAATGTTGTAGGCCCATGTGCTCAGATTGGGGTGCACGTTAAAGAACCCCAGGCGGTCGAAATTTCCGGAGCCCTCCACTACGGCGTCTCTCATAATCAAATGGTGGTTTTGGGACGTTAAACCCCACATATCAATCAATCATATCAAAGTACAGACTTTCCAATTGGTGTGTTTAAAACCGTTCTCGAAACCATATCGCTCGAGCTACATGCGCAATGACAGTTGCGAGAATGACGGAGACTCTAACTTTTGAGTTTCTCAAGTTTCAGCAGTTTTTTTTCACTTTCCTCGGCTTCAGCGTAGTACCAATAATGTCATCGTGTGAAATAGCATGACCTGTATAGCGCTACTTGAACAGTGGGTTAAAAAACTTCGCTACGTTTACAAGCGCACAAGAAGTTAGACAGTATGCACGTGACGAAGTAGATGTTAGGTCTGTCCTTCCTAACTTCTTTTGTCCTTGTAACTCTGGCGCAGCTTTTTATTCTTGCAACACCAACTAGAACGATACTTCACATTAGGAAGGTTTTCAATAGGAGCCCCGAAAGTTAGGGCCTTGTATTTACTTTGCGTCCGCTAACTTTGGCGCGAACGGTAGCTAAGAGTTCTCGAATACCAAGGTCTGGGGCGTTTAGGACATTGCCCTTTTCTAGATCCTAGTGTTGGCCGAGAACAGTTGCTTCAGTGAGCTTGGTCATATTTTTTGACGCAAACCACCCGACGAATGCAAATAATAAATTTCAATGTCCCAGAGGGAGTCGAACCGAAGCATTCTGCGTGGCAGTAATTAAGTTTCGGAACTACTTTTCAAATAGACGCTAATCTTCGTGAAACGTCAATAGTGGTTGCAGTGCTGCCTACCCAATATTATAAACATTACATATGTACTGCTTTCATACAGCCGTCACTTCAGGTTAACGCCAATTGTGGTTAGGTGCCATGCGCTGAAGTTGATTCATGTAGCAGTGTCTGGAGCCAGCATCTTCGCGATCATCAGCGCTTCATATTAGCTTCTGGTGTTGCTAATGCGCATGTTCCAGCTGACATTGTAGCGTAAATGCAAACAACTGGTTATGTAAACATTTGTAACTCTTCAACAAACGTTTGTGTGTGGAACATTTGTACTCATATTTAGCGTCATTGCAAGAATTGTCGCTCAATAAAAAAAATTGCAACACGGTCACCTTCCCTCCACATGCTTCACATAACGTCGATTCCCTGGAACGTGGGATCCACCGAGTTTTTTTTTTCTTGCCCGCTTGTCCTTCTTTTGGTAGTTGTCATAAATTGTTTCCCATTCATGTAGGCCTTTTCTCAGCTCTGGCAGTGTCGGAGCTCAATGTCAGAAATCGGTCTATCATCTCATAAAATGTAATTTCTCGTAATTGGAAGAACAGAAATCGTTTCTTTCATCGATATCGTGGGATTGAATTATTGATATACCTGTCTTCTTCATCGTGATTATTTCGACAATGAGTTCATGACAAGACATAAAGAATCAGCACGTTCGAGCTCGTTTTTTTCAGTGACAGAACTAAGAATTTCATGAAAGACGTGATGTCAGGATGTGCTCAAATCATAGTAACTTTTTTCCCAAAGTCACTGCGTGTGAACAGGGTACCGCTTCCTGGAACTTCATTGTGTGACGTCATAACGTCACGGATCACTCCGGCAACACGCCGTTCACGTTTCCATGCGTTGTAGAGTCCACGGGCAAAAAATCCAGGAGCTGAAGTGGCTAAGGTGGTTGCTTGAACGAGTTGGTTCATAAGGTTGCTCACCACCACGGAAAGTGTAGCAAGCTTCAGGAGGAGTAGCTTCTGAGGACGAGACGAGCAATGCGTGTCTCACACAGTGGGTCACTAGGTCTTCAATGCAGTAAAACTTATTATAATGCCCTTTAGATCTTGTGAATTCACAGGATTACTGAAGCGTTCATATAACTTCAAATCTAACCTGGTCTCTTCACAGCACACTTGGTTACTTACGTCATAACTTTCACAACACCACATCATCCTTAAAATTACTAATTTATCAGTCATTAGTGCGCCCCAAATTAGAGCATGCTTCAGTGGTGTGGTGCTCACACAACAAAAACGGCTTTTCCTTAGAGGACGTTCAAAATAATTAAGTTCGGTTCACTTATTCTAACTATAACCGCATTTCCAACATAACTTCAAAGAAAGCTAACCAATGTCTTCCATCACTAGCATCTCGGAGTAATATAGCTCGTTTAGGTTTCTTTCGTAAGTTATACCAACATCCATCTCTTCGAAAGGATTTGATTTCACAGCCGCATTACTTATCGGACCATATGGACCATCACTTCAAAAGACAGAAATCCAATAAGAAACACTAACACTTTCAGTAAATCTTTTTTTCCCTAGAACATCTCGGCGATGGAACCACGTTCTCAGTGACACAGTCGCTTAAGATAACAAGCTTTTGGCAGGTCTGTAGCTGTCGCTGTCTAACTTGGAAAAACAACGTGTTCTTTTTATTGTTCTTGCTGTTCAAATATTAAATTATTTAACAATGTATACATGCGAATAATGTCATCTTACTTTGTTTGTTCATGTTAGTACTAGCTAAGCATTTCCTAACTGCACTGTGCGTAGTGCTATTACTTGTCTGTTGTTTGATCGTATTACTGTATTATTTTCTCGGATAACATTACTACTCAGGCAAACTCATGCTTGCATTACTGGGGCAGGATCCAAGTTTCCCCTCCTTGTTCTTCCACTTCATTCTAAAAAAAAAGATCCAGTAAAAAGGGTGTCTTTTTGTCCCACAACAACAATCTTCATCGGGCTTGCATGCGCCTTCTTTCTTGAAAGCTCGGCGCTGACCACTTTCCTATTGAGAATGCTATGTAACACCAATAACGCGCATGTCGTTATTGGCCTAAATTTAGCGGGAGCGCGACGATAGCGCAAGGAAGGAACACAAGATAGAGGACAATTATTGTTGTGGGACAAAGAGATGCCCGTTTTACTTGATCTTGTCTTAGAGTGAATTCTCTTGTCATCTTTAACAACGTTATAACGTCTCATAACTATAACCTAACAAAGTCTAACATCAGGCAAAACTGAGTGCATTTTATAAATTAAGCACTGCAAATCACACTTCTGCCCTGAAGTGTGGGAACAAATGTAAGATTCTCTAAATTTCTTTCTTTGGTTCTCTCCGTGCTATCAAGCTATGCGATCTGAAGTCCGGCCTTATGAACATTAAGTTTGGGCTCGCTGTATACGACATCGATGCTGACGCTGATATGAACCCATGCTCCGAGATGAACTACACTGGCCGGTACAACAGGCTGGTGCTACTCCGCAACCTCATCGACTTCATGAAAAGCTTCGCCAGCGTGGTGGATTGCAGGGGCATCGAGTAGATGACGCTAAACGGGGATTGCATTGTGCCGCCCACCCAAGAAGCGACATCGTCACGAGGAAAAGCTTTCGTCGGAAACTGAGAAATTTACAAACTAATCAGTGGATATATGCGCTACTTGGACACAGCATTGTTGAGATATTGTCACGGGGTCGTGACGTGGCCAAAGACAGAAAACTTCGTGTTGGGATTTAACTGTTTATTTGGGCGAACCTGTGCCCAGTAAAGGGAAAGTCTAATTACAGCAGCAGTCTTGCACAGATAGCAGTCTCGGACTGATAGCGGCGAACGCAGCGTCGGCCTTCGATCAACAACTCACAAGCGGCGAAGCGCGTCGGCATTTATACCCTTGCCGTCGAATGTTCTAGCGTTATCGCTGGCGGTGGCGTAGGTTCCAGAACAATCTGTACCGTTCGCACAGTGGGCGTGATCTTATCGAAATGATCTACTACAGTCCGGAACCCTCTAGAAACCTGCAGGCGCGGCTTGCGCCGAGAATCGTGCGGTGCTTCGGAACGATAACAAAAACTTGTGAAATGGAACGTGGCATTGCCCCCCTCTGAAAAAAGGCATCGTCCCGATGCTTTAACTAAAGATGAAGGTACAATAATAATGCAAGAAAGTACAATGAATAAATTACAATACAACAATAATACAAAAAAACACTGTTTCAGTTTGTTAACGTGCATGAAACGGCTTGAGGCGCGCGACATGCACGACTTCAGGTCGCGATCGGCGTCGTTGAGAGTTGATGCCGTCGGGGACAACCTCGTAATCAAGTGGGCCGAGACGTCGAACCACCTTGTACGGTCCGAAGTACCGTCGCAGAAGCTTTTCACTTAGTCCACGTCGGCGTATCGGCGTCCACACCCAAACACGTTCACCGGGCTGGTATTCCACGAAGCGTCGTCGAAGGTTGTAACGGTGGCTGTCGGTCGTCTGTTGATTCTTGATACGAAGACGCGCAAGTTGTCGGGCTTCTTCGGCGCGTTGAAGGTACTCGCTCACATCGAGGTTTTCTTCGTCGGTGACGTTGGGTAACATGGCATCGAGCGTCGTTGCCGGGCTCCTTCCGTAGACCAGCTTGTATGGAGATATCTGCGTCGTCTCCTGCACCGCCGTGTTGTATGCGAAGGTCACATACGGAAGAATGGTGTCCCACGTCTTGTGTTCGACATCGACGTACATTGACAGCATGTCGACGATCGTCTTGTTAAGCCGCTCGGTGAGGCCGTTGGTCTGTGGGTGGTACGCTGTCGTCCGGCGGTGGTTTGTTTGGCTGTATGCCAAGATCGCGTGAGTTAAGTCGGCAGTGAATGCCGTTCCTCTGTCGGTGATAAGGACCTCCGGGGCGCCGTGACGTAGGACGATATTTTCGACGAAGAACTTAGCTACCTCGGATGCACTGCCTTTTGGCAGGGCTTTTGTCTCGGCGTAGCGGGTGAGGTAGTCGGTAGCTACCACGATCCACTTGTTTCCGAAAGCCGACGTCGGGAACGGCCCCAGTAGGTCCATACCAATCTGCTGGAAAGGTCGGCAAGGTGGATCAATTGGCTGCAGAAGTCCCGCTGGCCTTGTCGGCGGTGTCTTGCGTCGCTGACAGTCCCGGCATGTCCTCACATAACGAGTGACGTCGGTGGTAAGACGTGGCCAGTAGTACCTTTCTTGTATCCTCGCGAGCGTGCGGGAAACACCGAGGTGCCCAGCCGTCGGATCGTCGTGCAGGGCCTGCAAGAGTTCTGGTCGCAGAGCTGAAGGCACCACAAGGAGGTACTTAGCTCGAAGCGGTGAAAAGTTTTTCTTTTGTAGAAGACCGTTTCGTAGAAAGAACGACGCAAGTGCGCGCTTGAATACCTTCGGGACTTCGGTGGTCCTGCCTTCGAGGTATTCTATTAGGGCTTTAAGTTCCGGGTCGGCCCGCTGTCGTTCAGCGAAGTCGTCGGTAGTTATCGTTCCCAAGAAGTAGTCGTCATCCGAGTCGTCGGGTAGCGGTTGGTCGACAGGCGCACGAGAGAGACAGTCAGCGTCGGAGTGTTTTTTGCCGGACTTGTAAATGACAGTAATGTCATATTCTTGAAGTCTCAGGCTCCATCGTGCGAGGCGACCTGAAGGGTCCTTCAAGGTGGCTAGCCAACACAAGGCGTGGTGGTCGCTCACAACTTTGAAGGGCCTGCCATAGAGGTAGGGGCGAAATTTCGACGTAGCCCAGATGATGTCGAGGCACTCCTTTTCTGTTGTGGAATAATTTGCTTCTGCTTTGGATAGCGATCGGCTGGCGTAACTAATAACCCTTTCAAGTCCGTCAGCCCTCTGCACAAGAACGGCGCCAAGACCTACGCTGCTTGCGTCAGTATGTATTTCTGTCTCGGCGAATTCGTCGAAATGGGCAAGTAACGGAGGCGTCTGAAGGCGATGTTTAAGCTCCTGGAAAGCGTGTTCCTGCGGCGTTTCCCACTTAAACTCCACGTCGGCCTTGGTAAGGTTAGTGAGAGGATCGGCGATGCGGGCGAAGTTTTTCACGAACCGCCTATAATAGGCACACAGGCCCAGAAATCGGCGCACGGCTTTCTTGTCAGTGGGCGGCGGGAAGTCGGCGATAGCGGCTGTTTTCCGTGGATCGGGACGAACTCCAGACTTGCTGATAACGTGCCCCAGAAACAAGAGCTCCTCATACGCAAATCTGCACTTTTCTGGCTTCAGTGTGAGTCCGGACGTCTTGATGGCTTGAAGTACAGCTTTAAGGCGCCGAAGATGCTCGTCGAAACTCGAGGAAAACACGACGACGTCGTCCAAGTACACAAGGCAAGTCTGCCACTTCAATCCTGCCAGTACTGTATCCATAACGCGTTGAAAAGTTGCAGGTGCTGAGCAAAGACCGAAGGGCATCACCTTAAACTCGAAGAGGCCGTCCGGTGTTATAAACGCCGTCTTCTCTCGGTCTCTTTCGTCGACTTCGACTTGCCAATAGCCAGTCTTGAGGTCCATTGACGAGAAGTACTTGGCGTTATGGAGCCGATCAAGGGCGTCGTCTATTCGTGGGAGAGGGTACACGTCCTTTCTTGTGATTTTGTTCAGGCGGCGATAATCGACGCAGAAGCGTAGGGTCCCATCCTTTTTCTTCACTAACACCACGGGGGATGCCCACGGACTCTTGGACGGCTGGATAATGTCATCTCGCAGCATTTCATCAACTTGTCTCTTCATTGCCTCACGTTCTCGCGTCGAAACCCTGTACGGACTCTGACGGAGTGGTCTGGCATTTTCTTCGGTTATGATTCGATGTTTCGTGATTGGGGTCTGCTGAATTTTCGATGACGACGAAAAGCAATCTTCGTATTGCAGGAGCAGGGCCTTGAGCTGTTCTTGCTTATCGTTCGGAAGTCTGGGATTGACGTCGAAAGCTATGGGAGGGGCTTGGTTCCTCTGAGCAGGTTCCGCAGAATCGGCGAGGGCGAAAGCACTGGTGGCTTCGACAATTTCTTCGATGTATGCGACCGTTGTTCCTTTGTTCACATGTTTGTACTCATTGCTGAAATTCGTGAGCATAACCGTTGCTTTGCCTCCCCGCAGCTCTGCAACTCCTCTTGCGACGCAAATATTTCGGGTGACCAACAGATGCTGACTGCCTTCAAAGACGCCTTTCAAGTCAGGTGATTTAGGAGCGCCGACTGAAATAATGACGCTTGAGCGAGGCGGAATGGTGACTTGTTCTTCCAGCACATTCAAGGCATGGTGTCCTGATGGCGTGCGCGGCGGTAGTGCTTCTTCTGTGGATAACGTTATCGACCTTGTTTTTAGGTTGATGACAGCACCATGGAGGCATAAGAAGTCCATGCCAAGGATGAAATCTCTCGAGCAACGCTGTAGGACTACGAAGTCTGTAGGATAAATACGGCCGTTAATGGTGACTCTCGCTGTGCAGATTCCTGCAGGTGTTACGAGATGACCTCCGGCTGTGCGGATTTCAGGGCCTTTCCAAGCTGTCCTAACTTTCTTTAACTTCGCGGCGAACGACCCACTGATGACAGAATAGTCGGCTCCAGTATCGACGAGAGCAGTCACACTGTGGCCGTCGATAAGAACGTCGAGGTCGCTAGTTCGCCGTCTCGCATTACAGTTAGGGCGTGGCGTCGGGTCACGGCTGCGTCGGCTTGTTTCGCTGCTTCCATGTTGCGTCGTCAGGCCACCTTCGGTAAGTGAGCTTTCGCCGTCGGGGCTTTGCCTGGTTGGCGTTGTGTTCGGAAAGCTCCGTCGCGGCGTCGTCGTCGTCGGAGGATCTTCGGTAGTTCGTCGCACAGCAACCGCACCTCCATCGGTTGCTGCCCTTAGTTTCCCGGATACGGGCTAGGAGACCGGCCCCGCGTTGGGCCAGAGTACTGCCGGGGGTGCGGTGACATGCGGCGGCTGGGCGACGGCGAACGGGAAGGACTTCGTGGTGTCCATTGAGTTCCTGCCAGGTAGTCGGCGATGTCACGTGGCCGATCTCCTGGCTGCGGACGCGGTGCATTGACGGCGAAGCCACGCAGTCCCATTTGTCGATACTGGCAACGGCGGTATGTGTGCCCGGCCTCGCCGCAGTGGTAGCAGAGTGGGCGGTTGTCAGGTGCACGCCAAACGTCCGTTTTCCTCGGTGCACTGCGCTGGCCCGCTGGGGAACGGTAGGACGTCGGTTGGGGTGGTGGCGGCGGTGGTGTCTGGCGACGGAAGTGTGACGGGGCGGCGTTTTGGCGTGGACGGGGAGGAGCGTTGTGGCGCACTGCAGCGGCGTAGCTCATAGTTTCTGGCTCGGGCGGCGGTGTTTCGGGAATTCGAAGCGATTGCCGGACTTCTTCCCGCACAATGTCGGCGATCGAATCCACTTGAGGCTGCGCCGAAGGCAACAGTTTGCGCAGCTCTTCCCGCACGATCGCTCGGATCGTTTCACGCAGGTCGTCGGAGTCACTGGCTTGAGCAGCAGCGCATTCTGGAGTCAGGCGACGATTATACTGTCTGGTGCGCATGTCCAGCGTTTTCTCGATGGTGGTCGCCTCGGATAGAAATTCTTGGACGGTGTTCGGTGGATTCCTCATTAGTCCCGCGAAGAGCTCCTGTTTGACCCCTCGCATGAGGAAACGAACTTTCTTTTCCTCAGGCATGTCTGGGTCAGCGTGACGGAAAAGGCGGGTCATCTCCTCTGTGAAAATTCCAACCTTTTCATTTGGTAGCTGAACCCGGGTTTCGAGTAGAGCAGCGGCCCTCTCTTTGCGAGCGACGCTTGCGAACGTTTGAAGAAATGCGCCGCAGAAGACATCCCACGTACGGAGCGTGGACTCCCGATTCTCTAGCCAGGTCCTTGCGGTGTCTTCCAGGTAGAAGTACACACGACGGAGCTTTTCTTCGTTGTCCCAGTGGTTGAGGGCGGCCACACGGTCGTATGTTTCTAGCCAGGTTTCCGGGTCTTCAAACGATGAGCCATGGAACGTTGGTGGTTCCCTGGGATGATGAATGACGATCGCGGGCTGGGACGCTCCGGTTGTCATTGTCGCTGCAGTCGAGGTCATGGTCTTGGTCTTCCGCGCCTTGTCTTGTAGCAGGCCGTACTCCGGTGGGAGACCTTGCTGTCGGCGGCTCGTTCGCTGCTCTTGGTTGGCGTCGGTGTCTTCTCCGCGAAGGGGGCTGGGTTCACGGCTTGACGGGGGCGTCCGGTACATGAACGAAGCAGCACCTCCACCAGATGTCACGGGGTCGTGACGTGGCCAAAGACAGAAAACTTCGTGTTGGGATTTAACTGTTTATTTGGGCGAACCTGTGCCCAGTAAAGGGAAAGTCTAATTACAGCAGCAGTCTTGCACAGATAGCAGTCTCGGACTGATAGCGGCGAACGCAGCGTCGGCCTTCGATCAACAACTCATAAGCGGCGAAGCGCGTCGGCATTTATACCCTTGCCGTCGAATGTTCTAGCGTTATCGCTGGTGGTGGCGTAGGTTCCAGAACAATCTGTACCGTTCGCACAGTGGGCGTGATCTTATCGAAATGATCTACTACAGTCCGGAACCCTCTAGAAACCTGCAGGCGCGGCTTGCGCCGAGAATCGTGCGGTGCTTCGGAACGATAACAAAAACTTGTGAAATGGAACGTGGCAATATTCTTATTTTGTGCATACTTTTCTCCGGAATATTATATTTTTGATTCATTTGAGAAATATGTGCACTCGAGTTCGTTCTTCCAAACGTAGACATACCTTGACGACAGACCTATGGCACCTCCTCTTTATTTATTTTTTATGCTTCTATTTTCGCTTTATTTTTCATATTTCTTTCCCCTCGTCTTAGGGCAGGGTAGCGAGTTTGATGCTAAAATTCTGGTTGACCTTCCTGCCTTTTCTCATTCTATCTTTTTTCAATATTATATCGGTATAGTATTTCAGTATAATGTCCCGATTTGTCCAACAGGAGCTGAGAAAGCGTGTTTTCTGCGAAGTTGTATAGTATTCTATGTTTCGCATCGTTTGCTTGTGTTTTGTGGGTCTTTTAGTATGCGTATGTTGAGCCTGTGTCTATTAAAGCCACCGCTTAATTATTGTAACAACGCACGTGGTTTCCTCAATAGATGGAAATGATGAAATAAGCCATGACATACATTATATGGGTGTAATGTCATTCATGGCAGCTATAATTACGTAGTAAGGCGAATTTTGGTGCTTCCGCAAGGGTACAGCAAATGACATTCACAGCTTAGTGCATGCGGCTTTTGTGTTTTCCAAGCTCATGCAAACGCGACACAGGTAATCTCTAAGAGCTTCGGAAGTTAGTTCAGACAGAATTCACAAGTCAAAGGTAAATCTAATCGATGTTCACGATCTAATTCACCCCTGTAGTAAGGTTTTTAACTTTTACAGTGTAGATGATAATATTCTCAATATGTTGCTAATAATCAATACAAAAGTGTCATAATCATAAACTGATACACACTCTCTTTGTCCCCTGCTTCCTCTTATACTTCTCTCCCTGTACACATGTACTAATTTTTTCTGCTTAGCATTAAACCCTGATGAGCGACAGGAAGTGAACTAGCTAGACATAACAAAAAAAAAGAAAAGGCAATGTTTTCAGTGATAATATTGCTTAACTAAGCGCTATTCGAAGTCGTGTATCAGTGACCAGCAGACTACAATCGCAACAACTCCGGTTTTGAGGCATGCCAGCAGGGACGAGGATAGCATAGAATTGTATAGGAAAGGGGTAGGAAAGAAATTTTTGCTGGTGAGGAGAGAAACGCCGAGATGAGATGGCAAGTTATGTCGCAGAAAGAGTAGAAAAGAACCTGAGGCCAGGCGAAAAGAAGGAAGTCATTCTGAAAGAGAGAGAAAAAACGTGGTTGATTCCTTTTCTTTGGAATTCGTATAAGACGAAAGTTGAACTGGTCCTCGCAGAGGTGGTTTAGCGTTCATTGCGCATTGATTGGCCTCAAGGGCGAGGGAATGAATGCTGCAGAATGGCAATCGGCACGAAACTTTCAGAGCACACCTCAAGCAGAAAGCACGCACGAAATAAGCATGCACAACAAGAGCACGGACAAACAACTGTCACCCTTTAACTTCGTGTGTGAGCAGCGCGGTCCTTCCGCAAATGCAGCTGCGGCAGCGAGCGATTTGACGTTCGTGCTATCTTTACAGCACCGTAACTGCAAAGCAAACTAGAGGTGAAAGCAAAAGATTTACCCGGTTTTTCTCCCTGTATCCACTGCCGTTACATTATAGATAGATAGATAGATAGATAGATAGATAGATAGATAGATAGATAGATAGATAGATAGATAGATAGATAGATAGATAGATAGATAGATAGATAGATAGATAGATAGATAGATAGATAGATAGATAGATAGATAGATAGATAGATAGATAGATAGATAGATAGATAGATAGATAGACAGACAGACAGACAGACAGACAGACAGACAGACAGACAGAGACAGACAGACAGACAGAGACAGACAGACAGACAGACAGACAGACAGACAGACAGACACAGACAGACAGACACAGACAGACAGACACAGACAGACAGACACAGACAGACCGACACAGACAGATAGATAGATAGATAGATAGATAGATAGATAGATAGATAGATAGATAGATAGATAGATAGATAGATAGATAGATAGATAGATAGATAGATAGATAGATAGATAGATAGATAGATAGATAGATAGATAGATAGATAGATAGATATTTTGGCGTTTAAAGTCCCCAAGAAAGACTATCGTCTTTAATAATAAATAAGGAAACGTTGTGTAGAGGCGAAGCACCGGGCGCTAACGCTTACACTGGCGGTGACGTTGCCGCTGGCACTCATCGCGGTGTTTCGCAGGAGACGAATCTGTGGAGGCGCAAAGCACGGAGTGATCGACCACTGTTTCCTACTGAAATAAGCCCTTTGCTGCTAATGTGCAGTGAGACGCAGAAGACTCCGCTTGGACACAGAGAGCCACAGTCCACTTTTAGTTAACGCGCGCTCTGCGATTTTTTATTGCTCGGCAACACACCGGAGAAACCGTGCACCGGCACTACCTTAGAGGTTAAGATCCAGTGTCTATATAAGCTTAATGGCCAATGAACAGTTGTGCAGCATGAACAGTCGGTTTTTTCAATCAAGAAGCTCGCTACAGACCTTTTTGTGGGGCTACTTGGTACAAATCAATGACACGAGCTCTCTAACGCTGTCGCGTTAAAACATTTCAAAAATTTAATTCGAGCGTAGACACACGACACAACCACACACTCACACACACACCCTGGCATCGAACACGCACAGCGCTCCCTTCTAACTGATTTATTCATAGCTTGAAGTTTGCATATACACATGGTGCACATGCGCGCATTAACACCATTGAAGGCCAACAAAATACGTTACCAAGACGTACAGCTTAAGAGCCGATAAACTGGAATTCACTTTGCATCTCCTTGCACTGGCGTTGCGAGGCGAGAGTGATGGGGACATGCATCAACACCACCTAGAGGAAGTCAGTCTCGGTGGCGTTGCATGCATGCGCAATGGCGGAAGAATACCTATAGGCGATGAGGAAGCAAGCGAGGGTTAGCAGATGCTGTCCGCGTTGCGAGGCAAGAGCTAGGGGGTAGCATCGGAAAGAAGTTGCGCATGCGTAGTTTGAGTGCGAGCGTCGACGCCGACGCCGTGGAACATACACCCGAGCCCAAGAGGCTTCGCATCTAAAAGCAAAAAAAAAACACTACTAACACACGCGCCGACCTCGCACACTCGTAGTTTTCAATTTTCGTAACAGTAAACTTACGTTGTAACCAGACGTTGCAGTTTGCGTTGCAGCAAAGCTGCGCAATGTGCGAGATGTCATTGCGAAATATACGGTGAGCACCAAACGCGGCCCAATCGTTACATTCGTTGTCGAAAGCATGTGCCGTTGGTTTATCACTTCGAACATCTCACACCGAGTAGGGCGACGCATTTCCCGACGTAAACCTCCACACAAGAGATTAACGCTGCAAAACTTACAACTGCCTGGACGTATTGTAATCTTGCCGGACGTCATACGGGCAGGAAGACATATTTCATCGGGAACGGACACAGCAGCTCGTTTCGAAAGTCAGCTTCCGGCTACGCCAACTAGATGCAAAATCATCTGGAAAAAAGCGTTATGCCGCGACATCCAAGACAAGGATCATAACGAATGTATTGTCGGACTGTACGTTTGTTCCTATGAAGCAACCGTAACACCTGCAAGAGAGCACCTGCAATCTGTTGGCTTCAGGCTTGACGAAATAGCATTGTTTCTGCATAAGTACGAGCTGAACCACAAAAGGAACGCCAGTGATTTCTCGCTGTGCGTATTGTTACAGGTGTCATCCCCGCAAAACCTCTGAAAGTATGAGAGCCTTGGGAATACTCGCGGTGGTCTCTGTTGTGACTACATCGTGCTGGGCTCCTACCAGCGCTGGTAAGGTTTGCAGTGAAGCTTTCGTCTGACAAGAGTGGCAGCTTGGGCTAAATGGTATGACATGGCTATAGTTATAGCGCGAGAACAGAATGACGACAAATAGTCAAGCAGGACCTTCGTATCCTTCAAGTCCTTCTTGTCTCTTAGTCGTCGTTCTGTTCTCGTGCTATACCTATCGTCATTTCAACCAAGATGTCTTCTAGAGTGGGTTTTGTTGGTTTTTACTTCATCATCGTAAGAAACGTCAGATGAAACAACGTGTGATTTGACAAGAAACAAGGTGCCGTAAAACGCGTCAACAAGGCAATATTTCGATTATTTTCACACTGGCTGTTGATTATGCCGTTATACTCTGTCATTAGAGTACGCGCCTTTGTAGTAACCACATAAATTGCAAGTGTTATGTCAAGTAGGCAGAGTTTACTCACAGCTGCATAGATATAAACACATGAGGCAATTTTCTACTACTTTTTTATGAATCCACACCATTTAATGGAGAAGCAGTGTTTAACCATGGGGCTTTTTGATGCTACTGCATTTTAGGCGTGCCACTTCTTAGAGGCCCAGTCTATCGTATGCTGTCTTAAGCTGCTGCTGCTTAGTGTGATGGAGGCAATACTGTGCGTGAAAAGGGGGGACGTAAGCCACATATATATAAAGAGAAAGATGGCAAGAGAGAGGAAAATACCCCACCTTTCCGAAGAGAATCGTCAGCAAATGCGAATTCATTGCGTAGCGTCCATAACGGCATTTCGCACGTGAGAACCCAGCGTTAGAAGAATAACGTTTTTTTTTTTCTTTCTTACACCGTGCACCAACTAGCTCCGTTTGCCCTGCGTGACACTTTTCTGTCGCGAGAAACGTGGTAAGCGTTTCCAGCTCTAATAGCTATTGGATTGGATAAACTTTTATTTGGTCCTCCAAAACACAGATCACTGTGTTGCGGGCAGCTTCCACGTGGCTAGCGTGCAGAGATAAAATGAGCGCGTGCGCACACAGCTGTTGCTGACAGCTGTCGACGCCGAAGCGATACATCTTGGAGGCTCCGGTTGCTAGGGACGAGGGCGCCCGCAGCTGTTGCTATAGGAGAGGGCAGTAGACAGATTCCGACGGACGCCTGACATAGCCCGACTAAGTAATGCATTTAAATTTAATTTACAGAGCAGGAAAAATAACGAAATAAATCGAGCGAACTAAATGCAAATAAAGGAAGAAAGACAACGAAAGAAAAAAACAAGGAAGAAAAGAAAGAGAGAAAATCGAAATAAACACATGAGATTATAGTATACCGAGCTCTGAACTCTAAAGCGACGCGAAGCTGCCTTAATTTTTTTTCTTTCCATTGAAAGTGTAACATCTTGTGGCATGTACGACGATGCTCTTCCAAATCATCCCTAAACTTTTGTGAAAACAGTACCCTGAATATAGTTGTGATAACCTGTATTGAAATTACTGTCGTAACGCGGAAGCATTATCTTTCCCAGACAGTGCGTTTAACCACGGAAGCATACGTTGTTAGAGTTTCAAGGTAATTCTGAAGTAGAAAAACTATATTCAACACAACTGCAATCTGAGATATGCGCTTCATCCTACATCAGTTGAGTTGCATGCGTAAAATGCATAAAACTGGGAGACGTTCGGAGATCATGGTCCATGTGGGTGCCAATGAAATGAAAATTATTTTGGTGGCACTTGGTGAAAAAAGCAATGGCACTCATCATTTCAATTTTACGCTCACCATCGTTTACATTTTTATAAAAGCAAAAAACAGTATTTCTAAGATGAAGTTCGCGTACTACTTTTATGCCTGTAGGACAAATGCATTACCCAATGAGCACCAGTGCCCCCGTTTCACACAGGCTCATTCAATTTTTTGCGAGCATGCTGGCCATTATAACTACGTCGCATTCTTTGGGGGTGAAGCTTCGTATGGTCAAGCGATGTCCGCCGTCTTTCCTTGATGATGATGACGCTGATGACGATGACGTTCATGGACCACGGCTGGTTGTGCAGTAGATGTCTCAACACGACTACGTTGAATTTCGTATGACTAGAAACAATGAACTACCACCAGGGAATGAGACCACGCCTCGTATTTGTCAACTTCAGGCTAGATTCAATAATGCAAAATAGTTATGATGAAAGTAAAACAAAAATCGCAACTAACTACTCGCAATGTGCCATTTATAACCAAGGACATTTTATTTTATGTAACTTTACACCGCTTTCTCATTCATTTACATGCGTGATTGGTCAATGCCATGGGTAATTTACTGAAACATCAAACGATCCCCTGCTTGGCCCACTCATCATCCTTCACTTCGTTAATATGCCGCATTTTTTTGCCATTGTTGGCTTCACATCCAATTCTTTGGTACCGTTTGCCTCATTGTGCCATGCCAGCGATGGTCTTTCTTACGCAGCACATGGCCTGTCCAGCTACACTTTTTCGTACTTCCAGGAACTGGCGCTAGCAATGACCAGCTAATACTGTTTGTCATCTACCAGGTTCTAAATATTTTCGTATACTCCGTGAGCTTTCAGAGATGTATGCCTGGCATGACCTGATACATAGCTTTATTGCGGACGTTTTGGCACATGCAGATTTTCAGAAAAACTACGTTAAGACGGGACATATAAAAAAAGCAAGCTATGGAAAGAAAAAT
Organism: Rhipicephalus microplus; assembly: GCF_043290135.1. Lineage (NCBI taxonomy): Eukaryota > Metazoa > Arthropoda > Arachnida > Ixodida > Ixodidae > Rhipicephalus > Rhipicephalus microplus. The sequence goes on from NC_134706.1 coordinate 51,242,834, forward strand.
TACAGGTGTAACTATAGGAAAAAGCAAGAAAGCAAATTGGTTAAGGGAATAAACGAGAGTAAAGGGCATCATAGTTGAAACCAAGAATAAATGAACATGGTAGTGGACATCGAATCAATGGCTGTGTGTAGGCAGAATGACCGCTCGTGGTTATTAAGCTCAACTTCCTGAATTCCGAGAGCATGAAAATGCACGAGGAGTTGACAGAAATTTAGGTGGGCCGTTGAGATTGAGAATCTTGCAGGTATAAGCATAGCGTGGCAGTAGCGAGTACCAGTCCTGGTTGATTGGCAGAACATAGGAGAGGCCTTTGCCCTGCAGCGGGCATAGTCAGGTGGATGATGATGAGAAAAGAGACAAGACACCACCTGGTCTTCTTGCTTGTTTCTATGTCCCGTCTTAGAGCCCTCTTTCCGAGGACCGGAATCTCTGAAATACGAAGAGGCTACCACAAGTGAACAAAGTATAACTTGTTAACAGCACTGTTATATAGGCGTTAAAAAAACCATGTCTGAAATATCTGACGTAATGCATCAGAAATTTTGTTTGAAATTTCAAAATAATCCTGCATTCAGCTAAGCGTCTTCTAGATGTCAGTCTTCTATATATGCTGTGTCTTCCCGAAAAGTTAGTTTAGGTGCCCATTAAAGTGTAGGTGTTACGACATCTACACTTGGATGCCTCAAGAGCATTTACACCATGTTTACAAATGCTAATTATAAGTTAACGTACTTATCTATCGACCCACTCAGACTCTGATCGAACCATGAGTCTGGGGGAGTCTGGCTAAGTAAAATATGGTTATAGAATGGAATGTTGGGTGAGTTGGTTCGAAGACATTCTTGGTAACATTTTGGCGCGCACACATTAAACGGGAAAACGTACGGCGAGGAGACAAACAAGCGCAACTCCACTGTGTGCCCACGGAAATTTTACCCAGAATATATAGTTAGCTTGAGTGAGTGAGTGAGTCTGGCTGAGGCAAATATTAGAGAGTGCGAGCCCGAGAAAATCTGAGTCGTAGTGAGCCACTCTACACAAAATGTGTTCGAGCGCACCAGAACACATCCCACCAGAACACGCCCCATTAGTGTGATGTTCCCGCATCTCTCCTCAATACATCACATCAGGTCGGTGGCCCGACTAGAACACACCACACCAGTGTGGTGTTCCCACCAAAACACAGCCAAAAGGCTCGACCAAAACACATCAGCGTGGTCTGGTGGTAATACCAAAACACACCAGAACACACTTAACTCTTTGTTGGGTTTTTCAACTGGTATGATTCTTTGTGTTACGGTTTGTCGACAATTCTAGGAAAGTACATTATTATCCGTTGATGACATAGATTCGATAGTTTGTGAAACTAGACATTTTTTTTATTTATTTCAAGGCACAACACACACGTTTTTAACTCCGCGTCCACCAGATTAGGTTTACGCATGAGCAGCAGAGTGGAGGAGAGGTGTTAACAAACTTTATGTCATTCCCAATAAGTAAGCAGAGGCTATATTATAATGGTAGCTTAGTGATGCCAATAAACTCAAGTTACAATTAAGAATGATGAAAATTTTAAACTTTTACATTTGCGATTGGGTTCCACTCGCTGCGGATGGTCAACCTGCTAATGTTTGCTTCCAGTGCCTTGCCTCTTTCGTGTCCATGTTTTTTTCCTTCCGAAGTTTCGCCGTAACTACTCATTTTGTTGCACTGTGCAAATAGGCTGATTCAAAATCACCAACTAGCTCAATCATCAGTCTTCACAAGTACCATGCCCTTATTCTTAGCGCTCCGTGAACTCTACAATGCAGGCAATTCATAAACCTCTAGCTATGTTTTTTTTCTTTGATTTACGCTGCACCGCAAAGAATTGATACACCTTCTGAAAAATATATTTTAGCTGTTTCAGGTTCCATGGATGGTGAGGGTGACAAGAACAGCATGCTGTAACTTCGTCACTAGATTGCACTATTTAATGACTATTATGACTCACTGACAAGCGAATGAGAACGCGATGCAATGGGGGTCAATTAGGCTATTGCTTTCTATTCTTCAAGGCCAAACTCAATCCTCTTCGAAGGTATGCAGGTGTAATGTCTTCAACCATAACTTTAGTGTCTTTCAGTACTACCGCTAGAAAATCCAATTTGTAACAAAAAGGATTTCCAATTTTTTAACAGCGCTCTGTGGTACTTTAGCTTGGGGTCGGGTTTCATGACGATATATTACGACGAGCTGTTTTCATACGGTATTATTCGTGCTGCTTCACTACGTGTTCATAATTTTTTCAGTGACAATGTTTCCCACGAATGCAACTGTAGCGTCAACAGAGAATTCAACATCGCTGTCAAATGTGGATTCAACGACAACTGTGGCTAGTACGACAAGCATGCCGTCGACGACATTCGCTCCAGAAGGTGAGGCGACTACATCTACGACAAGCTCTATTTATGAGTCCAGTAGTACGAGTACGAAAAGTGAATCGAGTAGTCAAAGTGGTGAGTAACGCGCACTGCTTGCCCGTTGTGTTCATGATTGCTTAGAAACAATTTAGATGTCCTATCCCCAGTTGTGCGGAAGCACTGCTATGATGTTAGCTGGGCTAACATCCTCTGATGCCAACTGCGTGGAGACTGTAGAGCTTTGGTAAACATTGCTGTTCTTTTGCGTAAACTTGTGGAGTTTGAATGCACACGTTGTCTGCTAGGGGTTGACACTCTTCCACCTCCACTGCGCACGAACGCAGAGAGCGCATAGGGTTGACACATCTTACACTTACGCGATAAGCCATGTGACAGATAATGACTGTGAAAGCGTAGGCGGAAGCGAGCGCCGCACGAGATAAGAGTAGCGGAACAAAGAGAGGAGGGTGCGATATGACCCTCGTTGAGGAAACAGGGCGTACGGGGACGCCACGCTCCTGATGCGCGCAAGACCTGAGCACAGCAAAGACTTCGAGCCGGCCGAAGCGCTCGATGCGAGTGCCACCTTGAGGATGGAGGGAGTAGCAAAAACATTGCGCGGGCGCAGCGAGGGACGGCATCACTTTCCCTACATCCAACTGAAACCAGGGGTGTTCTACTACCGTGTATTGTTCTACATGTGTCTGCACTGGAAATCGCGTCTGTCTAGAGTTATTCGCTGCAAAGCTACAGGCAATACAATCTAAAATTAACCATCTACTCTTGTTCAGAGACAGAAGCCCCGCCATATTCTGCCTGCGAACGTTTCTAACACTACAAGTCACGCTTTTCTGCGTCTTCCTATTACACGCGTTCCTACAAACACTGGTGTGCAGCCACACGAAGCACAATGAAGTGGCATTTGTAAACAAGCACTATTCTTAATTCATATCATGTGCTCCTTTAGGCGCCATTATCGCAGCGACAGTTTTGGCCTAGGTACGACTTGCCAGAGCTCAATGAAATTTCTTAAACAATATCCACTATGCGACACAGAACTGGCCTCGCGTGCTTCCCCGTACATGACCTTTGTTTTTGTGAATGAATTCGGGCACAAAGCTTTGACGGCTTCTTTTCGGACGAAACCACTGAAACATCATGCCGATTAGCCGCCTCGTTTTCAAATTGTGAGAAGACTTGCGTATCTAAGGCCGAATCAGTGGTCACATTTTGTGTCTCGGGCTACCTGCTGCGTCTTATGAACTTCTGGAGCAAAAATTCGAACACTGGTTCATACCACTGAACAAAATCCGGCTGTCACTACCCAAGAAATATGTAGCTGGAAACTGTCGTCCATAATATGCTCGCATACCTTATAAGGCAGGCCGAAAATAGTCACAAAAGTTCCTTTCTCAGTTTTTGATTTGGCAGAGTTCTAAGGCAGATGGTCCTTTCGGACACAGGGTCTTTACATTCAGCACAAACTTGTAGCGTTTCAAAATAAATGAACGTCCAAAAATGCTAATGATTGCCTTGAAGTAGCTCACGCGAGAAAGTCGGGCTTTTGGTGGCTTCTCTAAAGACTGATACAACATGATTAGCATTGTCACAGAAGGTCAAAGAGTTGCAAACTTCTAAAAAATTATTAAAACTGTCAACACAACTACCAACTTTAGTAGAAAAAATCGTGTCAAGGTTTCTAACAAGTGTCTGGTCAGTCAGTACATGAGGGGAAAATGTTCTATAGGGTCGAAACTACACATTAAATAATGGAAATGTACTTGCATAGTGTAGGTTGCCAATAATTACTAAAAATAAATGTGCTGCTTTGGCAAACGTAGCCTAAGTCGAAATTAGCGCTGTTATCACTATAAATTCATTTTGTAACATAGCAAAAAGCGCAGTGTAAGCCACACAACGTGTCCTCTACATTGATACCAAAGGCATAGCTAATATCAATTCTTGTATTTTTTTCCTCCTTCCCACTTGACTCCCAACTATTTTGTTCAGTTATGCACAAAACGACCCAAAGATATGCTCTGCTAAAGGTCTTTTATTGTTTCATAAACTCCCCAGAGTATGCCGCAGACGCAAGGGAATGAAGGGTGTTTTAATATATGCGCTTGATTACGAACCCCTGTATTGAGTGCAGATGCTCATTCTTCCCAGGAAGCACAGCAACAGAAGCCACCAATGCAAGTGCCGAGACGACGACTAGCCCCGAGGAGACCACACCTACGGTGACCCCATCTTCCAACAATGTCAGCTCACCCGACACCACAACGAGACTAGCTTCAGACGATGTCTGCATCGAGGCAACGATCCCAAACGTTATGAACATTGGAGAGGTAAAACGATTCTTTTTACTACGTCTTCGCCGGTATCTACAATTTTTTGGCCTTCCACTTCTTTGTTCTTCTTTGTTTCGGGCCTTCCACTTCTTTGTTCGCGTAGGAAAAAGTCCCGTCTTGTTCTTTTTCATAAAATTTACCACAATCCACAACTAGAACAAGACCTCTTTTCCAGACCACACTACATGTCATATATATGTGACCATCCCCACAAAGTACACATTTTTTTTTTTTGACATACCAAGTTCTTTCACGATTCCTTTATTCCCACTACCTCGAACGAATGAAACCAGCTACCCTCCTCTGTTGCCGAATTGACCAATGTCACTGCTTTTAAGACTGCTGTTGAATGCGATGTTTACTCTTAGCAGCATTTTTCTTTGTTCACTCTTATTCTTCTTATTACTATGTATACTATTACCCACTCCCTTTTGTAACGCCTTCGGGCCCTGAAGGTTCTGAAATAAATAAATAAATAAATAAATATCAAACAAAATATATCTATATCAGGATTTGCATAGTCCATTAGGCTGCCGCTTCTTAAACATAGAATCTATTATTAATATTATTGCTGACAAAACACCTTGATTTTTTCTTTAACGGGTTAGTACGTACGGTGTCGTAATTCAATAAAATTTCAGCTGTTAATGCCGTAGCTTACTCGCAAAATATCAATTGATGACAGGTCTCTTTTCCTCCATTTTTATATAACTTTGCGATAATATAACTGCAGTACTATGACAATTTTTGGTAATTTATGAGAAATAAATTATATAAACATAGGAAAATACACGTCATCATTAGTTTACACAGTAGCGTTCTCTTTAGGGATGTCTCGTGCATGTTTGTATTTGAATTTATATGTGTGCTTGCACATACACACGCAAAATTGGTCAACTTTTAGGTGGCTTGGAGGCCCAATCCTGCCCTCTGGCTACGTCAGCGCATAGTCTTAAGTTTGCGCTAGAGATAATTGGGGCACTTTAGCGTGAGCTTATAACTGAACCAGAGCACTTTGCGACGGCCCGACCAAATGGAGGTTGCTGACTGTTGCATGGAGTTCGTGAAGCTAGTTTTTGTATTTTTCGTATTTGCCTAATTCAGCAAGTTGAATTAATAAGTTATGAAACAACAAAGCTTCGAAAAACATTCAAAGGGAAGTTTGTAGATCAGTTTACAAAACTATCGATTAGACAGTTTCTGACTTTTCATCTATGAAGTACTAGTGTTTTTCTGCGTACTACAGATATCCGCGAAATGAAAAAAAGTAACCATGTGGCATGCCCACTCGCGCGCCCTAATGTTCTGCGTGGAAACTACAACACAATTTAATTATGTTTGATGGATCGACAGGGCTGCGCGATGACGAATGTCTTGCTAGCGGCAGCACAAGTGATAACCGTGTTTTTATCATTGTCAGGATTTATTGATATGCGGGGTTTAACGTCCCAAAACCACAATATGATTATGAGAAACGCCGTAGTGGAGGGCTCCGGAAATTTCGACCACCTGGGGTTCTTTAACGTGCGCCCAAATCTGAGCATACGGGCCTACAGCATTTCCGCCTCCGTCGGAAATGCAGCTGCCGCAGCCGGGATTTAACCCCGCGACCTGCGGGTCAGCAGCCGAGTACGCTAGCCACTAGACCACCGAGGCGGGGCTCATTGTCATGAACCAGCCACGAAGTAATCATATCTTCGGTGCGCGTAAGGTTAGGGAGCATTGCAGTCACGGCTGCCATAGGCGAACAAGCAAGGATGACAGGTTTGGTTTGGAAAAACTTTATTGACAAGTCCGAAGGCGTGCGCCCTAGCACACGGCGGGCCGCTCCCACGATGGGACAGTAAGGCCGAGCCCTAGCGCCGCATCGTGGGCCCTCTGGACAGCCCAAAGTTGCGATGTTATGTCTGGACTCCGGAGAGCGGAGTCCCACTTTCTGGACGATGCTGTATCGGTGCCACGTACCGAAGGGCACTCCCAGAGCATGTGGTGTAAGGTGGCTAAACCGCCACATTTTGTACACGAGTTGGTTAAATAAACATCAGGATAAAGCTTGTGAAGAAAGGCAGGGTTAGGGTACGTTTCTGTTTGAAGTAATCGCAATGTAAGCGCCTGCGCTCTATTTAGCTTCGCATGTGGAGGTGGAAAGATTCTCCTATCCATAGCGAAATGTTGGGTTATTTCATTATATGTAGTTGGCGGATCCCTGTTTACGAAATCTCCAGTTCGACCCAAAGGTCCTCCATGGCCGCGGACAGCTAACCCTCGCGCCCTGGAGTGGGCCAACTCATTGAGATTTATGATCCCTCCGTCCATGTTTCCCATATGAGCTGGGAACCATGTAATGGTATGGGTTGTAAGCAACTTATCACCGAGTATGTTTTTGGCCTCTTTGCACACAGCTCCAACACTGAAGGCACGAATGGCAGCTCTAGAATCGCTAAATATGTGTTCATTACGCTGATCTAAAAGAGCCAAGGCGATGGCAACCTGCTCAGCTGCATTGGCAGTTCTGGCGCATACCGACGCCGCATTAATTGTAATGCCTTTGTGGTTGATTGCCACTACCGTGAATCGGTCTCTCTGGCCATCATATTGCGCCGCGTCTACGAAACAGGCCCCCCCGTCAAGATCCGCAACTTGGCGAAGAAGGGCCCGAGCGCGCGCTCTCCTCCTTCCAACATTACGTTGGGGATGCATGTTCCGCGGGGCAGGCGAGACAATGATGTTTTCCTTCTGATCCCTCGTCAACCCTTGGTACAGAGCCTCAATCTGAGCTGGTGGAATACCCATTTCTGCGAGAATCATCCTCCCCGCTTTTGAGCCAGACAGCCTAATTACCTGTGTTCTTTCTTGTGCTTCCGCAATTTCCTCCAATGTATTATGAATTCCCAACTGCAGGAGACGATTGGTGTGGGTGTAGTTGGGGAGCCCAAGGGCATTCTTTACAGCTCTCCTGATCATTGCATTAAGCTTGTCCCTTTCCATTCTCTTCCAGACATGCATTGCCGCCACATATGCAAAATGACACAGCAGAAAAGCATGTATAAGCCTGACCAAGTTGTCCTCTGATAGTCCTGTCCTTCGGTTAGCCACCCGTCTTATGAGCCTAATAACACTGTCTGTCTTTTTTTCCAACCTTTTAATCGTGATGGTGTTGGTGCCCGTTGCTTCTAGCGTCATACCTAAGATCCGAATGGAAGCGACTTTGGGGATTGATCGTCCACTTTTGGTACGTAAGTGGATGTCATTTTCTAGGGGCGGCACCCAGCCTCGCGGTCGACGGCCCCTCCTGACCGGTTTATAGAGGAGAAGCTCAGACTTTTCCGGAGAGCAAGAAAGGCCTGTGTCTTCCAGAAAACTCTCGGTAGTGTCGATGGCCTCTTGCAGGGCCGCCTCTACAGTGCCATCACTTCCTCCTCTACACCAAATGGTGATATCATCGGCATAAATTGTATGACCAACATCTGAAATTCCAGAAAGCTGCCTCGAGAGACCAGCCATGACGATGTTAAAAAGTAAGGGTGATAGAACAGATCCCTGCGGGGTGCCCCTATTTCCCAGCGCTTGCACATCCGATTCTAGATCTCCAACTTTAAGTATGGCTTTTCGACCACACAGGAAGGATCTGACAAACGCATGAAATGAGGAACCTAGGTTGAGACTTGAGATCGCATCTAAAATAGAATCATGGCGGACATTATCAAACGCTTTTTTTATATCCAAGCCTAGGATCGCCCTGGTGTCTCTGGTATGATTATCTAAAATTTGACACTTAATGATTTTCATAGCATCCTGCGTACAGAGGCCTGGCCTAAAGCCAATAAGGTAGTGAGGGAAGAGATCATTGTGCTCTATGTAGTCCGCGATTCGGTTCTGGACAACGTGTTCCACCACCTTTCCCACGCATGACGTGAGAGAGATGGGGCGCAGATTGTCCAAACTTGGTGCTTTACCGGGCTTGGGAATGAGGATCACCTTGGCCAACTTCCATTGTTCCGGGATGTCACCTCCCTTCCAAATCCTATTAATCTCATCAGTAAGAAATTCAACAGAGTCATCTTCCAAATTCCGAAGCGCTTTGTTGGTGACCCTATCTGGACCCGGCGCCGATCGGCCATTGAGTTCGTGCAGGGCACGTCGCACATCGCTGATGGTGAAGGGTTCATCCAAATGGGCACAAGGTGTTCCCATATACCCCGGATAGGCTTGCATGGAATCAACTGCTAGCGGTAGATACTTCTCAGCAAGCTGCCCCAATAGCTCCGCGCCCGAGGAGGATTTTTGAGCAAGATGAAGTATTCTAGCAAGGACCCCCCTCTGATTAGATTTAGTGCCCGACTCGTCAAGCAAGTGTTTTAAAAGATTCCATTTACCTCTGGTTCGCATTTGTCCATCGACTGAATTACAAATTTCATCCCACTGCTGCCTCGACAAGTTTTTGCAATGTTCTTCAATTTGTGTATTTAACTCTGCTATCTTTTTCCGAAGCCTACGAATAAGTCTCTGACCCTTCCATCTGGCCAATAGCGACTGCTTTGCCTCCAGTAAATGCGCAAGCCGACTGTCCATTTTGTTTGTCTGTACCTCTGTCTCAATGGTTCTGGTAACCGCTCTAACATCCTGCAGCAGCATCTCTGTCCATTGCCCCAGAGAGTCCGGGATTTCCCCCTGTTCCGCTCGAGCGCTGCGTGACTCCCGAAATTTATCCCAATCCACGTAAGTAAACTTTCTTTTAGATTTTGCCTCCATCTGTAATTTAGTAACTGTAATATAATGATCACTTCCTAAATCCGTCAGAAGATTTTCCCAACCTACCGAGCCAGCATTTTTCACGAAAGCTAGGTCCGGGGTGGAGTCCCTGGTGGTGGATGTGCCGCGCCTAGTAGGAAACATCGGGTCCGTAATTAACGAGAGATCCGCATCTCCCGTCTCCTGCCACAAGCTCCTGCCTTTAGCTGAATCATACGGGTAGTTCCACGCCCGGAAAGGCGAGTTAAAATCCCCCGCCACAACCAGAGGAGAGAGCCCAGCCAATCTGGTTGCCTTAGCTATGATCGTCCTAAAACGCTGCCTATGATCACTAGGGCTACTATATATGTTCAGTATAAAAATGCTGGAAAGGTTGGAAGAACTCGGAATGACCTCAACTAAGGAGAGCTCCGTTTTATTAGGTCTTACCCCTAGATCATGTGTCACAAAGGTGAACTTGTTGCTGACTAACGTGGCAATCCCTCTGCCTTCCCCTTTAACTGCATGTGCCTTGTACCCCGGGAGGGTTACACTATCAGACAGCGTCTCCTGCAGTAGGATCACTTGCGGCTTCTCGCTGTGAGAGCGGACAAATTGCTGCAGGGTGCCCCTTTTGCTAAGGATCCCCCTGCAGTTCCATTGCCATATACGAAATTCAGCGTGCGAGGCCATCTTGATCATTGGAGGTGCTCCCTGACCCTGCCGTCAGGTTCTGTACAGAAGCAACTGTACTATTCGAACTGGGGATACTCATGGGAATGGGCGCCGATAAAGGCGTTCCCTCTGGAAAGAAATCCGGGTGAATCCGAGCTGCTCCCCTGATATTGGGGCTCTGCACCATAAGGCCGGCGTTCTGTAATTGATTCTCCACACATTGAATTCTGGCATGTTGAATATCTATTTTCTGATCCATAACTGTGAGACGTTGATCGACCGCCGAGAAACGCTCATTAAGTTTGTGAATCTCAAGGCAAATTGAATTTAGAGTCTCCTTAATTTCAGATTTAGCTCTAGCCTGCACATTCTCGGCTGAAGTCGCAGCCTTACGCTTGGCTGGGTTACCCGAGGGGCCCGCTTCCACGACCATGGGAACCTCCATGGGTTGAGGAGAGGGAGAACCTACACACGGAGAAGCAGATGCCAGAGTAGCTTGAGATGTACTGACACGTCTAAGCTCAGCCATTTCGGCTCTCAGCGACTCAATAATGCTGCGCATTTCGGCATTCTCCTTCCTAAGCTGATTTAGCTCCGCTAGACCATGCTCTGGCGCAGTGCCTCCCGTTACCTTTTCACCTCCTCCGCTGCGCACCCGGTCAGCCCAGGAGCCACCCTGCATCTCCGGTTGGGGTGGGCTTTGGAAACGGACTGTGCCATGCGGGTCCCTGGACTGGCTCCTCGAGTGCGATGGGCCTCTGGATTGGGACCGACGACGATCTCTGGACCGGGACTTGGCTCGGCCTTTAGACGAAGTTCCCTTTCGCTGGCCTTGGGAGCGACTTCTGGACCGAGATCTGGATCTGGACCGACTGCTTGCCTGTTGCGATGAGTCACGGCTGTCCACCCCAGTTGCAGCAGAACGACTGTTTGAGCTGGAGTTGCGGTGTGCAGGCTGGCTCACACCCTCGTCGGCGTTAGCAGGTACCGTTTGCTGACTACGACGCTCTGATTCCGCACGGCGCTCTCTTCGCCGCCTTCGCACAATAAATGGAAGCTGAAACCTTTGCTGGCAACTTTTATCCGTCGTGGCGTGTGGGCCGCCACAGAATCCACAGGTCGGGGAACATTGATGGTTCTCATCAGGGTTGTTGATTCCGCACCTCTTGCACACAGCTTCGTCCGGTGTCGGACAGACGTCCGCCCTGTGCCCGAGTCTGCCACAGGCATAGCAGCAGTCATGCTGCCGATGGTAAAGCGAGCATCTGACCAGCGCTGTGCCGAAATAAATGAAGTTGGGAACTTTGTAGCCATCGAAGACAATAACCACCGTCTCAGTGTTCTTAATACGTCTGACTCCCAGAGCCGTGGGGTTTCTTTCAGTAAGGATGCTCCTCTCCAGCTCCGTCTGGCTCTCCGATGCGTCAATCTTACGGATGACCCCCTTGCAGGTCTCATGCGGGGCAGCCTCGTAAGTGTTGATGTCATACTTCTTCATTCCCAATGTAAGGCAGCTCATCCTGAGGTAAGAGTCAGCGTTCGCACGGGACGCCGTGCTAATAACTATGATATTTTGCGTTGCATTCGGGCAAACAATGTCCTGACTAATGAGCGTGGGTACAATTCCAGCCGCCTCTGCGATTGCCCGGCCAAGTCTAGCTGAGCCCGCCTTCTCAACATCCAAGCCACCCCTTGGACGGACGATAATCTTCCAGTGCTCGCTAGGCAGTCGAGGCATTCTCGATGATTTGATAACTTGATTCTTCAAGTGTAGAGCTTTTCTTGTAGCACTGAAATTGCCCCTGGCATTCTCGCCGCATGCCGTGGCACGCTCTGTAGCACTGGCGTTCGTGCGCCTCGAGCTTTTCTTCACCGCGGCGGAACGCCAGCCGTGTTCCTCTCCAAACTCTTCCGGAGGGAGTTCATCACCGTCCATAATAACAGCAGCACCGTCCAGCATATTGGCTCAGCAGGTGGAACGAAGGGCGCGTCCAAGGAAGGGCGCGTCCTGCCCGGCGGACGCCAACTCGGCGTTTGGTACGCACGCGAGGCGTAGTCGGTGGCGTAAAAGTCCGAAAAATGCTCAAAAATGAACCTACCGGTGAAAGTCCGCTACCGACGTGAACCTTGGCAGCTTATGAGTCGACTCGTAGCAAGATCTTGAGGCACAGCACACGAAAAACCACAAAAATCATTTGCTGAAGCGGGAGCCCAAAGACCCCGGACTGCTCCGTTCTGCGCCACCTGGCGTTCCCAGGATGACAGGTGGCAGTTTTTTTTTCCTTTGTGTCTGTTTGACGGACATCCGTAGTAAGCATATTTGCGGAATTCTCACTTCAACCACAGACGTTCGCAAAGTCTGGCATCTTAGAGAACTTATTGTTGAGTGAGCTGGTGCATGTACGACTGTTGGTCAGGCTGGATGAGATAAGGCAAACTGAGGAAAACTTCTGAGTACTATTTCTGTCTCCATGTTTTTGCCTATTCTAGGCGCAACATGACCTACAAGTAGGCCATCTAGCAGACGCCTCCATCGAGATTCAATTCGGTGACCTCCACGCCAACACTAAAGTGCCATGGTATCGCCCCCTGATTAATATGCACGTGCGCGATTCTGTGCTTTCATGTGAGAAATATTTCCAGTTAACTGCCGTGTCAAATTCTTTCATTTTATTCCTCCTGTTTTCTGCTAGCTTATACAATCTACAATATGCTGCACCGACTGGTTGTTGCACAAGCTGGTTGGAGCTTGTTAGAGTTAATCATGTGGCCGTTCTCAGGCCATGTGGCCGTTCTCAGGCTTACCTCCCTTGACCGTGGTACGTGATTTGCTTAAAAAAACGAGGATGATGCCCCTATCTAGGCAATGATACTAGACTAAAGTGCAACCTGTCTTAACGGAGACACTTGAGTGTTTATTGTGCATTGTTTAAGCAAGAGTAACAGATTGCAGAGTCACGTGATGAAGGGCGAGAAGCTCAAAACTCGCAGCGCGCACCTCAAACAGAAAGCACGCAAAAAATCAGCATACGCAAGACAAGCGCGGACTAATAACTGTCACAGTTCAGCTCTTAAAGACCGCTGTTCAAACAGAAAGGCGCACGAACGAGCGTAGACGTATTCACGGGACAAGCGTGAACAACTGTCACAATCTTACTTCGTGGTGTGTCTGCAGCGTTCTCCTTTCGTAAATGCGATCGCTGCACCGAGCGAGGTGACCTTCGTTCTTTCCCGAATTACGAGTCTGATGAGCGCGACCGCAGGATAGACGAAGCTCCGTGAAGGCGAGAACCTTTAGAGCGCCCCCAAAGTAAAGCCGTCGCGCCATCTCGCGACTGATAACAAATATGCGGCAAAGTTTCGGACCTATGAGGTCTACCAAATGGTATATATGGTGTATACAAATGGCCTACTTTTGGAATGCTCAACAACGTACGCTCTGTGGCGTAGTTGTTAGCGCCGCGCGCTGCTAATCAACAGGTTGCTGGTTCCACGCCACGCGCCTCTCGTTTCTTTGCAATCTATTAGTATATATTTCACAACGTCATATCCGTGACAAAAATACGGCAGCGGAGTCGTGGTGGACCCCGGCATAAAACACTTTAGTGTTGAAAAAAATTACACCATCTTCGACTAAATGAAACCATGAGTAGCCTGTGGAGTAGTGCATCGGTCAACTTGAAGTTCTGTTAGTTATGGGCACCTTGCTCGATGTTAACGCTCCTTGCGTTTGGAGCACACCAAAAAAAAAATGCACTGTAGTTCCTGTTCCCCTGTTACTCGTCCCGAACTCTTGTTGGAGAAGGTCTCGCGGGTACATCGCCACGGCACGCGGGAACACGTGGGGTCATCCTACGTCTGCAGATTATCTTTCTCCGACGCCATCACGTGACATCTGAGAGAGTGTAAGGGGGAGAGGCCACAGTCTCTTTCCCAGCCCCTTACACAGGCCAGAATATGCCAGCTCGCCAACGTGTTCTGGCAGTGCTCTTGGGACAGATGTCGCGCATACGCAATACGGGTGGTTAGGCACACAACATTGAACTGCGTCATAAGTTGCTTCGCATCTAATGGCATGTTCTAATACCCACCGTAGACGACTACATAGACAGCTAAATGGACGACGGCCATCTAAAGTCCCACTCACATACTTACGTAGCCGGCAAAATAGACTTCACGAAAACAGCATCGCAGACAAATACGATGCAGACTACTTTGCTGTCTAAGCAATATGTTGACTCGGCCAATTGCTCTGATAGCTAGGATCTCACCGGAATAGTGGTCTGCACACAAGCAAACGCTTCTCCAGACACTCAATGCGAGTAACGTGCAATTTCTCTTCGATTTTAACACGAATGTATCTAAAAACATAGGTTACGTTTGTTTATCGTAGCTTTCGTTTCTCGACGCGAGGTGGCGTCTCGTCACGTAGAAGCCGTCCAGGTGTGTTTCATTTCTCGGACAACATGGGTGTGATGTTGTCTTCTAAGCTGCCAGCACAGGCTGCCTACGATGCGATCAAAGAATCAGAACACAACCTAAAACATGTGGCGATTTCGCAGCGATGCGACCCACTTGCTTCTACGCCACAGTCATATTTTTTTGCTTGACAGCCGGTTGATATAATTGATAAGGACGCCATTGCACATCCTGCGACAAATACCTCCTGGCTCTATCAATTCTCTTTCGTCACTGTAGGTATTGCACAAAAGCTGAAAACTATGCATTCGTAAACTTCAACAACTTGACAACAGCCACCAGAGCTTAGTTTACGCGTTAAATATACAGCACAGTGTTTTCACCAAGGCTTGACAGTTGAAGAGCCCCTACACCGCTCCGAGTTTAAATAACAGACATTGATTTCTTCCTCGCCTACGCTATTTTTAAAGATGATAGTCTTTTGAGGGGTACTTCAACGAAAAAAAATTTAGTCTGTCTGTAAACGGCACCACACGATACCCCTAACGGGCAATCCCATTCGCAGTGTCCACCAATATTGCTCAAGCTTCAGCGTTGATAATTGTGTGATTGTCAATTGAAAAGCAATCATCGCTCATATATGAGGCACCACAACAACACGTCAATATTTTGTATTTGTATCTTTATACTGGAGAAGGCGTACGTAAGTCATTCTAGGGACCGTAGCGTTTATCACGCTGCGCTGACAATACAACGCGATGCTCGAAAAGGCAAGTGTATCCAACGTTTTGCTAAGACGACACGGTGGTGCAACCTGCCCGTCGCATTTCGTTCTACTACTTATCGCCTCCGAGACAGGCGCGCATCTCTCCCCGCGGGCGCTCGTGTCTAACGTACCTCGATGCTCTCGTTTACCTTCGCTGCACGGATCGAGACTCTCTAACGCAGCGCTTCCAGAATACAATTCACCGATTTTATCGCGCAGAACATCAAATGAACGTTTTGTTCGCTCTCTCCAGACGCAATGGTATCGTCTTTCGACGACATTTGAAGTGAAACATGCAGACATGAGGTCAATTTTTTTGTACAGGTGCAACCTATTCTTCGCCGCTCCTTTCCTCCCAAGACATGTGAACAATGTCGGCGCTAAGCGTTGACCCTACAGGGTTTCACGGTTTTCGACTTGCCAATTTTTATTTCTGCTTACTTTGTCGAAATCGCACAAGACGAAATGAAATCAATTTGTCGCGTGAAATAGCTACGCGAACAAAGACTGAAAGATCGCGCGAGTGCATGAGCAATGGGGACAAAAGAAAAAAATTGCACCATTTCTCGCAATGCGGAACCATGAGCAGCATGCAAAACAGGGCAGTGAGTCGACCTAAAAGTTTCGTTCATCACGGGCAACTTGGCCGACGTTAACGCCTCCCTGCAAGTGGAGCACATCACGAATTCGCTGTAGTTTCTGTTGCTGGTGCTCGTCCCGAACTCTTGTCCAAGTATGGCACGCGTGCGCACGTGAGTTTATCGCTCGTTGCCAGAATGTCGTTCCCTGAGAAATAAACTAAGGAAAAATAGAAAGAAAATAGAAATACGCAATGAAAAAGACAGAAATAAAAGACAAAAAGAAAAAAGGAAAGAAATAAAACTGGAGAAAAATAAAGACGGCTGTACAGCTCTGCGCTTTTTCGAGTCGGGGCACCCTGTCGTGCGATGTGGCCTTAGCTTTAATATTTCGTAGGTTTTTTGTTGTTGTTGAGCCGCAAAAGGAGGATTGGTTAGTACATTATTTAGAATATAATAGTTAGATTGCCTGTACCGATTTATGAAATATCGTATCATAGCTAATAGCCCCACGCTGCCGTGGTCTAGTGGCTAAGGTACTTGGCTGCTGACCCGCAGGTCACGGGATTGAATTTCGCCTGCGGCGGCTGCGTTTCCGATGGAGGCGGAAATGCTGTAGGCCCGTGTGCTCAGATTTGGGTGCACGTTAAAGAACCTCAGGTGGTCGAAATTTCCGGAGCCTTTCACTACGGCATCTCTCATAATCATATGGTGGTTTTGGGACATTAAACCCTACATATCAATCAATCAATCATAGCTAATGAAATGGCGCCAACTAACGCTATTGGTGACTTGACTGGTCTGATATGCTGGGAACGAAATGTAGTGCGCTTTCGTCACGCAATGCGGTTCCCTTTTTTAAGCACCTTTGCTCACGATAACCAAGAGAACCTCCGAATAAATGTCGTGGGAAGCCTGTGCAGTTAATACAGAAAGCCCAAGGAGTATTTTCCTAGCAATGCTAGATATAAAACAATGATATTTTCCTACTCAACGGCAATATGCTGGATCTGTTCATACATTCGTCTATGCATGTACAGAAATCTCAGTTATTCACCGAAACGTGCAAACATTTGCGTTATGTCATGCGAAATACCTCTCAGCCTAACTGTGCATGGCATTCCATTATTGTTTTACTGACAGGTGTGTTTACCCAATCATTTGAAATAAGTCTTGGTCTCGAATCGGAAAGATCTAATTGAATAAATCTCTGAATTCATCATTTGTCTTAAACGTTGATTTGCAGACAATCAGAATAAGAACAACGTTTACTTGTTTTACTTGTTTACAGTGCCTTGGAGAAGACCTCGATTTGTGCTCTGGAGAAAAGGTGAGTGATATTTAACACTCCAGCGTTAAAGAGCTGGTTTCGCAGAAGTGTTTGGTGATGGTGGTGATAGTTGTGAACGAAAAAGCATTCTCGTCTATAACCAAAGGAGCTAGAAACACGCAAAGTAAATAAATAATAAAATATTTTTGGTCCTAGGGAACATTTAAGCCAGGATATCCCCGTGGCAAGCAGGCGCTCTACCATAGAGCGACAGTATCTGCTGAAACTGTGATGAAAAAGAAACGCTATAGGAATGTCATGTAGAGGATGCAGTGTCCTTTGCGCATCGTAAATTGCGTTGAAGAATAGTAGAATCGCGACACTTTAAAAACATACTTGGAATTCAAGGCGCGAAGAGGACATGGACGAAGAAATACAACAAACAAGCATAGAGTGCCTGTGTGTATTGTCTTAATTCATCCATGTCGTATTCACGCCTTAAACTTCAAGTATTTCAAACCAAAAGCCCAGTCTGCCATTCTTATATGTCAAAACATGCGACTTCAGCAACAGTGGGTGTTGTGCAGGCACACTCATTAAGAAGCGCTCAGGCATTTTTATTCATAATGAGCAGTAGGGTCATCAACAATGTCAACAGTTGCGTAGGTTCGCGTGTTGTCCTAAGGACGCATCATCATCATCATCATCATCAGCAGCAGCAGCAGCAGCAGCAGCAGCAGCATGCCTATGTCTACTGCTGGACAAAGGCCTCTCCCATATTCCGCCAGTCAACTCGGTCCTGTACTTGATGCTGCCACTTTATACCCTCAAACTTGTTAATCTCATCTGCCCATCTAACTTTCTGTCTTCCCCTAATCCGCTTGCCTTCTCTCGCAATCGAGTTAGTTACCCTTAATGACCAGTGGTTATCCTGTATACGTGCTACATGCCCGGCCAATGTCCATTTCCTCTTCTTGATTCCAACTACGATATCCTCAACCACGGTTTGTTCCCTGATCCATTCTGCTCTATTCTCTTCTGCTAAGGTTACACCTACCATTTTTCTTTCCATTGCTCGCTGCGTCATCAATTTAAGCTGAACCTTTTTTGTAGGTCCCCAAATCTCTGCACCATAGCTACGGACGCGTAGCGTGCCCTTATTCACTGATTCACAGAAGGAATAACTATTACGTAGTGTACACTTGGTAACTGCACTTGCAATAAGGACTCATTGATACCTTGAAACGGCCCATGTTACACGCCCATTTGTTCGCTTCCTTACGTCATTGTTGGGGCATGTAGCGTGAACCAAAACAGGCTAGCAGTTCAGACGGTGACGTGCGCGAGACCCAATCGCGCTATTGGTATCCGTTTTCGAAGGCGGAGCTCAAGTGTCCTCCAATTTTATTGCGTCAAATAATTCACTCAGAAGTTACCTTCATGCGAAGGCATCGATTAGCTAAATAAGGTGTGTTATGAAGTTCTCTTTCTGAACATCGGAAAATTTTTTTTCTCTTTATCCACGCTGCTCACCTTCATTTTTGTTTGGCAATTTCGTTGAAAGTTCAAGTTACACATGACCTAATACTGCTTCTGGTGAAATTTTATCTTTAACGGCAAATACAAAGGAAATAATCAATTTGCACTAAAAACTAAACAAAGATGTTGAAAATGCAGGAAAACCTGGTCCAGAGAGGAATGTTCAACAGAAATAAAGCTTAGTGTTTTCAGTTCTCAGCGATCTAATGCATAAAAAGAAACATTAAGTTCTTCGCATTACATGTATCATCTAAACTGCGGTCGTAATAGTTGGGATTTAAACCTTTCTCATCGAACTGAGCAGCGCAATAGCTTATCCCCTAGTTTATCCTGCTGGGCACTTGTTGCGCACTCTTGCATGAACCCTCATTTGTAGTATTTCGTTATATTTTTAAAAGCAGGTATTACTTTATTTTGCTTTCCAGATAGCTGGGCAAGCTTTCATGTCACTTGTGAGGGTAAGTGCGCGCTTGCCTTTAGAAAAAGAAAACTAGCTGATTTTCATCTCGTAAATCTTTGTCTTAGAATACTGATTGACATCGCTTAAATTTGCATAATTGAATACCACGCCTTTTCGCACAAATTTCTGCTAAATTTCATCGCTTGAGCCTCTGCAAAATAGGAAAAAAATATCATGGCGTTGTCGTTTTTGATAGCGCTGCGATAAATTGTTTTTGGCAGGAAGTGTGAGGGGGAAGGGGGTCAACTTCACTTTATCTACAATCATGCATGAGTTTTAATAAGCGCATGCATACGTACAAACACTAAAATTAAGGAAAAAACTTTGGGGTGGGGAGGGAGAAAGGATGTGATGCTACGGCTACGCCAGTGCACACATCGTTATTCGAAAACAGCATGCTTTTTAGCAAATCAAAAAAAAGAACACTAGAGTGTGACGCAAGCGGGACCGCTCCAAGGCACTGCACTGTCAGTTTGTATACAGCAGTAAGGACGAGAAATAACGATTAGCGGAACGGTTACAAAACTGCATGCAAACTAAATACAAAAGTAACGACAGAAAAAAAGTAAACTGAAATAAGAAAAGCACATACGAAACAGCAAGTTTTCCCATAGAGAACGTATTATTCGATTATTAGGTTGTTGTAATAGCACTATAAAGGATTATTTTACATAACAATGCCAGCTAATTACCGCTTACAAAGCTGCTTTGATCTTTGTATTCTATTTTAATTAATCGTAAGAAGCGGAAAGCAATACATCTACTTTACAAATGTGTGGTAGTGTAGGAGACACTGTGGTTTGAATGTATTTTTCCATGGTGAACAGTACATAAATGAGTAATCATGTAATCATGTTTGTATAAAATTATCTTTCACCCAGTTAGGCGAACGAGCTGGCATGCGGTATTGCTTTTAGTGCCATTATACACATACCCTTGCAGACCTGTTGGCATGCTATTTGGTGCTCTCGCAGCCAAAAAGACTCGACAAAAAGAGAAAAAGTTCATAAAAGCAGAAGCAGACGCACAGCCACGGTGTAGAGACGAAAGCTGTTGTCTTTGCAGATAATCATACTCGTTGTTCGTCCATAAATTCGGTGTCGATTAGGCAACGACCCATACGCTTTGTCACAATAAAGTATTGTCTAGATATTACTCCTCAAAACTTGCTTTCGGTGCAATTTAGACACCATAGTCATAAATGTACCCGGTAGATCCAGAATTCACCTTTAAATTTCATGAATAATCACATACCCTAAGCTTAAAATGAAGAAAGTTTTTACCAAATGCAACCCTTCAGCAATGTACACCTTATTTACGGTTTTGCAGTGCACGGCGAAGGTGACCTTTGAAAATATGTCTCCTATTAACTCTTTGATTGCCTTACGGGATGTATTCACGACCATCATCTACAGGGTCAGTCCCAGAGGTAAGCTACTCGCCAATTCCTCAACATTGCGTTTCACCGTGAAGTACGATCGTTTAAACCCTATAGAGCCACGCAGTGCTTCTAGCTCCTCTGGAAAAAGACCTTCCACAGGCGTCGCGTTGGAACAACCCCTTTTGTGGTTGCAACGTTGGCTATGAGCCTTTTTAATATTTTAACATAATCACGTATGTAGGCCTATCACTCAACAGACTATTGTCCAGTTTTGGTAGAATGCGCAGAAGACTGCTACTTATAATATTTAAGTATTCTTATTTATTTTTACATATTGCAGCCCAACTAAAGCTTTCACAAGAGTGTTCTTCAAAAAATACTGAAGGCGATGAAACACTGGAAAAAAAGAAATAAAACCATTATGCAACTTTGAAAAAGCATAGCGTAAATCAATATGTTTATGCATGCGAAAAATTTGTAAAGGCAGTGATTTTTCGATACCGGGAAATGAAATCCACTTTTAAATGGTGTGTGCAAAGAAATTGTATTTAAGCAGGCTAGTACTTGGTTGTACTAGTGTCAGCTTCAGCTTAAGGTCATTCCGCGCTGATTTTCGTTTATAGGGAGACAAAATTTTGAGATATGGTGGTGGTAAGAACATTTATTAAAATAAAAGTAGCGTAGGGCTTTAAAGAGAACATGCAGCAATGTGCACATTATCGCACCGTAGCCTACACTTCGTTGTTATGAAGCTGATTTATTTGTTCTATGTGCGTGCTGACATTATGTCGCACCACGCGCTGCCTGTTACACGCCAGTCTAGTCGGTGCACCTGGTAAGTTTACGATGTACTCACGACTACTTGATTTGCCTGAAACGACACTACTCTTCTTAACGCCAGGCTCAATATCTTAAAAAATTATAGGTAATGACTGCTCGTCGATGAGTTCACATGAAAGTCTTGGCCAGAATGTGTGTTAGTTGGTGGATTTTTTTAGTGTCGATTTCAAAAAAAAAAATCTCTGTATGCTTGAGAAAGCTGATTTTCCTGCTAAAAATAGAGAAACAGTATCGAATATAGTTATTCCGGCGCATTTATTTCATAGGTTTAGTCTGAGTGCAGTCACTTTCTTACTTTAGACAAACTGTATATTGATTTCCTAAATATTTCCGCAGTTAGGTACGTTCACACTTTTGCGCGATTCTGTCCACGCTTAATCAATTAGTGGTCGTATTTCTGCTTTTCAGGGGCAGCCATATTACAGAATATGAACTTCAAGCCAGACGGCAGTGATCTCAACAATAACATATGCAAAAAACCGATCAAGCTCGGCTTTCCCAACAGCATGGGAAAGGTGCGTTAAGGTTCACCACCGTTAAAAGCACTGTTTTCCAAGGCAGTCTCCTTGCACTGCACTAAAAGGGGGCAGTGAAGTGAACGACGCGGCCGCACCGCATCTCTGCTGATACTGCGGCGGGTGACGGTAGAGGTGGCGCTGTAGTCGCTTTGTACTGAAAATGTCAAGGGCATCTGCATTCGGAGCGTGACCATCGTAGTCAGCAAAAGCATGCAACGGCTCGTTTTTATCGTGTTTAGTGCAGTGCTGAGCATTTGTCGGTGTGAGCGCACCTGCCTAGCGCCATGGTGC
Organism: Rhipicephalus microplus; assembly: GCF_043290135.1. Taxonomy (NCBI): domain Eukaryota; kingdom Metazoa; phylum Arthropoda; class Arachnida; order Ixodida; family Ixodidae; genus Rhipicephalus; species Rhipicephalus microplus. The sequence continues at coordinate 51,265,055 of NC_134706.1, forward strand.
ACGAAATGAATATGCAGGTGTGCCGAAATCGAGTCATGAAATTCCGCGTTTCAAGAGGCTGCTGGCCCACACAGACACATAAAAAGAAAACGACGTACTAACACAATTTTCATGGATCCGCCCAGCCGCTCACTCAGTGTTATGCGGTATGAAAGGAGCGCTCTGAGCTGCGGTGAATCATGAGTTTCTACTGGAGAACTACAAAGAGCGGGGAAGTATCAAAACCACAAAGAAAGCGTAGACCTGCTTTGAGTCTGTACAATATCCACAGCACTGTTTCTCATTCGTGTCGGCATATTGCTTCATGAGAACACCATGTACAAGTAACTTTGTTACAACATTTATATTGGTGATGACTCAGCTTTATTGTGCCAGTTTTGCGGAGGATCATAATGCTGTCTGAAAGACTTATCCCAATAGCTCTAATCATGTGCTTTCGTGCCTACTGTGCATCGCTTATACAATCTTCAAGTGCTTATCATGCCAGGAGGTGAGTCAGGGAGAGAGTCGAAAAAACGAATTTACATCGGAGTGAGAAACTCTTGGGATAGAGGTTATCTTAAGCATATTAAAAAGCGTGGTTCTATAGACGGTTTGTCTGTTATTCTGCCTGAATATTTCACTATAACCAGTTCTGATTTAATATGGACGGCTCATATTCTGCTGCTTTCCAAACCTCCTGTAGGCGGGATGCTATGGAAAGACAGCAAACGCCTGTTTATGACACTGCTTTGTATTAATGGTGTAGTTGTTTTGTTTATTGGCTGTTATAATGCCAAGGAAAGTATAGGGAAGTTATTAGACCGAACTGTAATGTAAATGTCAAGAAAAAAAGTGGGTGAACAAATAACTTGCCGTGGGCAGGAACCGAACCTGCAATCTTCGAATAGCGTGTTCGATGCTCTACCACTGAGCTGCCACAGCCATCCCTCCAGCCACTTTATTGGGTATATATGTGAATTTAAACGTGGGAGGGTCAGTCAGCGCCATCTGTTGCCATGACGACGAGTGTGGAACACTTCTTATTAGCCTGTTTGGCGTCACGCGTAGCACGTGAGCTTATTCCGAGCTAAAAGCTGACCAATTATTATTATTATTATTATTATTATTATTATTATTATTTCGAACCAAATGTACTGTTTGAGAGGGGCAGGCTTAGGTATATAACTAATTCTGCATCTCCTTTGCAGTGTTTAGGGGAGATGTACAAACTCTGCAATGAAGGAGATATGGTTGACGTAAGTACATTATTTTGAATTACCCATAAGAAGGCGTCAAAGACGAGTTCAAAATGGTTTCTGGAAGTCTGTACGACACTTCCGATCATGCGATACCATTACGCCTGCTCAACTCAAATATCTCCAAAAATTAAGCCAAGTGTTTTTTCCTGTACGTAGTGCGCTGCGTAACCAAACATGAATAAACTGAGCATGATACGAATGCGATGGAAAAACTGGGAGGAAATGAATTATAAGAAAATTTGAAAGATGGCAAGGCCTTGATAGAAAAGACAGCAGCAATAACAGTCAATTCAGTTTAATTAATTTATTATTCACTAGAAGATATCTACATCGGTTTTGTTAAAAAGGCGGAGCTCCGTAACTCGATGAGGAGTTGTGAAGGGGTCCCTTATGTTGTATACAGTTATACAAACACTAGCGCGCACAAGAAATCAGTATGACAGTAATAGGATGGGGTAGAATTCAAACAAGTGAACAGAGCACGAACCAATGTTGGTTAACCTTATAACAGGTAAATAACTGGCCTTCTGTTAGGCCTGTTGGTAGTCTGTTCCAAATACGTAATGCGGTATGTGTGAATGCAAATGATCCACAATTCGTGCGAGACTATGGAATGGTTAAAGTACTGGACGTAACTGATCGTATCGGTTATGGGATGTTTTGGTAGCTAACTTTCAAAGAACACAGTATAATTATATGCATAATTTTAAACAGCAATACGAGAACATGGTAATCAATGCAGCGTTTCAAAGGAACAATGGTCACAGGAAGCGTTCACAGGAAGAACATTTTGCAGTGGAAATATAAGGAAGATTGTCACCATGACTGTGACACTGAAATTTCATTTTAAAAATGTACGTTTCCGAAAGACAGGTTTCCGAAAGACATCTATCTATCTATCTATCTATCTATCTATCTATCTATCTATCTATCTATTTAACTATCTATCTATCTATCTATCTGTCTATCTATACTCATAAGAAATGAGTGCGCATGCCCAAATAAAAAGGTACTGTGGACAAGAAAGTGGTGCTGGCTTTTTCTTTGTATACAGCTCATGACCACATTAGAAAAGGAAATTTGACATCCACCAGCTTGTAGGGCGATGTCACTAGAAAATCCAAACATATTTCCTAACTATGAAGGTTCTTAGTTGCCGAAAAATACGTCCTTGTCTGAGGTTCGAACTCAGGATGGAAGCCTTTTCAGGGTGGTCCCTCTACCACTTGAGGTAACCAGAGCAATAGCGCGTGGGTGGATTCTCAGATAACCGCTACACTGAGGTATGGCATTGTGGTAAACTGACAAAATAAACTATGGGTATTCGAGAAGGTACAGTTGTAAATTCGAAAATGTTGGGGCTTTTTCTGGTTTCATGCTTACGTGACTTTACGTTATCAACTACGTGCACGGCAACATTCGATCTCTTTGTAAATGAAATTTTTGTATGCAGGTTTCGTACGCAACATCATTCGTTGCTGCCGTAACGGTGAGTATCGATCTTTCAGTAATCACAGCGGTAAAATTATAGGAACAATTTTTAACTACGCACTACTGCTGCAAGCTATAGGTATATCGAGATTTGCATGGAATTCTCGTATTTGGCAGTTTACTTCTCAACCATATATAAAAAGGTTAATGTACAAGTGATATTAAGAAATACTGCATAACAAAAGTAGTTCTGGTTAGAATTTGAAGTCGCCGAAAAATGGGTGCAAATTTGGGAACATCAACACCAAAATTCTAGAAACTTCAAGAATGGGTCGTGTAAACCTTAGACAACAGACAAAGTTAACTAAATTTGAAGTTTGTTGCTTTTTGTTACCCTTAGTTCAATCAAATTTTGCACATGATGCACCTTAAAAGGGTACTGACACAAACATTTTGGCCTCGCATTTTTATGCTGCAATGTGTTGCTGGGGGCCTGTTAGTCATGACACGACACATTGTTTGCTGCAGCACGCGATAGATAATTAATTACAGGCCCTTCATTGTCTCAGCTTTGGTTTGAGAGAGCTCCAAAAACTGGCTGCAGCTGTCGCCACTTATCGTGTGCAGCTTTTGAACACGTCAGCACACAGAACCGTGACACACTTTCGCACGATACGCATCAAGAATTCCTTTCCAATAGGAAACGGGACTGCAATGTCGCCAAACGCAGAAATTTCCAAGCCTGCGCCACGGCCACGCGATTGCAACCAGCTGCCGAGAAATATAGCCTGCGGTTACAAACGCGCCAAAATAAAAATGGCGGCTATGACGTCATCATAACTTGTTTTGCTAACTGCAGCGTGGTGACGTGAGGGAAGTAGGGGGTCCCCTAGGGGTCCCCTTCGATGGTGTCAATGGCACGATGGAGTCGAGGGCTCACGCAAACTTCAAAGTTCTTTTAAAGTACCTTCCCAGCTATATTCCTAGCTATAATATTTTGCAGCTTATATACGAATGTCCCTGGGAATCAACCCTAGAGGCTATCTCGGCCACGAAGTTTCGTGTCAGTGCCCTTTAAAAATTGTTTTTTTGTTGTCAGATTGAGCAGCCCGCGAATTGGGACGTAAGCCGTTCTTGCGTGAGGATTTTGTCTGACTGGTTTTTGCAGAGTACCGACTACCTTCGCAATGTTTATTTGGGTGTCTTTTTGCCGTTTGCCAATCAGTATTATTGAACACGTTAAATGTGATCCACAAACTTAACAGGACACTCAGCTCCACCTTTGCTTTCCACAAGCACCCTTCGCTTGACTTCCAATTATTTCGGCGACCTTTCATACAACCTCCATTTTTAGTGCGAAACCCGGCAGGATGGAGAAGATGGAAGCTTGTGATGAAAAATTGCGGAAACACGAGTTAACAAACGTTTTGAAAAGCGGACTTGTCTTCCTCAAGGCAGGAAGATAATAGTTAATAGGGATACAAGAACAAGCTTTTGTAATGGTTAGGAGCACTAGACGGCCCACTCGTTACGCTATTCGCATTGTGCGACGATTGGTTGTTATTCGGCCGTTTTAAAAGGCTTTATAGGTCGTATTAACGTGACTGTTTTCCCGACTTTAAGTCTGCCTAATGCAAGTTTGACAAAAAGTCACAAGCACCGGTGTGGCTCAGTGGTAAAATACTGGGCTGGCACCCAGCGGACCCGGCTTCGAGCCCCACTGTGTCATTGGTGCTAGGTCAAGCTTGCGTAAGGCAAGTTTGATAACAAGTTACAAACACCGGCGTAATTTCGTGGTAGAATAACGGGCTGGCACCCGGATTCAAGCCCCTCTGTGTCATTGGTGCTAGCTTTTTTTTTTTTTAATTTCGTGGGATGTGGTTACGGACAGCAGCGACGGCGGCGGTGGCGGACACCTGCGCGTGACCCGAGTTGTGATCTCACAACAGAGGAATATGTGGAGCACTTTTTGATCTCTTGTAGAAAGTTTTAAACATTAAGTTGTCACTGGAAAATCTGTTATCCTTGGCCTATAGCTTTGACATTGTGAAATTTACTATCCCTAGGTGCTCGTACCTAAGGGCATAGCAACAGAAAAATGTGTGCGGCCATGCAAGATTTTATTGTACCGTCTAAGAGATTTACTTAATAACCTAAATACCAAAAGGTTCTCAGTTAACCCATGGAGGCTATAAAAAATTTCTGTGATATCAATCATTTATTGCTGATAGGAACTAATTCATCAAAATTCTTTCTCAAAAATAATTTACGAAAGGATCAATATTTTTGTTAATTTTCTTTCCACCAGTCTTTAAATATATACTTTCGCTTTTTTTCTTAAGCTACCCGATTCTTGGCTGATACCCCAGGGGAGGGGTGTGAGGATCTACATCTACAGCTTTCGCTGCAAAAAGTCACAGCTTTGGCGCAAAGGTGAAGCAATGAACGCGATAGGAACAAATTGGAAGGTCACGTGCAGAATGGCCAGCAGACCTAAACATGCCCCGCGTTTCTCACGCATAAATGATCCACGAAGCGGACTCTCAGGGACAGATGAACGCAAATAAGTGCCTCTGTTGTTACTTTGCTGTGTCTGAAAAGTGCGCTCTTTTCGCAAACGCAAACTGTGCAACAGTTGCAGTGACCTTTGTCTGTCCGGTAACTAAAACAGAATCGCTCCGCTAAAAGCTGAACACCATGCAAAACGTACAGTCCTCCCTACCGCGAGCTAAGGACGTGCGAGGGAGCGTCGACTCCCTGCTCTTCGCAGGGCTAAGTGTGCGTGGGAGATGAGCGTGTGGCCGTCGCGTCGGGGCGATGTTGCTACGCGCGCTCATTGCGCCATCTTTCTGGTAATGCTAAAAACATGATAGTCCCCTCCCCTCCGAGATTCTCGTCAGCAGCGGTAACAAGGCAGATTTAGATAGCTTGCCGTTTGAACGTTGAAGGACATGGTCCTTGGTGGCTCAGTGGCTAACGCCTGACACTCACGATTCAGAGGACCCAACTGCGATTCCGTGCGACGGAGTCTTTTGCTGAATTCTTTTTCTTTCTTGCATTTTCATATATATAGATACGTATACATATACGGTGAGTGACAACGACGCCCATGTCGACGCCGATGCCGGCGGCAAAATCAAGCCGAGAGTGTCCATATAATTTCTATCGCAATGAAAGAAATCTCTCAATGGCAGAGTTTTGAACTTGGCGCCATGGTCTTAATGGCTTAGCTTTACTATTGTGACCATAGAGCTCGTCAGTTGCAATGGCACGATGGTAGTTCAACTGTCTATTATGGTGTTTTCTTTGTCTGTTCAGTGCGGCTTCACCGAGTTTGCCACCACTACGCCAATAGATAAGTTCCGTGGCGTGGTCTGTGACATTTTGATGGGCTCTAAAGCCGTGTTTGGAAAGATTCCATTCGTCGGTTCTGGTACTTACGAGTTGGCAAAGATTATATTCTGTAAGTATTCCTACAGTACTCTGGTGACTTCGTTACGTTCAGATCACATGCGTGACATGACTGCGTATTGTGCGTCTCAATACAGGGGCGCCATTCTGGACAGCTTCAAGTTCAGTGAGCAGGCAAAATTCTTTGATCGCACACTTCAGGCCAATAAGAGAGGCTGCGGTAGCAGGCCTCTGAGAAAATCAGATCCAGGGGCATAGACTAACTTTATCCGGGGAGAGGGGGGCAAACGGTACTTTTAATGTATGTTGATGTTTGTCCGTGGAGGCCAAGACTGGTATTGTGCCTAATGATATAGTGTGATGACGATGAACGCCAGCGTATCCTGGGCCATTGTGCTTGACTAGTGCGAAGTAGTAAGAAAGATGTTTGGAATAGAACAGTTTAGAAAACGAGGTACACAGCATATTACTTGTAGTTTTAATTTCAAGTATTACGTCTTACTTCCACTTCGTTTCTTTTTTTTAAAATAACCTTTCGAATAACCTTTCAAATTTTCAACTACGCATTCTTGGCCAATCCTCCGGAGTGGGCAGGTGCCATAAGATTGAAGGAAAATACAAAACAACAAAAACAGCCTACCTGCAGCAAGGGTGCTATCCCTTTTTAATGCATATAAAAGATAAATATTTAATTTCCAAAGGTGGAAGCATGTCAGTTTTAATCTCCCAATCACCCCCATTTGCCTGAGCCAATGACCACAGCTAAAAAAAATGGTGATCTCAGCAACATGGTGGATTTCGGCCTTTTCCAAAACGTTATCCGGTCTTCGCGTGAAATACGAGTGGAATGTTGATGCATATTTGGCTTGTACTTGTTTGACCAGCCACTGCTTATAGAATGTTGGTTTATTTCGATTATATTTATATTAAAACGCCCATATGTGTTTCCAAAAACGTGAACTATGTATGTTGCCGATGGTGTTCGTTCGAGCACGTGAACTGAGCCAAGCCATGAGGGCATAATGATTGTGCCCAAATATTTCCGCCTATTAAATCAGAATACAGCATCAAAATGCAGCTGGGGTGTAACGGCAAAGCTTAAGCTCAAAAGCAACCTGTCGCTCAACAAGGAGGAAGAATTCTTGTGTAGACTACACCACAATACCATTGCCCCCAAATATCTCAATTGTCGTATTCGTTCAGCTGACACAACAGTGTTCCGCACCAAGCAACGAGGCCACTTGTCCTACGTTCATTTACATGATTGACGTTGTATGAGAGTGATTGTTAATCACTTGCAGCCTAATTCTTATAAGTGAGCAGTTTTATGACGCTGTTAGCCTGCCTCGGTTTGTCTTTCGATGTTTCGACGATTTGTGTTCCGAAGTTCTGCGTTCACGCAAAATCTCGAACGAAAAGTGTTTGTACACTTGTATAGCCGCTTCCAACACAGAACTAAAACAGATACATATCAAACACAAAGAAAGTTTTAGTGAAACCCAGACATTCAGTCTCTTAATTCATGTACTTTAAGGGGCAGAGTTTCGAGTGGCGGGAATAGTGCTCAGGGTGCGACTAAGAGAACAGGGTTCAGGGTCGAAATTCAGGGCGTAGAAGGTTAAATATTTCCCTCACTCTCGTGTGCTTGGGCAAATAGAATAAGCTGCAACTAATAAACATCCAAAGAAAGCATGCTCACATTTCGAATAAAGTCAGAGCATTTACCGACATACAATTACGAGCAGAACAAGATGAAACAAGAGACTACGTTAGAAGTTGACGAAATAAGGCCGAATTCTTTCCGACGTCCGGTATGCTTTTTTATTATGCTGTTTGTCGTGTCACAAGATAGCGGTTGTGAGATTTGCGCATGTCTCTTTCTCGGTTGTCTAATATGGATGCGTCATACAGAGTTAGAAAACTTCGTAACTTATGCCTTTTCTTCTCTGTTTATCGCACAGGTTAGCCTGCCTCGACTAAACAACTTCATGCTTCCGAAATTCGTACTACATTCATATGAAGAAGTTTTCGTCAATAAAAAAACCGCACCAATTTTCATGCCCGAATGAGTATTTATTATACAGCAAGCCCTCATAAAAAAGTTCATCACTTGTCTTTAGTGTTCCTTGCTGGATCGGTTCTGTGCAAACCTCCCCCTTGAGAACCACTACTCGCGTCTCAGTGAAGTGTTCATGGATGTTCCTGCATGATTTTGTACAAGGTAATATCGTGTATTGGGCGCTATTATATCGACAATACTATCACCTGAATGGGCACGCTTACTCAGTGAAAAGCTCCGTTTCACATTTCAATATTTTTGAGACATGAGCTAGTTGGTCTTGCTTGTCTGCGTTGTCTACATTCAAAGTGTGCTCCTTCACTGCATGGTGATGGCTTTGGAACGTAAAACTCCAGATAGTATTATTATATTACCACTGTGTGCTGTAATGATTCAGTCCTTGGGCTGACCATTGTGAAAACAGCAAAAGGTAGCGAGTTCTTCATGAATGAGTGGTACCGCACTGGGCGCTATAACGAGCAAAGCCTCGCGAGATAAGAAAAGTCTTCCACGTTAAACGGCATGTCCCTAGTGTAAACGTGCCTTTCACTTTCCCATCTCGGCCTGGAAATCAGATGTTTAGTGGGTACTAGCGTCACTTCCTAGAAACACGTTCCAGATGCTTAACACTAAGGCCTGCATCACATATACTTGGTGCATTCCTGCTTATTTTTGCTGTGTTTCGCTGAGATAAGCTCTTCTTCAAACCACCATCGCACCCCGACTCAAGAGCGGCTTTATTCTCAATCTACTATGAACCAACCAAGCTCAATTAAACACACTGCTTACGCCCAACAGGGCAAGAACACCCGCGACCCGTGAACTTATGCTAACGGGTTTACAGTCGTCCGCAATCTTTAATTGAAACTATCCTCAGTGTAACCTGTACTGTTCTTAATGATGCCAGCAGTGAAGCACTAGAGGCTGTTGTTGAGATAATGCTTCGGTATGATTGGATAGAATGTCGGCAAGCACAGGTAACACCTCGGGCCACAGAACCTAGAGCTATGCGGTGCTAGCGTCAGTCAAACCGTCTGAGGACACGCTACGGAGCGTTTGAGTCAAGCTTGCGGACTACTTAACGTAACGCACTTCACTCACTATTATCACTGCACTGTTGCACTCATGGCACTTGAACACATGAGGAGGAAACGAGAACAACATAGGTGGTGTCAGCTGGAAAAGCGGTCATAAAACAAGTGCGCTAATGTGCGGCTGATATGTTGAAGCGGCTGCTGCCTAAAAAAAAAACATCACATGGAAAGGAAATGTAATGAAGGACGTATGCTGTCAACGGCAACTAATATTGATATATTTTTGCTGATTACAAGGTAGAATTGTTCACAAAACAAAACTTGCAGTTTCGTAATACGTAAATCTTATCGCAAGGAACAAAAACATTACATAAACAAACTACGTAACCAACACGCAGTGCCCTGCAGTGCTTGACTATCGTGTAAGAACTAAAATTGTCCCGAGACACGTTGCCACCGTGCAGCAGTTTCTACGAGACCGCTAGGCAGTCCTTCCTGTTGGTGTAATTCACCATAAAGTCTTGCAGCTTGCGCAGCATCACCAGCCGGTTGTAGCGGCCGTTGTACTTGATCATGTCGCAGGCTTTATATTTCTCGTCGGCGTCGATGTCGTAGACGGCCAGGCCAAACCGTATGTCCTTGACCTTTTCCTTGTAGGCGCACATCTGCGTCAGCGGTGTGTAGGAAATAGGAAACCCCTCAACAGGGTCATTCGAGGGGAAAAAAGGGATTTCTCGGGCTTCATCAAGCCATTACACAGTCATTTTAAATTAAAATCAAACGATTTGTGTGTCTACGTATCAGTAATGTGAGAAGTCAAGAAACAGCAAAGGTAGACAACTTCCTCTTCTCCTCACTCCGACTCCCTCTTACCACTCCTTTACAATAACGTACCAGATAAGGCTAAGATGTTCTTCACCCTCTCATCTCCTCTTTTCTTCCTCCTCACTCTCACTAACAGCTCCCTTTCTTGCAATAGTGTGATATGCAAGGCAACGTTATTATTTATGCTTTCCAGTCCTCCTCTCCCTTGTCACTTTGGTCGAAGATCGGCTGATCACGGAGGCATGCATAGTAAGCTCAGGCGCAGAATAATAATAACTGTGATCTTACGTGCCAAAATGGCGATATAGCTACGAGGGACACCGTAGTGAAGGGCTTCGAAAACATCGATCCTCTGGGGTCCCTCCACGGGAGCTAACGTCGCACCATATACGCGAGCCTCTATAGCATTTTGCCTGTATTAAAATATGACCAAGCTGTAAACTCGACCACCACGACTGGGATCGAACCCATGACATACAAGTCAGCACCAATATATAGGTGCAGACAGCTTGCAGTGCCTAAAATCCATGGGGTAGTCGCACAACCAAGATTTGTTAGTTCCGTTTATAATAAGCAAAGTTGGGTTTTCTTCACCGAGTTGCTTGTAGATTTTTGCAGTTGGATGCGTAGCAGTCTTTGCTTGAGTGTGTCCATTCCAAGGCGACCGTCCGCTCTCCCACTGCGCATGCACGAACTCCCTTTCCTCTTCTCGCATGCGCGCGAAGAGGTGGGAGGGTGTTGGGTGTAGGAGTTGACAAAGCGCTGCCTCCGCTTTGTTCCTCCTCTTCCATTTATTTTCCCCACAGCTGGGCACTCATATATAATGCTGCGTGCGCTCGTTCCTTTACACTCCCTTTTGCAACGGTGCTATGGACGTCAATGTTCATGCCAGGTGTAGCGGCGTTGGTACCAACATACACGCAAGCATACAAATGATAAAAACCAAATGGAACCTCAAGTCAGCACCATCGCTGCTTCGCGTTCTCACATGTACCTTTAGTGGTAGATGTACGGTGTAACTTATATAGACCTAACTGAATTCTTTCCCTATAACAGCTATTGTAGTGATCACCCATTCACCAAAGAGCTTTTTCCGTTCACTAATAACGTGGTTGTCAATAGTTGAGTGTATAGGCGCGCAGAGTAACCCATCAAAGGGGCTGGAGGTTCATCGCAGCACCCCCCTCCTACAAGTAAATGGATGGGGCAGATCTAGTGCCCCACCCCCTTTCTGGATGACACGAGAAGGGGGCGTGCAACCACCCCTCTGACACCCTCCCCGTGCACAAGCTTGTGGTTGACTGGTGAAGTCTAGCAGACGGACATCAACAGGTAACGAAAATTGGCACTGGAAAACGTGCCTTCAACCGAGTGGAGACTAACCTGCATGGAGTCAAAGTTAAAAAGCAGCTGTTTACTGTCATTAAAAACGTGCTGTACAAAGCAATTAGGTGGTTGTCTAAGCTCCGTCTTGTATTTCAGTAACATTATTTTATCACCATTCAACGTATTTAATAACATCAAAAATTATTGTATCAGCTTCTTTTTGGCGTTCTTTCGTAATGAGTATTCGCTTGTTTGCCTGATATCATTTGACAACACTGCAACCAGGTCAAGTAAGAATGTCTCGGAAAGTGGGGAGGGTATTTCACATGTTATCGCGAAATAAAACGATGATGTTTTTTTTTTGACAGTAGTCGTTCTTGGGGACCTCCGATGCCAAAACATTGGTCTGTCTGTCTGTTTATTTGGCTGTTTTTTCGCCCTTAATGTACCCTAAACAGTACCAAAGTGGCCAGAGGATGCTCAAAATGGCCGACGCCATCCGCAGTGCCCACCAATATTGCTCAATATTCAGCGTTCATACTTGTGTGTTTGTCAATTAAAAAGCAATTATTGAGCATATCTGAGGCACTTTAACAACACGTCAACATTCCGTATGTTGGTCTCTTACTAGAAAAAGCATACACAACTAATTATAAGGACCTCCGCGTTCATCACGTTGCGCTGACCAGGCAACGCTTGCACGAAAAGGCAAGTGTTTCCAACGCTTTGCTAAGACGACACGGTGGAGGTGCCTGCCCATTGCTTTGCGTTCTACACCTTATCACTTCCGAGATGGGCGCGCAGGGTGCGCGCGCTTTGTTTTCCAAGGTAACTGCGAGATAGCGCTCATGTCTCACGTGTGACGTGACTCGATGCGCTCGTTCGCCTCGCTGCACGCTCGAGGCTCTCCAACACAGCGCCTCCAAAATACCAATCACCAATTTTCTTGCACAAAACATGAAATAAACGTTTTGTTCACTATCTCTAGACGCAAGACTATTTTCGATGACATTTGCAGTGTAGCATGCAGATATGGGGCCAATTTTTGTCTTCAAGTCGTCTTAAGAGATCACTTAAGATTTCACTTAGCGCGTTGCTGCAGCCATTAGTGTTGAATCAATGCATGCAGTAGTCATGGATTGAAACAGGACAATTAAGGGTTATGTAACGCACGCCCTCTCATTGCTACCACCTTCATTTCTGATCATATCTGCGTAGTTTTGAGTCGCATGCTTAGTTCAGAGCCTACATCATCTTTAGAGCGGAAAGACGTCGTGACGGGATGTAGTTATCTGAGCCTCGCCGCGTTGGTCTAGTGGCTACGATACTCGGCTGCTGAGCCGCAGGTCGCGGGCTCAAATCCCGGCAGCGGCGGTTGCATTTCCGATGGAGGTGGAAATGTCGTAGGCCGGTGTGCTCAGATTTGGGTGCACGATAAATAACCCCAGGTGGTCATAATTTCCAGAGCCCTCCTCTACGGCGTTTCTCATAATCATATATTGGCCTTGGGACGTTAAACCCCACAAATCAATCAGTCAATCGACGTAGTTAACTGAAGCAATTGCACATAATGTGACTGTAGAATTTCATGTGCCATTTGAATCAGTCCACACACCACGCACGTCCGCAAACCACACCCACACGCAAACACACACACACACACACACACTCACTCACACTCACTCTCTCTTTCACACACACTCACTCACACACGCACACACACTCACTCAAACACTCACACGCACACGCACACACACACGACCTTACGGATCTCCCGAATATCGAGGCCATCAGGTTAGAAAGTATGCAAGCGTTAAATTTCAGCAAACCTGGTGGAACTATAACCACTTCTCTTGGCCAGTTTTCACCTCCCTACCGGCCTCATGTAGCTCGCTAGACGGTGAAAAAAAATACCAACATGTCCAAACGAACGTTTGTTCAGGTCAGACGAAGAGTCAACTGGAGCGAAAAGCAGTAAGCTTACACAAGAAAGACAAGTTACAATGGATATCATTTGAAGAAGTCCTCGTACTGGTGTGAACAAAAACTAGACTGTAAATAACCTTGAAATCGTTACGAAAATGATGGTAAACTCACCTTGCTTTTCAGTGAAAGTGCCATATCAATCGAATAAACCATAGACTGGTTGACGAAGGACTCGGACAGTGTGTCCGAATCGTATTTGTACGTGCCGACCTGGTTGGTTGTGCAGAGCTTTGGTATGAGAAAGAAAGCACAAAAATTTTTGTTATCATTCATGATATAGAACAAAGCGATGGTGCATTCATATTTGTTGCAGGTTTTCGAGGATCCCGATAAATTTGCTTGCACCCTTAGGTAGATTTTTTTTGTCTATAACACCCTTTGCTACCAAAGAGAGTTTTAGGTATAAAATAGCCTCTACGCATACCAAAAATCTATTTGAGGAAGCTATACTGTCTTACATTCATAGTTATGCATATTGTGAATTGGCAGAAAGGCGCAATTCTCGGGATTTGAGAGAACTTGTAGGTGGTGCCACTTCTCGGCAGCAGAAATGGCGTCACCATAACTTAATGGTAAGTACGCGAATTCCATGAAAAAAAGCTAGTTAATAAAAATGACGCCCAGGTATATGCATCTAAGATTTTTTAGAGCGTTGTAGTGAAATTGCAATGTCGCACTAAGGAAAGTGTTGCTTCATAGAACAACTGAATACAACCCATCAGGAGCACAATTAGCCCCACTGTTAAATACTCTGGCAAGCCACGCGGTTTCTACTGCGGCACTGTTATTTTGCCAGAATGTTCCAATTGATCTCTGCTACATATAACCGGGAATTGTTTTTGACCACTAGCTTTTTTTCGTCAGATAAGATTTTTTCGCCTATTACCCGTGCAGTTACGGCAGGCCACTGTTGTCGCCAACAAGAGCGTGTGCTACGTGTTCCCGACCCCAAATACCTGTTTTCGGCAGACTGAAGCCGCTTCAAATGTTACAAGTGCTTTACATTGAGTAAAACGCAAACGTGTGAAAACGGGGTGTTGGCTCGAACCACTCTTACAGGGCATTTACATATTTTATATATATTAGGGCTGGATGAGGGCAACGAAGTAAGGCTCGCGCATGGAGGATGGGAACTGCTGTAGAAACGAAACACAGTGAGCGAAACAGCTAACAGTCCGAAAAATTATAACGCTTGCGGTTAGGTTTTGTACCACATCTGCGATGTCAAGAACATCCACTGCATTCGATAGTTTTGTGAGTCGAACACCTCGTGCAGAACATGTGTATTTTCTGTGCGACAAATGAGAAATTTAAAAGAATATAAGCAGGAGCTTGTTGCCATGACTTCAGAGTAAAAAGTAGCGCTGGCAAATAGGACGAGAAAGCCAAAACACTAAGGATGATGTTAGCCAGCGCAAAGTCCTGTTGTCTTTCTTGTCCGCTGCTGTCGCACTGTTTAAAAGGATAATTTATTCTGTATTTTATACCAACGACTATTGCGTTGGGGGAAGTTAACGAATCACTAATTGATAAAGGCGATTGTTAAGGACTTCGAAAAAATTTTGATCTTCCTCAAGACGCTTCACTGGTTAACTTTCTTTTCTTGAATATATATATATATATATATATATATATATATATATATATATATATATATATATATATATATATATATATATATATATATATATATATATATATATATATATATATATATATATATATATATATATATATATATATATATATATATATATATATATATATATATATATATATATATTAAAGGACGTTCGGACAAAACTGGAAAGCGGAAACGGAGCAGGTAGCAGTATCACTCTAATTGCAGGCATACATAAAACAAGAGCACAAGGGCATGCTATACACACAAAAAGTAGAACCACATTACAGCCATTGATTTCGCTTCAGTAAGGCAAAGATTTCAAAGAAAGCGTATGAGTTTTTCGCTACCACTGGCTTCATGTAAAACGTGACTCAATCGCGCAAGGCCACGTTGTATATAGGTCTATCGGATCGCATGATACGGCCACGTACTTTGAACAATCAGCTTTGGTCAAAGCGTGTAATGAGTGCATAATGCGTCGGGTGAACTTGTGTTCGGCAAACCTTTGTTGAGCGAATTTCTGAAGGTACTCGGACGTTTCTACGTTGCATCTGCCAAGCGGTTACAACACGTGTAAGAGCTTTCACGTGTGAAGCTCGGTCGTGCGATTATGAAGTTCTCTAGAAATGCAGATGGCAACTTACGCCACAGCCTTCCTTAACCCCGAGATTCACATCGTGGATTTGAGAACACTCAAAGAAAATTCGAACCGGACATGCTTAACTAATTTCTTTCCTGTCTGCTATTATCCACTCACAGACGTAGAACGAAGTCGGTGGCCCGCCCCGGCAAAAAGATCAACGAACATGAGTGAATGTTTTCAGTTTGCAATTCCAAATCTGTACTTTCAGTACTAATAACTAGCAGGGCTTGACTGCTTATAATCACCACGTGATTAATAAACACGTTATATATTGTGTACGCCTCCGGAAATAATGATCACCTGGGGTTCTGTAATGCGCGCCTAAGTATTAAGCACAGGCCTCGAGAATCTAGCCTTCGTCGAGGTGAGACAGACGTAGAAGGAATTTGATACCGTGGTGAAGCACCAAAAGCATAAATCACTGCTGCGGGTGGATCTCCAGTAGAGAAAGCCGGATGCTGTAACCATGACACCACGGGTGCTCTTTTTTCTTTGCTTATTTTTTCCCTTAAAAGGCAGTATTACTCCAATGTACAACAGTACATCGAAAAGCAGGATTGCTAAGCAAGTACTTGCTTTTCTAAAACTGCTTGATGTGGGAAAGCCTCTCTATATTTGAAGCCATTCAGTAGATTTTCTACGAATGAACACGTAGAAATAAATCGGTGCTGTAGAACTGACCCCATGTTATATATCGGCATGGTCATGTGCAATTATAGACAGCAAGGCAGGACCGGTAACATATGAAGAATAAATAGAACATAACACACATTTACAATGGAATTCCATGGGCGTCTAAAAGCGTGTCCTTTTCAAAAGCGCTGGAACGACTACCCCAAAGAAAACGCGTCCCGAGCATGTGAAATAAAAAGAAATGTGTGTTTCTTCACGGTTACCTTCACGGTTACCTGCAGAGAAAGGAAGGATTGGTCTACAGGGACATGCTCGCTCTTTCCCGCATCAGTGTTTTCATGAGCAATGTGCCACTTGAAATGAAAGTTAACAAAGGTGACCCTTAGAGGTATGCAAGACTTTGGAAACTGGCTCGGAACTGGTTGACCCAATTTCATGCACGTTTTCGGCATTCCTAATTCGCACGCTGGCGAAGCCACCACCCAGAAAGCACAACGTGGTTGATAGTCCGTTCCAACAGGTGCCACAACGAGCTTAACCGAATGGGCTTTTCAAACTTAGCTACTGTTTCTGCTAATTTTTACTAATTTTAGAACTCAAGTTCTAACTTATGAGATGTCTTATAATATTACCTTGAGCTGTATCGTATTAGCTTAAACTATTCCATAATTTTTATTAACGTTTTCCTAAATTTTCGTACAACTCGTACAGCTGTTATGCGTTGTTTAAAACAACAAATAATGCTGTTAAAAAGTATTTCTGCGGGTGCTTGAGTTGTTATTTTCATGCTGTTTAGTAAATTGTTATTATGTTTCACACGGTATATCGCTCTATGAAGAAGAGATTCAAGTGCTGTTTCTTTCAAAGGCTTGTACAACTTTTTGTGTTCTCTGAATCCTTGCGCAACTGGGCATGTCGCTTCAAGTAGGTGGTCCCATGCGCCAGAAAGTGCGTTGTGTGCTGGAGCATTGTCATCGAGTCTTCACTGTGTCATTCCTATTCACAATGATGGCCGATAGCAGTGAATAACGCATTACTTTAATTCGTTAGCGTTACTATGTGTTTCAGAAAGTGTCGTTTGGGCAAATAAACTTGGTCCAGACGTGCCGTCTTACAATGGCATAGCTGAACAGATTCAATGAAGTTTAACAGGTCCAAATATATTAGATACACTGGATACTCAGTTTACATCAATAAACTCCACTATGAGAACTTTGATGCCGCAATTTTCAGTTTCGTAAATTTATTATCAGCGGAGACAATCATGCTTGAAGTTTCATTCTCAAATTTCTTCCGAAGTATCCGCGTGTTTCTTAACAAATTTCATGATGTATTTTTCGTATTTTCGCAACGTTTCCTCAGTGAATTTTCCTAAATATTATGTTCGAAGTCTGTGGCACCCACAGACGTCAAGGCACTCCAGTTTTGCCGATTAGAATCTATGAAGCTCAGACTAGACGCCTTTGAAATTTATGACGTCACGGCGTTTGGGAATGTTGAGGTGTCGTCTCTATCCTCATTTTCTTTTCGCACGTTTACTCGCTTTCCAAGTGTCATACATGTCGTGGTAAGTGTCTGGTTTTACCGGTATGCAAAAACTTATTTTGTTCTTTAGTGTCCCTTAAAAAAAAAACAGCATAGAACGCCCACGGTTCGAGAAGAAAAGAGCAGCACTTACAGAGAACGGTGGGGCATCGCGGGTCTGGCCGAATGTGTTGCATTTCGAGAATAGTGCCAGGTTTTGGGCTACCGGGTCTGCTGGCGTGTACCAGGTGCCTTTCAACGTCACGGACACGAATACCGGAGTGTCATTAAAAGTCAAGTTGCGAATGAACTTGAGAAACCTGGATGACTCATTCTGCAAGAGCGTGATAAAGAGAAACAAAAATCGCGTCATGCATACAGCATGTGGCCACACGGTTATGCTCTCTATAGACACCATAACGCAGTCGCGGACGACATTTCGCAGAAACACGGCCTCTTTTCTGTGACGTAACAGTTTTTGGGTAGTATGAGCGGTAGTGGTGGCGGTGGTTAAAAGGAAAAGGCACCTAATTTCAGCAGCCCTATAGGGAGCACGGCGCACTGCCTTAGTGGTGTAGGAAGGGGTGTAAACAATGCTAAAAGATAAAGTAATGAGAGCACTTGGCACAGCAGTAATGGTATAAAAGATAGAGAGAATAGATGGTAAAAGTTTCGAGACACTGGGAGGAGTTCGAGGACGGGGCACTGATTGGCCAGAGCTCTACGGCGCCAGGAGATCGTTGACGACACAACCGTTCAGCACGAAATATATTGAGCGAATCCAATATATTAGCTGAAACACGCAAACGCATGTCGGTAACACTGTAGAAAGGTTGACATGGTGGCACTGTGAATCGTTGGTACTCCCGCTCAGTGTGGGTGTATAGCCCATGGGGAGCGCGACTGCTGACTGTCGCTAGCTGTTATAGTACTCTCGTACACCCATGCTGTATGTGTCCCAATAAGTAGCTATTGCAGATGTAAGAAGGTACAGAGAGTTACATATCATACGATAGCAATAAATTATTTCCAATTAGTATTAATTAGGTATATCGCTTTCCTAAAAAAGTTAAATCATATTTTTGTTTAAATTAATTGTACAAGGCGAGTAAAAACAGTCAGCGTATTCTCGAAGTTTTCTGAAGGCATTACTGTTCCTGGACATTACAGGGTTTTAAGAAGACTCCATCCACTGTAAGGCATACATATAGTGTTTTTTTTTCAAAAGCAGATTTCACCAGATATGGCGACTTGATTTAACAGTATAGGCTTCCTGTGCAAACGTTCTTGGTTTAATTCTCAGTTGGACTGAAACACTTTTATTATGTATTTTATTTGCACTTTTCACAATTTTTCGGTCACCCAGAAGATGATGTCTCGCTCAAAATCTATGACGCCAAGACCGAAGCTTGTTAGTCCAATTTTTTAACGCTATAGTGATGAAAACTATTCCACTGTACGGGCCGCTAAATCAAATAAATGTTTTTCTGTTAGTAGTTATACGGTATTTTTAAAGCGACTATAATTGAAGATTTCGTGGAAAATGATGAAACTTCGAAGAACATGATGAATTCTCACTTACCAAAGACGTGTGGTATGTTTCGTTGTAGTGACCGCTGTGGTTGTGTATCAAAGGCGGTGCAATGAGGCACTTCTTTGGGTCGAAGTTGGTACTATTGTACGGCGACCTAGCGTAGTTTGCGTACGACGTGTGGCTGATGATGATTAACTGGGTGATATCAGGTTTGGCGCTAAAAAGAATAAACATAAACGATCACTTTCGTGAAGGTGATTCGTAATTGCGAGCAATCCAGGTGGCAAGTAAGTGTACTGATTTAGGAAGACCAGTGAAGCGTAAGCTATATATGCCACTTCAGGGATATTACACATCGATAGGCACCAAGAAGTTCAAGCGACTGCTACTCTGATACTGAAAAACCAAGAGCAAAAACAAGGACATGGTTATATGAATACTGCTCATATTCACAGTTGGTTTATTCAAATTGTTACGGGGAGGCCTGATTAACACGATTTTTTTCCTGATACCTTCTCGTGATATTTCGAATAAAAGTTAACAACTACATTTAGAGACAAAAAATTGGCAGATCTCAGGTACAGCGGGAATCGATGATATGCGAAGCACGAATGAGGAAGCTTTATATGTCAGTTTAAAATCAGAACAACGTTATGAGGCGGAGGTAAATTATGTCGCACATAACTTTCATGTCATAAATATGTTTGGACGTGTCATTTACCTTCATCAGCTATTCACGCCACCTCACACCAAATTTGGTATATGTGGAGCTAGCGAAACGGCCGCACGGCCGCAAGTGTACTATGAGCGTAGCATGTAGTCATGTTTTAAATGACACGCATATCATAATTACCATATTCGGACATGTCATTTAACTTCACTGCCTATTGACATCATGCAATACCGATTCGGTATATGTGAAGCTAGAGAAATGACTACGAGCGTATCATGAGCGTGGCATGTGGTCGTGTTGTTACATGACACGCATCTCATGATTATCATGTTTGCACCAGTCACATACCTTCGTCGTCCATTCACGTCCCGCAACACCAAACTTGGAATATGTGAGGCTAGCGAAACGGCGGGGGGGGGGGGGGGGGCATCATGAAGGTCCCAATATAACGACGTAACGTTGACGAGCGCACGCTGGGCGCAGCGACGATACGCTAGCAAAACGCGAACACTCTATAGTGTGACGCCAGACGCAACCAGCGTCTGTCGGCGCAGCAAGGCGTCAACCAGAGCGAAATGCGGCGTGCCGCATTTCGCACCAACGACGTTACCCAGAATGCCCCGCGTCTGCCTAGCTTCGTGACGACGGGGCGCCGGGTGTGCTAAACGCGCATGCGTCAAAGCAACGCAGTGCGGCACGTGCCTGCGAGTATAAGCCAGGCAGATCGGCACCTGGGATGACATCACCGGCACGACGCGACGAAATGAACGCTGGAGCACACGCGCACCGGGTCACGTTTAAGTGTACTGGCGCCTTAAGTGTTGCATGTAGTCATGCTCTTACATGACACGCATCTCATGATTATCATGTTTGCACCAGTCACATACATTCGTCATCCATTCACGTGAAGTAATACCAAATTTGGCATATATGAATATAGCGAAACGGCCCCGAGCGCATCATAAGTGCGGCTTGTAGTCATGTTGCTACATGACACGCATGTCATGATTATCATGTTTGGACATGTCATTTACATATGTCGTCCGTTCGCGTCTCGTAATACTGAATTTGGTACATGTGGAGCTAGCGAGACGGCCGTGGCTGCATCATGAGCGTAGCATGTAGTCATGTTGTTACATGACAAGCATCACTTGATTATCATGCTTTTACCAGTCACATCCATTCGTCGTTCATTCACGTCCCGTAATCCAAATTTGGTGTATGTGAAGCTAGCGAAACGGCTGCGAGGGCATCATGATTGTGGCTTGTCGTCATAATGTCACATGACACGCATCTCATGATTATCATGTTTGCACCAGTCACATACATTCATCATGCATTGGCATCACGTGACGCCGAATTCGGTATATGTGAAGCTAGCGAGACGGCTGCGAGCGCATCATGAGCGTGGCGTGTATTCATGACTCATGACTTACATGACATGCATGTCATGATTTCCACGTTAGGGTCTGTCGCTTGTGTTCGCCATGCAATCATGTCATGCCATACCGGTTTTGCAACATGTCACGTGAACGAAACCACTGCAAGAGCAGCAAGACCATGAAGTGCAAATCATGACATACATGTCATGATTTTCATGTTATGACTAGGCAAATATGCTCGTCATATAGTAATGTTATGCCATACCATACGGCCAGGAGAGCTAAATGTCGTAGGCGGACAGACAGACAGACAGACAGACAGACAGACAGACAGACAGACAGACAGATAGATAGATAGATAGATAGATAGATAGATAGATAGATAGATAGATAGATAGATAGATAGATAGATAGATAGATAGATAGATAGATAGATAGATAGATAGATAGATAGATAGATAGATAGATAGATAGATAGATAGATAGATAGATAGATAGATAGATAGATAGATAGATAGATAGATAGATAGATAGATAGATACGCTCAAAGTCGCCCTCTAAGAATTGCTTCGCATTCAAAAGTGCACTTAAGATACGAAAAATATGGTACGAAGAGCAACAACAGCTAATGCCCTCGGAAATTCGGTGCATAAACGGTTCCAGGAAATAAATGCCTAAATGAGTTAGCTGCGATGAGACCATGTTATGCATTTGTCGTTTTCTGTTGTGATGGCTGAAATTCTTCTGGTATCACCGAAATATTTGTTTCCGCAGCGTTCAAGCAACTGTGTGCAATCAAAAGGTTTGTGTATGAAGATTTCTTAGAGCGTCGCGCTAAGTTACACGGTTCTTCAAGTTGGTCAGATGTATATCAGTGTTCAGCAGACGTTCACTGATACGGAGTATTGTCTGTCCTCTGTATTCCTTGGCACATTTTAGAGGGTCGGTAGGAGGAGGGATGTATACGACTTGCTTAGTATATTGTACAATAGATTCTATATGGTTCACAGAGCTCTCCTTTTTTGAAGGAACGCTTTGAACATTACTTGGAGAGTTACATTCTATCGCTCTTTTAGCATGCAAAAGCTACCACACCGTCACAGTTATTAGACAAAGGCGGCCTTTTTCAAGCACTCTTCAAGTGTCTAGTTGAGAATTAGTTGGTGCCTTTACCATGACCTAAGACGGGTAGTCACAATTTGTTTTTGTTTTTTCGATAGCAAATATACGCACGCTCTCAGCGGCTTTTTGCGGCGCCGAGACGGTCGTTTTTTCTACATGACTACATAGTTCATCTATAACATCTCCACGCACATCGTATCTAGCGGCCATGGTCGCACCCCGGATAAACAGGTGAGCAGGCTTGACGAACACGGCTGAAGCAGACAGCAAACAAGACCACCTATCCCCGTTGCTCGGAGGGTGCATGCGATACTATCCCCCTCGCTTGTTAGGCCTGCTCTTAGACGCTACTCCAACAGAAAGTGAATGCCCCACCCATAAAACATTACATCTTATTAGAATCAAAGCTCTTTAGGCCCACACCCCGCCATCTTCATCGGATCTCCCCGCGCCGGGAAAGCGCGGCCAGCAAAGCAACAGGCACCGGGAGTGCAGGTGCCGGGGCTCGCGCTACGCCGCACGCACCACACACTCACGCGTTCAGCCGTTCCCGCCACCGAGTGCAGCAGACACACTCCCCACCCTACCGCTTTCATGAAAGTCAACAGCGTTAAGGAGTTGCGCTCATCGGTTGTATATGCACCACGACCTACTACTGTACTCCTGACCTGCCCAGTTGGCGGCGGTCTACGAAGCTGCCTGCGCTGGCTCGGATTTCGAATTTCGCCGCCTAGGGGGCGCTCGAGTTACCCCAGTTGAACGCCGGTGGATGCATAGGAATGCATGGGTTGCCGCCGGTGAGAGAAGGGTTTCATCACGCATTAAGTAAATGTTGCGGCTATCTTGAATCATTTTATTTCATGGGACTTTGAGAATCTTCTTTTGCATTTTAGTTCACATTTCAGTGCATTATTTTTCAAATACAATCGCAAATCAGGTACAAACACATGTCACAGCGTGCAAAACAAGAAAGAATGACGACGTAGACAGGTTGTAAAAGGCGCTGGCCACCAAATGTTCATTTAACTCTTGATACCAGCTATATGTGTATACAATGGTAGACTTGTTGCCGTTGGAGTACACTCAGCTTGCTTGCATTTACTATCTGGGCAAGAAAGGGCAAGGACTATGACATTTGACAGTGACCGCGACATCCGGCGCGCATAGGAAACAACCTAATACAGATAATTTTGCGCATAAATACCTTCGTCTCAAATGGCAAATGTAGTTTCTAGGTACATGAATAATCAATGAAAGACACTCTGCAACTGTTTTGGCACTTAAAATCACTTAGTCAATACTAATTCACGCAATGGGTGTGTTTCAAAACCTAGTTGCATAACCACATGTAGTGACATGGTTTCCATATGTGCACTCGTGTCATCTTTCCGCATTTTTTTTTGCTACTAAACAGTTGTGAGTATAGCGCGTCGTCGTTTATTTTCTTAACGTTGTCAGTTTATTTATTTTTTTGTTTTGCACTAATATGTGTTTCAGTCTGTCATGCACCACCAACCAGCCCAGTAACTCACTCTTTTAGAGACACGTAGTTTTTTACCACACAGAAATCACCTTGATTCATTTTTCACGGACCTCGGTCACTGGAAACTCATGAAACGTCTCATCAGGAGTCTTCTCTTGCCTTGATTCACAGAAAGGCACTCAGCACACCACCATAGTGATGGTTAATTTGCACCTAAAAACCTTGCTTCGCTGGTGTACAAACTGCACTGACCTGCACGCTTCTGTCGCAGCTCGGCACGAGCTGGCGGTACCAAAAGATCATCATTATACTTTTAAGTTTGTTCAAAAAGAGGCTTTTATTCATTTTAATCGTCCAGAGTGTATGCTCGCGTAAACATTGCTGCTTTTCTGTTAGCGTCGCACGAGCAGATGACAAAAAAAAGCGCAGTGACCCATGTTTTGGCTGCCAGCAACTGGTGCGGAAGAGGTAAGTTGCAGAACCACAGGGCGCATAGCGGCAGGCGCCAATACCAGAAAGGGCGTGCTGGTGCTTCGCTCGCTGGGCAGGTCAGTAAAATACAGTAGGTCGTGATACGTACACAGAACACTAGGCACTGCGCCGTGCTCCCGACCGGGTTGCAGAAATTAGGTGCCTTTTCTCATCTTCTAACCACTACCACCACCATTTCAGATTCGAAGCAGCTCTTTGACTAGCCCGTGTAACGTGTAACCCGGTCCCTCCGCACCAGGCGGTGCCAAGTAGGCCAAGCCTTCCCTCGCACGCGTGACCTCACTCTCTTCCTAGCCTGTCGCCGCTCGCCACGTTATCTCACTCGCTTCACCCTCTCCACCACTCGCAACGCTCGAGCTCACTCCTCACATTGACATCCTCTCCTCCCCCGCACCACCTCTCTCCATCTGTCACGAGAAGAAGCCGTGGGTAGGCGGGCTGCGCGCCGTTGTCTAGCCCGGCCGTGGTTTTGCGGCGCCGGCCATGTGGACAGCGAGCCGCAGCTTGCCGCGCGGTCATGCCAATGGACGGGACGCCGCCGGGGCATGCTTCCCGCTAGTGTGCGCGTACCTTTCCCGGCCGTGACCAGCATTGCGGGTCAGCGAAGCCGATCACGTTCGCTAATGACGACGTCGCGCCTGGAACACCGACGAGAGAGAAAACTTTTAGATGCGGAGCATCTAATACTCGAGGCTTGTAGTGCGGCGCCGTCCGCAAGCTTCCTCCTCCTCCTTCCACCATCTGTGCATTCCTTCCTCCTCTACACACCACGCGCGCTTCACTCCTCCACCATCTGTGCACCCTTCCTCCTCTACACACCGCGTGCGCTTCTCCTCTTCACGAACATTCGCTAGGTGTATAATGTAGCGCGCATGCGCCGTCACGCTTCGAGAACATCGGCAGCTGACGCGCGCGCATGCGCCGTCGCGCTTCGAGAACATCGGCAGCTGACGCGCGCGCATGCGCCGTTGCGCTTCTCCCCCTTCTCGAACATTCGACAGCTGACGCGCGCATGCACCGTCACCCACCATCTGTGCCGCGCGCGCTTCTCCCCTTCGAGAACATTCTACAATTCTCCTGATTCTCCAGTGGACGCGCATGCGCCGTCGCGCTTCGAGAACATTCAACAGCTGACAGTGCATGCGCCATCGCGCTGTATATATACTCAAGGTCGGCGCTCGCTCGCTCAGTTGCCGCTCGTCGGTTGGTTTGTACGGCGCGTCGACGTCCAAGGTCGCGGTGAAATGAATGCCAACGAATCCACAAACACAATGATCGACGTCCCTTCGACCAGCGCCGCCCTTTCGCATACGTGTGTACGTGTTCACTCATTTAACACCCCCTCCTACAACCACGTTAACCAATTTAGCCATCGACCCAAGTAAGTCGCAATTTAACACCCCATTTCACAACCACGTTAACCAATTTAGCCATCGACCCAAGTAAGTCGCACTTTAACACCCCGTTAACCAATTATATGCTCCGCATCCTCCTCAGTGTTCCCCCGAGGAAAGCTGAGGGCAATTTTTTTGACCAAGGAGAGAAAACTTGGAACACCGACGAGGTGCAAGCCAGGGAAGCCCAACGCAAGCGTCGGCAGTGGAAGACCAACGACACCGATCAAGTGCGAGTCAAGAACGCCGATCGCGTTCGAGAATAGAAACGGCATGCGGGTAACACTGAGGAGACGCGAGCCCAGAAAGCCAAGCACAAGCCTCTTCAACGCGACCCTCCTCCCGTGTCTTCGCGTTTCAAACAAACGTTTACTCCAGTAAATGCCACACCTAGTTTCGCTTCAAACCGTTCTTCGAGCACCCGCTCGACGGCCGTTTCCACCGGGTCAATGTCCTGCGCACCGCTGCTGCTTCGCATCTTACCAGGGTGCCCTTCGGGGAGATTGTTCATAGTTTTCTTGCTATCGCAGTGGTTGCTCCTCGCTCATGGTCAAACTGCGACATTTTAGAGCGTGAAGGAAACTGGGAAAAAGAAAGCTAGACGTGGCCTTTCGAGAGTATGTAATCATCCCTACGCGTCCGAGAGATAAAACGTGTGAGCACGTTCAGTAATGTGACTTCAATATAGTGGTGGTGTGTAGTTGAAAAATTGGGAACGGTTTTACCTATCATAAGTTGCAGCCCCTGCATGTACAAGCACCGATGTCAACTCCACCTATATTATGGCGTGGACTATTTCAGTAGGTAGAAGCTACTGACCGTTGTTTTGTCCACCGGTGTGCCTTAATACCATCGGTGGGCAAGACGAGCTTTAAAATTGCCTGCTAATTTTCTACACTTATTTTTCCTTATTTGGCAAAATACATTCAAATAAAATTTTTTGACCTACATAAAAAACTATAAGAGATGTCCTCGAACTTTATGCACGATCGTTGTATCTGAAAAACTAAAGAGAGATTCTTTGCTCTCAAAAGGAACTGGAAAACGTACTTTCAGTTTTGAGGTAAGGAGTCGGTAAATAAGCTGACCGTAAGTTTTCTGGAGTACAACGGTTACTATGTTGAAACCGTCTATAAGCGCTAAAAGCTGTCCACTCTCACCTGTTAATGAGTTCTGCCACTTTATTCCGGAACCCCTTCATATCAGTTCCTGTCACACCGAGCACCACTCCGTAATCATCTTTAATGTCAGCATGGGATTTTATATTCGCTTTCAGGAGCTGCGTGGACAAGAAAGGAAATAAAGTTTGTAATCACGTGAACACTGTCACAACACAATTTGCAGAAACTAGTTAGACAAATAATCTCCTAAAGCTTCGTACAGATGTTGCCCAAACTTACGCGTTTGTTTAACATACTATTTTGAAGGGTCTCACGTCGCCAAACCCCCACATCGTTACGGGAGACGTGGTAGAGGAGGGCTGCGAAAAGTTCGGCCTCGTCGGGTTTTTCAACATTTAGGCTCGCCAACTTCTAGAATTTTGCTTCCGCTGAATCATTGTCGCGGAGGCCGGAAATTGGTCACGCGCCCTTCACGCCACCATTCGAACGCCATGTTTAGGCTACCACGACTAGTGTATAGATTGTTAGAGAGTTGAGCGGTGCACACAAGAAACATAAAGTATCCAAATGCTTTCACGGTATTAAAATTAATCTGAAGAAAGTATTTAGATTCATTGGTAAGGTTTCTTTGCTTGCCTAATTATTTAGTTATTTTCGTTTATATATTTCAGTACTTAAAAACAGTTATGGGTATTACAAGGAAAAATTTAGGTCAATATATAAATTTACAAACGCAATAAATAGGTCGTAAAAGTGTGTGGCGCTCGAAAAAGACATGAACGAAGACAGAAATAGACGCCACCTCTTGCGCACAATTGAGGTGCACGGAGGTATGAGAGGCTGGAAAAATATAGCGTGACTACTTGAAGTACGATTTCGTGTGATAAAGTAATTTAAATATGAATAGTCGAAGAGTTCGCCTGCGAAAGGAAAGTGCAGTAAGGGTAAGCTTAATTTTTAGTAAAGGAACACCTGTGCAACGCGAGTAGGATGACAAAATAAACCAAGTAGCTTTGTTGTGTGCCGTTTAGGGCATGTTAGCAAGGTCAATCAGAGAAGGATTCTATATCATTGAAGCATATTCTAAAAATGGCCGCATCAATCAATTTAGAGCGTGCAATTTTGTGTGCAAGCATCCGTTATGGTCTTAGCAATTATGAAAACGCTGCACTGGTCACGGCAAGTTGCTTAGTAAGCCACAAACTGGAGATATAGATATTCGTGTCTTGACAGGCCCATAGTGTTCCGCATATATTCATGACATGTAATGCAAATAATGGTCCGTCAAGTCAATTACACGCCCAAGAAAGCGCAAGAATGCTGGCGGCTGTACATAAAATGGATGTCGTGACTCGTGTTATTTACAGTCACACATGTTCAACATACATTCAAGAGCAATTCTGCACAGTTTTTGTGATACGTCAAGGCAACAAAACAGCCAAGAGAAAGAGAACACAAAGGCTTAGCTGGCACGGTGGATGGATGGATATATGGATAGACGGATGGGTGAATAAATGGATTAACTGAAATTGCCTTTGGTTCACCAATAACTACTTCCCATTGAAGAACATAGAGGAATAGTTTAAAAAGCTCAGATTCATTTGCTGAATTTTCGGTTCTAAATTTTGATCTGACATACGACTTTTGTTATTCTTCGAATATTGAACTCATTAAAACATTATCAGCAGTAATATACCAGTCAAAACAAATTTCTCGCTCTTAACGACTAATTTTGTGGCGCACTTTAGCGTTCATTCGATGCTCAACGAAATATACACGCGCAGAAGGAGTGCCGAGGGCTGACAGAAGATGGCGGGCCCACCCGCCATTGACCATCTCCGGGGGGCACTCAACTCGGCCCTATGTCTCTGCTCGGTCGGACGTCATTTTTTTTAAGGAACAGTTACGGTTACGCAAGATTTTGACAACAATCATGGCTCTGGGCCTCTTATGTCGCGTTCCTGGGTGTGCTACCTTCAGCCCCGGAAAGCGAGAGACCATAGGTATAGGCCGTTGTGAGAAGGGTGTGATGGCTTCGTTCTCACGCTCGTGATCATTGGTAAACATGTCTTCCAGACCCAACTAAGAGGAACACGGGGAGTCGCTGCGGCGCACTTTCATTTCCTGACGACGAACCCTGCCCATTCCTGGCCTAATGCACTGGTTAGGGTGGCTTAATGTTACTGTCTATGCTACCTTTAGTTAGTGGAGCTGGGAATCTGCTTTTCGATCGGCACTGGCACCCCTCCGCGACTGATGAACACCCCGCCGCGACTGCAGCAAACCGGTTTGACTAGAGGGCTTTCTCGGTGGTGCCATCGAGAGCTTAATAGGCGTGACTCCCCGAAAATTGAACTGTTAAGTTCGACTTTGTACCCCCCTCGGCCCAGTCCCGAAAGGATGTGTTTCTATTTTAATGTCCCGTTATTGATATGTCATGCACGTTGATTGCCTCAGTCGTCTGCGAAAAGCAGAGCACGGTTTCATCGCATAACTGTGGTTGCCAGCCGGACCTATGCGTTACTCTGCTCCCGTAGGGAGCATATGCAGTGACTCTAAGGCGTTCATCCTTTTAATGTACTCTGTGGGGCTTAAAGTAGAAGAAGAGCTGACTCACCGTCAAAGAATACCACACGATACTTGCCCTCGCTGGGCTAGAGAAGGCGCGGATGTTGACGTTCAAAGATGCGTAGTGGGAAACATTGTAATTCGTCCACAGATTCTCCACAATTTTTTTCCTTCGATCACTCGCTTGAAAGAGCGATAAATTTTGGCTGGCACTGGAAAAAGAGCGAACGATTCAAATTAATCAAAGGGAGAGTGATAACATGAGGAAATTTGCAAACTAGTAAAACTGTGAGAGCGAACACAAACAATGGGTGTTGTTTTTATCGTACAAAATTTGAACATGTCTTAGGCAGTGCACAAGTGGTCCTAGAACTGTAGGTTCCTTCATTTCTTTTCCCCACCCCTTACACAAAGCTATGTTAAGTTGTGCTGTGCTATAGGGTGTGCTTACACAAGGCTATTCCTGATATACAAGAATATGCTTCACTCTGCTAGCATGTCTGCATATCCGAATGAATACGATGCTCGAGCTGATGCGGGTTCAAGTCCTACCTCGTCAAGAATTTTTCTTTCTGTATATTTCTACCTTTCTCTCTTTCTCTCTTTGTGTGTGTGAACTCAATTTTTTTTTGCTTATCGGAATTATTGCATCCTTCGCCGGAAACATTAACGCACGCGCTCTGGAAAAGGAGCATGAGGGGTGGAACATGAAGGCGATAACAAAATAGAACGAAGAGAGTAATGCCCGTTTATGGTGGTTACAACTTCATATCTATTGCTGACGGCAAATCGCGACCATAACAAGGCTGCTGTACAGCAGTGAAACCTGAAGACGATTCCCGATCGAAACCTTCAGCGTTGCTGGCCGAGTCGTACAACAGTGTAGGTCGATTGCGTTACGAAGTAAGTCGCCTTTTAAAGGCGGCTCACAACACCAGAAAGCCGTTAGGACGGCTCCAGTCCCACAAAATTGCAGTTTAGCTTTCCGTTAAGGCAACGCTAAAAGAAAATATGATTTTATGTCATACTCAGAGTTCAATGCTTAAGAAAAACGTCAGAAGAAGTAGCGAAGAAATACCTCAGTAATTGAAAATTTTAGGTAAACAATTCGAACTATTTGTGCTACATTTTGGCACATTCACACCGATGACGTTGTATGCTCAAATACTCAAATCGCCCGCGATGGAACATATATTAAAAAAGCGTAGCTGATCCCTCTTTCTAAGAATCGGTAAAACGCGACATAGTTGAGCGTTTGTTGTGCATTGTTTCGCCACAATGGCAAAGGAACGTGTGCTACAGCAACAAATTACAATGTCACGCGAAGAATGGCGACCAGCTCGAAACTTCCAGCGTTCACCTCGGGCAGAAAGCCCGCACGAACTGAGCATACACAGGACTTGTGCTGACTGCCACAGCTTGAAACTTAAAGCGCACCGTTCAAACATAAAGAAAGACGCACGAAACAAACGCACAAGCATACGCCAAGACAAGCGCGAACAACTGTCAATTCTTACTCCTTCGTGCGTGAGCAGTCTGGTCCTTTCGTAAACGCGGCCGAAGCAGCGAGTGGAAGTAGCCTTCGTGCCTTCCTGAGTCACGAGTCTGATCTGTTGAGCGCGCGCGCTGTTAGAGAGATGCTTGACCCGTGGAGGCACGCGCTCAAAAAACGCGAGAGGTGCCCAACGCAACGCCGTTGCACCATCTCACCACTCATCTGGAAAAAGCTGTGAGGTATAGCTCTGAGACCGCCGACGGTATATGGTTAGCAAACTTCACAACAAACGTTCTGTGGCATTGTGGCTTGTGGCGCGCGTTGAAAAGTAAGAAGTCGCTGACTCGACGCCCTACTACGGAACCTATACTTCTCGTTTTTTTTTTCTTTGCAGTCTCTAAGTATATATTTCATACATCATATCCCTAATGTAAAGGCGTCAGTGAGGCCCTTGTGATCACTGGCATCAAAAACACTTACATGTTGAAAGAGCGTTTCCGTGCATTACACGACGCAATCAAATCCAATGTGCGCATTTCAGTTTGATTCAAGGAAGAAACTATGGTGTTTTCACGTTACGTTTCAGGCTACGCTTTTGTCTCACGAATTTCATTTCAATTTTCAATTTCATATGCCGGGCTGTGCCACAGCGCAAGCAGTTGAGTGTATGCTGCGCCACAAGCCCCTTCCCTGAGGCGGGCCGTTTCAATTGAGGTAACGGTATGGAGATCATGGTAACATGATTTCTTCGCAAACTAAGCAGCACGAAACAAGCACTTCGAGGTTTGTGGAACACTAATGCCATCTAAGTATACTTGATGGTTGCCTTCATATTGCCTTTCTCGACAGTGAGTTTCATATGCTTGCCGACCTCAGTCGGTGTCAATAATCACACAATCGATGTTCAGTGTATCTTAAAAAACTGAATTCTGACAGTACTTTACTTTATCCGGTTGACTTACAGTGTGAGTGTTACTGGCGCGCTTTCAAACAGGGCAGATACTAAAATTCAAGCGTGACTACCAAAGCAGAGGGCATATCAAGTTTTTTATTGTGTCGTTTGGTTTCTAAACTCGCGCCGACTACACGCCTTCGACTGTAAACGCTCTGCCTACACTACCCATAAAGTTAAAAAACCTGTTTGCATTCCCGAATAAACGAAGGTTATCGCGCACGTCATTGACGGCGAGAACAGTTCCGTTGTTCATGCACTGTTCCTGATAAAACTCGATGGGAGTTTCGAACAGAGGCAACTGAAAGTTTTGGTTAAGAAAGTTTTTATTAAATTTTTATGGCCTGAAATGTGGACAAGTGTGACGCAACGATGCAACACGTCCGGTTGCATAATGAGAGGTCGGTTATGCTTCATAACTCAGACTGTAGCAGCGTCACAAAGCGAAGATTTTAGTAATCTCGGTAGCCTCAAACATTATAGAGCACATCAATAAAGGAACGCAACAAGACGCCTGAGACCGAAAGAATCAATGGTAGATGACTCCATATACCATTTGAAATCCCCATGGTGGCTAAAGGAGCTTAGCATAAGTTCAGTCAAGAAGGCATTGCAGATTTATTGTCCTTTACATCTATCTTTACGTACTTAGAATAATGTTGTTTAAGGTTTTACGTCCCGAAAACAGTGACCCCATCGGACGTTGATCGAATAAGTTTGAATGGAGACGTCAACTTCTTCGTGACTTAACGTGAACAGGCAGCTGTCATCGCAAATCACATTGAAAATTTGAAAAACACCCGTAGGGAATAATCACCGGGTTGCCCTAGGAATTCGCCTATGCGAATGCCTAAGGCAACCAGTTAATCACTCATTGTACTCACTTAGTTTCCTACATAACTACACTAGAGAGAACTCGAGGGAATGATGACTAGTACACAAATTTGTCTCATCTTCGTTTACGCAGCTCCATTTGGCTTTGTGTGGCTTGAATCCGAGTTCATCAAAGGTTTAGAAGTTACGCTTTATCACTTTCACCGCATTAGGTTCACCAATTCCAAATGTCACACCACGATCACAATGGGTCGTTCTTTTATTCAAATCAAAATCAAAACACAGCAATAAACGAAGCCAGAACCGCGAAGGCTAAACAAGTTCATTTATTGCCCATCATTTTTATGGCAGCTGAACGATTGCAGGGCCCTAAGTCCCCCCGCTAGTTAATTCTAGAAAACTCCATGGTTGTACTGATTCTCCTGGTCATCCCTCCGAAAGCTCTCTGAGCCTAGCGTGGCTTTATATTGCCTCCAATATCGGAGGCACCGCAACCGCACTTGGTATTGCAATGCCTCCGTGATCAGTCAAAATGTGGCCACGATGTCGTGCACTTAAGTCATTGCGTGACTTCACGTTATGTGGCGTCATACAGACATCGCGATGACGTTAGCAGTTTTGGTCATATGAAAATGAACAGATTTTATTTCTGGAGA
Source organism: Rhipicephalus microplus (assembly GCF_043290135.1). NCBI lineage: Eukaryota > Metazoa > Arthropoda > Arachnida > Ixodida > Ixodidae > Rhipicephalus > Rhipicephalus microplus. Next base: position 51,298,498 of record NC_134706.1, read on the forward strand.
GATCCACAAAAACGAAGCGAAACTAAAGGCCATTCGGCCTGACGTGGCTTCGCTACGCAAAATGATGAAAGTTCAGCAAACAGTGCTACATTGAATAATAATTATCACAATACAAGGAGCAGCATAATAACAGAACACAGAAACAGCCTAAGAGCAAAAATAGGCGACATATAACTACAAAAAATAGGCTGCATAGACACACAGAATCGGACATCGAGGCTCTTTTCATTACAAAAAGACACATACTTACATATTGATATATTCTTATAGTACACTCATATATTCGTACATACATCTGCCCATATATACGTACATACTACTGTATATACACGCGTTTTGTACCTGAAGGTGAGAGTATATGAGGAACGTAGCCAGAAGTTTATTGGAAACATGATGTTTACTTTACTCAATTAATGAGGAGATGTTTTAAGTGATATTTGAATTGCGTTAATGAGAGGTTAAAATTTAATTGTTCACCAAAATTATTTATATGCTGTGGGGCGCGGTATGCAATTAGGGCTCTACCATGTCCAGTCCTAGTAGCAGGAACGCTAATTTGTTGCCTACGGAGCGACTATTTGAGTGTGCCTTGCTGTGCCGTAATAGTGTGGAGTTTATTTTTATAAATGTAAAGTAATAGCTTATATTCATACACCTGTCTTGCTTTGAGTACACCATGTTTTATAAATAGTGGACCGATAGGCATCTCCCTTGGGTTGCCATAATATTCATCGAAGAGGCGGGGAAATTTTTTCTGTAAGATTTCTAGTTTATTCAAATTCTTCTCACTTGTAGTGCCCCATACTAGCATACTATAATTCAAACGCGAATAAAAAAGAGTGTAGTATATCTTTTTTTAGCCAAATTGGTATAAGTGGATTTATTTTAAATATACACCCAACAGTCTTACTTAGTTGGGATGCGAGACTATACACATCGGCATTCCAAGACACATTTTCTTGGAACCACACTCCGAGGAATTTTTGTGATTTAACCTGCTCCAGCCTTTGCTTTTTGAAAAAGATGGTAATGTCGTCCTCATAGGGCTTGTTGATAGGCTGGAATACTATGTATACTTACTTTTAGATATATTAAGCATGAGCTTATTTTGATAAAGCCATATTTATAATTTGAGTAAGAAATAATTTACTTCAGTTTCAAGGTGCATGAGTATTCTACCTGTATAAAATACGTTGGTGTTGTCAGCGTAAATAATAAAGTTTGGGGATCGTGGAATGTCCCATAGATCATTATTATATGTTATAAATAGTCACGGTCCAAGGATTGAACCCTGCGATACACCATTTTTTACAGTGTTCATTGGGGGAAACAAGGTTACTCACCTTAACATATTGTTTTTTTTTTCGGTAAGATAACTTTTTATTAGTTTAGCTGCCACGCTCCTTACACCATAATCATGCAACTTACATATCATACGCATGAGGCACATGATGACACCATCTGGTGCCTCTCTCACCTCATCATTTTCTACATCACTCATATTTAAGTGGACAATGCTTTTCACATTTGATAAAACATCTAAGGCTTTCGCGTTGATAATTCACTCCTTCATTGCGTTTTCAAAAGTTATTCAAAGCGGCCATCACATGGTCACGCAACAGATGGCGATTTTCAGCGCAATACAGAAGCAGAGGGTCTATTGAGTCTGTGCATGAGAAAAATGGACTGCGAAAAACTGTTTCAGTGCTCAATGAGCCCTAAAAGTCACTGGCTATAAGCCCCGCCCACCTCCGACGACGGCATTTTGGCTATGACGTGTGTAACGGGAGGGGCTTGAAGAAGTGGAGCCTTCCACCAAGTTTCAACCACCGAAGACAGTTCAGTTTTGATTGCCGAAAGTAATAAGGCCCTAATAGCTCAACTGCACGCTCAGCTGGCCACGAAACAATATCGTTCGCTGGAATACAGATGACCCGAAAAGAGGCGGCTTGTTGCGGCACTGATGACGAGTACACCAGTGTTGTCGAATTCTCGGGTGGTTAACGAGCTTGTAAAAAATAACCTTTATAAATTAGGTTCTCGGGAAAAATACTGAAATTTCACCAACTTGTTTGTCAACAACTTAGGGTTAACCCACAGCACATAGGTTATGAGCGAAAATTTGGGGGACCTTTAATCTTGGCTGAAAGAGTTGAACGCGATGGCGATATCATGTCTCTAGCGCGTCCTTCAGCCACTTAGCGCGAACTCTTTATTGTATGATGTTGGTCGAGAAGATTACATTGGGGATTACTACAATGTAACTTGAAAGTGTCTTGCGTCAGTAAAGCTGTCGCATATGACCGCATTGTGGGTAATGGGTAGCATGCTTTAAATCACGAGCACTGGCGCGTGTGAATGGTTTTCGGACTTGCTATGCTCCCACGCACTGTGATGAGCGTGTGCCTTTCTTTTAATGGGTTGCCTACTTTAAACCCCGACTTCGTAAGAATAATCACATGTTCAGATGCGCCACAGTAATTTACGCTTGTTACACGTATTATTACTGCGATATAACTTGTGCTGTAAGGCCAGTACAAAGGACGAGTGCTTTTGTGAAGCACGAGGCATTTTCACTGTATTTCCAAGCAGAGGGTTATTTTTAAGCAATGGCGAGGCACTGTGGTAGAACGTCTGCTTGCCGCCTAAACGACCAGGATTTGATCCTCACTGAGATCCAGAATCTTTTTATCTTTATTTTATTTGCACCTTTCTTCATTTTTCAGTCACGGACAAGGTGATGATATCTTTCGCTCACAGCCAACGATGCCCTGGACAGCGCCTACACCAACACCTTCATCTCTGCATAACGAGCTCTTTAACGCTATCCCGTTAAAATTGGGTATCGTGGCCCTTTCAAAGGGTCACGAAACCCAATTAAGGGACCCGAAATGTAAACATATTTGCGGCATATTATTGGGTCACTCGTCAGCAGAACAGGCTCGAGATGCGCGACAACTTACAAGGCATCAAATGCGAGGCCCATCCTCGTCTTGTTTCCGCCGATTCTTTCCGCCTTTGCGACTAGAAGAAAGTCCACTGTGGTGCCCGTAGGGAACCACTGTGATCTTGGGTTACAGGGCGAGGATCGGCACACAGAGTCCAGGTATAGCGCGTCGCAAATGCCATCAGTTGGAAGTACTGTAGACTTGGAGTACATGTTGTAGTTGTACGTGCAGATCATCGGAGGTGGTGGGTCCTTTGGTGTTGGTGTTACATCTGGAGTAACTGGTACATCTGGAATAACTGGTACATCTGGAATAACTGGTGCATCTGAAATAAAAGTTCATTTAGAACTGGTTAGTGTTCAGCCACGCACTTTTTTTTGCACTAAGGGAGAAAAAAGTGACTAATTCCAGAAAATGAGAAGATTGAGCAATGTCACGAATGATTTGCGCTAATTTACCTCTTTTTCGGGAAATCTCTACTGTCCACTTTTCAGCTGAAAAAAAATGCGTGATGGACAACTAGGCCAACATGAGTCGATGTGAACATGAACACATGTGCGAGGATGATGGTAGCCAGGAAGAGTTGATGAGGACTCTACAACGAAGAAGCCCGAAACGCACCACAAACAAGAATTTTTTCGGCAGTCCATCAATGCAAGAGCGTTGTATGCCTCACCGAATACAAAAAAAGTGATTTCGGCGTTTGATGTCAAGATTAATGGTACCAAAAGTTGCTTGACGGACTCATTGTGTCATATCATTCGGCATTAGAAAATGGGAGGAGCTAGATTATGCTTATGGTCAGGATTGTTTCAACATCTCCAAACCACGACCTGGTGATGGCGGACGCCGTAGAGGAAGGTTGCAAAAATTTCGAAATATCGAAATTTTCGCAGCCCTTTTCTACGGTGTGCCCAAATCGAAAAAATGACGTGAATTGCAGCTCATGATTACGGAGTTAGAGAAGAAGATCAGAAAGGTGGGTCTTAAAATGAATCTGCAGAAAACGAAAGTAATGTACAGCAACCTCGGAAAAGAGCAGCACTTCGAGATAGGTAATAGTCCATCTTCAAGTTGTAAAAGACTATGTCTACTTAGCGCAGGTAATAACCACGAAGCTGAACCACGGTGTTGAAGTAAGTACAAGAATAAGACTGGGGTGGAGCACATTTGGCAAGCACTCGCAAATCATGACTGGTAGACTGCCACTATCCCTCGAGAGGAAGGTATATAACAGCTGCATCTTGCCGGTACTTAGCTACAGAGCAGAGACTTGGAGACTTACAAAGAGCCTCCAGCTTGAATTGGAGAAGATGCAGCGAGCAATTGAAAGGAGAATGGTGGGTGTAACCTTAAGAGACAAGAAGACAGCAGAGTGGATCAGGAAACAAACGGGGGTTAAGGATATCGTAGTTGAAATCAAGAAAAGTAAATGGACATTGGCCGGGCATGTAGTGCGTAGACAGGATAACTGCTGGTAACTAAGGGTAAATAACTGGATTCCCAGACAAGGCAAGTGGGTTAGGGGACGACAGAAGGTTATGTGGGCAATGATTACGAAGTTTGTGGGTATAAAATGGCAGCAGCAAGCACAGGACCAAGCTGGCTGGCGACACATGGGAGATGCCTTTGTCCGGCAGAGGACGTAGCCAGTCAGACAGGATGATGATGATGATGATGATGACGATGATGATGATGATGATGATGATGATGATGATGATGATGATGATGATGATGATGATGATGATGATGATGATGATGATGATGATGATGATGAGAAGGAGGAGGAGGAGGATTGGAAACTACATTATCGCCAAGCATTTTCGCCTTCGTCGAAAATGAATGAGGCTTGAGTGGCTGAGAAATGAAGCCACCATCTCCAGCTCTACAGTCAAGAACCATGAGAAATACACCACCGAGGAGGATACGTTCTCGTCCAACTGTGTAAAAAGACAAGGACAAACGTTGCGACTCGAATTGCTATTCTCGATATTGCTAGAGTCCGCCATTGCACATCTCCGATTGGTCCAGCGGTCTTTTATGTCCTCTCCGATTGGCTTAAAACAGCGCGTCATGAAGTTTTTCAACATGGTGATGCTATGCTATTTTACACTGTCCAGAAAAACACTTAACTATATATATATATATATATATATATATATATATATATATATATATATATATATATATATATATATATATATATATATATATACATATATATATATATACATATATTCGGGTCGTCTCGTCACTCCTCTCGACTGTGGTCCTTGGCGCTGTTCACCATGCGCGTACAATATGGCGTCGCGCGATGACATAATCAACTCTGACAGATTATGACGTTATCGGACAAAATCGTGGACTGTAACACATTGAATACTTTGTGTACGGGATAATTCGCATATTTCTAACTTCACGGCCCACTAAATTTCACCCCCGTCAGAATGCAGCAGCCGTGGCGTGCAGTCGATTCCACCTACTCGAACTTGACAGCTTGTCACCTTAGCTGCAAAACGACCGTGCTCAGTGGTAACCACGAATGAAACTTGTATTAAAACCTGAAAAACAACTTGTAATAAATGTTACCAAGGCAATCTTGCAAATTGTGCAGGTGCCCCGAATAGTAAACCCAAGCTCGCAAGCTCTCAAGAATGGCAATTGGGCGAATGCAATTTCGTTTGTGCGTGTGGCACCGCGTGAATGGCAGTAAATCTGAAGACATTTTAGAAGTAAATACCGTTTCCTCTGCCCATGTGGCACGAGTATTTATGTGCATTTACACTTACTGTTTAAACTGACATACAGGGGCTCAGCTTATCGTACGATTTTGATTCGAATGTCATGGTTACGATCCCTGCCATGAGTCGCATTCCAATGAAGTCGAATTGTAAGAGGTCTGCGCTCTGTGAAATATTAATGCACACCAGATGGTCGAAATTTCCGGGGCTTTCGACTATGGCGTGCCTCATACTCAGAGTCATATAGGGTTTGGGAAGTCAGACCCCAAAATATTAAGACCGTATGATTCGGAAGTTTGCGACATTCTGAAGATGGGCTCTTATTCTAAGAGCTAGCGAGGTAAAGGTTCAAGATACAGTGCGATCGCGATTTCAGGGTTATCGGGTTATCGCGTGAGCGTTGGCAGAGAACTACTACAGCGCCACGTCCCAGAAGAGTGTTCCGAGAGGTTGGACAACGGAAACCTCTATCACTCTTCTTACTCTTCCCTAAGGTGCGATTACTCCCGTCCGCTGAAAGCGCTTCTTTATTCCCATTTTTTTTGTTTAGACTAATTTCTATATTTCGTTCAAAGCAGCAACCCTTCGAACGAAACAGTAGTCCTTGTGAACCTTTCGTCTGTGTTCTCGTGTTGAGTGCGAAGAAGATTCAGTATGAACAAAGCACTGCCAAGCATTAGCTCTCCCAGCAATTTCGTAATCGTCCACGGAGATGAGGGGCAAGCACAAATAACAAAAACCTTAAAAAGGCTCTGACAAAAAATTTTCGGCCTCGCGCTTCTTTGCTACATCTTGCAGTGCCTGTTAGTCATTACCCGGCACATCGTTTGCCGCAGTGCGTTGCAGATAGATATTTGTAGGCTCCTCATTACCAATCAGCCTTAGGTTTGCTTTGAAAGAGCTTCGAGAGAACGGGACAGCAGTGTCACCAAGCAAAAAATTTAATGCCTGCGCCACGGCCATGAGCTCGCGAGCAGCATTCGCGTCGTATCTGCTGGAGCAAACGCGGCAAAAAGAAAATTCACGCCTATGACGTCCGCATGACTTGTATTGACTCCAGCGGAGGGAGTTGGGGTTCACCGTGGGCTATTTTTGAGAGACCAGTGCCCGATTACTCTCGCGAACTTCAAAATTTTTGTAAAGTAACTTCCAAGCCATGTTCGCTGTTGATATTTTGCCGGTGATATACACATGTTCACAGAAATTCATAACTCTGCCGGGAAATTCAGTGTTAGTAATCTTGAAGATATAAAGGAAGCGTGCAGGGCTCGTCGTAGGGATGATTTTTGTAGCATGGAACCGGAAAAACGGGTGAAATGAATGCGTAGTCATAATTTTCACTATCCTGAAGACGTCATCGGCTGGTTTCCCGTGATAACACCTGTCCCCTACGATAGAATTCATATTAAGCTCAACTGTATAAAGGCAAAGGTTACTCCACTTTACCAGTCTTTTTCTTGGGCGTCGTCGATGGCGTATTCTTCGGCGGCAATCCTGTGTCTTTTGCGGCTGGCCATGACATGCGGAAAGCAATAGGATTTTTTTAGTGTTCATTTTATGTTCATATTCTACCAACACATGATGACAAAAAAAAAGCGAGTAGGACACGGCGTAAGCTGTTACATTCGCCAGGGACGAAAATGCAGGTATTAAGGGTAAGAGCCAATATCTAATTACTAGAGCTCGATTCTAATTACTATCGACAATTTTATCTCTTCTCGGTGTTAATGGAGCAGGAACTCATATTTTTTTAGTGGCGCCTCAAAAGGGAAACCTCTGCTTGCAAAATATTCATGCGCTTCTGGAATTGCCTGCGGCAGGTTTAACAGCCAAGGGGGGGTGGGGTGTTGTGCCTTGTGCCGCCGTTAGAAACTCGCTCGAAAAATAAATTGACAGCCTCTTTTGCAATACTACAGTGAAACAGTTGCTACAGCATCTCTGCTCTCTCTCTTAATACGCTGGCAGCGAAGTGGAGGGTATTGGCAGTGGAACAGCCAATCAGGAGCGCCGTTGCACTAGTGCTGTGTTTCTAGTCCTTCTGCCATAAAACAAAGTTTCTTCTGAAAATTCTACGTTTCTTTGGAATACACTATGCACTATGCATTAAGACATAGAGAGCTATTTTCAGCTATTTCACGGATGAATTTTGAAATTATAGAATAGCAGTTTCGAGATTTCCGCTACACCATGACGCAAAAATGTATGTAATATAAAAAAATGTGACATATGCTCTATGTTTCAACTATTCTGAACGAATATTTTAGAATTGATCATCGAATGATCATTTTTTTATTTTTAGAAAAATTACTACACTTTCAAGTTATAACTCTTTCGTTATTTCGATAATTGTCAAAAATGAATAAAATGAAAGAACGCGGAAAACTACAAGAGAGCACAACATCTAAATTTCTCATTAACGCTTTCTCTCGGTGGAATACATGCGTAGAACGATTGGTTGTAAGTTAACAATGTTATCCCATCTAAAAAATGCTAATGCGACCTTCCCATGAAAATAACAGACGAAAGCTACTCGCACGTCTTCTCTGAAGTACATTGCACCTTTTTCTGCCAGAAAGAAAGTTGCAAAAGAGACGGGTACAGTCATGAGCAATTTAAGAGGGGTCATTTCATATATTAAAAGTTTACTCAAAATGTACCAATACGAACGCCACATGTTGTATTGCAAGGCACACATTTCCGCTGGAGCCTTTAGTGTTATAAACGCTTTCGCGGTAATCCGCTGCATTCAGACGATGTGACCGTGCAATTTGACTGTTCCCGGTCACGCTTTTCAAGACTGTGTACCTGTAGCAAAATGACTCGTTGCCCCGACGTGAAGGAGAGACGTCCGTCTAATGCCAATTCTATAGAGGCGAAATTGGCCCGACCACGTGCGCGTGCCCCAATTCACCCCCTGCTTCCTCTTCTTCGATAGAGTGCGGCAAGCTCCTAGATCCTCCGTTATTCCTAGATCCTCCATTATTATTTTGCAACAGTATACCAACGCGAAAAACAAAAGCAGCGTTGCTTCATTCAAAGTAGTCGTGCACAAGGCGGCGCCAACTCACGCATCTCTTTCAATAGGTACCACGCGACGGCCACAGCAACCGCGCCCACTGTCATGACTGCGACGACACCCACTAGGATCATGCAGGCTGGCGTCTCTCTGTGCGAAGCATAAAGTATAGGCAGATAAAATACACTTGTCTCCAAAAAATACATATATTCGTTATGAACTACGTCGCTCTGTATGTTATCACGTTACGGTGGTCGGGGAACAGAAGCACTATAACGCTCCAATTTATTTATGTGTTGTAGGTACTTTCCTGGAAAGACAAGTATGAAGCCTTTGTAGAAGCTTCAGTAAAAAAAATATTCTGAGTGCAAACACATGGTCCATTAACTCAAGCACACACCCATGCACAAGCCACGTTAAACACTGGAGTCAATGTGTTTGTGTAAATAACTACTATCCGAGGGGGCAGGAGGGGTGAAAGGGGGGCGCAAAGCCGGTGTCATACACTCTCACAACAGAGAGAGGGCGCTGCTGCTCGGGGTAGGTTAGAGTTACTGTATATGCTAGCATATACAGTAACTCTATAGGGTGGGTGGGGGAGCACAAAGTCAGTCCCGTGCACTGACATGATCGGGCGGGGGCGCTGAAACTAACCTTCGCCCTCCCCCCTTGAAAAAGGATCCTGCACACACCTACACGATATTTGCAAGACGCTTCAGAAGGGCATTCAAACATCGCATTTACTGTCTTGCGTTTACCGTTGCATGATATCAAATGGACAACTAAGACAACACACAATGACGTTTGGTGAAATCGAATGAAAAAAACAGAACGCTTGAGTAACGATCCGGAAAGACATGTTTAGGAGATTGTCAGTTGACAAGTGCATTCAGGAAGCATTGCTGTGGGATGGCAAAACAACATCGACATATTTTTAGGCAAAGCTTTAAGCCGAACCTCAACCTCGCTGTTGTGGAAATGTAGATCGTGTGAAGAGTTGTCGGTCGCGGGATCGGATCCCGGTTGCGGCGGCTGCATTTCCGATGGAGGCGGAAATGTTGTAGGCCCGTGTGCTCAGATTTTGGTGCAGGTTAAAGAACCCCAGGAGGTCGAAATTTCCGGAACCCTCCACTACGGCGTCTCTCATAATCATATGGTGGTTTTGGGGCGTTAAACCCCAGATATCTATCAATATCACCCACTTCATTGATCGTCGTGTGATCGCGATGAAATCCGAACGAGGTCGACTAGTCTCGCGTAGAAGACTGCAACATTGACTATGCCTACTGTTTTCACTGGGATACTGCCTGCTCTAGGCAACATTTGCTAGAACTATGACTAATGCCCGCTGAATCTTGCGTAATGCTTATCGGCGTTGGCTTATACGACCACTGAGGGTAGGTACCAATTGGGTATTGTCTCCTAGCAACAGCTATCAACCACTGTAACACCGGCATCGTCTTCACTCGAATTTTGCTGAAGTTGTAAGTTGTCTTAATCTTTGCTGCGCCACATAACTCATGCTGAGCAGATTACGTTTATCTTAACTATAACAGTAATTATAATTGCAAGCATTTACGCACCAAAGCCTATATGTTGCGAAACGTGTTTTCTTCTGATGCATTCAGGTTTAACCTGCGAAAAACTAAGCAACACTTGGCGTGGGCTTCCCAGCAGTGTTTCTGAAGCGTCAGGATAACTAGAGGTCGCTATGTTAAGTTTGGCGCAGGACGCGAACAGTGCTGAGCTTACGCGGCCCCGAGTGATAACGCTGGAATCTTCAACAATACCTGTATCAAAGTTGACGTGCTGTACCACTTGGCAGATCCCCGACAGCCGACTCTCTGTTCGCCGCTATCGTCAACAACACGTATTGCTTTTTAAGTGACGCTTGTTCTAGCGTAATTTCGGTAGTTCTATACCTGATTTTTAGAGTGACATTTTGATTATTTGAAAACAAGTAATGGGGCCAGTGGGTGAAGGGGGGGGGGGCGCTATCAACTTCCTCGGTATCTTTAACGTGCGATTGCATATGAGTACATAGATGCTCATGAAAATTCAGGTGCCGTAGCTTATACCTCCTTAAAAAGTTATCGATGAACCAGTTATAAAGCTATCAATAAGGCACGTGACAGGCCATAAAAACATAAAAAACATGAAAAACAAGATGCCCATGAGAACAGACGTGCATGAGTTGTTAGTATGAACATGTTCGTTTTTGTTTGTATTTCCTTTAGTCGCGTCTCGTCCCATCGCGCAGTTACATCATAATAATCTCTTACCATGTTGCGGCCACCTTTCCACGCTGCATGCAAGAACGTCCTTTTGTAACACTTGCTAGGGTTCAAAGTCCCAAAACCACGACATGATTGTGATAGACGCCGTAGTGAAGTACTCCGGAAATTTTGACCACATGAGTTCTATAAAGTACACCAGAAGCACACGGGCCAACAGCATTTTTTGCCTCCGTCGAAAATGTGGCCGCCACGGCCGGGATACGATCCTGCGACCTGCGGGTCAGCAGCCGAGTGCCTTAGCCACTAGAGCACCGTGGTGGCGTAGAATGTCCATTTCTTTGGCCTTCGGCAAGTGCGCACTAAAGCAACCAGATCACTAGCTTACGTGCTAGGGATAATCGCAGCGGGGGCCGTCGGCTCAGCATTGGCAAGCGCTGCAGTGGATTGCCGCTGGCCGGCTGCAGGTTCAGGTTCGTGGCCGGAAGACTCCTGTTCCTCGCCCTGCGTCGTCAGTTAATTCGTTTTAGAAGCGTGACTACATTGGTGTGTAATCTGCATTGTTGGGCTAGTACTGTGAATCCCACCGTATTTTGACATGTAAATATCTGAAGTGGCATCGTGTACACCACGGACAACTGGTTAAAACAAGGAAGGTACGACTCGTGCCCGAGTTTAGTAAGCGCACACTAACATTTGTGTTCTGTTTCACACTCTAATGGGTTTATATAATCAATACATTCACCTAACCAATAGGAATAACTTTTCCAGAAGACATAGGGGGAAGTGATTTTAAGTGAAAAGAAGAAAAAAGTGAGCCCCGTAACTGTCTCTCAGGGAGAGGACACCTCAACAGTAGCTCGAGCACGAGGGATGGGAGTAGAGAAGGGATTAAAAGAATAAGATTAAAAGGGAAAGAGATAGAGAGAGATTAAGGAGAGAGAGAGGAGCAGGGACAGCGAACTACGGAAGTAAGAAGAAGACAGGAAAGATTGACAAGGTTGCAAGAGTCTGAGGATGGGACACCACTGGCGAGAGCTCTTGTCGGCGTCAGGAGATAGCGTAGACACGTTCCTTGTAATTTAACTTTGCATTCTGCATAAGTATTCTGTAGGCTACTATGATAATAAAAAACATTATTCCCGCAACTTTATATAAGCAACAGATCAAGTCAGTATTATAACCCTTATTTAAAATTCCATTTATAACTGTTCTCCACTTGAACATTATGACAACGGGATCACGCTTTTTGATTGCGCTTATGTGCTGACTGCCTGGTGGCCTGCTTTTGACGCAAAAGTTACAGCACTGTCCGTATGTTCATTTGCCCAGATATCACACATCTAGAGAATCTTAGTTCGGAACTCAAGGTGATATACGCAAGCGATCATTGTTGGTAATCACGCGTAAGTATAGGGACAATTTTCTCCCCTTGCATGCAAACTGGCTAGCTTTCCATGAGCTATTGTTTCAATATTACATCCATCACATCATCACGGTCATCATATCGACGCATCGCATACAAAAAAAAGAAGATAGCATTGTACCGGTGCATATTGTACTTACCGAAGCGGATTCTTGACCTTTTGAAAAAACAAACAAAAATAAAATTTGACCTGTTGAGAAATTTTTTTTTGCCACTACAGTCTTTTAAATTCCGAAAGGCAGAATGAAGAACCTGAAACAATGCAAGGTTTGGTAGTTGCGAAAAAAGTTCTGAAAGCGAGGGCGTGTTATGAAATAAGAGTGGTAATTCTCCAACAAAGACGTCATATGGCGGACAGAATGAATCAGCGTTTCTGTGCGACTATTCGAGTTGATAATTACTTTCCAAGATTCAGTCGGTCGAGTCAGTGACCGAGCAAGCCCGCTCTCTGCAACTTGGAGAGGCAAACTCTGCATTTTGTTAACTCCACTCGACGCTGGTTCAACGCCACCTACAGCAGTTTGTGTGAACCTTATCCCCATACGGAGTGAAATAATGACAGTGGTTTGACTGGCTCCTTTTTTTGTGAGACAAATTCGTGTGAAAACAAAATGTAGTGAAGCCGTAGGAAAAGATTGTCATATGTTTTTAATTGAGATCTGATGCTTGAGGTATTAGCTTACGCAGGCAAAAAAAACAACAACTCGTCACCTTGTGTGAATGAGTCCACATCTCGACTATAGGCCATTAAAGGTGCACCCCAATCGTAGACGTACTCTAATTTCAATGACATAGTTTCCACCCCATAATATGTGGGAGTGCCTGAAATGCGGCGAATTCTCGTGCACTACCAGTGCTGTAGTGAAGGTAGCGACCCTTACCATATAGCCTGGGCCTGCTAAATGAACCCAAAATTAACATCAACTGTCTATGCGACCAAACATGACTGGGCGGCAACCCTGCTGCATAGCTCGGAACTAGACGAACAGCAAATAATGATTTGGGTGCATGTTAAAGAACCCCAGGTGGTCGAAGTTTCTGGAGCCCTTCATTACGGCATCTCTCATAATCATATGGTGTTTAGGGACGTTAAACCCTACATATCTGTTATTCAACCAATCAATCAATCATTGGTCCCGTGGGCTCGGGCAGCAGCTTTGGCTTGTGGCCTCCCAAACTTGGTATGTCCACCAGCCCGGTGGGGATGAGGGCAACCTTGCATGCCAAGTTTTAATAGAGGCTTTTTCTCTCCCTCCTCGCAACATTAACTAAAATAAACTTAAAAACTTTCGCACTATGACCAGACTGGTCAACTCCTGGCCAACTCGACCTTCGTTGGAGTCACCGAAACGAATAGCTTGTTCCGTTACGAGGTCGGCTTTCATACTGAAACTGTGTCGACCACATCTAATGAGAAATAAAAAAAGGTGAGCTACTTGAAACCTTGATTAGTAATGCCCCCCCCCCCATGTCATGTTACTTACGATGGGCAGAATGCCATAAACAGCATTATACTTTATTATTAATACGCAATATTTTTTCCCTCTCATGTAAGTGCACTAAACAATAATGCTACCTCATAGTAAAATCTAAAGCAACCAGGACTGACTATAAACTTAACAGAAGGCTGAAGAATACTCCTGTCGCCGAACTGAATAGGATCACGCTAAAAGAAAAAGAAGCGAAGGCTGATCCATGGCTTATAATCGAGCAAATGCCGAAAAAAGCTACGTCTTTGGACTGACTCACTTAGGACGAATTAGGCTTAAGTTGACCCTGTGAAGTAACTCCAGTGATCCCAGAAGTAATAACACTAATTTCACAAAAACGAAGGCACAACCACGAATTGCGCAGTGTTCAATTAATTCGGCAAACCAATGCCGTTCATGCACTTATTCTTACAGGACTAACTGGGCTCAATTAACCGGGTCTTATGAAGTATCCCTAGTCGTCTTAGGGGGGACAACACTGATGTTTAAAAAGCGAAGCATTTTTGACGACTTATGAAGTGATGGATAATTAAGAATAAATGATGAACACGCTTTTATTCTCGCAAGCTTAGCACATCCTTGGTAAAATGGAACAATAAGTAAGATATTGCTAGCCGTCTTTAACGAGATAACTCTAAGATTAAAAAAAATGAAGAATGATTATGACTTATGAAGTGATGAGTGATTAAGAATGGATACTGTCCACGCGTTTAGTCAAACACGATTACAGGGCTAACTAGGTCTAGCAAGATACGAGAAAGTATATCTAGTCATACTAGGTATATTTTGCCCTCTCGACAGGTGGTACGGAGAGGACAAAATTTACGGCTTATCCTGTCTTATGATGTGCTTATTAAACTCAGAATAGGTTTTATACGTGCGCTTAGTGTAATTCAGACTGATTAGAACTAACGGACCCTCTTTAAGTAACCCCATTTGCCCTACGGACGATAACAAGCGAAGGCTTACCTTGTTCTTGATCCCCCATGGTTTATGAAGCACAGTTGGCCGGAATAATGGGAGGAAGTCACGAGACAGGTCACGACAGCGAGTATAAAGTCGGTGTGCCTAGACGACTTGCGAAGACAAGAGGCCTTATCTCTCAGAGCGAAGCCTTATAGACGTCAAAAATGTCACCCGCTCGCTGCTCGAAAAGAACGTGGGCCAAGCCTCGTCGTTTTCTTCTTCTGTCAATTTTTAGCTAACAGTTCCACTACTATCAACGGTTCTTTCGTAGGTTTAGTTTCGTATACCTTTGCCCAAGGTCGACTTTTTTTTTTCTACGGTATGTAGAAACAAGGCCCCGGGTGCTGTGGCGCAGTTTAGAGGCATGTTTGTATCACGTAACCAGATCAAGAGCTTATATAACTAAAGCTACGCAATCATATTAATCCACGTTTCCTTCCCTGCAGAGTTGTGAGATGCTACCAGGCTAGCAATAAAAGAATCATCACAAAAATAGGCCTGCAACAAACGGCCGCAACTATAGCGCAGAAGGCCTAAAAAAGTGGGAATGCAATGATTTCTCTCATTCTCGAAAATACTTGAATTATATATAAGAAAAGTCATTGAAACACAAAGATAAGTTTAAAATTATTTGTTGAAAATTATTTTTTCCTAAAAAACAAAATTGGGGGATCCTCAAGCTTTGCCTTTGAGAGTCGAGCGTGCATGGTAGCGGTATTCTGCTCTTATTGCGTGCTTCAACTACTTAGTGCATACTTTTCATTGTATTCCGTTACTCGAGGATTTTAAATTCTGGTTCACAACATTGTAATCGATAAAGTTTGAAGTGGCTTGTATCAGTGACGCTTTCGCATGTAGCTGTGTTCTATGTAATGGGTAGCATGCTTTAAACCACGAGACACTATGCACATGACATCTTTTCGAACGTGCTGTGCACCCACTACAAGGTCTTAAGGAAATACGCGCAGTCATGTGTGTGCCTTTCGTAATGGGTGACCGGCTTCAAACCACCAAGTCGTCGTGGTAATCACATCTCCTCATGCCTGGAATCAATGTACGCTTTTACTGCGCAATAATAATTACTGCGATGCTACATGTTGTATTGTGAAGCTTGTATACAGGACGTGTGTAGTTGTTGATTTGATTGATTGATATGTGAGGTTTAATGTCCCGAAACCACCATATGATTATGAGAGACGCCGTAGTGGAGGGCTCCGGAAATTTCGACCACCTGGGGTTCTTTAACGTGCACCCAAATCTGAGCACACGGGCCTACAACATTTCCGCCTCCATCAGAAATACAGCCGGTGCCGCCGGGATTCAAACCCGCGACCTGCGGGTCAGCAGCCGAGTACCTTAGCGCCACTAGACCACCACGGCGGGGCGATGTGTGTAGTTGTAGAGCAGGATATATATATATATATATATATATATATCCCCTGATGAAGGGAGGTCCCCTCATCCCCTGATGAAGGGAGGTCCCCTCCCGAAACTGTTGGGAAATAAATATATTTATCCTTGTTGACAACGCTCCCGTTGTGCCATATCCCATACCTTCACGAAGACTAACTGGCCCATTGAATTATTACTCCCACTATATATATATATATATATATATATATATATATATATATATATATATATATATATATATATATATATATATATATATATATATATATTCTGAAAATTTTCGGGTGAGGACTGGTTCTACGCTATACAGGCAACAGCGCATCCACTGAGGCTGAATGTGGGCATAAGGGAACGCAACGTAACCTGAAATTATGAGCAATTTTTATTAGCAGCCTACACGTAGCTACATTTATCCAGGCTATTCACTCTCGAAGCATTCGTGCACGGCCCGTCGGCAAAGCGTTCCAGGGTCGTTGCGTAGTCCACGACGCACTTTTGTCGGGCCGCCGCTTGTCGGGAGGTACTGCTGGGACCGCCTCCCGCAGTGCAGCTCAGGGCGCAGTGCATCACGAGAAAGAGTTGTTCTCGAGACAGACGAATGCCCGGAAGCCGCTGTCCTCCGAGCTTCGTCCTCACGCCGGTGCTCGTGCCACGTGACATCAAGAAGGCCAGGTAGCTCAACTTCAAGGCCAAGCCGTGGGCTCTGAAGGATCCATTCGGAGTAGCGGTTCCGTTCACCGCCTCTAGCCGTGGGGTGTCGTTCTGTTCGAGAAAAGAGAAGGAATACAATAAAAGTTGAGTTTGAAATTTTTTAATAAAAATTAAAAGAAGGCCCCAGCAAGAGTCCACGAGTGTTGAAGATTGGGCGACTTGGTTCATCGTACTTGAACGGGTATAGCGCAATACGGGGAAGAAGAAACGGCCGAGCAGACCGACACAAGAGGACAGAGCGCTAACTTCCAACTGAGAGCTCAGTTGGAAGTTAACTTCCTCAGTTAACTTCCTCAGTTAACTTCCTCCGCTAACTTCCTCAGTTGAAAGTTAGCGCTCTGTCCTCTTGTGTTGGTCTGCTCGGTCGTTTCTTCTTCCCCGCAGTGCGCTATACCAGTTCAACCCCAGCAAGAGGTGGCAGTTGGCAATTGACGAAGATTCGGGCCCCCTGTACAAAGCTTAGAGCAAAGTGAGATATAACACGCTTATGTGCAGTGTATTCAATATCACAGGAAGTGCATAGAATTGGCTTTTAGAAGTTAAAAAATACTGATATAGTCCCTGGATGTATCAAGAAAAAAATAAATATGAATATGGGATTGAAACACCACAAAAACATTCGCGATATTGAGCCTCATATCATTTAAAGTTACCTCATTGTGTTACATCAATCGACAGTGAATCATTCCATGACATTATTTTAGTGTAATGCAATTGCGTACATTCGTTTCGTAATGTTAGTGCATTCATTCATTGTAAAGAACGTATTTAAAATACACTTGATACATATAACGATATAACAATATAACACCTAATAATATAATTCATCTCTACATATGTCCGTTCCACCACATGCTCGAGCTTCTGGGTGCTTAAGAGGTTCTATGTTTCCCAGAAACAGCTCTTGCTTCGTTTTGAAATCTTTTTACCGCCCTTTCATTTTTATGAATGGTCAATAACTTGGGATATTGCCCACAATGTAGAAGCTCTGCGACAATCTGAGTTTCGAATGCCAAGCCCCACTATGAAGATGGTAAGTCTCTTACAGAGACACGGAGACGTCAGCCGAAGTTTAGCGTCCGAAACGCTTAGGGAGTATAGACGACAGGTGGGGCTGCAAGGCTAAGTGGCGAATCAAAAGGGACAGACGCTGCTTGAAAAGTGATCACAAAACATTCCCTCTCGCCAAGCTGTGTTCTACACTATAGGGCTGCGGAAACGGTGTGCTCTGCCAGGTATGACATCCACTCTCTGTGACCAATAAAACCTGGAGGTGCGTTCTCGGAGAGGTGCGTTCTCGGCCCGGGGTGAACATGCAGACTACCGTTCCACATCGAAGGTTAAAATCACAGCAAAGTTGAAGTGCCAACCCTTCAGCGTAGTCATGACCAAACCTATTTTTATCTTTCTTGACCCTTTTCCCAAAACGCGCAGTGGAGGTAGACATCTCTGGTGAGCTCTAGTAGGACGCGCATAGTATAAATGGATAGTGGTACACTTTATTTTTTTTTTTTGCTTGCCAGCGGCTGTACTTAACTTCATTAAAGCTACGCCATACGTAAAACGCGAACACCTAATTGCAACCATACAACTGTACCGACTGCTTCCAGTAAGGAATTCACAACTTAGAATTCGCAACTTGTTTCACAGTAAAAACTAACCACGAGAGCTCGGCTGAAAGCACGGTTGAAGAAATGTAGTCCAACCTGTTTTCTGCTAGTGACGATGCAGTATGTGGCGCCATGAGTTATCGCACCCGTCGCTCCCCAGAAACGCTGCCAACGTTCGTTCATGGCTGGGTCCCTCTGTCGCAACTCTTCTGCGTGTCGAAGAAGAGCTCGAGCAACCACCTAAAAGATAGTGCGACGTTGTCGAATCACGCTCAACTGCTGCCTCAGTTACAAAGTGAAAATAAATTACTTTTCCGGGTATCGGCAGAGCTAGAAGCACAGTTAGATAAAAACTCAAAGGTACAGCGACAGTTTTTATGAAAGCGAACACGGGAGCACGTGGCCTGCGAGCTCCGACGGCTGCTGGCAGCGCGTTCAAGCGGGAGTAAAAGCAACCATGGCCTCTTTTCGCGCCATCTGAAGGCGAGAAAAATAAGCAGTCACTGGGCACACTGATATGAAACCAGCGGCAAGAATGTAATACCCTTCCTTTTCAAGACGACTATGCAAGAGGCCAGTTGTCGCCTTGCAGGGTGAGGGGGTTGCAATCTTGCCTTTAGATTTATATCACCAATGACTGCTTGTTTCGCTCGCCTCGAGATGACGTGAAAAGAGGCTGTGGTTGCTTTTGCTGCCGCTTGAACGCGCGGCTAGCAGCCGCCGGAGCACTCAGGCGACGCGCTCTCGTGTTCCCTTTTATAAAAATTTACAGTTTACAGATGAGTGCACCGTTAAAGGGAACACCTTCATGTGCACCATGTCCAGATTCTGCTCTCTGGCAAAAGCATAGTGGCTTACATCTGCATAAGACTACTGCTCATCGACTGTTCTGAGTCCTTTTGATAGACTAGTGTCATGCACAAACAATGACCTTATGTCTACGTGCAGTTGTGAGGCCCGAAATATGACAGGTGCTCATCAGAGTGTTCCCTTTAACAGTGGATGGTCCTGTACATGACTGGTGTGCTGTCAGGTGCGCTACAGCTGTGCTCTAAATCATGAATTCGCTCTAAATGTGCAGACACGTTGGTTTTAACCTGAAGGAGGTTTTTATTGGAGATGACCTGATTAAAGGGTTAACGAACACCTATCTTGTTTGGTCAAAAATCGTACCCCACCCAGAGCAGACAGTGTTATGAATACCTCAGCCAAATCTCCGCTTCGTGCACGGCCAGGAGACTTTAAAGTGAAGTTCGGAATTCCTATTTTTTTTAAGCACGCCACTTATGAAGAGGGCCATCGTCACTCTACTCGGCGAACGAGGTAGCAGCCGGCTGACGTCGAATAACAGAAAGCACGTACGCTATTGGCCAACTGCCGACAAAGCAAATTGTGGCGTTTGAATGATATGCACTTCTTGCCACAGGGCGCAAACATGCGTTTGCACGGTGACCCGTAACGTGGTCCCATTACACAGTGATCACATTACACATTATCCCGCGTATAATAATCACAGCAGGAGAGAATTATCGTGTGTCATCACCCAGACAAAGGGCCATGACGCGACCTGATGTAACTATTTTCTCTCGCCATTTGTTTGTGTTGCTTCCAGCGAGGTTGGCAGGACGAAAGGATAGAGAAAGCGCTCGATGAACTACTGACACATTTTTTTAAAATTTTGCGATTGTTGCTTTAAATGAACATACTGGTGTCGAGAAACCTAAAACAAATGTTGTGGTGGCTAGGTAAGCATAGAATACATTTTTACGGCAGCTGCCTTAAAAAGACACTGTAAGCTTCATAGGCGTATCAGCCGGGGGGGGGGGGGGCACTAAAAAGTTAGAAGGGCTGAGCCCTCCCCCTTTCGGCAGTGGTCACTGTCGGCTGCACGCTGGGGAAAACAACTAAGAAAAATTTTCCTTCACCACAGTAATCACTCTATTATATTGTCACGAGAAATTGAAAATATTACGAGGGAATGTTACATTATAGTGATACTTTTCTAACATTTCAGCAGTGAATATGTTCCTTAAAGGCTGTTTGTAACACTCTCCACTCTCTGCTGTAGTGCAGAGCAGACTAGCGCTGAACAGGGGCCCTATAATATTACTTCAATTGTTCGTGTTTTTATTCTGCTGCGACTGGCCGACGCACTTATGAATGGGAACGGACAAACTTTTTATGGACTGGTCAAAGCATCCACTTCTTCAGGAAGATCATTTTCTTTCATATGAAAGGATTAGAATCACCGCTGCTCTGTTGAAACTGTTGTGAGCCGATGATTGCGACAAATCTTTCTAAATGTTTTAGTTTTGCCGTACTGAAAACGCAAAAAAAAAGGTTTCCGCTCCAATAAATCTGATCAGCCTTGATTTGGCAACTTAGAGCGATGGCGGCGCAGCTTGCAATTTGCAATGGCGATAAATAAAGCAGTGGACTTGCTAAGCTTGTAAACTTGCCCCGCAACTACGAGAGCACCAAGACGTAGCTGGCCAGGTAAGTAGATAATAAATATAAAGGCTCAGAATACGTTTGGTTCCTCAAGCATTGCTTCGCATTTAAAACCTGAGTTCATTGTGAGTTATTTTAGTCAGTAAAAATTTAATTAACTGATAAAAATATTTACTGCTGAGGAAGCCGCCATCAACATAATTGCACTCACGCGGGAAGTTCTGAGGTAATGCACAAAAAGTGTCGCGCGTAATATTATTATTACATGCATAACAAACATATATGTCTTATCCCAGTGCATCCTGCTTAAAAATTATTGTCTCTTTTTTATGCTATTGAACAAGGGTTTCACATGACCAATTATCACATGAAAGTGCGAGCGCGTATAAGGAAAAGAAGTGTATACCTAAGGGCTCGTTTTTTCGTGTTTTGACACAATATTAATGAGATCTAACAGACAGTAATGCCAAGGAATGTACAGGGGAAGTTATTAAAACCAATAGAATGTAAATAAGAAGAAAGAAAAGTCGATGAAAAAATAACCAGCTGCTCACGGCTGGTTATTTTTTCATCCACTTTTCTTTCTTCTTATTTACATTCCATTGGTTTTAATAACTTCTCCTGTACATTCCTTGTCATTACTGTCTGTTAGATGTTATATATATATATATATATATATATATATATATATATATATATATATATATATATATATATATATATATATATATATATATATATATATATATATATATATAGTGTCATGACCAAGAAAGACGCAAATACGCTGGCGCTTCGGCGCGCGGGTAGCTAGAGCAAAGAAGAGAAGAACGAAGTCAGAATAAGAACAGCTGGCCCAGGATCGGGTGTTGTCTCTTGTTCTCTGTCTAGTATATATATATATATCGGCTGGCGAGTGCGGTCTCGCGAAAGAGTTGGTAAGCCACTGGTAATAAGCTTCGATATCGCAGGCATGGCTTCTCAGTGACATGTCATAGCAGTGTGGCGTCACGGAAAGACTTGCAGTGTACCAACGTCAACTCTGTCATCTGCTGGTAATGCACGAAAACAGCCATGAGGGCACTGTCGTCGAGTTACCCTGACAATGGTTTCCGCGGTTTTAACTGCATGCAGGATGCAGACATCGCGAACCTCAGGAGTACCGTGTTGACACCTGGGAATAATGTCCTTTCAGCAGCGCATTGTCAACAACGGAGACGTTACAATGAGAGTAAAGCACTTCACGTGTGACGTCACGCGGTGGTGTGTGAGGAGCATTGATACTGCATGACAAAGAAACGAGGATTGTTCACTTTGCAATGTTTCGAAGTCGTGTCAATACTCGTTTAAGGTGCGACGAATCCCCGTGAATCATGAGGAATTGCTGCAGCACAAACTTGACACAAGGGCACACACGCAACAATGCGTGTGCTGTCATGCTTCTTGCGTCGTTGTGCCAAGTTCGTATCGAACAAATGCCACGTGGGTTTCAGGGGTGTTGTTTTCCTTCCAATGTCTTTCTGTCACGTTTGCGCAGTAAGAAATTCCTCATGACTTATTTAACAAGCCCACTTTGCGGCACTCATAACTTCACTCACTCTCGGAGGATCCGAGAAATTTTTGCGGCACTCTGTTTGTGAGGCAAATAACTCCGACACTGGGCTAATTCTACGATTACCTAGTAAAGTGGTTCAGAAAACTTTAATTGATCAGCAGTAATGATAATGCTTTCCTCTCGAAGAACAACCTCCTATTTTGCAAATATTTTATGTTTTCATTAGCAGATGAAAACACATTTAACACGAGCACCAAAAAACCTGCCTCCCACGTAATGCGTGCAGATGAACTGGGTTTGCTTCTCCTGGTGACAGCCCGTAGGTTGTCATAAGGAAACGGGGCTTTCGAGGTCATGATTTCTTCTTTCAGGCATGATAGAAAGCACCCCCCCAAAATATAACTTTTCACTAACCCTGTGCGAGCTTCCGCTCCGTCAAGTATTGTTACCTCGCGAAAATAGCGCTGATCCCGACATAAATGATGTGCTCAAGAGTTGCATAAGATCTGTGTGATAACGAATGAATACCTAGCCTGCCAGGAAATGATCCCAGCTATAGACTGCTAAAAGCAATTCATTTTTACTGTCGGTCGTCTTTATAGACAGAGGATTTGCACCTCCTTATTTTTCATCTTTAATAAAGAACTTTTCATCCATCCTTTGGCACTAGTCTTAGTGCATCGTCAACTGTATCTTTAAATACCCTATTGCGGTATATTTAACGATGAGACGGCGCAGAACAACACGAAAACGAGAAGACACAAGGACGGTATTTGTGCTCTCCAGTCTTTGTTATGTCCTGCTCTATTTATTCAATAAGTTCTAGCATGTGCCCACAAGACAAACTGAAGATTATCATAGAATTACTTGCTGGTTTAACGAAAGACACTGCATTAGGCACACTACAAGCTCTGCAGATTTACGGTGTTTGCCTTGCAAATTTCGCC
The DNA here is from genome assembly GCF_043290135.1 of Rhipicephalus microplus. Classification (NCBI taxonomy): domain Eukaryota; kingdom Metazoa; phylum Arthropoda; class Arachnida; order Ixodida; family Ixodidae; genus Rhipicephalus; species Rhipicephalus microplus. The sequence goes on from NC_134706.1 coordinate 51,322,006, forward strand.
ATTATGATTCCAATATCATGGATAAAGGCGAATGAAAAATGAGATAATAGGCTCTTAAGGGTCTCAAATTTTGCGTTTACTTTTGTGAAGTATGAATGTACGTCTTGCATAGTGATTAGAATAAACGACGTACCCTTCTTCGAAAATCCTTACGCATGCATAATCTCTGAAAAAGATGTCTATTTTTTTTCTGCCATTTCGTTGTCACGGTGGTCACTAAGATTTCATTGATATTGGGAATGAAAGTGGCGAGTAACCAAATACCAATATTGTAATGTAGGCTATTTGTGGCAAGAATTAAGCGCAGGGCCCTCGTGTGAACGGCGAATCGATATTGCCGAGAGCCACTGAACTGCGAAACGCCATCAATCAATGAACAGACATGAAACATCGCAAATGTTTCACAAGTAAAGCCACGCACCTGTCCGAGGCTGGCGAAATTGTAGGCCGGTAGGGCGCGGTCGTCGTAGTAGGGAATCCGGAAGTAGTCCGGTGGCTGTCCCTTGTCGAGTGTGGCCATGAACGGAAGCAGGGCTTGCATCAGGGGTGGCAAGGCGTGCCACGCTCGAAGGCGTCGAAGCCAGAGAAGAGGGAAGCTGCTATTGAACTCCATCGCTTCTTCCTCTTCGGAGTCTTCATTGTCCTGAATGCACGCGAATTAAAGCCGTGAGTCGGGAACTTCATTCAGAAGTGTTTGCTAGAAAAACATTCGCAGGCGTGCGCATTTAAGTGCGACATACAACGTGCTCTAGAGTCTTATGTATATCTCGCAAAATTGATGTGGTGTTTTTCGTACACCCCCTTCAATTCTTTTGTGTAATGATCTGTCTTGTGAGTACCGGGAAGAATCATCGTAGATAATATATACTGACATGCATTACTGTATGTTTATGACAAGTAGTTAACAATGCAGAATAATAGGTACTCTACTGTGGACGAGCATAAAGCCGTCCCGGGGGCCTTACACTTGATGAGGCTGAATTGACAAAAAATAATGGCGTGACAAGCACCAGCAGCTTCTATAATTAGTAAAACATACATACAAGCAAGCATTCTATACCCACAGGGCTGTTGGGAATTTCCTGTTGGAGCGACCGTACTATGCCTGCCGGTACAGACATGAACAACTTTATGAATGCGTTTGACCTTGGAGCTCACCCAAAGTCCATTTTCACCCCTTCCTCTTCTCACGTGTGTAGCCATGGCAACTATTAATGTAATTGCATCCATTCATGGTTCACTATCGTTCATCAGCCATTCATAAACGAAGGCTAGAAATGTGCCTGGGAATTCACGTTTTTTTTTTTACTTTTCTCTGCCCGCTTTATATATCTGATTTCTTACCCTTTTCTCTCCTAAGAAATGGTTTGGAACGAAGAGAACTGTACACATGAGATAAACTCTTTCAAATGTAATTGGTATTTTCTTTTTGGATACATCTAGAGTGTAGAATTGAATAATGTTTGTTTTTCAGGCCTCTTCACGTCAGTGCCACTTCTTGAACCTGCATTGTTACGCCTACCATACTTTAGTCATCTTTATTACGGTAATAACTATGTTGCTTTCACGTGCCGAATAAACGTTATGATTATAATAAAATACGTAGCGGGGAACTATGAATTGTCTGCGAATGTAATTGGTATTTTCTCTTTGAATACATCTAGAGTAAAGAGCTGAATAATGTTTGTTTTTCAGGCTTTTTCGCGTCAGTGCCGCTTCTTGAACCTGCATTGTTACGCCTACCATATTTTAGTCATTTTTATTACGGTAATAACTATGCTGCTTTCACGTGCCGAATAAATGGCATAATTATAATTAAAGCCGCAGCGGGTAACTATGAATTGTCTGCAAATGTAATTGGTATTTTCTCTTTGAATACATCTAGAGTATAGAACTGGATAATCTTTGTCTTTCAGGCTTCTTCGCGTCAGCGCCGCTTCTTGAACCTGCATTGTTACGCCTACCATATTTTAGTCATTTTTATTACGGTGATAACTACGTTGCTTTCACGTGCCGAATAAACGGCATGATTATAATTAAAGCCGCAACGGGGAACTACGAATTCTCTCTTGACCACCTCGGACACATTAAAGTGCACTTTAATCTAAGTACACGATGTGTTTTGCACAAAATCCGCATTGAAATGTGGCCCCGCCATGGTGGTATAGTGGCTAAGGTACTCGGCTGCTTACCCGCAGGTCGCGGGTTCAAATCCCGGCTGTGGCGGCCGCATTTCCGATGGAGGCGGAAATATTGTAGGCCCGTGTGTTCAGATTTGGGTGCACGTTAAAGAACCCCTGGTGGTCGAAATTTCCGGAGCCCTCCACTACGGCGTCTCTCATAATCATATGGTGGTTTTGGGACGTTAAACCCTCAAATCAATCAATCAATTGAAATGTGGCGGCCGCAGCTGTCGATCCAACCAGCGCCCTCCATCTTTAGCTTATTGTGCATTCGCTAACAGTAAGTGCTGGTGCAACTCGTTTCATGTTTAGTGCTTCACTAACGAACGGTGTTACCAAGTTTCGCAAGAAATTGTGTGTGGGATTCAAAGTGTTGTGTGGCTAATTGAATTGGATGGATGCACAAGCAGGCAACTATGTCTCACGTTGTCCACGAAGTACCGCATTTATGTGATTGCCAGCCGAATCGAATGTGGGCGCGTACCTTTCAAGTTTCAAGGCAAAGAAACAAAACAGAAAAGTTTGAGCACAATCGTTAAGAGGCTTAATTTACGGCAATTATGGAAAAAAATAAACATGCAAAGGTGTACAATAGCCAACATTGCGACAATGAGCGGGTGTCATTTTTTTTAAACTTTTCTGCGAATTGTAGCTGAACATGCGCGTCCTACACTACAAAATACAGTATGTACTACAGGCAGAAGCCGAACGTAAACAGAAAAGTCGTAACCATGCCACAGCGCACTAGATTTCTCGTTTATCTAAGTTTCGATTGTTAGTCGTGCTTGCCACCGAAACCAGTCCAATTTGAATCGTGAGTCGACCCCTCAACTTTGAATAGCAAGTATGGATAAAATGCTTCGTCCTACAGTCGTGTTAATACGGTAAATAACGTTCACAGACATTTACAGATATTTACACACATTTAGAGGCGAAGACAATGCATGGCAATATGGCGAGTCATTGACCTAAGAAATACGGCAGTAGAATAATGTCATGCGGTACGTTATCTTGTAACATTATTGGTGGAAGTTCTGGGTACGCCGGCTTGCGTTACCCCGGCGCCTCCACTAATGATGCGTCAGAAAAACGTTTATTTACAAACGTTTGAAGGCGGGGACAGCGGCCGGCACAATGGTGGGCTTGATTTGATTTGATTACTTTTATATATTGCTCAACCACTCTGGTGATTGACCAAGAAAGTGTAGCGTATTTATTTATTCTATGAGCATTAAACCAATTACTATAATTGAATAAAGCACAAATAATGAAAGAAAAATGCGTTGAGATAAAGAGAGTGAGAGGAAGATAAAAAGAAAGTGAAATTTTGATATTTTGAAATGACCAGACAGCAGAGTCTCTTCACACTTCGCAGTTGTCTCTCTCAGACCGGGAACCTGCACTGCCTTACGCCACAAACCCACTACGGCCTTGTGACAATGTAAATGTATTTGGCTAGTGCGAAGTGGTGGCACCTTATCAACTCCTCCGAAGGCCGTGAAGAGCTCGCTCAGTGTGCCGTATTGGGACGTCCCAACGGGGAACAGCGCGAAGTCTTCAATACGAGCGCTATTAGACGATAGCCTTGTTAACGCTGCTCTTGAGGCAAATTTCGCGTCTTGTTTTGAACCCTTGAATGCGAACGCCATCGCACTCTGGAACTGGGTCATGAACCTTGCCACGTTAGCGACGGTCTCTGTAGGAACGGCATTGTCACCTGCAAGAAGCGTATGAATGAAGCGGAAGAGTGTTCTCAACGTTTGGACCTTTCCATGGCGAAATAAGTGCTGCTCGCTGTGTATTGTTTGCGGAAGACGGACATTCGGCATACCTGTTTGGCCACAAGCACCCTCACCTTCCCGACATGACAGTGATACAGCTTAGAAAAATGCTTTTTTTTTTTTTGCCTAGTTGGTTGATCACTTCTTAGGAGAGCGTTCTAGAGTACTCCATCACAAGAATAGACGAAGATCGATTCATTACACTTATGTCCTCATGTTGCTCTGCGCTACAACATTTTCTTCAGAAACGGCAGTATGTTCCGTGAGTAACTGCAGTCATATTATATTTTCCCAATTTTATTAGCAATTTTTATGATTCGTATAAATCTAATAAGTTCTTGCGACTTCAATGAGACATTTTGTTGTTAATATTATTGTTACACTTATGTCGTATGTACTTTGTGTATTGTATAGTTAATGTTTCCACTTTGTACGCCCATCAGCCTGTGCTCTTAACAGAGCCTGCAAGGCATGCTAAGTAAATGAACATTGAAAGGAACCTCCTGCTTCAATGAAAGATAAAGTTTTCATCCGTGCATTTGTTCCAAAATTTACTGAAATTTTCGGATATTAAAAGTAACACTTGAATTTACACAAAGTTCGCTATCGTAGAAAATTTGTTTCTTCATAAAGAAAGCCTAATTTCTGAAAAAAAACTATAATTTCTCAGGTGTCTTTGTGCTATAGATGGATACAAATAATTTGCTCTTTGAGGAACCTTGCGTCATTCGCAGGTTTTCGATGGCACAATTCGTATATGGGCTCGAAGAAAGGCTTCTTTGAACTAGTATATTTTACGTGAATACCATCGAATTGTCACAGCTGCTAAACAAAGTATATGCACAACAAGTAGCCTCGATATAAATCTGGCAACCGTTGAGGTAACTGTAAGATTGACGAGATCTAAATTTTATTTCATCAAACATTCAACAATGTTCCGCACGAATATAACTAAGGCGTAACTTTCAGAATGGAATTGGTATAATTAGTACTGTCATATTCAGTTCAGTACTGTCATATTCAGCTATACGTTTACCAGCACGCGAACTGTAGTGCCACAGGAGAGAATATTAAAGACTCACCCTGTTGGCACTTTTTTTTTTATCTTAAGGTTTTGGCACTTGCGAATACGTGACAGCAGTGAAGGAGATCTTCCTCTGAAGTTATTTTTCCACCGAAACGTTCATGCTATGTACTTGCCTCAAAATCAGCCAGCGTGAAGTGGACTACCTAAATTGTCTTCTGTATAACGGCGAGGACTTACCTTCGAAAATGTTTAGAGCTCCGTAGCGGATTCCGTCTAGTTTAGCCATCATGCGTTCGCATTTTTGTTTCAGGAGTACCTGTGGGGAAATTGTAGACGAAATATATTATTATTATTTTTACCTTTAGTTTGTTTTTACGTGTGTGCGTGTGTGTGCGTGTGTGTGCGTGTGTTTTTGAGTATGCTCGCTCGCCATATTAATAACCTCACCAACACAGCACAAACAATGGTTATTTTACAAAGGCAGCACATAAGACAGTTCGCGAATGTTGTCTTCGTTGTGCCTGTTCCAAAATTATATCGGGCTCTGGCGTATGATATCGTAAGGTAATATTTTTACCCCGATCTTACACTTCACCCATTAGGATGCCCGAGTAGCCATGTTCGGCTTTTATAGTGGACATTACCTTAGGTGCTTCATCATCAAGGCCGTTCTGGCGTGCCTGCATCCCAGAGAGCTTGCGCAATAGGTCCACTTTAGGACCCAGCAAGTAGACGAGGACGTGCCATGCGAGGAGGCGCCGCATTCCTAGCCTGTCACCAGGTCGCGACATGTACGCCACCAGGGCCAAAGCACGTTCGTCGGCTGTCACATTTCCGAGCTCCTTGGTCTTTGTGCGGGTGTGGTACGTGTTCAACAGCTGCTTCCATAGACCTGCATTTTGTGTGCGAGAAGTTATTGCAAATGTATTTGTTGACAATAATAATGACGTGGCCAAAGGCTGCAGACACGTCTTGCAAAATGGGGCACCTATAGTTGTGGGCATTGTCGTTACGATCAAAATCTCTGGCATCACTTCATTCTGAACCATAGAAACGCCTCCCGCTACCTTGATTCACCACCCACAGCTTTCAAAAAACCACCGCTAACTCTGGCTCTGTTGAAAGGCGTGCCTCGGGAACCGAGGGATAGATTGAGTTATTGATATGTGGGATTTGACGTCCCAAAACCACCATATGATTATGAGAGACGCCGTAGTGGAGGGCTCCGGAAATTTCAACCATCTGGGGTTCTTTGACGTGCACCCAAATCTGAGCACACGGGCCTACAACATTTCCACCTCCATCGGAAATGCAGCCGCTGCAGCCGGGATCCGAACCCGCGACCTGCGGGTCAGCAGCCGAGTACCTTAGCCACTAGACCACCGCGGCGGGGCCCAAGGGATAGCAGCTGTCGCATATTAGCTCCATGCTCTATTGCGAACGTAAACATTTCCAATCACTCACAATACCATCCCTTTCTCTTTCCCGTTCTGAAAATATGCGCCTTTAACGTTTCATTACTTCTCCTTTTTTTTTTTGCGGAGAAAACTTAACATCTTCACCTGTCCGGAAAATCTGCAAAAATGATAAAAAAGTAAATATTATTGATGCAGGGTACTCAATCAGAAAACGAGACAGCAGCCAACCAGTCGTTTATTGGAGACATCATTTTGCACACGTTAGTGTTATATCTATCGGCCTAAGACACTAAGACACTAAAGTCAGGTGCAATCAGCCAATCAATCAAATCGCAGTAAGCGACAATATCCGCAAACTAACAAGCAGGCTCGCTCAGGCGCTCGACAACCTTCTTTAAAAACACGGTTACCGGCCGTCCACATCATCACGGCTATCCGAAGTGCATATCATGCATGTAGCCTTTGAGGAGTAACTTTGGCAGTCTTCTTAAGTTCTATTCGACTATATATTTCTTAAGTTCTATTCGACTATATATTTGCAGACTTCACATTGACTCGACTCAATATTTGTAGTCATTATACATTACTTCCCTCTTCACAGTAGAAGACATGGTAATTTACTCTTGTATTGTGCATGTATTCCACGGGAGTACATCTACTAGCGTGTGGTCGGCCTTAGCGATCCACAGGGCCACACCCGCCATCGCCTCACGTGAGCTAATGCCACTGCACAAACGCGTTCGGACAATCGAAGCGCGGAGCGCAGCACGGCAAATGCACGGTACTTTTCTCAAACAGTTCGCTACAGTTTATTACCTTCGGCAGCACCAAAATGCAGCACAGCGACCTGTGCAAAGGCATCGGGAAATCGGAAGAGACTTATCCACGTCACGGGCGAAAGTTCAACGCAAAGGTGCCGAGGGCACGTTTCCACGCTCAAAATGGCTCACGGCGACACGCCGCTGAGGTCCCTCGCTACTATGCTGCATGCTCTCACAATCAGTAACCACACGTGAAAAAAAAAACAAATATTTATTAATAGCGTGAAAAATTTAGCGCTGGTGAAGCTTGCAGAATGCACAATGTTTTCGAAGTGATAATTACATGTCAAGGTTATCACATTGTAGAGCCTGGCTGCTATTAGGCACCTTTCTAACTACAAGAACTCCTAGTGCCAAACAATTTTCATATTATTTATTGACGTTTTTATTATTTCATTGCTTTAAGGGCACCTTTGCTCGTACTAATACATCTTCGAACTATTGACGCTAACTCATACAATAACTAGATACATAAACAAGGTCATACTTCAACTAGAGAGCGAAAAAAAAAACGGGGATGGAAGCAGATGGGACAAGCACAAAACATCGGTTGGCTCATTCGTTCATTTTAATTAAGAACAAAACGCAGGATATATAAAAAAGAGATGAAACACATGGAGGACCACGTAGGGCCCATTTCCGGCCTGTTCTCGCATCGTGCTGATCTGTAATCTAAGGGACTACATAGCAAAATCTAGCTATTCAAGCTCAAGTCTTTGAATGGTCTTATGTCCAACTAAATTACATATTCCACTTGAAACGCTAAACCTTGCACTTTTGAGAAGTAGTAAATTCACGACTAAGATTTCGACCGTAAACCCTTTTTAAGCCTTCATTTAGTCAGCCTAAGCACTGAAAACTGTTTTGTAGGTGTAGGCTATAAATAGTCAGTTTAAACGAACCTGCTTCAACACCCGTGTGCTCTGAAAGGGATGTGACGTCCAAGCTCCTGGTACCATCGGGATTGGCCGGTCGGTTAGTAATGTCAGCAACTGATAGCACGGGGAAGAATAACGTGACAAATAAGAGAGAGAGAAATACTTTGCCATAAGTGATAATGCGCGATAAACTTGTTGAAAACATAACTAAAAGTATTTCACAATAATTATATGCAGTTACAGTTTGGACATGTTCCTTTAGATAGTTACCCTCCTGTTTCATTTCGACGAACTAGCATGCCTTTAGTGTGTCACATATTTAAATATAACGCTAGATATAAGAGATGTTGAACGCCTAAGTTATTAAAATGAATATTTCCTTCATATATTAGCTCACAAGCATGAATCTCTCCAACAAGTACCTTCATCTTCGGGCGTTATATCTACTCGATCAAAAGCATCATAGTTCGACAGCGTCATAGTGTTACAGCAGACGCAAATATATTAATTATTGCATTTTTTTACTTCTGCAGTATTTGAATTTGAATCAACAGTGCACATCTTACGTTGTAATATCAAGAACATTTGTTTTTAAACGAGGTTCGTGTATCCAGTGGAAGATATTATGCAGCAACACTAATGGACAGCGCAGCAGGAGTGAGTTAGTTAACCTACAAATAACGGGTTCAGCGATCGTTCGCAGGCACGCCACAATCTCAAAGACCCTGAAACGTAATGAAAATGGCTTCGCGGTCATGCAGCATACTCTTGTAACTTAGTGTAGCTTCTGAAAGTTACAATTTACCATTTATTTTGCTGTGCTTATTTCACACGAAGTTCTTTCCATAACACGCTAAAAAACAAAGAAAGTCAAACGCTGCTGCCGAATGATCGCACTTCATCTGGCGTTCAATTAACTACGTACGTGGTACATGGGACGAAAGTTATATCTACATCGTCTACACAATCATCATCATCATCAGCCTGACTACGCCCACTCCAGGAAAAAGACATCTTTATGTTCCACCAGTCAACTCGGTCCTGTGCTTGCTGCTGCCACTTTGTACCCGGAAACTAATTCATCTCATCTGCCCATCCAACTTTCTGTCTCACCGATACCCACTTGCCTTCTCTGGAAATTTAGTCAGTTACCCTTAATGACCAGTGGTCATCCTGCCTAAGCGCTACGTGCCCTGCCCATGACCACTTTTTTCTTCATGATTTCGACTATGATATTCTTAATACCAGTTTGTTTGCTGACACAATGCGCTCATTCCTTGTCCCTCATGGTTACGCCTATCATGTTTCTTTTCATTGCTCGTTGCGTCATCCTCAACATAAGTTGAACCATCTTTGTAATCGTCACGGTTTCTGCTCCGTAACTAAGTACCGGTAAGATGCCGTAGTTAAATACTTTCCTTTTGAAGGATAGAAGCAATCTACTAGTCATGATTTGAGAATTCTTGCGAATGTTCTCTAACCGTCCTTTTTGTTCTACTTACTTTAATCTCGGGGTTCGGCTCCATTAAGTGAAAAAAACAAGATGTGAACTTTTCAAATATAGCAATGAACAAAACTTTGGGGCGCGAAAAAAGAATGTTCAACGTACATGGAGTCAAGAACGGTATATTTGGTTCTTAAAAACGTTATAGTCAGTACTACTGTGCTTCTCAGATTCTAAACAAAGAAAACAGAAAATACAGCATGCGTAAGGCGTAAAACTGAAATAATATTGAAATTTTCAAGTATAGTGAAACAAAATAATATATTCTATTGAGTGTTATACTTGCCATCTTACGGATCCTGACAGCTCGTTTTGATCGTACACAGCTCATTCACAAGGATGCCGCAAAATTTACTTACCCTCATCGTCAGCGTTCACCAGCTCCTCGGCAATACTGGTGTCATCGAGTAGGGCGTACTGGCTCAAGACGTGCTCGTAGAACGCCATCACATCTGCCTCTCCAAGACCGATCAGGGCATGGAAAAAATCGTTTATCTCTCGGCTCACGTCGATCTGCGTGATTGGGAATGGATACAATTGTGGCAGCACATTTTGAAAAGAAGTGCGTACATTGTCGAGAAGAAAACATAATTGTCATGGCTAACATGTTATGGCTATATACCGCAACGTCCCGAACAAGCACCCGGTGCCCCCTCTCCCTCTACGGCAAATATTATTTTAAAAAAAACTCCACTTATCTCCACAAAGTGAATGATTAGTGGCACAAGCTAGGTACCGGGGTTCATAAGACCTACTTGGAAGTCACCGACTGGTAAAGAGGGTTTGTGCTTGTAGGAGTTTTATATTGTTCTCTCACAATTATGTCTAATATTAGTGTACTGCTCAACCTTTATTTGTGTCTCACATATGTTACCTGAGTCGGATAGACTCTCACTGGTATAGACTATCATGATCTGCAGCAAAGTTTGAATTCATAGAATTCTTTGCTCAATAAATGAAAGATGTTAATTTGTTCTGAGTTGTGTATTAATACGTGAACAAAATATGAACTACACAAGCTAATGAGTAAGGCTACACCAATTATTATAAACTGTTACTTTTTTCTTATACTTTGCGTTTAGTTTGTTGTCGCATGTGGGCGGAACAGCATTGTCGACGCTATACTCAAGATTCAATCGTGCTTTCTTTTTTTGTCGTTGCTCTTGTGCTCGTCGTTTAGAGAGCGACTGTCCTAGACGAGTGAATTTTTCTTTGTATGTCCACGTGGTTTTGAAGTGAAGAAAACATGCTCTGACAACACTTAAAAGTTAGCGTTGCAGTAGGGCGCGAGCCTATTGAGCGAAGGCTTTCGTCGCCACTCCTTTGCACCTCTCCGAATGCCCTTTGAAAACGTCCGAGGCGATAAAATTGAAAGGACCTTTGTGAATTCTGAAGTGTCTTCAGCGAAAGCCTGCGGCCATTGGAATGATTATGCTAAGTGCCACCACTTGCCATGACGTCTACAACGAGACGTCTGCCGCGTGCGCCGCGCCCCGCCACAGTGGTCTAGTGGCTAAGGTACTCGGCTGCTGACCTGCAGGTCGCGGGATCGAATCCCGGCTGCGGCGGCTGCATTTTCGATGGAGGCGAAAATGCTGTAGGCCTGTGTGCTCATATTTGGGTGCATGTTAAAGAACCCCAGGTGGTTTAAATTTCTGGAGCCCTTTATTACGGCGTCTCTCATAATTATATGTTGGTTTTTGGACGTTAAACCTGACATATCAATCAATCAGCCGCGTATGCTGCTGTGACATCACATGATGGCTGAGTGAGTGAAAAGGAATGATCCCACAGTTGAGATGGCGCAGCTGTTTCTGTACACTGCTGTACATCACGTGATTGCTGAGAGAGTGTGAGGATGAGATGCCATAGCAGACACAGCTTTAGTGCATGGACGGACGAATGGACCACGCCAGTATGATCCATTAAAGGTTTTGGCTTTAAAGCCTAAGGAGCGTAAGCATCTTCTAGCAGAAAAGCACGTGAGCACGAGAGTCGGTGTGGAGGTTTAGCGCCATGTCGTTTCCTTTTAGAGCTTTCGCTTGCATAACCGGGCCTAGCCGAACTAAGCCGCAGGCATTTTTATGTATGCAGCACCATTGTAACTGCATTGCATATCTTGTGGGTCACTCCAGCTTGGACAGTGAAGGTTTCCAAATTATTGAACTGGAAATAGATCAAAAGACCTACCTGAAATAGACCTACCTGAAGCTCAAAAGCGTGCGCGCCCTCGCCAGAGACGTTGTATTTCCTCACGAAGGACACCGGGACTTCTATGCCGTAATCGAGCGACAACTGCATCATCCGGGCCAGTGGATGCTCCGCGCTGTCTTCAGTCATGTTGAGAAGATCAAGGTTAAAGTTCGACAACAACAGCAGAACGTCGTCAACGCCCTCTTCAGAAACCACTGCATACTGAACGCACGACTGGAACAGTTCGTTCCTGCTCTCAGTCTTCCGCAGCTTGTTTTGCGCCTTGGTGGCACTAAGGCCTGCTACTGGTTCGACCTCTTTGGTGCTTGAGAGATTTCCCGCTTCAGTGGACACCTGAAAAACACAAATGCGGCTCAGTAAACATATATTCTTCTTGGCAACAACTGGAAATATAATCACAATTATTGGGGCTTTACGTCTTCAACTACGATATGATTACTAGGAACCATCCGGAAGTTACGACCACCTGCTGTTCTTAAACGTGCTCCAAATTACAAGTACTAGGGCACGTAACACTTCACCTTCCCCTAAATGCGGCTACATATGCCTAGATTTGATCTGGTGACCATTGGGTTGGCAGTCAAGCCTCATAACCATTAGACCATCATGGCAGCTTTAGATAAATTCATGAACTTCGGTAAGGTACTCTTGCTTGCATGCCATTAGATCGCTCTTGTATCAGAAATTATTCGCTAACGCAAGGCTCTGATTTTATATTTCATCATCGTGACTCTAGGGCCGTATAATAAGAACTTAAACGCGTGTCGACAGTAGAAAGCGCAGCACTAAAAACTTCCCTGGAAGGCGTTATGAGAGCACTAGTATGATACCCTGAGGAATTTGAGGCAATGACACCTGCATTACTATGTATTTTCATCTTCGACGTTTAAAGAGATCATCGGACTATGCTCAATGAGGCGACTACGATTCGGATGCACAAAAGTTTGTAGACGGAAAAAATTTCTGAAGCGGATGCTGTGAATGACAGAAATAATCGAGTAACAAAGAAACATCGTATAACCACGGCTATGGTGGCGAAACAAGGTTTGTCAATGCTTTTGGTGCATTGCATCATCGAACGTTTTTTTTTTTCGTGTGGGTTTATTCTGTGTCGTTGTCTTGACCGTCTGCTTTATTATCATATTGTGACGACGCGAGATTGACGAGCACACAAAGCGCCTCAAACAAATACGATTTATCGATCGCAGGAAACAGACTGCAAGGACTTCTTCGTCTTTTTCCCTCGGCCAAAGACACTCGCGCTCCTTCGTTGTCCTCACCACTGGCACATACGCGCGTCATTATTCCCCCTTTAGAAAAACATCGTCCCGATGTTAAACGTTTGAGAAGCAAGGCGAAACCAAAACTGCACAGTTAGTCACTGAAAGTAAGGCTTCATCCGAAGCACGGGGACGATTTCTGGTGAATGTCTGTGCCGCTTTGAACACTGCACGCCGTCCGGAACAACCTCGTAGTTGACGTCACTAATGCGTCGCAGAACCTTGTAGGGTCCAAAGTATCTTCGCAACAGCTTTTCGGAAAGCCCACACTGACTAACAGGTGTCCAGATCCATACTTTGTCGTCCCCGTTGTATATGACGGGTCTGTGCCGGAGGTTGTAATACTTGGCTTCGTCATCTTGCTGTTTGGTGATTCGCAACCTGGCAAGTTGTCTGGCTTCTTCTGCTAGCTGGGTAAACTCTTCGGCGTCTGTCTCATTGCCATCATTTTCATGAGGGAGCATTGCGTCTAACGTTGTTGTAACCTCGCGTCCGTAAAGGAGACTAAAGGGTGCCTTCCGAGTGGTCTCTTGACGAGCCGTGTTGTACGCGAACGTGACGTAGGGCAAAATGATGTCCCAGTTCTTGTGCTCTACATCTACGTACATGCTTATCATGTCAGCCAGGGTCTTGTTGAGGCGTTCGGTGAGCCCGTTGGTCTGGGGATGATACGCCGTTGTCTTCCTGTGAGCTGTACCACTTAGTCAGAAAATGGTGTCCAAAAGCTCGGCCATGAACGCAGTACCTCTGTCGGTGATGACTATTGCGGGTACACCGTGTCTTAAGACGATGGCTTCGATGAAAAATTGCGCCACTTCAGCTGACGTTGCCCGTGGCAGAGCGCCTGTCTCCGCGTATCGGGTCAGGTAATCCGTGGCGACGATTATCCACCTGTTTCCAGTGGCAGACTTTGGGAAGGGGCCCAGAAAATCCATGCCAATTTATGCAAACAGTGTCATCGGCACTCGAACAGGCTGCAGCAGGCCAGCTGGTTTAATGGATGGTGGCCTGCGGCGCTGGCAATCTAGACATGCCTGCACGTAAGTTTTGACAACTTCGGCAAGTCTTGGCCAGTAATAGTTCTGCCTTATCCTCGCCAATGTTCTTGCGTAACCCAAGTGACCAGCGGTAGGTTCGTCGTGACAGGCTTGCAGTACCTCACGGCGAAGCGAAGAAGGAACGACGAGCAAGTAGCTGCTGCCGGTGGGTGAAAAGTTCCTCTTATAAAGAACGTCATTTCGCAAGCAGTACGACGGCAGCCCTCTCGCAAATAACTTCGGAACGCTATTCGCTCGCCCTTTTAGGTAATCTATAAGTGGTAGCAGCTCAGCATCGCCACGCTGCTGTTGAGAAAAGGTGGCAGTGTCCACAATTCCGAGAAAGGCCGTGTCGTCATCGTCGTTGTCCGGGGATGCCGTCTCAACAGGAGACCGAGAAAGACAGTCGGCATCGGTCTGTCGTTTTCCCGACTTGTAGGCAACCGTGAAGTCAAATTCTTGGAGCCGAAGACTCCATCGTGCAAGGCGGCCAGACGGATCTTTCAAGTTGACTAACCAACAGAGAGAGTGGTGATCGCTGATAACGGTGAATGGGCGGCCGTACAAATAAGGACGAAACTTCAGGACTGCCCATACCATTGCAAGACATTCTTTTTCCGTCGTAGTGTAATTAGCTTCAGCTCGGGACAGCGTCCTGCTGACATAGCCGATCACGTTTTCATTGTTGTCCTTCGACTGTACGAGCACTGCTCCAAGACCCACATTACTAGCGTCTGTATGAAGTATTGTCGGCGCGTCTTCATCAAAGTGGGCCAGCACGGGGGGTGTTTGCATTCGCTGACGAAGCTCGTGAAATGCCTGCTGTTGGTCTTCGCCCCATCTGAAGGGGGTATCTTCCCGAGTAAGCTGTGTCAATGGCCATGCGATGCGCGAAAAATTAGCCATAAACCGCCGGTAATAGGCACAGAGTCCTAAAAAACGTCGCACTGATTTTTTGTCTGATGGCGTCGGGAAGTTTGCCACGGCGGCAATTTTATCCGGGTCGGGTCGGATCCCTTGGCTGCTCACGACGTGACCGGGGAATCGAAGTTCGTGGAAGCCGAAGTGGCACTATTCTGGTTTTAGAGTAAGACCGGCCAAGCGTATTGCTTCAAAAACTGCTTCGAGCCTTCGTAAGTGTTCCTCGAAAGTCGCCGAAAAGACAATCACGTCATCGAGGTACACCAAGCAGGTTTGCCACTTAAGTCCCGACAGAACCGTGTCCATGAGACGCTGGAATGTTGCTGGCGCCGAACACAAACCGAAAGGAAGAACCTGAAATTCATAGAGTCCGTCGGGCGTAACAAAGGCGGTCTTCTCACGATCTCTCTCATCCACTTCAATTTGCCAGTAGCCGCTTTTTAAGTCCATAGACGAAAAGTAGCGCGCGTTTCGTAGTCTATCCAATGAATCATCAATACGCGGCAGAGGGTAGACGTCCTTCTTTGTGATCTGATTAAGCTTACGGTAGTCGACGCAGAAACGCAAGCTACCGTCCTTCTTTTTGACGAGTACTACAGGTGATGCCCAAGGACTGTTAGACGGCCGAATAACACCATCTTCTAGCATCGTTTTCACCTGTTTTTGAATTACCTCACGCTCCTTTGGGGCGACTCGATAAGAATTTTGGCGGATGGGTCTGGCATCGGAATCCGTGATGATGCGGTGTTTCGTCAGTGCCGTTTGACCAACTCTTGATGTGGATGAGAAGCAGCCGTGGAACTTGTTGATCAGCGTGAGAAGGTGGTCTCGCTCAATTGGAGATAACATTGGACCAACGTCTACAGGTGTCGGTGTAGTGATAGTAGACGCTGCTGCTTCCTCCACTAAATGACAATCTTCTGTTTGCGAGAGTTCGTCAAAATAGGCAATAGCCGTGCCTTTAACTATGTGTCGGCGTTCTCTGCTGAAATTTGTCAATAGCGGTTCAGCGCATCTGTCAATAACAGTGATGACAGCCCTGGCAACAGAAATGCCGCTAGTGAATGCGAGGTCCTTGATGTGTTCAGCGATGCCAGTACCATTTTGTAATTTGTCACAGTGCACGGATACGAGAGAACAACTTCGTGGCGGCAGTATGACGTCGTCATCGGCAATACGGAGCGAGGTGGCTGGTGTTCCTCATCTGTAGCAGTCTCCGAGCTTACAGTGAACGTTACGCTTCTGTCACGGATGTCAATCACAGCCCCGTATTCGCGCAAGAAATCCATTCCCAATATGAGCTGTTTACAGCACTCGTGGAGAATGACGAGGGTGGCGACAAAGGTGGAACCAGCAATGAAGAGTCGGGCCGTGCACTTTCCAACCGGTGTCATCAACTGACCTCCTGCAGTTCTTATATTGGGTCCCTGCCATGGCATTTTCACCTTCCTTAGTCTTTCGGCTAGCTGTAGGCTTATTATAGAAAAGTGGGAGCCAGTGTCCACAAGTGCCGTCACTTGGTGGCCGTCAATGTGAACGACGAGGTCAGCGCTGATAACGTCGGTTACGTCGGCAGTTGTCTCATTCGTCGAATTAGTCGTTGCTGTCGTCTTCTTCGGTATCGATGGCTTCGAGCTGTCACTTGTCTGCAATGGGGGCTGTTCGGAATTTCGAATATTGGCAACCCCACCCCCCGAGGTCGCTGCGTCTAGTTTCCCTGTCGCGGGCTAGGGGACCTGCCCCTGGTGACGTCGGAAAAATTGCGACGATTAGGTGAACTGGGCCGCGCAGGAGATGGAGAACGTGATCTGGGCATTACTGGATTCTGCGGCAGCGTGTTCACATGGGCGTAGTTGTACATGCGTTGATCGACGTACGCAATGTAATCAGAGTAGCGAGGAAATCTCGAGTACTGAGCGTCGCGATAACGACAAACTCTGTGGACGTGCCCAGCTTCGCCACAATGAAAGCATACCGGTCGACGGTCAGCGGTACGCCACAAGTCGGTTTTCCGACGCTGGTAGGTTAGTGGAGACTCACTATTGGGCCACGTTGTGGGGCTACGTTGTGGGGCATGTTGGTTATACGGCATTCGTCTTGTCGGAGGAATCGGTGAGGTTGCGAAAGTGGTCGGTGCTGACAGTGACTGTGTTTGCAGGGTTGGTGGTGGTCCAGCCATTGGGGTCTGCTGTGCTGAAGCAGCGACGACGGGGCGTCGGACTGCATCAGCATAAGTAAAATGTCGTCGCACACCATCATAGCCGGATGAAGAGAGAGCATGGCGGACCTCATCCAGGACAACATCAGCGACAAAAGACAATGCCGGCGTCGGTTCAGTTACTGGAATTAAACCAAGCTGCCGAAGCTCCTCCCTCAACATCTCCCGGATGACTTCCCGCAGAGGCCTGTCGTTGTCGCAGAGGCTCGCTGCAGTCGTGACAGGGCTACTCGCTCGAACGTTGACCGGGTTCTGCTGGCGGTACCGTTGCTGTAGGGCCCGTTCAATAGCTGTGGCTTCTTTCGTGAACTCAGCTACTGTTGTTAGCGGATTTCTCACAAGCCCAGAAAACAGTTGCTCCTTCACGCCTCGCATTAGATACCGCAGCTTCCTGTCTTCCGGCATCTCGGGATCCACCCTGCCGAAAAGACGGGTCATGTCCTCGGCGAACATAGCGACGCTCTCGTTTGGTTTTCAAATTCGAGCTTCCAAGAGACGTTGCGCATTCTCCTTTCTGTCAAGACTACTAAAGGTGTCAATCAGCTGGTTGCGGAAGTCATCCCACGTAGCCATGCTTCTTTCCCTGTTGATGTACCACGTCTGGGCGTTGTCTTTCAGGTAGAAGTACACATTCGCGAGCTTGTCTTCTGGGGTGGCCCACTGGTTGTACTTCGCGCAGCGTTCGAACTGGTCCAGCCAGTCTTGTGCATCTTCATAGGTCTCACCATGAAAGCAGTCAGGAATAATGGGATTCTGAAGTGTCATGTGCGATGTAGCTGCAGTGGCCATGGTGGTTGAAGAAGGCAAGCGATTGCTGGCAGTTTCTGGAAAGGAATTGAGCTCGGGAGCTAGGCCTCGCAGACGGCGGCTGGAACGGTGGACTGGTGTGTCGACGGGTGGTAGTGATTCCGGGCTTGAATGTCGGGTCCGCGAAGGGGTGCCAAGCATGAAGACGTACCAAGTACTTCCACCAGTGTGACGACGCGAGATTGACGAGCACACAAAGCGCCTCAAACAAATACAATTTATCGATCGCAGGAAACAGACTGCAACATGTTGACAATATGTTATCCTCACTTTATATTTACTTCCCTCGTGCGTCATGTTTCTGCTTTAATGTTTCCTGACGAGCCACACTGTGGACCTCAAACAGAAGTAACCATTGTTCGAAAAACACTTTTTTAATGCTTCATCACTGTTGCTTTAATGGTAATGATTATCATAATCATAATGATAAACAATATACTCTCCACGTCAGCTGCAAGACAAAGGTCTCTCTTATGTCTCGCCAATCAAAACAGTTCTATACTTGCTGCGACCATGTTGCACCAACAAACTTAACCTCGTCTAGCCACCTAACTCTCGGTCTCCATCTCGCGCGTTTGCTTTTTCGCAGAATCTAGTCTGTTACTCTTAGTTAACGACAGTTCTCTTCGCGCCATATGCCCTGTCTATGGTCATTTCTTCATTTCTTCTTGATATTGCCACATTACAACGTAACTGTAAGCTGCAGATAATGGCACACATGGACGTCAAACTGATTCGAACAACGGCAGTATGACTATTGTTTCTCTCTGCACGCGCATCTTTGTCCTCTTCTGAACAGCGGCACATACAAGCATGCCAGCATCTGTGTAAATAATACTTGTAGAACTTGTACTAGTGGCATTACCCGCCTTCCCAAAGGACATCGTCCCGATGTCATAACATACTTGCCAGATGAAAAGACGTACGATAAGCAGTACACAAGGGGGTGTTCACAATCACTGTAAGTCTACTCAATGGAGTGTGACGAATAGTCAGCGTTGGTAAAATGGTTTCATCCTCGAAACATGGACGACGTGTCGCTGTTGTGAACGGCGAGATTGACGAGCCATGTCCTCGTCAAGAACCTCGTAGTTCCCTTCGCTGAGACGACGGAGAACTCTATAGGGACCAAAATAGCAGCGTAACAACTTTTCCGACCGGCCCCGTTGTCGAATAGGAGTCCACAACCATACTCGTTCTCGGGGTTGGTAAGAGACATCGCGACGACGAGCGTTGTACCGAAGCGAGTCGATGCATTGTTGCTTATGGATTCGTTCGACTGCAAGCTTACGAGCCGCGTCTGACAGTCTGATAAATTCGTTCGTCTTGACACTAATCTGGTGTCTGTCTGGTAGAAGCATGGCATCCAGCATTGTAGTGACCTCCCTGCCGTGAAGCAACCGGAATGGTGTGAATCCAGTTGTTTCTTGCACAGTGGTGTTGTAAGCGAACGTGACGTAAGGGAGGATGTCATCCCAGTTTTTGTGGTCTTGGTCAACGTACATAGATAGCATGTCGGCGATCGTCTTGTTTAGTCGTTCTGTAAGGCCGTTGCTTTGTGGGTGGTATGCAGTAGTTTTTCGATGTACTGTGCCGCTAAGCTGCTTGACGTCTTGTATCATCCGGGCGGTAAAAGCTGTGCCACGATCAGTTATGACAACTGCTGGTGCTCCATGTCGGAGGACGATGTTTTTCATAAAAAAGTGGGCAGTCTCAATGGCGGTGCCACGTTGTAATGCCTTCGTTTCGCAGTAGCGCGTCATGTAATCAGTAGCGACTACAATCCAGCGGTTGCCGTCACAAGACTTGGGAAAAGGTCCGAGTAGATCCATGCCAATTTGTTGGAATGGTTGTGTCGTAGGAGCGACGGGCTTCAAAAAGCCGGCTGGGCACTGATGTGGTGCTTTACGGCGCTGGCACTCGTAACACGTCTTCACGTAATGCTTCACGTCTCGACTGAGCTTAGGCCAGTAGTAGTGTTGGCGAATCCGGGCCAAGGTACGTGTGAATCCCAAGTGGCCTGAGGAAGGCTCATCGTGACAGGTGGACAAGACATTGGCTCGTAACGCTGGCGGGACAACGAGCAGGTACTCAGTCGCGTAAGGGTCGAAGTTTCTTTTATAGAGGATATTTCTGCGGACGCAGAACAATGATGACGAGCGGGCGAATGCTGGTGGTGGGTGCGGCGTACGGCCTTCGAGATATTCGATGAATTGTCGAAGCTCGGAATCGTTCTTCTGCTGCTCAGCCAAGTCGGATACACTAACGGTGCAGAGAAAACGGCCGTCGAGATCGTGATCACCTGACGCTGTCTTAAGAGGAGCTCGGGAAAGGCAGTCCGCGTCAGTATGCTTCCGGCCAGACTTGTACAAGACTGTCAAATCGAACTCCTGAAGGCGTAAGCTCCACCTGGCCAGACGTCCGGAAGGGTCTTTAAGGTTCGCCAACCAGCAGAGCGCATGATGATCGTTAACAACTCTGAACGGGCGACCATACAGGTACGGTCTGAATTTAGCTATTTCCCAGACAACAGCTAGGCACTCCTTTTCAGTTGTTGTGTAATTCGCCTCCGCAGATGATAGAATCCGACTCGCATAAGCAATAGGGCGTTCGACGCCGCCTTGCCACTGGACGAGGACTGCACCAAGGCCGATGTTACTGGCGTCTATGTGTAGTTCAGTGTCGGCATATTTGTCGTAGTGTCCGAGTAAGGACTCAGACTGGAGACGCTGCTGGAGCTCGGAGAAAGCGCGTGTTTGCTCAAGGCCCCACACGAAGGGAACGTCGTCTTTTGTCAGACGAGTGAGGGGATCGGCAATGTTTGCGACATTTTGCACAAAGCGTCTGTAGAATGCGCAGAGGCCTAAAAATCGACGCACATCACGTTTGTTGGTAGGTGGTGGAAAATCTGCGACAGCCAATGTTTTGCCTGGGTCAGGCCTAAAATACCATCAGGGCTAACAAGGTGATCGAGGAACTTTAATTCGTTGTAACCAAAATGACATTTTTCTGGTTTCAGTGATAGGCCTGCCGTGCGAATTGCAGCAAACACAGATCTAAGTCGCTGCAAGGGCTGCTCAAACGTTTGGGAGAAGACAACGACGTCGTCTAAGTAAACAAGGCATGCTTCCCACTTGAGACCGGAGAGCACTGTATCCATCATCCTCTGGAATGTCGCAGGGGCAGAACACAGACCGAAGGGCAGCACCTTGAATTCGTACAGACCATCAGGCGTTATGAATGCTGTTTTCTCTCGGTCGCGTTCATCAACTTCGATCTGCCAGTAGCCACTGCGTAAATCAATAGAGGAGAAGTATCGAGCGCGTCGGAGGCGGTCTAGTGAGTCGTCGATACGTGGAAGCGGATAAACGTCTTTCTTTGTGACTTTGTTGAGTTTGCGGTAATCGACGCAAAATCGGAGAGTGCCGTCCTTCTTTTTTACTAGTACGACGGGGGACGACCATGGACTGTTCGAGGGTTGGATTACGCCATCTTCGAGCATCTGCTTCACTTGAGAACGTATAGCCTCTTGTTCCTTTTGTGATACTCGGTAGGCGTGCTGACGTATGGGTCGCTCAGCATGGTCAGTACAATGCGGTGCTTTACGGTTGGCGTTTGTTTTATCTTAGATGTAGACACGAAACAGTCGCTAAACATGCGGAGGATACAGCGGATTTGCTCTTTCTGCGCACATGACAGGTTCGGATTGACATCGACTGCATCGGCTACCGCGGTGTCACTTTTAACGGCTGCAGAAATCGGGGCTATCGTCGCACACGCTTCATCGTCAATGGATTCGAAATGCGCGATAGTTGTTCGCTTGGCCAAATGTTGGTATGCTCCACTAAAATTGGTTACGAACAACTCAGTCATCCCACGTTTAAATTGAATTATTCCGCGGGCAACGCAGATTTGCTGAGACAAGAGCACCGAAAGGTTGGCTTCAGCGATACCACTACTGTCATGGTCTGTGTCGCCCTGTACTGTAACGAACATACTGGTGCGTGGCGGAAGTGTGACGGTGTCGTCGACAATGCGAAGCGCAGTCTTCTGCGGATTGGTATCTCTAGGCTTCAGGCCATAGTCGTCAGCAAACGTTACGAGGCAGTCTCGAAGATTTTTTAACAGCGCCGTGCTCCCGAAGGAAATCCATGCCAAGGATAACTTTCCGGGAGCATTCGGGAAGCACAACGAAAAAACAATGAACGTCGACTCACACATTTGCAGCCTTGTGGTGCATCTCCCGATTGGTGTCAAGAGATGACCACCGGCTGTCCGAAGGTTTGGTCCATGCCCCCAAGGAGTCGTGGCTTTCCTGAGTTCAGCCACAAGTTCAGCGCTGATAACTGAGTAGTCGGCGCCGGTGTCGACCAGAGCAGTCACTGGATGGTTGTCGACACGAACGGCAATGTCAGCAGAAACGGGTTCGTCAGCGATGTGAGGTGTCGGCTGAAAGGAATCGTCGAAGGTCGGTGGATGGGTCGGAGGAGGCTGTTTTGATGATAGCTTAACAGCGATCCCACCCCCGGAGGCCGCTGATTCTAGTTTCCCCGGCGTGGACTTGGGGACCTAGCGGATCATCCCGCAACAACATCGGCGAAAGTGGAGTATTGATTCGCAGACGTAGAGCGTCGAGGAGATGGAGAGCGTGATTGGCGTCGCTGAAGATTCGGAGACGGTAGACTTGCCAAGTATTCTGCGATGGCGCGGGGTCGTTCGCCGTCCCTGGGCCGACGAGCGTCTGGCCGAAATCCAGGTAGGCCCATCTGTCTGTACGAGCACTCCCGGTACAAGTGACCTGGCTCACCACAGTGGTAGCATAGTGGCCGATTGTCGGAAGCGCGCCACACGCTAAATTTCCGCAAATTAGGTCGCGGATTCTCATAGTGTGGTGGGCCCGAGAAGTACTGCGGCATCTGCAGGCAAGTCGGTCGTTGGTTTTCATAGCGTGGCCCGCCCGAGAAGTGCTGTGGTGTCTGCAGGCTAGTCGATCGGGGGAAATAGCTGGCTGCCGGTGCTGGAGTACGTACAGCTTCCGCATACGTTAGCAGAGGAGCTTCAGTTGAAGGTGGCGCTAGTGGTCGTACCAGCTGCCGCACCTCTTCACGGACAACGTCTGTCAGAGCAGCCACTTGAGGCTGTGAAGGCACTGCGTGAAGCTTTTGCAGCTCGTCGCGTACAATGCTACGGACTAGCTCAGCAAGGTCTCTCACGCTCGTGACATCGGGTGTTACCAAGGGTGCTGACAAACATGCAAGGTTGTCGGACCGTTCATACTGCGAAGACCGCTGTCTTAGCATTCGCTCCATGGTCGTAGCTTCACGGAGGAATTCTGCCACGGTAGCTGGTGGGTTTCGCACAAGTCCTGCAAACAGCTGCTCCTTGACACCCCGCATCAGAATGCGTACCTTTTTGTCTTCCGTCATTGCAGAATGACACCCTGCATCAGAATGCGTACCTTTTTGTCTTCCGTCATTGCAGAATCCGCTCGACGGAACAGACGAGACATTTCCACAACGAACATGGCCACGCTTTCATTGGGTCTTTGATTGCGAGAATTGAGGAGACGTTCGGCTTGTTCTTTCCGGTCGGCGCTACCATACGTGTTCCGCAGCTGAGTGCAAAACACCGGCCAGGTTGTCAGGGCGGCCTCGTGATTCTCGAACTAAATACGCGCCGAATCCTCCAAGTAAAAATAGACATACTGCAGTTTCCGGTGCTCGTCCCACTCGTTGGCGACGGCGACTCGATCGTATTGGTCCAGCCAGTCTTCAACGTCTTCGTAGGGCTCCCCATGGAAGGGCTTTGGCGTTCGAGAGGCTGGTAGCCTTGGTGCTGGCGGAGTCGCGGTCGGTTCAGTCTGGCTTGCAGTTGTCGCATATCTATGGTTCTGGAGCGTTCCGGAAGAGGGCTGAATTGGGGTGGTAGGCCTAGTTGCCGCCGACTGCGTCGAAGGTTGGCTGTTTCTACTAAGGCGTCGATGTTGGGACCAAGATCTTCCTCGTGGGAACAGTGCATATACTATTACCCAGCACCTCCACCAGTGTCACGTTACAACGTAACTGTAAGCTGCAGATAATGGCACACACGGACGTCAAACTAATTCGAACAACGGCAGTATGACTATTGTTTTTCTCTGCAGGCGCATCTTTGTCCTCTTCTGAACAGCGGCACATACAAGCATGCCAGCATCTGTGTAAATAATACTTGTAGAACTTGTACTAGTGGCAATATCAACAAAGATCTCCTTAGCACCTCTTTGCTTCCTTAACCACACTGATATCTTCTTGTTTCTTGAGGTTTCACCTATGCTTTTCCTCCCACTTGCTCGTTGGTCGTCCTAAATTTAACTTGAACCCGCTTTGTAATCATCCAGGATTTTGATCCGTAGGTTAGTACCAGCAAGATGCCACCTATATGGTACCAATAAAGTCTGACGTACAATGACATACATCTGACATACAATGAAGCGGGCTCTCTGACTACCTTATGAACACCCCAGCACGGTGGTGTTGTGGCTAAGGTACTCGGCTGCTGACCCGCAGGTCGCGGGATCAAATCCCAGCTGTGGTGGCTGCATTTTCGATCGAGGCGAAAATGCTGTAGGCCCGTGTGCTGAGATTTGGGCGCACGTTAAAGAACCCCAGGTGGTCAGAATTTGCGGAGCCCTCCACTACGGCGTCTCTCATAATCATATGGTGGTTTCGTGACGGTAAATCCTACATATCAATGATCATCAAACTACCGCATGAACAATTATGGCCTCCACGCGAAAATATACATAGCGCGACAAAGAAGAAATCACTAACCTCTTCAGTCAATTCTTGAAAGGTTGGCAAGCTTAGGGACGCCTCGCAGGTGAACCTGTTCTTTTTTCTGCAGGGATCTGCCTGAGACATGACCGTTTCCACAAACCACCGTCGTAGCGAGAGGCAGGCCGATGTTTTGCACACGGCTGAAGTGCCTTCCTCCGCAATCACAGCGGGTGCGAAATATTCACCCGTGTACCTCTCCGTTCTGTCCGTGGCCATCGTCGTCGGTGCTGGCTCAACTGCAGCCCTTGCTCTCACAATGCTTTCTCCCGCATCATCTGTCTGTGTAAGTGGGATAGAGTTTGGAAAGAAGCCCAGTGACCGAAATATTCTTCAATTTTCATGCGCATCAAAGGTGATATAACCATTTTTATCAGACAAATATTCACCGGAGAGTGAAGGGTTCAAAAAACGATAGAACCGCATTTTGTAGTGTGCTTAGCTCGGTGATGCCGGGATATACGTAGCGTGAACTATGGACGTACGGACGAATGGACGGATGAATGAACTAGCGATTTAGTTTAAGCGAGGCAAGCACCAGCCCACAAGTGACGCCTCACTATGGGGGCTTTCAGCCCTTCTGCGGCGCGCCAGCTGTACCGCCACGTCATGTCACTGCACGTCGCGCATGCGCAGCACGGCTCTCGATAAGCCACACGAAGCTGCTCTAGCTCAGTTAGTGTAGAGTACTCTACAAGTTTGTGGAACAGGTAGCGTCATTGTACGCTTATGATCGGGCCTTTTAAAAATGCAGCAGCGGAATAAACACACATAGTACGTTCTTTCTGAAGGGAGTGCCATAACCATACCATCAACTATTATCGACTAGCTCAGGTCACTGCTAGGGAAACGTCCCGTCACCCATCAGTTCTGCAAGTTAACTTGTCTTCAAGTTAGATACTTCTTTTTAAGCAGCATGATTAGGCAGGTCTGGGCGTCTCTTCTATACGACAGAATTGAAGGAGAACATAAATTATGCGCACAAAGTATGGTCGCAATTATCCTCCTTTTTGCGAATCATTTGTCCTCCGCTTGTCTCTCGAGGTTGGGGAGAGCGATCAAAGCGTTTCCTAAGAAACAGCTAACAGCGACAGTCATTGCTTTCACGAAGACTAATCATTTTGTCGAGAACGAAGGCCCCCACCACATTTTCTCGATTAATCATATCTACCATTTTCAATCAAGAATAAGAAATCACATGTTCTCTTATGCATACGCCTAACGACTCTAAGGCCAAAGTCATCTTCTCCTCCAATGCTTTGTCAGAAAGTTGCATTAGCATCCCTCTCCTGAAACGTTTCTGCACGTCTCGTGATGTTACAGTACCGGCGGGCATTATGTGGCTTCGTGGTTACGTCGCTATGACTATGTGAGTTCTGGTAGTTTGTGACTTATAGGTGACGTCACATGGTCACTTACTGTTGACGCGGACGACGCATTGGGCATTTAAAGAGGCACATATATTTTTTACTTTAATAAATTAAGAATCAATGAAATCGGCTCAGAACAAAAAGAAAAAAAAATGATGCCGTCCATCTTCAAGTCATCTTCGGGGAACACCGGAGGGACCTCAGCTTTGTTTTTGTTTTTGTTTTTCAATTCGCTCAACAAACCAGCACTATTCACACGTAAATGAAAATGAGTGAACACTGACCAAGGGATAAAAAGGTGCTTGTAGGCAAGGAACTAAACAGACAAAACTAATCGTCATCTAGAAGAGGTAAGAATAGCCAACCGCTTACCAAACGACCAAGAGGGGCCGCAGTTTCCGCCCACCCAAAGGGGCCCACCATGCGCTGTGGGGGAAATTCCTTGGGCTGCCCTTGCTGCAGGAAATAACGGAGAATCCTGAAGGCCATAGGCGAGAACGAGCAAGCCGCAATCGCGAACTACGGTTTTGTGAGCGCATTCTGCTAGGAGTACGGCTGAGCTTGAGAGCTCCTTTTAATGAATACAGCCGAAACAAAGAGAAAATCACTCCTCTGCCCCGCCGCGGTGGTCTAGTGGCTAAGATACTCGGCTGATGACCCGCAGGTCGCGGGTTCGAATCCCGGCTGCGGCGGCTGCATTTCCGATGGAAGCGGAAATGTTGTAGGCCCGTGTGCTCAGATTTGGGTGCACGTTAAAGAATCCCAGGTGGTTCGAAATTTCCGAAGCCCTCCACTACGGCGTCTCTCATAATCATATGGTGGTTTTGGGACGTTAAACCCCACATATCAATCAATCAAGAAAATCACTCCTCTAGGAAACCAACCGAAAAATAACTCATTAGCTCAATCACAGTGAAACCGTTTAAGTTTAGGGGCCGTAGGTGGGTCACTCTTTAAGTTCCTATTTTATTCAAAAGATTGAAGGTGACTGCAACCAATTATTAGGGTGTCTGGCAAATGCACTCGTATAAGTCGGTGCTCGAGCGACGAGGTTTGCCCCTTTAATTTACGTTCTTTGTCATCACGCTGCAGAAGAGGGTTTCGGAGGCCACGCAGTGAGAAGCGCGTAGTTCAGATCTGCTCCACCAGGTGCGGCTTCAATCTGAGCTGCTAACAGCGTTAAGCACCAGCCAAAGACGAGGACACCGAAGCAAATGAGGACGAGTGCTCGTCCTCGTTTGTCTGAGGCCTCGTCTTCCGTTCATGCTGTAGCATTCTTCATAATGTACCAACTAGCCCAAGATACTATACACTCACCATAAAAAGGTCTGCTTTTTAAATGAAGTCATTCAACTTAAAATGTACTTGTGGGCTTGTTGGTTGGTAATCCAATAAACGGCAGCGCAAGCCGGGATGCGACACTGATAGGAAACACGAAAAGGGTGACGCCAGTGTTTCTGTCGTTTTTTTTCGTGTTTCGTGCTTCTCTCTTAACCCAGTGTACTCTAACGTTTATCGTGAACTCGTTCAGTTTATTTCTATTTGTTATCCCAACGATTAGTCGACTTTTTCTTTCAAGTATTGTTATGCAGCGAGTTCACATGTAACCCATATAGCTAATAAGCTGGATTATGACCATTGATTTTGTATAGCTGTTTTTTTAGAGTAGTAGTTTTGAATATTCGGGACACCGCAAGTACGAGTTTCATCGCAAGTACCTAGAAGACTGACAACAGTATCACAGCCTGCTCGTGCTACTAATCTACAGTAAACAAAGTATCTCTTGCTCTGCTATGAGAGAGCTGTCCTAATGCACTGAAGAAGTTCGAAGGTAGCTTTTAAATTTGGTTGTGGTGTGTTGTCTGCCATTGAATAATATTGTTCCGGTACAAGGCGAACAAAACACAGGTACATTTTGAGACAGCAAGAGCAGCAGGTTCTCAACAGCTGAGCCACAAGATCGTCTTCTCCGGTCTCGAGTGAAGCTAGAGGCCCACTACCTCGTGTCCACTAAATCCCCCATCATCGTTTTCGTCCACATGTTGACACGCGTCAATATGATAGCTGAAGGGGTTCAACGTCCCAAAACCAGCATACGATTTTGAGAGATGTTGTCGTAGAGGGCGCCGGAAATTTTTGATCACTTGGAGTACTTAAACGTGCATTCAAATCTAAAGCACAAGAGATTCAAGCATTTTCGCCTCTATGGAAAATCCAGCCGTTATGATTGGAATTTTATCTGGCGACCTGCGGGTCAACATTGGAGCGCCGTAACCACGAGACCACCATGGCTGGTCGTCTTCAGTGCTACCCTATCGAAAATGTCACTTTTCGCTTTGGTATTGTATCGACTTGGTTTTCCTTGAACGCCGTTGCGTGTCTCGCTTCGCACGGAATACCGTAAATGGTAACTGTTTAGTGCTCGCTTTAGCCTACACCCTTACACGAAGAAAGATAGAGAATGTAAGGGAACAGATAAGAGTAATATGCATATCGGTGGTTATACGTGCCAAAACCACGGTATGATTATGAATTACGACGTCCACCGTATGGGAGGGCTTTGAAAACTTTAACCATGTGGTGTCCTCTGACGTGAACTGGAAGGTATTATCAGAGTCCTTCAATGCTTTGAAGGACTCTGGTATTATACATGGAGGTCTAGTGCATTGAATTCTTTGACGCTGCATCTTGGATGGTACTACAAGTATTCACGTCACCTTTCTTCTCCTTAATTGTTGTGCAAGCACTAGCATCAAAAATACCACTAAATACGTTGTAAAAGAACTTAAAAACCACTTCTTTCTTTCATCTGCCATCGCGGAACGTTGATAGGGCTGTCTGGACGGCTTTCTGGGTTCGAAGAGCCCTCTATCTTCGTCTTCGACTGACAGAGAAACTAAAAATTATTATCATACAATTTCATGAAGTGAATTAGCGGCATTTTTAGCGAAGTTTATTCGGGCATTTTATGCAACACTCAGTCAGCATTTGAGTCGACAACTTTCTTCTTTTTCCGCATCCTTTTTTTCTTTGCTCTGACCGTCATGGGTATGTTAATTTCAGTTAGCCCAATTTGCTACATTACTGCAACACTATAAACACACCACTTCAACGGCAAATATTCTGCGCAATCACTTCCAAGTACACTAGTGACTGATCCGGAAAAGGTATAAAATCACGCCTTTTTTTTCCATTGTGTGATTATACCAGTGTGTAAACATGTGCTCTATCGCATAGTGGAGGTTTCGTTTTCTGTTTAAGGTGATTTTTTTATAGTATTGTCCTGTCTTAGTGTAATTTATGAATATGCTGACCATATCCTCTTTAGCGCTATATGTCATCTCACTTGCTGAATTTCATATTTATCGCTTCTCGCTCGCTATTACTTTATGAAATTTTCCCATTTTCAACTCACTCTTGCGATGGACTTGTAAAAGAAGCTCACCGTACGATGAAAAAATAAAATGCAAAAGTGCACCACACCAAACTGCAATGTTTGTGAACAAAAGGTATCCAAATGGTGGACGTATCTACGAACGTTCAGCCTCACTCACCACCCACGAGGACCACCTAGATTCAAAGATGAGCACCATGAGGATGCAAGCGATGAGTACAAAGGATGCCAGCACACCGTACCATTTGCTGCGAGTGCTGGCACGAATGCGACGCCGAGTGCTTCGATCCTCCAGAGGGCCTGTCGAACTGCTGCACGACGAGAAAATCTTATGACATCAAGAGGCGATACAGTGTGAAGGTGATAGCATTTCTTAAAGGAGTACTAACAGGGGTCACGGACAAATTGAGATTATTGCTCGAAATAAAAGTACTGGTGCCGACAAATCTAAAACGAGTACTGTGGGGCTTGGGGACGCATCGAATATATGTTTATCACCGCTACCTTCAAAGGACACTTTCAAGTCTCTATATTACGGAGCTGGCTTCTCTGTGACATGTCAGAGCAGTGTTACATCACGGGAAGATATGAACTGCTGACGTACTAGCGACAGATATGTCATATGCTCGTGGTGCACGTAAACAATGATGCCTTATTTGTCGTCCAGGGACCCTGACAGTGACTACTGTGATTCTGGCTACGAGCAGGACGCACAGCTTGCAAATTGGGAAACTGTCTCCACTCGTCAGAATCATGTCCACTGCAGTGAAGCTGGCTTACTGATGCTCAGCGTATAAGAGTTTAAATGACTATAAAATATTTTATGCGTGTTGCCTGACTTATGCGTGTGAATGGTGTTGACACTGCTTAGCAAGGAAACGAAAAATGTCCCTTTGATGATGTCTTCAAACCACGTCAGTACTTCTTTCAGAGCTTTTAACTCAGAAACTCAGAAACACCTAGAACCCTCGGAACCTCACAGACCCCTTAGCTCTAAACCTATCAGCTTCTACCTCAGCAATCTGTACCAACTAGGCCCAAATGAGAGTTACCAATGTTCCTTCACAAGTTATCTATGAAGAAACGTGTGGAAGTTCTTAGCAGCATGACGGCGCAATTAGAGAAAAGTAATTAAATGCTGCTCCAATCAAAATGAGAACAGTTGGAGGTCCGGAGCACTGATTCACATGCCATTCGGCGACGCTGGCATTTACAGGCAAGCGAGCGCTGGAGCTCAGTCAGTCAAATGACACTTCGATTGAACTTTTATTCAGCAATTTCCTTACAAAAATATTTGGAAAGAAAATGCAAAGATAAGAGCAGAAAGCTGACGCGTTAGTAACTACGAGGCTCCTACTCTAAGCGAGCAGCAAGATTGGCATCCATAATGGAAGGGAAATTTCATGTGTGATGCAGCGGCAACATTATCCCACCGCTTTTAAATTTTTCCCTCTACTTCAGCCTCGCTTTCCTTTTCCACGTTCTTTGTATACTTCGCCACACACGACTGTGCCATGATTTGCACTCCACCTTCTCTTATCCTCGCTCTCACATTATTTTTCCCCGTGCAGCCACATTTTTTTCCGTCGCTTGCTTATCTCAGTCAACACACGGCTGTGCTGTGCTTCCTTCTCTCCCTCTTATTTTCCTTCTCCTCTCATCACCTGTCACCCTTACTTCCCTTTGGTACCCATTTCTATACTATACAAATCATCTCCCAATTCCTATGCTGTATACGTGGTGATCGTATACATGGTTTTCCCAGCGTGACAAATTACAAGACGCATTAGCCGTGGGGCCCCAAAGGAGCTTCACACTTAAAACAGAGAGGCCGATGTGGTAGACGATGCAATGCTGAACTGGTGATAACGCGGCACCACAGTAGCGCTTCTTTTAGTAGGGAGTTTTAAGTAATTTAAGTATTGCATTGATGCGCTCTACGAAGGGCGAACTTCATTCCAAGGAGTAAGCTTGAATAGATGAGACGTTGTTCCGTAAGAAATGTGTACCGACGCTTTTAAGATCAGCCATGAGAGTGTGAGTGGTGGGGGTGTGTCTGGTAACGAAGAATGCAATTTTGGGTATAATGTCCTCGTATTGTCTACAATTCACGATTAAAAATGTCTGGCGAACATTTACTTTTGTTGGTAATATACTGACAAAGGACATTCCCGAACAGAAAGGTGAAGCTGGAGCTTATACGTAACATAAACCAGAGTAAACACGTCTCCTGTTTCAGTTTTCACTCTGGGATAATTATCTGAACGCGTAGACTGTAATTGCACTAAAAGAGATATCATATCACTTGATACTTACCTAATGGAGATCACAGATGGTGACCTAGATCGGCCTCTGCGAATGAAGCGAAAATTGGTGAAGCCGTGATTAACAGCCGATGTATGCTGTTTTTCAGTAGGCACGTGGAGTGGTCTCAAGTTACACACATATCATGTTCCTATAAACAATGCAAACGTTCACGATTGTGTTACTTAAAGACTTGCCTAGTTGATTGAATTGTTGGGCACTGCGTGTCAGAACGCCCTGTTTGGGGTAAGCCGGAACAGCGAAATAAATTTAGGCGAACCAGTGGTGGTCCACCTGTAAAAATACACCGTACTTCTATATAGATATAAGTGCTAGGACTGTTTGAAGTGCCACCCTTCTCGAAATGCGGTTGCCATGGCTGATAATCAAATCTACGACTTCTAACTATAGCCTATATAACCACTTCGCCCATAAGCTAACAAAGCGTGTTATTGCAGTTATAAGTGCTACCTGAATTAAACAATGCTCTTAAAAACTGTTCGATGCATTTCTCCCAATCAGTAATATTAAAGCAGAGTATTCTTTTTGCTTCTCCGTTAACATAGTTACTGTGCTTATATTGTTTTCTTAGTTATATTCGGCCACTGGCCCAACTCGTTGCCAATATTACCCAAGTCGTGGTGTTTGCTAAAAGTAAAATACTGGAGGTGAAATGCTATCGGCCTCGAGACCTCAGAGTGGCACCCTCTCGAGTGTGACGTCAATTTGAGGATTCCACTTTCAACCGCGCTGCATCCGCCGCAGCTCCTGTACGCAGATCGTCTTCTCCAGACGTAAACTTCGTCGAACATCCTCGCGAGGGTCAAAGAACGCCTTCAACGACTGTTTCCGAGGGCCATTAAAATCTTGTTTTAGTTGCGGCCTGATTGAGAGGACTAGGAAATCTCCCGGATGGCCTACCAGCGCGCCGAAGCCCCCGATTGCATTGCGCGTAACAAAGGGAAACTATGTGTGTGTTCTGGCTCGTTATTCACACTTTCCGACGTATCATACTAATTTGTACGGGTTTTTTTTTTCGATGTTTCAGTAATCGTGCCTTTCTTTAGCATCTACTAGTATGTAGATGAAGATTGTAAAGCGTCGTGGTGTCTCATAGAGGGCGCGGTGGTGTACGACGCAGGGTGTGTTGTTGATACGTGGTCGAGGCTGTCACCCGAGGCCACATCAGCATCGCGGCTCTGGTCCTGCAAACAAGTGGACTTGCGAACCCACCACACCACTTCTTCATCGGGATCGACTGCGGCGAAGTGGCGAATGCTCGCTGTTCGTGCAAATCCGGATGAGGCAATGTATACGCGTGTAACTTTACATAGAAGTTATGTTCTCTGCTGGTTTGCAGTTGCTATCAAGCTCATGTAAATACAACTCTGAACTAGTTTGCATATTCAATGTAGGCACCATTCCCAACTTATTGTTTAAATATTTGGACGTGATGCCAGAAACGTCTATTATTCTTGTTATTTAAAAGATATCATAAATAGTTTTAAATTTTCTATGGCCATTACAACATACGAGTGCAGATTACAGAGGTGGAGTATGAATTCATAGTTTATGCAAGAGCGTGAAAGGTGAATAAAGTTGCAATTTAATGTAGTTAACATAATAAATACAAGCATTTTACCATTTATCCTTTAACATTGCGCAGCACTTGCCGCGGAGACAAGCGGCCACACGCAGTTCAGTGAAAAAAAAAAAGCGCTGTCTTTTCATAATGAATTCAATGTGAAGACTCGTAGTTGTTCGAACAGTGTCGGTAGCCACCACACATCAGATAACCAACGCAACTGCTTCTTTGTCGAGCTTTGTCACGCACGGTGGTATCTGTACAGCGTCAGGCCTCAAAACGAAAGCGCACGAATCCCCAAAGTGACGTCATACAAGCGCCGTTCGCAGCACCGCCATCCGTCGCACACCGGGGCCAACGGGGGCCTGTGTACTCAGTCCTTAAAAAAGCCTAGGTGGTCAAAGGTTCTGAAGCCCTTTACTACGGCGTTCATCATAACCACATGGCGTAGTGTCACGTAATACTAGCGATTATTATTATTATTATTATTATTATTATTATTATTATTATTATTATTATTATTATTATTATTATTATTATTATTATTATTATTATTAATATTATTATTATTATTATTATTATTATTATTATTATTATTATATCTGTCATACATATTTATTACGTGCATGTGCCAGTTATATGTAATATGATCCCTTGGTTCCTTTAATATTTATTTTGCGCCCGTGGACACTGTGCTTTAAACATGAGAGCTACCATATTTACGCACAAAATTTGCGCCCTCGCACAATTTGCGCATCCTAATATTTTGTCAGATTTTCTGCAAATAAAATCGTAATCGCATCTTTCGCGCTCTCGGACCCACCAGAGCCAGCTCGCCGGTGCGCACACCTTTGAACATTTCGATGTTTCGGTCGGGTGCGCGCCTCGCCAAACAGACGAGAGCAGTTAAACAGGCTGCGAGTGCGAAGTTTCTTCTTTCCAGGAGTTCCCTCGAACTGGGGTCTCTATAATGCTGCACCCGAACACAAACCTGTTCAAGGGACGCTGGAACTGCTGGAGCGTTTGCCTCCCCCTATCTCCTCATCTATACCACTGCGATAATGGTGAGAATGCACGCTCACATCACCACACGGATGACTTTGTGCATTGTAGGCACGGGAGAACTTGTCGCTGTTTCCTTTGTTCCCTGCGTCCGCGCTGCAAGGTGCGCTTGGTCGATTTCATAAGTTTAGGTTTTGCCATACAGCTGACGTGTTTTGACGGTTTCCTTGCGATGGGCTACCATAATTATATATACGGTTTAGTTTAAGCTCGCCGTTGTAAATTTCGCCAAAGAAAACGTGAAGCGTGCCGCCGCAAAGCACATCGAGGGGACGTGCTTTAACGTGACGACCGGCGGAATCGGTACGCGAGAAAGCTTGCTAGTTTCTTGCCATCGAAGGAGGCGTTTTCAATTATGTGCGAATGCTTAGTTTTTACTATATCACAGTGCCGTCGGACCTAGTTTCTCCTAACATTGTCGAAAAAAGCTTCAAGAAAATGGGGCGTTTGAACGCGCTCGACGGAATCGAAGACGATGCGCTTCGGGAGGGTGGTGGCAGGGGCCGCGACGATGATTCCCAATCGGACTTCGCGATCAGTCATTCCTGCTAGACCGCGCGTGACCGAATCTGACTCTTTAAAGTACGCGCTAATTCTTTCAAAATTAACAAGTACACTTCATTTGTGCTCCAATGTATTTCTTTTTTAATGTAAAACTGCGCGTGCGTTAGGACTGTGACACAATATTTTGTATGCGCTCACGAAATCCCTGCGTAATTTGAGCACCTCCTTCTCGAGGCCCCAAATCGCGAAAAAAAAAAGTACGCAAGTTATGTGAGTAAATACGGTATGTATGTATCGCATGGCCGATGCTGTACGATGCGCTGTTTTGAGTTAGCAATGCAAGCACACGACTTGAGCTTTCCGATACGTGGAATTCAAACGTTACTGCCACGGGGCCATAGTATACTCACCTGATGTACAAAACGCTTGGCTGGGAAGGAGGCCTCCTGCGAAAAAAGGATGGTGTTGTGCAGTCCAAGCAACAAAAAAAAAGAAAAGAAACCAATCATTAATACATAACTAAACAGTAGTCATAGCGTCGTCATCTTTTTTTTTTTTTTTCCCAAAAGCATGAGATCGAAGCGATTCGAGAAAAGTGGCTAAAATAGCATAACGTGGCGTGCTTAAAGCCGGGGAAGTTTAGTAACTTAGTGATAGACAAAAAGTAGTTAACGGGCATTTAGCAATTTTCAAAAGTAACGTAAGAATCAGGGGCCCCATGCCGCCTCTAACAGAAAGACAGAGCTGGGCAAAATTCCGTATTTCTCTGTTATTTTTTTTGTTGTTGTTGCTTTCTTTCCTCAGCTCTCTCTCCCTTTCTCCCCCTTCAATTTTTTTTCTGTTTTTTTATTTCTCTATTTCTACATTTCTTCTTGTCTTACCCTTTTCTCTCTACTACATTCCCGCTTGCTTTCGTTTTGCTTTCTATTCTTGCACGTGGTTTTGACGCTATGTCAAGCAATGACCGCATACGACATCCCGAGCCCCCGAAGTGTTCCTCAATTGATGTCATCAGCAAGGCGTCCGAAGAATAGGAAGAAAACTTATTGGCGTGAGCGAGCGCTCAATGTGCTACATCTGGTGGCGCTATACGTGGTTTCCCTAGATTTACGCTAAACTATTGATTCATTGATATGTGTATTTTAATGTTCCTAAACCACCATGTGATTATGAGAGACGCCGTAGTGGAGGGCTCCGGCAATTTCGGCCACCTGGGGTCCCTTTACGTGACCCAAATCTGAGCACATGGGCCTACAGCATTTTCTTCTCCATCGAAAATGCAGCCGCCGCAGCCGAGATTTGATCCCGCGACCTGTAGGTCAGCAGCCGAGCGCTCTATAACCACTGTTCCAGCGAGGCGGACGCTGCCTATGTTCGTGTAATAATCAGGCTTCTTGTCTTTGTAGCGGCGTTCTAAATACATGCATTTGTACCAACTCACTCGAAGGTCACTGCTACTTATTGCCATATACAATTTTAGCGGTCACTTCCTCCTGAAAGGAGCATTAATCGGTGCACCAATGAGGGGAGCGCTTTCGGATGACATCATAACCCGGACGAACGGTGATTGCGCTACCCCGCTTCTAATCGCGGTTGCACGCTTGTTTATTTGTGGAGGCAAGCCACGCTCGGTCTACGGTTATCTAAGTGGGGCTTTTCCTGATTTTTTTTTTCAAGTTGTATCCGCCTATACCTATCTATAGTTCACTTTTCAACGACTCTACGCAAATATTTTTCTTTAAATGTCGACTTCCTTTCGTAGTTTTCCATTGTTTGTTTTGTACGCGTGATCCATTTTACTCTCCCACTCCTACCATAACCCTATGAATGGCTTCAGCATGTAAAAATAAAGTAATACATAAATGCACCAATAAGTATAGTAGCACATATGAGCGCTACAGAAGTATAGTAGACACGCAAACAACGTAAGCAACTCCGGGACATTCTAAGAATACGATAAGCAAATTTTCAATGTCATAAGAACAAGATCATGTTGAGAGTTATCAGTAGGTTGCCGCTGTACAATACTTTTACGGTATATGCAAAGTAGTACAATGAGCTGAGCAATATGTTAAGTTATAAATTATTTCTATTCAATCATTAAATACATACACGTTGGTGGGTATTACTCCCTTGCGAATTCTCAGTTAAATGTGATGATTTCCTAAGAACACATTTCATGTCTGCAGCAGTGAAAGCGAGCTCAACGCTGAATGTAATTTTTTTCTCGTTTTCAATCATTTTTTTTGTTACAATCTAGATACAGGAGCGCGAAATTTTAACGCTCTCATGTGCTAGAAATTTAGTTCGAAGTTTCAGTACGATAAACGAATTTAACCGCTCGTGAGCTACCATTAATAGCATGCCTGCAGGCCGAATCAGTTTCCCCGTATCAAATATCATAATATATGCTATGCAATATCAGAAGTCGGTTCTCCAGCGATAACATGCGCGTCACATAGGAGGCGCTTTTTGGAAGCGAACTATGGAAACAAAGTCCTGCATAAATATAAACACAATTTCCACGCGAAAATTGGGCGAATGAAAGATGCTCGAACAGCTAAAATTTCAACTGTGAATGTATCGAAAGGTGTTCGCATGATTGTGAGAAGAGGTATACGAAAAACATTCCTCGCATTGCTCGGAAAAAGCACCGTCTTGACTGCAGGCATGCGACCACCCTGGTCCTGCGTAACAGCTTCAACGATAACTGAAAGGCATAGGCTTACCTCATGGGCAAGATAAACGGTGGTCTGTAAGGTCTAAACCTCGGGGGAAACATACTGCTTTATAATGTTGCTGACGAACGACGCTGGAGAGTTTGCGGGATGCCGAGGCCGTTAGTGGTGATGATGACGATTGTGATGATGATGGTATCCTCTCTGCAATGGCGCTCACCCACAAGGGAGCATACGTAGTAGAATGTTTGAAATAATGACCTAAGAAGCTGAAGAACAAGCGCTGGAACTTAAGACTGAAAAAAGGTCTAATAAACAAATTTTCTCCCGGATTCTGCGGACTGGTTGATAGGGATTGATATCGTGATGATAATGATGGTCCTTTTTTTTACAGTGCGTAGTCTTTATGGCGTACGAGCCAGGATCGGTGAGCTGAGAGTGTATTGGGATCGTACATTCAGGTAAGAGGGGGGGGGGGGGGGCAGAAGATTTAAATTGTGAATAAGCAGATATACCAACGGAGCATACCGGCAATGAGATGGTAAAAATATGCGAGGGTATTTAACCCAAAACAATATCATCTTCTGAAAAATGAAAACAGAAAAAAAATCAACTTGAATGAAATGCTTAACAAAAAAACAAGAAGTTTGGAAAGACTGACACTTCATACTATTTTATAGAACCACTCAATTCTCGGCCAACCCCCCACAGTGGGTATGCGCTGCAGTCAATAGCTGAAAAAGAACAAAAAAATCAACCGGAACGGAAACCTTTTTTTGTTGTATTTAAATATTTGAACACGAAAGAGAAAACGTCTGCATTTTTATTAGGCATGACCAAATTATGAGAACACAAAATTTAAATCCCTTGTTTCGAAGAGATATAGTTGACCAATTTCGGTGATTCACAACTGCCCTGATTTCCGGAACTTTCCGGAAATTCCTATCTCCCCCATGAATGCTGACCCCTCTTCCAGAAAAATTAGGGGCTGCTATATTAGCCATCATTGTCAAGATTATCCTCATCATGATAATCAATAATCCACATAAGGGTTCTATATCATTAGTTCCGAGAATACAAAAGGCAGCTCTTGGTGTGCATCATATTGCTTGATATTTGCTGATTTGCCGACGTTTCACGAGCCACAAGAAGAAACATTCAGAAACTATATTCAGAAAATTGAACATTACCCATAATTCTGATAATATCATTGTCCTTGGGGCTTATTTTCTAGGTCACAGCAACAGGAGCGTCTAAGTAGCAGTTTATGAATTTCTCAAAGACATAAGAAGGTTTACTTCTTATTTTTCTAACTAATGAAATTTTAGTTCTTGGGAATTACCATTGACTATTCCTTTTAATTATTAGTTATTTACCTACTTTATTCGCAAGTCACCTTATGATCATCTACTCTCATGTTCCACAGAATACCTATAATTGTTTTTTGAAAAAAGTTTAAAAATTTGTTTTTCCTCATTACAATAACTGCTGGTTTATTATCCGATCCCCACAGTGGGTACGAGCCCAGGCATATAGGAACAAGCAAGCAAGCAACCAACTTTTTGTCTTTTGTAGCTTTTATTTCCGGTTTCTCTGATGCGACAGTATGCGCGGCCGTCCGGGACTATATTGATGAAACTAATAGGTTGACTAATTAACCAGTTACATTATCCTAACATGTCCACATAATTATATACGTATAAAATTAGATTATTGCTCTATTCTAAAAATAAATTCGTTCATGTAAATATTAGTATGCATTACATTAAGCACCACACTTTCCTAGGCTATCGGTAATCTTTCTGTTATACCTCCATCATTCCAAATCTGAACAGTATATTTTAAAACCACTCGATTCTTGGCCAATCCCCCACAGTGGGTATGCGCCACTAACAATAGGAGAACAACAACAACAACAACAACCGACTTGTCTCTCCAGAGAATTGAACGTGACCCTCGAACAGCATTCCCGAAAACTAACCGACACCCAAAAGCCTTCGCTTGCTTTCATCGTGGGGCCATCGTTGCAGCTTCCCCGAGTCGTCAGTCCTTGCCGAGTATGCCTCAATTCCACTGGTTCTCCCGGGCTCGCTCGCCATCGCTGTCACCCTTGAGGTATGTTGAGGCGCATCCCCTTTCATTCCTTGCATAGTGACCCAGAAATGCAAATCGACCACCCACGCACGTTGTCTTATTACTGCAAGCGCAACTGCACGTGTTGTACAATCTTAGTGGTGTACTCGCCCCGCCGCGGTGGTCTAGTGGCTAAAATACTCGGCTGCTGACCCGCAGGTCGCGGGATCGAATCCCGGCTGTTGCGGCTGCATTTCCGATGGAGTCGGAAATGTTGTAGGCCCGTGTGCTCAGATTTGGGTGCACGTTAAAGAACCCAGGTGGTCGAAATTTCCCCAGCCCTCCACTCTGGCGTCTCTCATAAGCATAAGGTGGTTTTGGGACGTTAAACCACATATATCAATCAATCAATCATTAGTCGTGTACTTCATAATTTTCTGCTGAATTTCAATTTTGTGATATTTTATGTGCATTTAGAACATCTACGTTTCTGCGATAAATTTAATTAACGTTTCTTGAATATCGTGTGCGGCTCTTTCAGCAACTCCGTTCATGTCATGTACGTCAGGGTGAGGCGAAGGGAATGTGATGTCAACTAAAACTATGTTCTTATATATTGCCTACATACGCACTTATTTCAAACAGATCAGCATGTTTGAACCGTGGCCGTGATATGCTGCCAGCTCTATACTCGGGGACAACTTTCTGTGGCAATGAATGGAAGGCTACGGAGCCAAAGTGGGCGTGAGACACCTCTGTAAAATATAGTACCACAAGTGCACTCATGTTTTTCACGTGAAAATGATAAAAAGAACAACACTGTTTTCTACTGGATGCTGTTTATGACGAGATGCTGCTCGCACCGAGGAGATATTAATATCTGTGGTTGCTTTACGAAGAGTCGCCTCGCCTTTTTGGGCGTCTGAAAACTTCGCGCGTTTTACGAGCCCTCCACAGTCAAAAATGGCGTCTTCGTCTTTAGGTGAGCGCGCGTCACCCTCCAGCTATTCCGATGACTCGCCGAATTTTACTCACAAATAGCTGTGCAAGCAGACGTATCAAAATGCGTGCAGCGGGATTACCTGAACGCAACCATCATGTGAAACGCGAGCTGAACTGGACTACTTCGCGGAGGAGTGCAGAGGCAGTAGCTCCGCCTCCGTAACTTTCCCTTCAACTGCTACAGAAAGTTGTCCCCGAGTAGTGTCCGTAGAATCACATTCAAGCTGTCTAAAGCAGCTTTCAGTCTTGAATGCTATCAAAATTTTATGCTGGAAGAGAAATTGATTGACTAATTGATTGATTTATAGATATATAATTGATTTATTGATAATTGATTGATTGAGTCATTCATTCAATGATTGATGATTAGATTATTCATAGGAGGCACCAATTCAAAGCATTGATTCATGATTGCTGTATTCAGAGTTTCTGAATGAACACTCAGTAAAGACGCAGTAAACCATAAGAAATTATCTTTTTTTTTTCCGTGTCCGAGGTTTAAAGCAGGTTTTCATTCACTCAATGCACAAAAATATTACTGTAGTATGTGTCAGTAATTATTCACGTAATGCACAAAAAATAACTTTAATATGTGTCAATGATTATTCACGTAATGCAACAAAAGATAACTGTAGTACGCCTCAATGATTGTTCGCGTTCAAACTTTACTAGGGGATTCGAACTTTACTATTCATACTGTAAAATGGTATAATGCTTCTGGTTACAACCAACCTTATATTCACCTTTGTTTCTTACTTTCCAGGCCCTCTTCCCTTACTTCACTAAGGTGAGGAATGTTTGCGTAAATTAAGCGGGCAGCGGTTGCTGCAGCCAATGAAATGACAAAGTTAATTGATGGCAGCGCCTCGTTATACATACGATGTATTATTCGCACTAAATGCGCCGCAACGCATTTGACAGTGTATAAGTTGGCTAATGTCTGATTAAGATGCACACCCATCTGTCTCTTATATTACCGCGTGAAGCTGTTGCATTGTGGCCTTTATACGAACCATTCCTCAGAAACATTGTTACTGTGACGCTAATGCAATATCAACGTCAATAAGCAGGATGCGCAGTCATACAACACATTCCCAGCTTAGGCAGACACGCAAAATATACTCAAGTGTCTTTGTAAGCGCCAAATAAAGTTAGATATGTCAGTAAGATTGCGGTATCTATATTACTGAATGTAAAGATGTCATAATGGGAACCTTTTCCGCTCTCAAATGCCAAAAAGAAAAAAAGCTTAGTGGACTATGTAAAATAACCATTATATATATATATACATATATAAGTGAAAAAAGTGTATACCTATGGGCTCATTTTTCCGTGTTTTAACACAATATTAATGAGATATAACAGACAGTAATGCCCAGGAATGTACAGGGGAAGTTATTAGAACCAATGGAATGTAAATAAGATGAAAGAAAAGTGGATGAAAAAATAACCAGCCGTGAGCACGAATCGAACCTACGACCTTCGAATAACGCGTTCGATGCTCTAACCACTGAGCTACCACAGCGGCCTTCCCTCCATCCACTTTTTTGGGTTTATATGTGAATTTAGAAGTAGGAGTGACAGTCAGCGCCATCTATAAGCCAAACGGCGAGTGTGAAAACACTCTTATACGCATGTTTTGGCGTCACGTAGCACGTGAACTTATTATGAGCGGGCAGCTGATTAATTGTCCCTTTTATACAACCTAAACAAACATCATAAATAGGTGGGAGTGTCAGTCAGCGCCACCAGTAGCCATGGCGGCGAGTGTGGTACACTCTTTTATGAGCCTGTTTGGCGTCATGTAGCACGTGAACTTATTACGAGTTGGTAGCTGACGAATAGTCTCTCGTGTACAACCTAAATGCATCAAGTCTGCCAGTACGAGGCCGTCGGTAATGAATAGGGAAAGAAGTGTATACGTAGGGGCTCGTTTTTTCGTGTATGTTACAATAGTAATAAGATCCAACGGACAATAATGCCAAAGAAAGTATAGGGGAATGTGGGGGCCGTGGGTAGGAACCAAACCTGCATATATATATATATATATATATATATATATATATATATATATATATATATATATATATATATATATATATATATCTGTGTGTGGTGTGTATGTGTGTGCGCGGGCACGCTTCTAACTACAGATACTGTGACACAATCTTATTTTGCATGAATCACGCACCTCTTTCGGTCCGACCGGCTTTTAACAGTGAAGATCTTTACCATCGGATTTATCAAAGGGTTGGCGGGATGGGGCGAAGTCGATAACTTGCACCTCGTCCGAAACTTTTTTTCATCTGAATATCAAATACAAAAGTATCGATTCAAATTTTGCATTCAAGACCGGTAGGTCGCACAGACCTGATCGTATAGCCTAATCATT
Organism: Rhipicephalus microplus; assembly: GCF_043290135.1. NCBI lineage: Eukaryota > Metazoa > Arthropoda > Arachnida > Ixodida > Ixodidae > Rhipicephalus > Rhipicephalus microplus. Next base: position 51,365,271 of record NC_134706.1, read on the forward strand.
TGTCACGTGGGCTCCCGGACAAGGAATCAAAGACCTTTCCTTCGTTCCCTTAGCAACAAAAAATTCCATGACCGAGTCGTTCCGTAACGCCGAACACGGACGAGCACAGTCAGTTTCTGCCTGAAGGCTTCGTTTCCGACGACTCCGTCATTGTAACAAGACAAATAAACCCAACGCTTGATCACTGGGTGGTTATTCTCTTCTCTGACTTCGTTCTCGTGGCCTTCCTCCACTCTAACCTAGCACGTGCCTACACACCACTGGCGGTGTCATCTTTACAATATGCACTTCTGCATGTGATTAGAGACGGATATATCATTCGAAATACAAAAAGAAAGCGTTACAAGCAGGGAAGGAACCCGCATGCAAAGTTCACAGTTGTCCGCATTCGAGTTGCTGGTTTAACTGCAAGTGTACTGGAATTTCACTTCCTAGCAAGGCAACATGAAAAATTAAAAAAAAATACGTGGATCCTTGTAATGTTTCCAATCACTTCTGTGATCCATGCTCTAATCAGCTGCTCTCATTGAAATGGAGACTGCAACAGATGTTTCAGTAAACAAGGGCAAACTTTCTTCTTTTAGTAACTGTGGAAAGCACATATTCTCAACACGGCTCATGCTCCTAAAAAGAGTTCGCTAAAGAAAAAAAAACGGGTATGATCCTCCTGTCTATGATTCGGTATAACACGAAAGTGAAACATGTCTTCACACAGGTAGTTATGCTTTTATTGTGCATTTTTTCAACCACAGCAAAACACTGCAGAGACACTTGAATAAAGGCAAGCAGCTTAAAGCTTGCAGTGCACACATAGCAGAAAGTAGACACTCGAAATTAGCATACACAGCACGAGCGAGAACTAACGACTGTCGATTCGGTATAACACGAAAGTGAAACATGTCTTCACAGAGGTAGTTAAGCGTTTATTGTGCATTTTTTCAACCACAGCAAAACATTGCACAGCCACTTGAATAAAGGCAAGCAGCTTGAAGCTTGCAGTGCACACCTAGAAGAAAGTACACACTCGAAATTAGCATACACAGCACGAGCGAGAACTAACGACTGTCACAACTCGACACTTAGAGCAGCGTGTCCGTTTCGTAAACGTGGGCGCAGCAGCGGGTGAAGTCACCTTCGTCCTCTACCGATTTATGAGTCTGATAAGTGCGCGTGAGAAAGAGACCACGCTCCTGGAGGTGGCCCTCCGTGGAGGCATCGACCTTTAGAGCAAGACCAACGCCAGCCCGTCGCGCCATCTCGCTACTGATAACGAAAACGCGCTAAAGTTTTAGAGCTCCGAGGACCGCTAAACTCTGTGTGATCATATAAATAGCAAGCTGTTAGCACCGTCGACCACGTACGTTTACTGACATATGGGACAGCGCCGCGTGCTGCATATTGAGACCTTGCTGGTTCGACGCCACACGACAGAAAGTTTCCTTTTTTTTATCTTTCCAATCTGTTAGTATATATTCTACAACCTCATATCCGTAACAAAATTATGTCGGCGAAGTGCTGGTGAATCCTGGCATAAAACAGTTTCGTGTTAAAAACACTGGATTTGTATATCTCCATGCGCTTTTCTTATTTCACTTTCACTGTATTCGCTTTACACTCACAAAAACTGTAAACAACGGTCGGCGCAAAATCACGCCTTAGTAGTCAAGAAGGTTCACGAGTAATTGTAGCAGTTATCGTTTCGCTTTAATTGCGCACAGGACGCGAGCACGCAAGCTGATTCCATAGCTTGTGCAGCGACTACAGTGAGGAGCATTTAATTGTGATTCAATGCGCGATGTATACAAAACGAGCAACGACGACTAGTTCTTCAATGACTGACACTCTGTGGGTCGCTATCAGAGCACAGCGAGCCCTTATTGTAGCAGTAGCAGTTTCAGTTTACGTTTCAACGCCACAAGTTCCGCCAAATAAAGAATTTTCATCTTGAACATGCCGACTACTGCCCTCGTCAACGTCATGACCACGTGACAATATCGCCGCTTATGGAATATCATAACAGTCGGCGATAGTAAAGTGATCAATACTGCTGATTCCAAGACTTTGCTTCGTTAATTCACTATACGTTGCTTTATTTCGCAGCGAATTTCGCAGCCCACCTTTGCATCTCGTCAGGCTCCGAAGCCGCGCTGTGGCGAAGTTCCGCTGGAAGGAAATCTACGCCTCGCTCGTCATCATCTCCTGCATCGTCATGGCCCTAGTCGCCATCATCGCATGGAACAAGAAAATGGTGCTGTAAGCTGCTAAAACATGCAGTTTTAATTTCTCTGCATGCTCGCACCGCAAATCGTGAGCACAAGCTAATTGTAATGCGCGTAAAATTAACTCACAGGTAGTCACACCAGACCCCAGAAACACAGCTATAGTTTCGGTTCCAGGGAACATGCACACTCGTGACGGTTGCTGGCCGTCCTAAGATCCGGTTGAACGGAGCGGGGTTGTTGTGAATGTTCGCAGTTATTGGCTTTCATGAGTTTTTACCTATAAATTTGATATCACTGTAAAGAACTTTTTTCTTTTTTGTTTATTTTCTATATTGTGAATTTTAAATCAGGTGAAGTGCGGGAAGGGGTTGGCTTGAGTTCATAGCGCTTGCCTCCGCTCCTTCTCTCCACTCGCTCAGCGATAGTAAAAGTTGTTTCGCGCTCTGTTATCTCACTCCGTGGTCGTGCTAACTTCGTGAACGATGAAGACAGCAAGTTATGGCGGGCAGACAACGGAATCCGCAGTGAGCTACGCCGAGCCAGTCAACCACGTATTCGACGGAGATGGCTACATCGGGTAACACACGTTTTTCGCGGCTTATCAATTTGTTAACACGGGGATTTTCAGCTGCTCAATGTTATCTTATGTTTCGAATGGCAGCGGGTGAGTACATAAATTTGCACCCATGATTTGATCAGGTTTTCATGTTGCATGAGTACATGAGTAAACCCAGTTCTCTGCAACCTTGACTGGACTGACAGAAGTACAGAGTGGCTAGGCTAATTGGTCAAGACGGCGCAGCCACGCTGTTGTCGGAAAAGTGCGTTTGATGAAAGGCTTGAATTTGTGTTGGCTAGGCTACACAGTTTTCGCTTTGTTTTGTCATGTAGTTCAAATGATGTCAAGTAATTATAGGCCGCTTCCTGTTCCGAAAATTCATGTAACCGTGGCTTTAAAATTTGGACTCTTTGTTTGTTTGTTTGTTTCTTTGTTTATTTATTTTTAGCAATACTGTCAATCTCATCAGATATGATAGCACAAAGGGCATATGAAAGCGAATATTTGTTTACACAAAGTCATAATGATAGAAACACAAGAAAAAGCCGGAATTACAAAATGGCATACAAATCATAGATTGTACACTGCCTTTATAAGAACACACAATCAAACAAATTTAGTAATAGCGAAAACTTGAACTAGGTTATCGCTAACAACGACTGCAAAAAGATAATGCATGCAATTGTAATATGGGTGGGGTCAACAAGTAGACATTTTTAACAACTTATTCAAACAGTTTTATGAACAATAAACTAATAAAATAAACATGTCGCTTGATACATAACGAGCATAAAAAGCTTTTATTACTTTTAATACTGTCACTCAAATGCATGTGATAGACTAAATGTTTCCCGAAATAACTACAGAGAATGCCGCGAAGCCAAGGTTTTGATAAGGTAACTTTTCTTTGTGTAAGCAACACTGTTGCCCTGATTATATGATTATTATGAGAGGGATATAGCCCAAAACCACTACATAATTATGAGAGAGGCCGTATTGGAGTGCTCCGAAAATTTCGACCACCTGGGGCTCTTTAACATGCACTCAATACTGAGCACACGGGCCTACAGCATTTTAGCCTCCATCTCAAGTGCAGCCGCCGCCGCCACCGAGATTTGATCCCGCGACCAGCGGGTCAGCAGCCGAGTACCTTAGAGGCTGCCTTGACGAGAACTAGTCAACTTGCCAAAACTCTTTTCCTGCGACGTTTTCTCTTGAAAAAAATGTGATCTTGAAAAAAAAATCTTAAAAAAAAAACCACCGGGGATTTTCCAGCAGTTTGTAATTCTGGAATATTCACTAAATCGACGATCGTTCAATTGTGAGTTCGCTGTATACAGCTCCGCGAAGACAGCATCGTAAACACAAAAATCTGCACGCTATTTTCATATTTGAAAACAAAAAGAGGCGAAATGCTTGCGTCCTTCGCATCTCACCGATAAGGTCGTGTGGACAGAAGTAGACGCTGTTGTACGAAGTCAGTGCAATCAATGTTCATTTTTTCGTAGAATTCATCTTGAAGGAAGTTAGAAAAATTACAATTAGGATTATTTTGGGGAACTTTCTCTTTCTCTTTTCGACACGATGTGGCATCATGTCGTGTGGACGTGTAGACGTCATCTGGACGTGTTCTATTTCTCACAGTACTGGGGCTTGATGCTGTTTTCGAAGCTGTCAGTGCAGTCTGTCTACGATGCGATCCAGACTTGAACAAAGCCCTAGCGAGAGCTGCTCCAGACCCTACGAGGCTTACAAGGCCCGGCTATTTCTCGAAAAACTCGCATTGTCTCCATCAAGTTCCCGTACGGGAGCGCCCACACAGTCACTAAAGGTGTTGGCCACAAAAACTATTTCATGACGTATATGAACAGGCCCTTCGTAGGACACTAGATCACAGCTCTTCAGGCGATTGTAGCGTGTACAGAAAGCTATTTTGGCATTCACGTGCTTCATCGAGTTCCATGGCGGGAGCGAGGTAGACGAGAGAACGGAAAATATTCTCAAGTAGGTTCGTCCCAGAAGCTTGCATTTCAGCAGTGAACTGATCCATGTGCCTCACACGAACGAGTGTGTCAGTGAAACCTGGTGAGGAGTCACGGGAACAACAGTACCCCGAAGCAAAACTGTCACTATTGTCTTTTGTGTTTCTCATCTCTGTTCCCATGTGCTTGCGCAAAAACTTCAAGATGAACATTAACCTCGTCGAAAAAAAAATCCAGGAGAAGTGAAATATGCAGCGGCAAGTTTTGCCCATGTACGTATTGATTCACGCCAGTGAGACTCTTAAGACATTTCTGATATCGTTCAAAACTTTTTTCTCTTGTCGACTCGATATATACAGCAGTCAGCACGCTCAGTACGAACGCTCCACAGCATGGCCTGGACCACTTTCGAGAGACGCTGGCACCAAGAAGTGTCTCTCGGTGCCTTGGCTGACGATAGTTGTAGCACCACTAGGTTTCAATGATTGACTTTCCTTTCTCTTGTGTCGGACCGGCTCACAGCCCCACCTATCGTCAGCTGCAGCAAACATGATGGCCAACCTTTCGTAACGCTGGCAGCAGTTTAAGACAGTCCAGGCCATGCTGCGCCATCATTTGTGTTAAGCGTGATAATGGATGTACGTACATAATAAAGTCTCGTTACAAGTGTGGCCTCTGTTATCTTTTTCAGGGTGCAAGGCACAAAGAACCCAAGTCACTAAGACAGGAGGGTTCGTTTGGTCATCCTGAAACGGTTGCACCAATTGCAGAGCTGGTAAATACAGGCTTACTTACTTTTAATTCTTAATTATTACCTGCTACCAACGTCAGCAGAAGTAGCTGGGGATGAATCGAATCGTTTTTCAACAACATGCTAGAATTCTAGCTATTCAAAGGGTCTAGTATGACAAATTGAGTCGAATGCCCTTCTTACACCAAGAAGTACTTACATGGCATTGTCCTGCTTGTTATGAGAGGTGTTAATAAATTGTGAACGTGTAGAAACGGTGGCACTCGTCGATCTACCTGCAACGAAATCATGCTTCTGCTGGCAGATGTGTTGTTGTTTACACAAATAAAGCAATAAATGGTAGCACAATAGATTCTTCGAAGAGAGTGCTCACTGTACTAAGAATAGTTATTGATTTACAATTACTCTGGTGTTTCAGATCACCTGTTTTGTACACTGAAATAACTTTTCCGGCTTTCAGTTATTGCGCAATTAAGCGCGTGGCAAAGGGTACTACATAACTTATCTATGTTGTTTTTTTTTTCCGAATCCTAACCCCAATATCATCGAGTCCATATTTCGCAGATAAGTTTTGCATGATAGTTTTTCTACATCAAGTGTGATTTCGCGGAAATTAAATACACTTTCAAAGGATTTCTCAAGCTGGATTCTGGAAGCTGTAATGGCAGACTGTTTCCAAATGGTCTCACCGATTTTTGACAAATGATTCTTAATGTTATTAGTTCAATACGTAACCTTATATTTTACTACATTGAGAGACAAAAGACGACTCAATACTAAGTTTCAATGCACCTTTTATTTCTAACAATGCTGCATGGTTATAGGATGCTTCAAGAATTAAAGGATGTTTTTTTTTTCATTAATGTAAGCGCGGGTAAGTATTATTGTTGCGTTAATATCATAAATGAAAGCAGCTGCGATTAAAGCGTACTTTAGTAAATCACCTTCTAAGACCTTCTTGGGTATGAGAAGCCACCATATAATTGTGAGGCATGCCGTAATGAAGGTTTACCAGTTTCTACGACCTCCTAGAATTTCTTAACGCGCAAAGACATTGCATGCCGCATGGGCCTCTTCCACTTTGCCTGCCTATAAATAAGACAGTAGCGGACGCAATATAGCCCCTCTCGTCAGCAAAGCACGTTGACGCTGGGCCATGTCATGGCCTGATTGGCTTTCTTACACCGAAAACAGGTGATTTTCATGGACCACTTGAAATACACACAAGTTTTCCGTACAACTTCTGAGGTAAATAGGTACACAACTTTATTGATTCATGAAAGGGTCGTGTAAGGGGTGAGGGGGGAGGGGTAGTAAAAGTAGGACGATTATGGGCCTTGGGGCCGCTCTAGGTGGCCTCTCTGGCCTAGCCCACTGCCGGGAGTTGCCATTCCAGAGGCAAGCTGCGCAGAACAGCCATCCATCGCTCCTGGTGGTCTGAGCCTTGTTACAGAGGTTTTGGTTTGCTCGAGCAATTCACAAAGACGAGATTGAAGTCGGCCCTGGTGCTAGGGCACAAGTTGCAATGAGGAGAGCAAACCAAAACCTCTGTAACAAGGCTCAGACCACCACCCACAGCCATCCATCGCTCCTGGTGGTCTGAGCCTTGTTACAGAGGTTTTGGTTTGCTCGAGCAATTCACAAAGACGAGATTGAAGTCGGCCCTGGTGCTAGGGCACAAGTTGCAATGAGGAGACGTTTCGCCAACCGTAATATGGAAGAGAAGAAAAAGAGTCGTGTCTGAGACAGTTTGAAGTCTGCTCCCAAAAACCTGGTCACTTCTGGAGAGATATTTACGCGGTGGTGATAATGCGGAGCTGAACATGATAACGTATGTGCGGAGGTGAACACTGTCCGCGAAATAGTCAAAAAAACTCCTGATATGTGAAAGTTCTTTCATGCCAACTTGTTTTTTACTGTGAACTGAGTACTGTGCACAGAAAAGTTGAACGTACGACTTGTCTTCAAAGGCATTAAGTATGCTTGTCGCTACAATGGTGTTGCAGGCTAATGGTGCGAACTACTGGCAGCCGAAGGCTCGCGCTTCTGAGGACAAGATCAATGTAAAAGCAGACCCGGAAGCTAAGCTCAAGGGAAAAGCCACACTGACACCCAGTTCGCTGACGCTTGACCCCAAACCGGACGAGGATGACAGATCCCAGACAGGCAGCTACGATGCCCCACTGGTCGTCGAAGCTGAGCGTGCCACTGCCAGTGAATGCACCAGCCCACAGTGCGGCGAACTCAAGAAGTGGTTCGAAGAGGTTGTGGTCAGCCAGGCTGATCCGTGCAGGGAGCGCAACACCTTCGTTTGCAATGCTTCGCTCGTACTTCCCAGCTGGGATGGTATGGCTGAAAAGGTTAGTGCAGTAATTTAGATGGGCATTGTTTACAATTATTGTCACCCTGGTGCCATTTAAATTTCGCGAAGGCTTTAGCTTGGCACATTGGCAATGTCGGAAAAAGAACGCAGTGAAAATAAGGCGCAAGCATCAGTGCAGATAAATTGAAACTCTGCAAGGCAGTGAGTGATAAGGCAGCAAGGTATGTCATTGATATAATGATGGTGACGCAAAAATTATCCTGAGCTGTACAGTGACGCGCTTTTGAGGGAAGTCATGAATTGAGAACATAACGTTTATTATTTCACTATTAAAGAGTTTAGAAAGGTGGGGCAAAACATTTCTCTCCGGTAGTGTTTCGTAATCTATGTCTCACCCAGAGATTATATCTTTGTCCCTTCATGATGACAATGCTTTTTTGCAGACATCATTAGATCAGCGCATGTTGCCCCAAACGCATTCTGGTACTGCTTCAGCTAAAGAAGTGGCTACTGTGGCTGGAAGTTCGAAGGAGATGGTTGGCTTGACCGAGCTCTCCGAGTTGTGTCTACGATACGCTTGGAATCCGGAGGAAGGTGTAGAAGACATCTTGATGTTTCTTTCGCAATTCAAACTCGACCTGCGGAAGATCACCGACGACGCGACAGAAGATCTTCTGGAGCGCATGATGGAGCTCTCTATCGGCTATGGCCTCAATCCTGTCGTGTCCTTCTTCATGCAATACAGCGTCACGAGCGTCGCCGATCACGCCTTCATTCTACAGGTTGTCTTCAAATGTCTATCTGTACAATATAATTATTTGCTTGCTTTATTATAACTGTTAGACTTCAGAAACAACTGCAGAAAAATTTCACATTGGTTATATGCATAATGGGTCCCGCAGTGCCCTACAGTTACATTAATTCATATTTCTTTAGATATTTAACAGCATAAGTATGCATAAAAAGGGCTTTCATACATTATGATGTATGGCCATGCAGACTTTTCAAGCAAGATTATTGTAATTCATCTGGTATTCTAAAAAGGAATCTGCCGAATAAGTTAGGACAATGCCTAGGAATTTCATTATGTATATTGTTTTATAGCGCAAGGTACGCTTATAGCCGAAGAGTACCGGGTTATGGCAGTAGCACCTACGGATTTCATAATTTATATACATAAGTTCTCAATATATGAAAAGCACCATCATTTATTTCAATTAATAAGGTATTGTTTAGAAACCAAACATAACTTTCTAAAATTTTTGTGTGCAACAATGATTTTCTTGTTGCCTGAAACTTTTCGATTTGATTTGAAAATTTTGATATCTTAAAAAAAGAACACAGGACCTTCGAGCTAAAACTTGTGAGCTAACATTTTACCGAAAGTTCAAATAGGTGTGAAGCCCAGTGTTTCCAGCCTAGTCAAATTACATTTTAGCCATCGTAGAGAAGACAAGCCTGTCATATTCGTCCTAATTTATTTTTTGGGATATTGTAGCGTGTGTTGTAATGCACACTTCGCGATCTAGAAATTAATAGCGTCGCGCACTTTTTGTAGTAATTGACGATGTCATCTCATTCTGCTAGAGGAAATTCCATGTGGTGTTTCGCGTGGGCTTCCACTGTGGCATTTTCTATAGAAAAAAGTAAGCCACCAGTAGATTTTTTTTAATTGTGCAAGGTTGGAGTTTTTATTACAAGTTCACAAGCCTAATAAAACGTTTCGTAGGTCATTCCTATAATTCTCTATATTTCAGTAAGTAATTAATACTGTACACGTTTTCCACGTGTTATCTTAAAGGACGCCTGCCAGCTAAAGTTTTGTTCGCTAGTTTTTACAGTAATTTGTAGCTTTGCGTCTGGTACTGCCGAAATTATATCGTAAATGCTCTAACACATCGTATAATTAACGTTAGCGCCATTAATTCGGAACGATTTAAGTCAGCTTGAAACGCCCGACAAAGTACCTTAAGAAACTAGCACCCCACAGCGGAGTAGCGCCTGAGACTGTTTTCAAATAGGGGGGCCCGCGTGCGGTGAAGTGATGAAACGACTCGGGGGCTTTGAGCGTGTCTTCCTCAAAAAAAACATTCCTGGTGTAAGCAGTCAAAACCACTTTGAGAGCAGCCCGACAACAGAGCGAGAGGGGTGTCAAACAATAGTCCTCCCCTTCGCCCCCCTGGTGCTAGTCGGGGTACTGTGCGCGCCCCGCAAATGTTGACCCGAACCTCACAAGGGTTGTCACGGTCTACGTCAAACCACAAAAAGTGCCAATTTCACCTGAATACTCGGAAGAGCTCGCACCCTTACTTTAACACCGAATTAAAATATTGTTACACGACATCGGCAACGAAAGAGCATCATAGACGACGAAGATGATGACAGCGACCGTGCTCGTGTTGTTGTTGCTGCTGTTCTTCCATCTTGGCTGCAGCTGCCTCTGACTCTCCCTGTATATTTTGGAAATATATTTATTTCATTCATTCTCTCACCCCCGTAACAATATCTTCTAAGATACTCTGGCCACTAATAATCGGTCAGAAATGTCCCCGCATGCCGGGTATCAAACAACACAAGCATCAAGAGTTTCTAAATTTGGTATCAGGGGTTCTTTAACAAGTTTACAGAAACATGTGGAGTTTTTGGAATAAAAGATGGAACGTCTACGTAGAGATGCCTTTTAATTTTGGGTTCCTGCAAGACTCCCGATTCTCGTACTGTTTGTTAAAACCCATAATCGTCAATGGCTCATGACGGGAAAAATTGACTCACAGTTGCCGTGATTATGTACTTGAAAATTTGAACTCACACGCACGTCTCACTTGTGGCAGATTAGCACTAGCTCTGAGCTTGAGGAATTCTTCTGGTCCTTGGAAAGAATGGATGAGGAGGCGGTCGAAGACTTCTACAGACTTGTGCTCACTCGGTACGCCCTGGTACAGGACACCGACATTGCTCAACTGCTGCAAGAAAACGACGAAGCGAGTGAGTGAGTTTGTGAAAAGCCCTTACTCAATGACTTCGACTAAAAACAGTTGAAAGTGAGTCGATAGTTACGTTTGGATATCGTAGCTATGTCATCTAATTTTTGCGCTACAAAACACTGTGAGGTTGTTGACGTGCTCACAGTTTTACTCCACAAAAGAATGAAACGCATAATTCTAGATTGAATAGCACTTCGAGTATAGTCACAACATGAGAAATACTTCACATACTGATTTCAATCCAATCACGTTGTGATCGGGTGTGTCCCAGCGTCTCGCTAAATTCCTTAAGGCCCTGTGGTCTCCAAAAGACCACAGGGCCTTGTCCGAGTGATGGCGTTCAACCATGGTGTGATGACGTGCCGTATCGTGACGCCACAGACCCCCAATCGTTGTGACGTAAATAGGACGTCATGGAGGCATTGTTTTACGCCGTCAGATGACGAAGTTATCACCCGACGTGATTTCTGGATTAAATGTGGGCAGATCTAGAAATTAATTCTAGACCACGTCAAGTTGCAAAACGCTTTGGTTGGTGCGCTGGAAGGATCAAAATAAAACTGACTGAGAAAAACATGAGCACTGCTTTCGCTTCATCTTTGGTGAATGCACACGAGGATGTGTGAATTCCTATTTATAGCCTTTTGAATATTGTATTGAGTAAAAGTGTTTCTCAGTTGAGTATGGCTGTGGACCACACGCCCACTTACTTTTCCATCTTAGTTTCAGATATCCTTAACGTGACTGCCGATCCCAGCCCTAGGGCAAAGATGAGTACTGCCGAGGTTTCTGAAACTACTGGAGTGTCGGCAGGTCTGTATTGTTCTTTTCCAATCACTTACCGCATTCCTAAATGTAAGGAAGTCGTAATAAAATTGCAAGCGTTCATTTCAAACGCCGGACAATCCTACAAAAAGGTGCTGCATTACTCCTGTACTACAGCGAACATATGAGTAATGAGATTTCTAGCTGGTGACGCTCGATAGTTTGGCCAGTTACCTGACTTTCTTCTCAAGTATTAATGCACAGGATTAGCTGTAGCTTTCTCTAGGTCCGGGGTTTTTTCAAATGATGTTCAAAGAAGTAGCTTTCGGCCCCACCGCGGTGCTCTAGTGGCTAAGGTAATCAGCTACTGACCCGCAGGTCACGGTATTGAATCGCGGCTGCAGCGGCTGCATTTCAGATGGAGGCGGAAATGTTGTAGGCCCGTGTGCTCAGATTCGGGTGCACGTTGAAGAACCCCAGCTGGTCGAAACTTCCGGAGCCCTCCCCTACGGCGTCTCACCTAATCATATGGTGGTTATGGGACGTTAAACCCCACATATCAATCAATCAATCAATCAGAAGTAGCTTTCGTACTCCGCGGCATAGTATTTGGATGACTGAGAAACATGTAACTTGTGAAATCATGTGCGAGTATACACTTGGTGTGCTCCGAAGTCTAACGGCTGATGCAAGTCATCCTTGTTCTTGCAACTTTACTATGAACTTATAAATAATATTAGTCAGTTTTCTAAGCTAAGACAGCTGCTAGGGAAGCACCATGGCAATCTACTAAACAGACTCACCGGCAACGTGATAATGGATGCCTTCGCTTTGTTTAAAATCATTATTTGAAAACTTTCACTCTCTTTATTGTATCCGAAAAAAGCCTATGATCTATTTGTTGTGAAGCTCTTCTGATGGCCGATAAATACAATCGAAGAGAGGCGGATAATCATACGCGGCCTCTATTCAGTCGCCTCCTTCTCCCACCTTCACAAGAGCGGCACATTCAGAAGGATTTATCGCTGTAAGGCTTAGTAATCCACAATGACAACCACGTGAAATAAACTTGGACAACAAATACACGCACACGTGTGCACTAGCATTTCAAAGTTCATTGAAAGGTGGCTTAGTTAAATGCAGAAAGTGTGCCGTGTATCTTATTGCCTTGTCTAGACGAAAGTGATATATTGGCCAAACCGGGTGGTCTTTGAGTAATTGTGTAACAGATCACGGGGCCCCACTGAATGCTCGGCTTTCATTGAATTTGTGCTTGCATTGTAGAGATTACGAACGTCATTCGTTGCTGCATCAAACAAAGGTGATATCCTGGCATCGAGATGAGACAGCGCGGGACGCAGTTCATGCGTTTTTCACTCACAAGTATGGCGACACGTGTGTTTCTATAGGCCGTCGGTTGCGTTGCACCAACTAGAGGTAGAGGTTCATTATTTAGCTGCCGACCTCTATTTGGTCTCATGGTTTTTGTTTGTTTTTTGTTCTTTAGTTCTTTATACCTCTTTTATTCAATAAACGTTCAGTCGCTTGTCTGTGGTTATGTGGGCGTCTTCTCTGTCACAGATTATTTTCCTCAAGACTTTGTTTGATCGATTGATATGTAGGGTTTAGCGTTCAAAAACCACCATATGAATATGAAAGACGCCGTAGTGAAGGGCTCCGGAAATTTGGACCGCCTGGGATTCTTTAAGGTGCACCCAAATCTGAGCACATGGGCCTACAACGTTTTCGCCTCCATCGAAAATGCGGACGTGACAGCCAGGATTCAATCCAGCAACCTGCGGGTCAGTAGCCGAGTACCTTAGCCACTAGACCACCGCGGCGGGGCTCAATACTTCGTAGACAGGCATATTCCTTTGGCTTAGCCGTGTAACAACAATGGCGAATGACTAACCAAGAAAAAGGCGCGTTCTTCTGAAGTGGTGCAGATATTAAAAAGTTTGTGGAGGAAGATAGGCTTCAAAACTTCTTCCAACAGACTGCTCTGGCATTTTCCGGTCTTTCGCAGCTCTCTGGAAAAAGCTTCTACACGGTTACTGTCCTTTCCAGTCAACGTGCGAAGATTACATAGTGACGGACAAGAGGGCGCTAGCTCTGATGGCGTTTATGGCTCGGGATGGAGAAACTGTTAACATGCGTCGCCTGCTGGCGTGGCATACTCTACTGCACTTGGTCGGAGCGAAGGCGGACATTCTGGCGCTGCTTAACCGGACACGTAGCAAAAGCGATTATCACGAGGACTACGATTTCGCAGTGAGATTTTTTTTTGCCTTTAGACTTAGTAAAGATGTTCGCCTTAGGAGGAACTGCGTGATAAGTATGTGAAAGTGGATCTTAAATAGAAAGCACCCGCAGTGTCTCTGCCGTTGAGTTAATGCTTCCTTTTTGAGCTTAAAAACTACCAATTAGATACTGCAATTTACTGTGTACCAACCAAGGCAAATGAATTTTGCTTTTCTGATCTTGCTAAACTTTTCCTATTTCCTGCAATAAACTTATGGAGCGACGAGGCTTCCAGGCTACTTGCAAGATGTTTCAGCGCACGAACAAAGGAAAAAGGACAAGGTAGACAGAAAGAGCGCTGACTTCCAACTAACTTTATTTCGCAGAGTGGCAAGAATATATAATGCTAAAAAGGATGATAAAAGAGCATGAAGGTAAAATGCAAGCCTAATCTACACATCAGTTACAAAAACACGTGTGACGGGTCCTCTATTGCCTCAAAGCTCAGCCAGGTATCACGTTCAACCTGTGATAAAGCAATCGATGATGTGCTTACACATTTATCTCCTAGCAAGTGTATTTTTTCGGCTTCGATAATTTCTCGGGTAAGCTGGTCTCTGTGCTTCGCCAATATTGAGCACTGATTAAAGAGAGGGGTGCACCCACAATCTCGGCAATGAATGCCAAGATGCCCTTGTAACACATTGTGCACATTGTTTCGGTGTTCTCGGAGGCGGTCATTTGCTGAATTGCATTTGCTGAAATGCGGTCATTTGTTCTCGGAGGCGGTCATTTGCAGTCATTTGCTGTTCTCGGAGGTGGTCATTTGCCGCGATGAAACATCTTGCAAATATGACTACGCACCAACTAGCCCAAGCTTTCACTCTTGTGAGTTCCAGGCTACATTTCATCATCTGAAAAGTACTGGCAGAAGCTGATAACCATTAAATAAAATGGGTTATTTTCATACCACTATGTCACAATGAAGCTACAGTGTTATCACTTGGTATTTAGGTCGGGATATAATAAAGAAAGTTTAAAGAAATGCATGGTTAAGTGCAAGTATTTAGGTATATCTGATAATGGCATGTCTAATTCTAGCATTTATAGAATGCCGTGTCAGTGCTTATTATGCGAATCGGCTTGCAATATGGACGAAGTGAAACGTACGTGACGATAATGTAACCATATAACGCCTACTTCGCTCCTGTTGTGCTGGGATATATCCACTGTGTCAGCTCTCTCTCTCTTCTTGTAATTTTGTAGCGGCGTGATGGCATCAATAGGTTGACGCGTAATAGTCACAGAAGTATGCAGTAGCGCAACTGATGAAGAAAATATAATTGGAGCTGGAAAAAAAATATGACAATTCATTAGGTTGCATTTCCGCGACAAAAAAACATTAAAAAAACTGAAGCTTAAAAATCTGTGTACTCTATCGCTGCTGGGTATACTGAGTAGTGTCTTAAGAAATCGTGCGAGTACAACTTTTACTGCACTTCACTCTACGTGGCACTCTTAAAACGTGCTGTTTACGAAATTATGTTCTTCATCTTCATGACAGACAAGTTCCGAGTCCAAATGTGAACGTCTTTTGCACAGAGTGAACGGAATCCGTGGCGAGGCCATCGACCTGTTTGAGGGTAAGTGCCGCGGTTTCCTGCGAGCATGGAATCGCTGAGCATGAAGAATCGCAACTGTACACCGCATAGCGTACTTCTACACCTAAATAGATGTATTACATTGGAACATGTCCAGTTAGTCTCTGTATCATCTACAGATCTTCACTTAGGCGTTATGATCTTTTATGCATAGATGCATAGATCTAATAAGTTATGACCTACACAGAGATGTAGTAAATAAGACCGCAAGCTAATACTGAGCATTCGGAGTGAATGGATAAACTTTGAAGTACTTCCCATTTACTTTTCCTTAATGACATGCATGTTGTTTTCAAGACAAAGTACACCACCATTCAAAGCACACCAACCCTACACTGCACGCGTGCTACAGAAATGTGTCTTCCTTACATATGTGTCAATAATTCCTACCATGACTGTGCAGGTATTGAGTCTTATTTACGAATGAGTAGTGTTTAAGTTCAGTAAGTACAATCCAACAACCTGTTCCGTCTTCTATATTGCATGCTTCTGACACAGGTGACGCTGCCGTACCCGCTGAATCCATCGTCAGCGTGGCCAACTTTATGGTGCAGTTCCAAAATGCGATAGCTTCCATCATCAGCAGTCCATTAGAGAACAAAGCCGACAGACTGGCTCTCAGTGCCACAGTGCTGCGCGAAGAGACGCTCGCGGAAGCAAACCAGACACGGCTTCAGGAAGAAGAACATGGCTACCCCTTCGCAGACTTTAAGGTTATTGAAACGTTTTTAGCCCACAATCTCCTGATTAGCGATGTTGCTGAAGTGAAATTCCCGCTTTTGTTGCTTATTTCAGTCGTCTTAACGTTGGCTGTTTTTAGAGGTATATGCTAATCATTAGAATTTTCTAAATTTGTCTCTACGCTGTTAGTATGGCAGTGGCTGGTGTTGTTTTCAAATTTGTTATGAGTGCTGATGAAGTGCTTGATGAAGAAAAATGAAACAATCAGCCTAAACGGTGGCTATGAACGTTCTGATAGAAATATCTTGGCGCCGACAATTTTCAGATAAGGCTGCTTTGGTCACCTGATTCAATTACACATCCAACTGGCACATTATCACTACAAAACCAAGGACGCGCTACACTAATCATGGCACAATATTTTCTCAAGAGCTTCTGTGGATAAATTGTGCGGATCACTGTTGCACCCTGTAGTTAACAAACAGCAAAACAGTTTATCTAGCATGCGTTCTTTGTCTTCTTTATATCACGTGTGCATGAAAATGCTTCGTTGCTATATAAGCATCTTTGCACGACAACCTAATAAGCACGCACATTCACAAAGTATGGAGTATCACTGAATGCGTCCTGTTGGTGTGACCAACGTTTCGGCGCGAGAATTTGTCTTCTTGGGAACAGTACCTGCATCGCTTAGCAAGCACCTTTGTCTGTGCCTTTCTCAACCTACCGCAAGTTGAATGGTGAGCAAGAAAGATAGCTTATTTGGTGCGAGCGATGTCTTGTCTGATTTTCGCGTTCAGTGAGTTCTCATCAATTCAAGCCTCCATTTTCCGCTGTACTATATATTGTTGTATTCAGACACTATGAGAGGCTTTCACGTAGTGCAATTTAGGCCAACAATGCTAGTTCAAAAAACATTTATGAGTATACTGAACGTGCGAGTCTAGAAGGTAGTTCAACTGCCGTGATAATTCTTACTTATATGCATTTGTGATCGATGCTTCTCACAATCAGTACTTTCAACACAAGCTTTACAAAGGCTTAATTCTTTAGTAAGATTTTTTCGTTGTGCTAAACAGGCTGGTTTGATTTGCCAGCGGAGCAATTCTGTTCAAATTTTATTAGTTTCATTTTACTTTGGGATGTGCTGAATGATATACTTTATTGATTTGACAGTATAGGGCAGTTTTCTACAAAGATTATAGCTTTATTTTATTATAAAGCAGTGCTTCTTCATAACTTCAACAAAGTGCCTGATTGGATTGGTTGATGGTGCATAATAGATGAAGAAAGTGCTTAACAGCGCAAACAACAGGAAGGGATAGAAGAGACTAGAACAGAGCGCTGATAGCGAGCTTGTCGCATGCGCAGAACAGAACTCTTACACTTACTTGGCCAGCGACCTTCTTTAGCCTGTAGGGGGAAACCTCGTGTACGTAGCTCCACGCTCTGTTCTCGTCTAGCTCTTTTATCCCCTCCTGGCGTTTGCGCTGTTCAGCACTTTCTCTGCCATAGGGTTTGATTTTTAGATGGAGCATTTCCTCCAAGCTCGCTGCTTTATTTTATCACTCCGGTGTTCTCAGTCATATGGTTTGACTTGTGGGTGGAGCGATTCTATTCGAAGTTCATTGCTTTCCTTCTTTATAGTCCTAATTTGGGCACGTTGCATCATACACAAATTCTCTATAATCTAACAGCACATTGAAGACACTGAGGTCCGAGGACTGGCACCCAAAGAAATGAGCTTCGCCATGCTGTGGCTGCGACGCCTCCGAGCATGGCACGCCCTGCCACCACTATTGCAAGTCCTGCTGCCTGGAATCGCGTCTCTGACGGATGTGACGCACCTAGGCGACCTTTTCCGGATGCCGTACTACGATGCGCGTACGTTGGCGGCGTATAACTTCGCCTCATTGGGACACGTACGTTACACCGATATCTGACTTGTGTGAGACAAGTATAAGCGCGTTCTTATAATTTTGAGTAGTTTAGCGTAATAATCGCTGTCCTCGGCACTTATTCCTTCAATGGGAAGTTTCATCAAGTTGCGGAAATTCGGTATGCAATTAGAGTAAGGCATAACCTCCTTTCCAATCACAGCCCGTTTTCTGACGACGGATGTCTTGTTAATAATGCATGCTGACTGCGAACAACGAAACATTACACACCCGCGGCTTGTTATTTTTTGTGGTGCTGCGGTACCTTCCTAACAAAAGGTCGACGACCAGCAAAGGAGGAGCGGTACGGTAATACCGTACCGTATATGCGTACCGTATTTCCGCAACCTGCTAAAAGACCCTTATGACAATCATAGGCGTGCGTACAGAAAGACTGGCGGTTGCCCCCCCCCCCCTAGTCACCAAACAGGTAGGGCGTTGCGATGACTCTTCACAGACCCCCTCCTCCTGAAAAAGAACCCTGCGAATGATTTTGGTGGCGGCCAATAACTTTTGACTTACGCTTTAATCGTACCAAATACAACAGTATATTGTGGCGACGCGAGATTGACGAGCACACAAAGCGCCTCAAACAAATACGATTTATCGATCGCAGGAAACAGACTGCAACGACTTCTTCGTCTTTTGCCCTCGGCCAAAGACACTCGCGCTCCTTCGTTGTCCTCACCACTGGCACATACGCGCGTCATTATTCCCCCTTTCAAAAAACATCGTCCCGATGTTAAACGTTTGAGAAGCAAGGCGAAACCAAAACTGCACAGTTAGCCAATGAAAGTAAGGCTTCATCCGAAGCACGTGGACAATTTCTGGTGAATGTCTGCGCCGCTTTGAACACTGCACGCCGTCCGGAACAACCTCGTAGTTGACGTCACTAATGCGTCGCAGAACCTTGTAGGGTCCGAAGTATCTTCGCAACAGCTTTTCGGAAAGCCCACGCTGACGAACAGGTGTCCAGACCCATACTTTGTCGTCCACATTGTATATGACGGGTCTGTGCCGGAGGTTGTAATACTTGGCATCGTCGTCTTGCTGTTTGGTGATTCGCACCCTGGCAAGTTGCCTGGCTTCTTCTGCTAGCTGGGTAAACTCTTGGGCGTCTGTCTCATTGCCATCATTTTCATGAGGGGGCAATGCGTCTAAGGTTGTTGTAACCTCGCGTCCGTAAAGGAGACTAAAGGGTGTCTTCCGAGTAATCTCTTACGAGCCGTGTTGTACGCGAACGTGACGTAGGGCAAAATTATGTCCCAGTTCTTGTGCTCTACATCTACGTACATGCTTATCATGTCAGCCAGGGTTTTGTTGAGGCGTTCGGTGAGCCCGTTGGTCTGGGGATGATACGCCGTTGTCTTCCTGTGAGCTGTACCACTTAGTCGAAAATGGTGTCCAAAAGTTCGGCCATGAACGCAGTACCTCTTTCGGTGAAAACTATTGCGGGGACACCGTGTCTTAAGACGATGGCTTCGATGAAAAATTGCGCCACTTCAGCTGCCGTTGCCCGTGGCAGAGCGCCTGTCTCCGCGTATCGGGTCCGGTAATCTGTGGCGACGATTATCCACCTGTTTCCAGTGGCAGACTTCGGGAAGGGGCCCAGAAATGCCATGCCAATTTGTGCAAACAGTGTCATCGGCACTCGAACAGGCTGCAGCAGGCCAGCTGGTTTGATGGATGGTGGCTTGCGGCGCTGGCAATCTAGACATGCGTGCACGTAAGTTTTGACAACTTCGGCAAGCCTTGGCCAGTAATAGTTCTGCCTTATCCTCGCCAATGTTCTTGCGTAACCCAAGTGACCAGCGGTAGGTTCGTCGTGACTGGCTTGCAGCACCTCACAGCGAAGCGAAGAAGGAACTACGAGCAAGTAGCTGCTGCCGGTGGGTGAAAAGTTCCTCTTATAAAGAACGTCATTTCGCAAGCAGTACGACGGCAGCCCTCTCGCAAATAACTTCGGAGCGCTATTCGTTCGCCCTTGTAGGTAATCTATAAGTGGTAGCAGCTCAGCATCGCCACGCTGCTGTTGAGAAAAGGCGGCAGTGCCCACAATTCCGAGAAAGGCCGTGTCGTCATCGTCGTTGTCCGGGGATGCCGTCTTAACAGGAGACCGAGAAAGACAGTCGGCATCGGTGTGTCGTTTTCCCGACTTGTAGGCAACAGTGAAGTGAAATTCTTGGAGCCGAAGACTTCATCGTGCAAGGCGGCCAGACGGATCTTTCAAGTTGACTAACCAACAAAGAGAGTGGTGATCGCTGATAACGGTGAATGGGCGGCCGTACAAATAAGGACGAAACTTCAGGACTGCCCATACCATTGCAAGACATTCTTTTTCCGTCGTAGTGTAATTAGTTTCAGCTCGGGACAGCGTCCTGCTGGCATAGGCGATCACGTTTTCATAGATGTCCTTCGACTGTACGAGCACTGCTCCAAGACCCACATTACTAGCGTCTGTATGAAGTATTGTCGGTGCGTCTTCATCGAAGTGGGCCAGCACGGGGGGTGTTTGCATTCGCTGACGAAGCTCGTGAAATGCCTGCTGTTGGTCTTCGCCCCATCTGAAGGGGGTATCTTCCCGAGTAAGCTGTGTCAATGGCCATGCGATGCGCGAAAAATTAGCAATAAACCGGCGGTAATAGGCACAGAGTCCTAAAAGTCGCACTGATTTTTTGTCTGATGGCGTCGGGAAGTTTGCCACGGCGGCAATTTTATCCGGGTCGGGTCGGATCCCTTGGCTGCTCACGACGTGACCGAGAAATAGAAGTTCGTGGATGCCGAAGTGCCACTTTTCTGGTTTTAGACTAAGACCGGCCAAGCGTATTGCTTCAAAAACTGCTTCGAGCCTTCGTAAGTGTTCCTCGAAAGTCGCCGAAAAGACAATCACGTCATCGAGGTACACCAAGCAGGTTTGCCACTTAAGTCCCGACAGAACCGTGTCCATGAGACGCTGAATGTTGCTGGCGCCGAACACAAACCGAAAGGAAGAACCTGAAATTCATAAAGTCCGTCGGGCGTAACAAAGGCGGTCTTTTCACGATCTCTCTCATCCACTTCAATTTGCCAGTAGCCGCTTTTTAAGTCCATAGACGAAAAGTAGCGTGCGTTTCGTAGTCTATCCAATGAATCATCAATACGCGGCAGAGGGTAGACGTCCTTCTTTGTGATCTCATTAAGCTTACGGTAGTCGACGCAGAAACGCAAGCTACTATCCTTCTTTTTGACGAGTACTACAGGTGATGCCCAAGGACTTTTAGACGGCCGAATAACACCATCTTCTAGCAACGTTTTCACCTGTTTTTGAATTACCTCACGCTCCTTTGAGGCCACTCAATAAGGATTTTGCCGGATGGGTCTGGCATCGGAATCCGTGATGATGCTGTGTTTCGTCAGTGCCGTTTGACTAACACTTGATGTGGATTAGAAGCAGCCGTGGAACTTCTTGATCAGCGTGAGAAGGCGGTCTCGCTCAATGGGAGATAACATTGGACCAACGTCTACAGGTGTCGGTGTAGTGATAGTAGACGCTGCTGCTTCCTCCACTAAATGACAATCTTCTGTTTGCGAGAGTTCGTCAAAATAGGCAATAGCCGTGCCTTTAATTATGTGTCGGCGTTCTCTGCTGAAATTTGTCAATAGCAGTTCAGCGCATTCGTCAATAACAGTGATGACAGCCCTGGCAACAGAAATGCCACTAGTGAATGCGAGCTCCTTGATGTGTTCAGCGATGCCAGTACCATTTTGTAATTTGTCACAGTGCACGGATACGAGAGAACAACTTCGTGGCGGCAGTATGACGTCGTCATCGGCAATACGGAAGCGAGGTGGCTGGTGTTCCTCATCTCTAGCAGTCTCCGAGCTTACAGTGAACGTTACGCTTCTGTCACGGATGTCAATCACAGCCCCGTATTCGCGCGAGAAATCCATTCCTAATATGAGCTGTTTACAGCACTCATGGAGAATGACGAGGGTGGCGACAAAGGTGGAACCAGCAATGAAGAGTCGGGCCGTGCACTTTCCAACCGGTGTCATCAACTGACCTCCTGCAGTTCTTATATTGGGTCCCTGCCATGGCATTTTCACCTTCCTTAGTCTTTCGGCTAGCTGTAGGCTTATTATAGAAAAGTGGGAGCCAGTGTCCACAAGTGCCGTCACTTGGTGGCCGTCAATGTGAACGACGAGGTCAGCGCTGATAACGTCGGCTACGTCGGCAGTTGTCTCATTCGTCGAATTAGTCGTTGCTGTCGTCTTCTTCGGTATCGATGGCTTCGAGCTGTCACTTGTCTGCAATGGGGGCTATTCGGAATTTCGAATATTGGCAACCCCACCCCCCGAGGTCGCTGCGTCTAGTTTCCCCGTCGCGGGCTAGGGGACCTGCCCCTGGTGACGTCGGCAAAACTGCGATGATTAGGTGAACTGGGCCGCGCAGGAGATGGAGAACGTGATCTGGGCATTACTGGATTCTACGGCGGTGTGTTCACATGGGCGTAGTTGTACATGCGTTGATCGTCGTACGCAATGTAATGAGGGTGGCGAGGAAATCTCGAGTACTGAGCGTCGCGATAACGGCAAACTCTGTAGACGTGCCCAGCTTCGCCACAATGAAAGCATACCGGTTGACGGTCAGCAGTACGCCACAAATCGGTTTTCCGACGCTGGTAGGTAAGTGGGGACTCACTATTGGGCCACGTTGTGGGGCGACGTTGTGGGGCATGTTGGTTATACGGCATTCGTCTTGTCGGAGGAATCGGTGAGGTTGCGAAAGTGGTCGGTGCTAACAGTGGCTGTGTTTGCAGGGTTGGTGGTGGTCCAGTCATTGGGGTCTGCTGTGCTGAAGGAGCGATGACGGGGCGTCGGACGGCATCAGCATAAGTAAAATGTCGTCGCACACCATGATAGCCGGATGAAGAGAGAGCATGGCGGACCTCAGCCCAGACAACATCAGCGACAAAAGACAATGCCAGCGTCGGTTCAGTTGCTGGAATTAAACCAAGCTGCCGAAGCTCCTCCCTCAAAATCTCCCGGATGACTTCCCGCAGAGGCCTGTCGTTGTCGCAGAGGCTCGCCGCAGTCGTGACAGGGCTACTCGCTCGAACGTTGACCGGGTTCTGCTGGCGGTACCGTTGCTGTAGGGCCCGTTCAATAGCTGTGGCTTCTTTCGTGAACTCAGCTACTGTTGTTGGCGGATTTCTCACAAGCCCAGCAAACAGTTGCTCCTTCACGCCTCGCATTAGATACCGCAGCTTCCTGTCTTCCGGCATCTCGGGATCCGCCCTGCCGAAAAGACGGGTCATGTCCTCGGCGAACATAGCGACGCTCTCGTTTGGTTTTTGAATTTGAGCTTCCAAGAGACGTTGCGCATTCTCCTTTCTGTCAAGACTACTAAAGGTGTCAATCAGCTGGTTGCTGAAGTCATCCCACGTAGCCATGCTTCTTTCCCTGTTGATGTACCACGTCTGGGCGTTGTCTTTCAGGTAGAAGTACACATTCGCGAGCTTGTCTTCTGGGGTGGCCCACGGGTTGTACTTCGCGCAGCGTTCGAACTGGTCCAGCCAGTCTTGTGCATCTTCATAGGTCTCACCATGAAAGCAGTCAGGAATCATGGGATTCTGAAGTGTCATGTGCAATGTAGCTGCAGTGGCCATGGTGGTTGAAGGAGGCAAGCGATTGCTGGCAGTTTCTGGAAAGGGGTTGAGCTCGGGAGCTAGGCCTCGCAGACGGCGGCTGGAGCGGTGGACTGGTGTGTCGACGGGTGGTAGTGATTCCGGGCTTGAATGTCGGGTCCGCGAAGGGGTGCCAAGCATGAATACGTACCCAGCACTTCCACCAGTGTGACGACGCGAGATTGACGAGCAAACAAAGCGCCTCAAACAAATACGATTTATCGATCGCAGGAAACAGACTGCAACGACTTCTTCGTCTTTTGCCCTCAGCCAAAGACACTCGCGCTCCTTCGTTGTCCTCACCACTGGCACATACGCGCGTCAATATACATTATAACTCGCAAGCATGAGCTGGGAAATATGAGGTTATATCTACATGTCTTGTGTTTTTCGGGTGTTAATGCATTTCGGCCCTCTGCATGGCATCCGCTCTCTCTGCTAATACGCAATACGAAGCAGGAGGGCCGTATGAGTGACGATTAATTAATTTGCTTTATATGGTATTCGCAACGACTTCGCGTGTATGTGAAGCACATTTCATACTACACACGCTTACAGGACGTCAACTCTCAGCCAAAACCAATGAAATCAAGAAACCTTCACATTGAACACGGCGGTTCAAACACCACAGGGAGTTAGTAATATGAAAAACTTCATCATTCATGTCTGGAAACACCGTTTTAATTGATGGTTTATATGCCGCAGTTTTTTTTTCATCTCTGAGTTAGTAATAAAGTTTTACAGCCATCCTTAACATTGTTTTCTTCTGGCCTCAATAACATTGTTTACTATAGCATGCCAATTAGGCTCTGTCCCCATAAGCATTCGAATTTTTGCATGTTTGGGTTTCTTTGTGCGTACTTTTGTTTATGTGTGCTTTTATCTTTCTGTATTGAAAATTTGTTCGTCTTCATATTGAGCATTCATGTAATTCATGTAATTCATGTAACCAACTCTGCGAAAATCCCTAGTAGGGATTGCAGTATTCATAAATAAATAAATAAAAATAAAAAAAAGAATAACCCCAATGCGACCATTTTATGTTTGTTAATCGTTGTATTGTTATATTAAACAGCAAACACCCGGGTATAATTTTGAATGTCATCATCTTCCTCAACAACAAGGCCAGAGAGAGAGCAAGTTGTCGAATTTAAATCACAGCAATGTTCAGCCTGGTCGTCATTGATTAGCCTTTCGTATCTGTTTTTGGTTTATTTCCGAAGCTATAGTAGCGCTATCATTGTCGTACACTGAGCAAATCTATTCGGACATTATTCAGGTAACAGGACGTGAGTGTTGGTACACTTGATATTGTGGACAGTGTCTTTCATAAGGGGTTTGCTATTTACTCGCGAAAGTTCGAGAAGTACTAACACATGAGGCATCATAGACATTCTTGATTGGAACGGCATTGGAAGACTACCCTTCATTCTAAAAACTGTGAGAAGGTACAGTTGTAGAACATCCTGTGTATTTGCATTAACGCTTGCAAGGTTCAACACTACTCGGAATGTGTTTTGATTTGCATAAGATGGAGTATCGAAGTAAACTTCAATAATGCATCTGATGCTGCAGAAGCCTTCATCGCTGGTTCTCAATATTGAACCCAGGTGATAGCCCGAGTGATGGCTCACAAGTTGGACGAGCTACGGCGGACCGATAAATTCGTAGACCAACAATGGCGGAGCTTCGTGGAGGATGCGGACATCATCGACTCGAGAACAACATACTGCGCCGAAGCTTTGATTAACGAGGTGGATATTACTGTTACAATTTTTATTCAGCCATACTTAAAGACTTGTGTTTGTGTAGTATTAGGTACAAATGTTTCATGAGAACTGCGAGATGGTAAGAGTTTACATAGCTCCTCCGAGCAAGTGTGAATAACATGGACAGCAGCTTCAGTTGTAAAAGCCGATTCTTACATTTGAAGACTGTTTCAAATAACTTTGATATTGAAACCGGTAGCGAATGCAGAAAGGCGATCACAAACCCCCCCCCCCCCAACCTGTCGGCACTCCCTCCCCTTCTTTGTAGTGGTTGCCGTCCACCTGTTGCCACCGATCAGGACAAATGATCAGGACCCCTTTGACCAAACATTAACAGTATTTATGCTATGAAAGAGTTTTTGTGCTCGTATTAACAAAAAGTAGTGGCCATGCCAACCCCTCCTGTGTTACATCAAGCGACCCCCCCCCCCTCAAATTAGTGGCGGGATCCGCCCCTGATTCAAACAATATATGTATGCTAGGTGCTCAGAAATTATGTAAGGCATATGAGTAAAACTAGCACAGCTTAGCATTTCTCTATCTGACACCGATTCTATAAGAAAAAAAAATACCTGTTTTATATAGGTGCAATAACAATGTATACAACTAGAAGATATGGAATTCGGAAGTTAGGTACATTCCGAATAAATGTTTGAAATTTTTGAAAGCTCTCACGAGGCAACGTCCGAGGCGAACTTTCAAGTTACCAGGAAACGCTGAATTAAGTCCTAGGCACGCCCACATTGTAGCTGCGAAATGTGTGCCCATATCGTTGATGTGTTAAATTTATTTCCTCTGTGAATTTTTTTCTCACAGAAATGTGAAGCTCCACGTTATTTTCAAATGTTAGCGCCATGAGAAGTCGCAAAGCACGAGGTTTTCATCCTGTGCTGTAAGGAGTGGATAACTTGACGCCTATTGAACTTAAATATCCGCTGTTTTGCTTTTGTATAGTTGCACGGTGATCTGTGCTCCTGATCTGGCCGTGCCTCCTCTCCTTTAGTTCTTGGAATGTCCGCTGGATGGCGGTACTTATGTATGATTAATATATAAATAAAAGCTGCGAGATGGCGGTACTTGGCGTGTTCACTAGATGGATGGACGGATGGACAGATGCACGGACAGATGGACAGATGCGCAGAGGGACGCAAGGATGTACGGACGGACGCATGGATGTATGGACGTACGGACGGATGGACGCACGGAAGAACGAACCAATGCACGGACGGATGGACTCAGGAACGCACGCACGAACGGACGCACGAACGGATGCATGGACGGACGGATGCACGGACGGACATGCGGACGGACGGAAGCAAGAATGAACGAACGGACGGCAGCGCGGACGGACTGACGGATGCTTTGCCCCACTCATCATCAGGCACTCCATAAATATCCTGTGATTTTATGTTGGCGCGCCACTTATCCAGCGCTGGTCTCCCATAGGGACATGCAAAAATTGCCATGGCGTTCTATTTCCATTTTAATAACGCTGCTACAGATGCACTGGGAAAATTTTCGCGAAAGTGGTCCACGCATGAAGCCCTCGAGACATCTCGACGGCTGCGAGCGTCGAGGGCATGGCTGCTGCAAAAAAATTGCCCGCAGCTTCCCTCGGGGGAACACTGAGGAGGATGCGGAGCATATAATTGGTTAACGGGGTGTTAAAGTGCGACTTACTTGGGTCGATGGCTAAATTGGTTAACGTGGTTGTGAAATGGGGTGTTAAATTGCGACTTACTTGGGTCGCTGGCTAAATTGGTTAACGTGGTTGTAGGAGGGGTGTTAAATGAGTGAACACGTACGACACGTATGCGAAAGGGCGGTGTTTATTTATTGCGACGAACTTTGAGCACGATGGCTTTTAGATGCCACTTTGGCCGGCGCTGGTCGAAGGGACGTCGATCATTGCGACCTCGGACGTCGACGCGCCGTACAAACCAACCGACGAGCGGCAACTGAGCGAGCGAGCACCGACCTTGAGCATATATACAGCGCGACGGCGCATGCACTGTCAGCTGTCGAATGTTCGAGAAGGGGGAGAAGCGCAACGGCGCATGCGCGCGCGTCAGCTGCCGATGTTCTCGAAGCGCGACGGCGCATGCGCGCGCGTCAGCTGCCGATGTTCTCGAAGCGTAACGGCGCATGCGCGCTACATTATACAGCTAGCGAATGTTCGTGAAGAGGAGAAGCGCACGCGGTGTGTAGAGGAGGAAGGGATGCACAGATGGTGGAAGAAGGAGGAGGAAGCTTGCGGACGGCGCCGCACTACAAGCCTCGAGTATTAGATGCTCCGCATCTAAAAAAAAAGGCCGCGTCTCTCGGCTACTAGAGTTCATTTCTTTGCCTATAGATGGAGCAGAGCAGCACTCAAAAACGTGCACGGCTGTTCACACCATGCACGTTTCGGTTGTGGCGTACGGTAAACTAATGCTGTGCGCGACAGCCTCAACTGTTACTCAACGCGCCAGGCGTTGTGTTCCTCGGGCGTAACTAGAAACTATCTAATACACCATGGTCGGCTTTAACATCATTTGCTTCGTAAGAGTGCCCAGACTGATGAGTCCACTTTTTCGCGAATGCGCGCGATGTACAGCATCGCTAAAATAGATACTGAAAGATGAAGAAAACGTCACTAGGCAAGACCAGAAGAACCGTTTATTCCGCGGTGTCTCCCTCGGCTCAGAACACCGATGAGAACGAAGAAGAGAGGCGATGGTGGTTACGTACAAGAGAAACCAGGAGGTGCGATAAATGTGCTTACAATACTTTTAATTGGGCGCAGGTAACGAGCCTGTGTACGCAGCATGGCTAATAGAAGTGCATATTCGCATTGCTAACGTATCTGTTGCACCAATGCTGTGTACGCTCGAAAAAAGTCAGCGCACATAAAGGTATACGATATGTAGGGCGATGTGTGTGTCACTTTCGCGAGATCTCGATGGAGCCAGATCGCAAGATGGCACAGACCATAAAACCGCAGATCCAACGTCTCGGTTCGACTTGGATGCCAGTGGTCGTTACCACTGCCGCTACCACGCGATGACTCTAAGATGCACTCGAAATCTGTTTCATTTCCCCACTGATATGTCTATATAGTTGAACGAAACGCATCCCGGTACGGTCAATACTGTAAACTGAACGTGTCGTTGAGTGTTTCGCTTGCAGCGTACGCAACGTGTGCCGTATACATGGGGTTATTGCGTAAGCTCAACTTAAAGTGCCTAATAAAAGTAGGCTTGCGCCTGGTCTGGCTACTCCATTTAACGAGATGGTCTTAAGCGCACGCTTAAAAAACAAAATTTGTTTGTGCCAAAATTAGAAAAGCATATCTTCATACTTGTCTCTCATTTTTTTTTTAAAAACCTTCGTTTTATGTGTTCTGCAGCTAGGTTTCATAATTTCGTGTTTATGACACCACTGAACTGTATTGTAACGTGTTTGGGAAGAAAATTTCTTCATTAGATTGGGAACTTCATAAAATCTGGATTGGTTAGATTGTGCTCAAGATGTTTGAACATAGTTTATTCGGAGTATTTTGTTTGTTTTCTGTGAACATCTGAAGTATGTTCTCATTTCTCTTGCATGTTCATTCGCCGAAAAGAATGACACGTGGCGACAGAAGAAGGTGAACCTAAGCGGCCTTCTTGAGGAGACACTGATGAACCACGTAGCTGGCTTGAAAATAGCCCACCTCGCCCTTCTGAGGTCGAGCAACACAACCATGGGTTCTCGCAGCGAAGGGCAGCTGCTTCCCGGTGTTTACCTCTCGAGCAAAGAGCTGTTCCTTCTGATGCACTGCGCATTGAGCTGCGCATTGGGTGGCAGAAGTTTTCACCATTTTAGGGAGGCACGTCACTGTATGGTGGTGTACAGGTCCTCCCAACCCTTCATCGACAGACCCTGCGCGCGGCCCACTCGTGAAAACGTGTTAAACGATTGTCGTTATGTATAAACCGAATACAAAAATTATGCTGCAAAAAAGTCGTCGGTCGGGTTAGCTCTTTCCGATTTATTGATTGACTGGGGCAGCTTATAACACATTGTTAGGTATTAAATTGCCTTTTTAGCAAATCAGCCCCTAATATGTTTAATCTGTGTACAGTACACGGTACCCTGTACATGATTATCTGATGAATCACTCGATTGATTGACCTATTATTTATTTATTGGTTGATTGATTGATTGATTGATTGATTGATTGATTGATTGATTGATTGATTGATTGATTGATTCGCTGTACTGTTATAAGACTTGCGGTTCTCATAAGCGTGCAACAATAAAATGTAACGTCTGCAAGAACTGTTCGAACTGTGGAAATATGTGAACTAAACATGAAACATTGCTGGTTTTCAAACAGCGAAGTAATGCTGAATGGAGTTAAGCGTGGTTTCCGATGCAATGTTCGCACATTGTTTTGCGCGGTCACATGTGATACGCCAACAAAGAGAATAATTTTCGTCCGCCGCATAATGGCCAAGAGCTAAAGTGCGTAAAAATTTAGGAATTTCACGCTTATTAATCACTATGCGACGAAGAAGCGTGCCTTATTTAACAACGTCAAACCATTTCAAGTTCTTTAACATGCTCAGTCAAATCCTAAGTGCGGTGATGTGAGCCCTTGAATTTCGCCCCGGTCGAAGTGGGACCACGCCGATGGATGACTATCAAAGGGTTTCGGGTTCCGTCCCTGCAGAGTGCTTGTGTGCAGTGCATGGCACAGCACGCGAGGGCTTTCAATCACGTCAAATGAACTTTCGTACATATTCCCGGCATGAGCTTTCCACTTTAATACGCAAAACGCAGGACTGTTCAGCAATTCATTCAGATCATTCTAATATGTCCATTGGCAGACCACAGAAATTCAAGACACCTGAAAAACAGCGTGAATAATGTGCTCTGCGAAAGGAACAAATTCGTCTTGCTAAACATTGTCACAGAACCAATCATTTTTTATCACAGTGGCCAAGAAACAATCAATACCTTTATTACTACAAAGTAATAAACATTGGGCAGTCCCTACGCCTTGTGCGAATCGGTTTCATGCGAAGCCCTCGGTGACTAATTCTCTATGCCGCAATTTTAAAGCTTTGAGCCCAGCATTTTGAAGTGGTCCTACGTGCTTTCGTAAATGTAGCACTTGTGTGCACACTGCGGGCTTGTGAGGAGCATCGCATACAGTGGCGTTAATTGGGCAACCTATTTTTCATCGTGACGCAGCACAGACGTCAGTATTATCAAACCGAAGTGCGCTTTGCGGTGCGATGACGCGACTATCGTACCTAACTTTCACCAGCGTATTACCCAAATTTTGAGCAACGCAAAGAGAGAGAGAGAAACGTCTTAAAAAATGAAAAGCTGGATATGTTTGCCTGTTCTGACATGCTGCTTCAGGTGTTCGTGGTTTCTTAAGGTGCATATACAGCCAAACACAAGTGCATGTACAGTGACACTCAATAAGAATTGCAACATGCTGTTGATGCTCAATGAAGCGCCAACGCTATAGCGTGGCACATACGTAGAAAAAGACAGGAGAATTGAATTCTCTTGATTAGCAGCACTTTTTCAATCAATGTAACGTTTTTCAGTGTACTTTTTCAGGCTTTGCATCCCTTCAACCACATCCAGGGCGTTGCAACTCGCATTGAGTGTGACTGTACGCATACTCACACACACTGTCTCTCTCTTTACTATGTTTTGTTAAGGCTCACGGCCCGCAAGCAGGTAAACAGTGATTTTTGTGCATGAGAGGTTGCCATAGCTATTGGGAAAGATGTCACAAAAATATTGTGGAACAGACGTTCACAAAATGACAAAAAAGTGAGACCAATCGCTTATTCACCTGCCACAATACCTGCCAACTTCATATGGTGCTGAAGACGAAGAAAGAGAACAAAAGCAAATGACACAAAGGAGTATATCACACGGTGTACGCACATGCGCTCGCATGGGAACAAGGTTTCCACTCGGATACCACGTGACAGAACTCGTGAGCGCAAAGTGTCCTTACGATACGCACTGCGCTGCACTTCCTATGCATGTTTCCTGGGTTTCACAATTTCGCTTGGCGAAATTTTTGAGGAGCCGTTAGAGTTCTTGCGGATGAATGACAAGTAAAGCTGTAACACATCGCACACACTGGGAGATGAAGGCACAAGTAGGTATTTTTGTCTCTTGAAACAGGTAATACCAACGGCTAGTTATTACTGCGGTGTACACTGATTGGTTGGATCATTGGCCCACACGTTCTACGACGAAGTCCTGTTACACACAACCGTTGTTGAACGAGTTGGCTGACTTGAATCGCTGGCTTAGTATACTATAGTTAAAAGCAAAGTCTTCCATGCGGTACAAACTGAGTGAAGTGTTTCCTAAGTAGCTTTAAACAGACACATTAAAGTCTTCAATAGTATTCAGAGCGGTACTATCATTACGTCTGGCTTATACGAGGTGTCTGCTCCGGAACTATTCGGTACCATTAATTCCTAGCTGCGCCAGGAGACTGCCGCAATGTATGCAAAAGCAGTGACGTCATCCCGGCCTGTTCAGGGTGCGTGTCGCGATGCATATGCGATTGCTTATTCATGCCAGTTTTACTAATTATTTTATCATCATGAGACAGTGCTCGAAGCCTACTTCCCTACACTATTTCACAATCACCCGGATCGGCTTATGCGTATCTGTTGTGCTGCGAGCACAAGGAACTCTAAATTTATACCGCTCTGCTGTAACAAGCCAATGTCGGGTAAACATGTTCACGTGTGCAGTGCCTGGAAGGTTTCTTGTCGCGGTGACCACGCCAGAGCAAAAGCAAAGGGTGTCATGCCTGCATTATTTGTATGCATGGTGCTCCTAATTGTTCAGGTTTTATGGGCCAGAACCACGATATTAACAAGAGGCATACCAAAACGGCTTCAGAGGTTTGGAGTTATAAAGATTCATCTATAATGTACTGCGCAAATAAACTGATGGAAACACAAAGTAGAGTAAAAGGACAGACAAGCGCAGACTATCAACTGAAGCTTTATGGCAAGACGAAGGCAATTTGCAAATGAAAACATAAAAAGAAAGGGAGGGCAAGGGGGGAGGAGAAAAAGGCACGAGGGACCAAATAAACGAAACCTAGCACGCATGTTGTTTCCAGATAAAAAAATTGGCCCCGCATCTGCATGTTAATCGGCAAATGTCGTTGAAAGACGATAGTCTTGCATGTGGAGAGAGTGAACTAAACATTTATTTGATGTTCTGCGCGAGAAAATCTGTTAATGGTATTCTGGAGGCGCTGCGTTAGAGTGCCTCGAGCGTGCATCGGAGGTGAACGAGCGCATCAAGGTCACGTCACACGTGAGACATGAGCGCCATCTGGCATTTTCTTTGGAAAACAAAGCGCGTGGCTCTGAGACGGGTGTGCATGCCTGTCTCAGAGGTCATACGTTGTAGAACGCAAGGCGACAGGTAGGTGGCACCCCTGTCTTGTCTTAGCAAAGCGTTGGAGACACGCCTTTTCGTGCAAGCGTTGCATGGTCAGCGCTGCGTGATAAGCACTACGGTCCTTAAAATTACTTACGTATGCCTTTTCTAGTAAAAGACGCACATGCAGAATATATACCGCTTTGTTATGGTGCCCCAGGCATGCGTAATAATTGATTTTTAATGAACAATTGCACAAGTATGAGCGCTAAATCTTGAGCAACATTGGTGGGCGCTGCGGATGGGGTCGGCCGTTTCAAGTACCCGGTGCCGTTAACAGTGGATAAACAGACAAATGTACAGACAGACACACAGACAGACCAAAATTTTTGCGTCGCAAGTCCCCAAGAAAGGCTATCCTCTTTAAAACCAATGAGTGCACGAGCTTATTAAGGCTGCGCATATTCACAAAATTTCTGTGTTCTTGCGTCAGTGTTCCCTCCGTGGCCATGCATGATAAGGAGTTGAGCTTTCTAGGTTTTGTATGACGTGCGTCTGCACCTGTTTGTCCAAATTTGTGTTTCCGTCCGTTTTTTTTTTTGCGCAGTAAATCACGGATCAGTACTAACCTGCCTAACCAGCCATTGTTTTGAATATTAAACATTCACTGACATTGTACAGTATAGAGGCCTCTAGTATTGCCGCCTCCGCCATAATGCGTCCAGCACGACTGGAATCAAACCCACCACCTTCAAATGAGCAGCAGGTGACCGACGCCACTGTACAACCTAGGCAGATTACCATCTTTATGAATCAGGGGCGTGCGACCTATAGGGTCTCATGCGCATGGCGTACGAGTACGATGCAAAGAGGCGATAAAGTACGTGCGCAGTCGACGTGAGGGAATAACAAAAGAACGGCTACACAAAGCCACCTAGAATAATAATTCAGGCTGGGTCACTATCGACCGGTTCCATGTTTGTAAACACGGGTAGGCCGATGTCGACATTATGGGTAAAATTATAGTGACGTCCGCACGTAACTTCCGCCATAAGTGCTGAGAGCTGCGATGTGCGCCAACAAACAAAACTAAGTTGTGAGACGCGACCCACATCCAATCGCGACGCAGCTCGTCTGCATACCGGTTTTTTTTTGTTTGTTTTTTTAGGGGCGAAGCTTTTTATAGCGGCACCTGTTCGTCCCTCGTACCCGTTCTAGTAGTTGTGTAACAACTATAACATTTTGACATCCAAGGTGGTGCCGGCGAGAGATTTCTTCTGTGCGTGGTTGAACAATAAAACATAGTGCTCAATGTACATGCCAATGGCCGCTAAGGGGGGATGAGAGACAGGAGAATTCGGCTTTTAGTTAACGCGCACGCTGCGAAATTTTTATTGTTCAACAACGCACAGAAGACAAGAAAGGGTTGCTACGTTATACTCACTGGGCGTAACCTCCTAGGTTTTAGAAGTGTGGCAGCTTGGGCTACTTGGTATGGCATGACAATAGTTATAGCGCGAGAACAAAACGACGACACAGAGACAAGAGTGTCCTTCTTGTCTCTGTGTCGTCGTTTTGTTCTCGCGCTATAACTATCCTAGGTTTAAGAAAGGTTTAGCGAGCGTTGAGCCGCAGTGCCATGAATACAGTGAACTAGTATATACCATGAACTCGAGTTGGTTAAAGGTGGGAAGTAGACAGGAAGCGCAAGCCGTAAGAAAGTGTGCGTGTGCGTCCTCTCGTTCAGTCCTTGGAATGTCCGCTGCATGGCGGTGCTTCTCTTTGTGGAATATACGATGAAAAGATGCGAGATGGTGGTACTTGGAGTGTTGAATAGGTGGACGAACGGACACACAGACAGATGCATGGACGAACGCACAGATGGCTGCACGGACGGGTGGACCCATAGACGGACGCAGGAGCGGATGCATGGACGAAAGCAGGGACGTACGCTCAGATGAACGTGCAGACGCACGAACAGACGCACGCACGGACGGGCGGATGGCCGCACGGGTGGCCACACAGACGCACGCATGGATGGACGGAAGCAAGAATGAATGGACGGACGGATGCTTCGCCCTACTATCCATCATTCACTCCGTGGATATGCTGCCATTTTTTTTCTCGTTGCTTGTCTGAGAACACCCCATGCACTATTGAAAACGCAGCAGAAACTGCGGTAGGCAGAGCGTCTTTTGCCTACCAAGACTGCGCCGCCACATTTTCGTGACGTAAGTCCGGTGGAATTTGGCCCATACTTCACGCCTGGACTCTGACGTCACTCAGTTCTCGCCCTCCTCTTCTGCTGAGTAGACGCGCGCACGCATGCTACCGCCGTTCGAGATAGCCAAGGTTTCTAAGCCTGTGAAGCCTGTCATGGCGTGCTGGTGTTTCTTTTGGCAACTGCATTGAATATAACCACGTTTCTCTGCGTCTGTCGAGTGCGGCGTGGTGATACGATGTGCTTCGTTCACTGAATGTTCGGGTAAAGCACAACCAGCAAGCTCCCCCTTTGTGGCAGTGCTGGGAGTCCAACTGTCGCTGCTTTTGACAGTGTACCCGAGGTTCGAGTGTTTTCATTCACCAAGGACGACCAAAAAGCGACGTTCATCGGTGTGACAGTGATATGCGTTCTCAGCGCGGTTCGAAGGTATGCTTTTTGACTTGCTTTAAAAGCACCGCCTCTAACACACTCGGTTCTTTCTGTAAAAATGATGTCATGTGGGTTCCTTACTGGTTAGCGTAAGTGTTGACATCAGACATTGTGAGCCGCGTGTCGCTGACACTCACCTCTGCCATAACGTAGCGTCCCAAGACAAAGCTAGCAAGTGCACACGTTTGCCGAGCTGTAGTCTGCTTGGCTGCAGACTACGGCTGAAGTAGAACCATTTTCATGCTCCGCTCAACCAACTTCATCCAACAGACAGTGATGGTATATGGCGAAGTATGAGTGGTGTTTGAAGAGTAACTGTGTCCTGAAAGTTATTGAAACGAAGCCATGGAGCCTTATGAAAAGGATACGTGTCATACATAATACACACACACACACATAGAATATTGATTGATTGATATGTGGGGTTTAACGTCCCAAAACCACCATATGATTATGAGAGACGCCGTAGTGGAGGGCTACGGAAATTTCGACCACCTGGGGTTCTTTAACGTGCACCCAAATCTGAGCACATGGGCCTACAACGTTTCCGCCTCCATCGAAAATGCAGCCGCCGCAGCCGGGATTCGAACCCGCGACCTGCGGGTCAGTAGCCGAGTACCTTAGCCACTAGACCACCACGGCGGGGCCACATAGAATATATATGTATATCAAAGTAACCGACAAAACATTGTTCAAATCACAGGGTGTGTTTAATTCAGACTTCAAATATTCACAAATGTCACTGCTAAAAGCGTAGGTGTCATCCTTTAACAGAGTGGGACGCCCAGTGGCGATTAAAGTGAAGGCAATATGACAAATGTCCGTGCACTTATATAACGTGGCCTTTACCAGCCGTTCTCCAACTTCGGGATGCAGCGATAAAATAGCTGCATTGAAAAGCCCCGCCTCGGTTGTCTAGTGGCTAAGGTACTCGACTGCTGACTTGCAGGTCGCGGAATCGAATTCCAGCTGCGGCGGCTGCATTTTCAATGAAGGCGAAAATTCTGTAGGCCCGTGGTCTCAGACACAGGTGCACGTTAAAGAACACCAGGTGGTCGCAATTTTCGAAGCCTTCCACTATGACGTCTCTCATAATTATATGGTAATTTTGGGACGTCAAGCCCTACATATCAGTATCAATCAATGCATTAAAAGTGCACAACTGAAATACCTTTTCAGCGTAAGCATGGAGTAACGTTTCATGTGGTGTTGATAGAGCAATAGACATAAGATAACACATAATGACAAATGACATTTACAATACCAGGAAGCCCTTTACACTTATTTGTCTAACTAAACGCGATAGATGGATGGATGAAAAACTATTGGGGTCTTGAAGGATTCCACCCCCGTTTTATAGGGGTAGGATTGCGGGCCGCTCCCACGTTGATAACAAAGAATAAACACAGTAAAAATTCACCCGAATGGCTCGCACCTACAACGACCGAAATAAAACCAGTGCATTCGCTTCCGCCTCGTCCAAGTGTGCTGGTTCCTGAACCTTGTCGATCAGTGCTCGGCTCTTCGAGATTCACAATAAAGCCAGCACACACCGATTTCGGTCCGTCTCCCAAACCATAGGGCTTCCTGAAAAGCTAGAGGGGACTCTGGTGCTGCGATCGTTCAGCGACCATGGGAATGATGGGTAGTACGCGAATTTGCATAGTCTTCGTACTTGCGGGTGGCAAATAGCAGTTGTGGCTTCTTTGCATCAGCAGCTTCGTTGAGCAGGCTTCCCGTCTGATCTGCGCTGGTTTCCCCGATCATGTGCTGGTTTCGGTGGCAGAAAAGTTGCTTAGGACAATTAAACATAAGTGGCTAGTAGCTCAAAGCGCATGGCTGGGATTCCCTATCTACGTATGATTTCTCACAATTTGAAAAAGATAAGTGATAAGGTAGATGTGAAAGTTGTTTTCTCTGCCCCAATAAGGCTTTCAGCGCTCTGCAAACGGGTGAATGTGCAGACTGCACGAAGTAGCTGCTGCACAATCAAACATAGAGGGCTATTCGTAGCATGTGTGATAGCCATCGTTTATTTGTTCCTGTTGTCATGTGGCAACTCTTTATGCAATTTTCGCGTGCACGCACGGAAAAAGCAGAAAAAAAAGAAAAGCAAGAAAGCAACACAACAGCATCGACGACAAACATCTGCTCATAAAACCCCCAGCCAAAAAAATTAAAAATGAGAAAATGAACCGCCATATACCAGGCAGCAAATCGGCAATGAATCAAAGCCCTGAATAGAAGTATGCCATGAATGAATGAATTAATGAAAAAACTTTATTTCGGTCCTGCAGGACGCGCTTAGCGCGTAGCGGGCGTCTCCCACGTAGGGACCGACAGGGAGTACCTGGCGGCCTCTTCGTGGGCCTGCTGGACGGCCCATTGCTGGTCGGCGAGGAGTGAGCTCCTGAGGGACCTCTCCCACTTGCTTGAGGTAGAGTCGGGAGGAGTTGTTCTACACTCCCAGAGCATGTGTGCGAGTGTCGCTGTGTGTCCACATGATGGGCATGTGTCGCTGGGGTATGCATCGGGATAATAAACGTGAAGCGTGGCAAGGTTTGGGTACGTGTGTGTCTGTAATAGGCGTAGGGTTAATGCCTGCGGTCGGTTAAGTTTCGGATGGGGGGGGGGGTGGAAAAATGCGGCGTTCCAAGTAAAAGTGCTTTGTAATTTCATTGTACGTAATTGGTGCATCCCGATTGGTATCCAACCCAGCAAGATGAGGTTGCCCTGTGGCAGCGCGGTCGGTAAGTGCGCGCGCTGCATCATGGGCGATCTCGTTGAGGTTGGATAGGGCACCCGGCACCTGGCCGAGATGGGCGGGGAACCAGATGACAGTGTGGTGCTTCAGGGCACTCGGGTCCGCACTGCGCAGGATACGTAATGCCTGGTTGGAGATGACTCCGCGTTCGAAGGCTTTGATGGCCGGCCTGGAGTCGCTGTAGATGAATTCCCGTTTGCTGTCGAGCATAGCTATAGCTATAGCTACTTGCTCCGCTACTTCGGGGTTTCGGGTGAGGATTGTGGCTGAGTTAAGAGTCTGCTGCGCGGATGATACCGCGACCGTGGCGAAGGCTTGGTTGTTGCGATAGGCAGCGGCGTCCACGAACGAGACGTTGTCCGCTTCCATGTCTATGCGCTTGAGAATGGCGGTCGCCCGCGCAAGGCGCCTGCCTCTGTTGTATTCGGGGTGTACATTTCGTGGTATTGGAGCGATCGTGATAAGGTCGCGGATTTCACGGGGAATTAGTCAACTCTGGGGGCTCCCTGGCCTTCGAAGAGAAGAAGCCGAGCTCGCGCAGAATATGGCGGCCTGCCTTGGTGGTAGTGAGTCGGGTCAATTGGACGCGTTCCTGAGCTTCGGCGATCTCTTCTAGCGTGTTATGTACGCCAAGCTCGAGGAGTTTGTACGTTAGAGTGGTGATAGGGAGGCCAAGGGCTCGTTTGACCACCTTGCGAATAAGCGCATTGAGTTGATCGTGCTCAGCACGTAGCCACTTGTGTATAGCGGCAATGTAGGTAAAATTGCACAAAACAAACGCGTGTACGAGACGCAGCAGGTTGTCTTCTTTGAGGCCATGCTGCCTGTTGGCTACTCTACGTACGAGTCGTATGGCATTCTCAGTCTTAGTCCTGCGCTTGTGTACTGTTTGGGTGTTGGTTCCGCGGGACTCGATGATCATGCCGAGAACCTTCATGGTGTCTACCCTGGGTATAGTACGACCATCTCTGGTGTGGAGGGTGATATTGCGTTCCGCCGGAGGTTTCCACCCTTTGGGCTTGGCACCCCGGCGTTTGGGTATGCCATGACAATATCTTATAAATAATACAGGCCAATCTAAAAAGACGATGAAAGTCATGTGGGATGCAGGTGTCTAGTTTTTTTTAAGAACGACAGAACATTCTCGCAGTTTATCAAAACCCCAGGCAGAGCATTCCAGTTTGTGACAGTGCGCGGAAAAAATGAGCTTTTAAAGGCTTTTGTTTTACAGGAATACTCCATCAATTTTTTGTTTTGTTTTTTTATGCTCGAAACTAGTAGATCAGTGGAAAACAGTTTCTATATACACATACTTGTTTATTCGGAGCTCATCGTGGTAAACTAAAAATATGTACTTTATTAGATCGTGTTGCTCTATTACCTGCAATGTATCTTGGCCATATCCTTTCAACAGTTCACTGGGTGACGTAAGATAGCTGTAACGGTTACGAACAAATCGGATTGCTTTTCGTTGAATCATTTCGAGTGTGTTAATATTGAGAGTATCCCAAACTACAGATGAGTATTCAAGAATTGGGTGGATAAAAGTTTTATACGAAATCAATTTGAATTTTGGGGTAGATTTGCATAAAGCACGTCCATAGAAATCTTAATTTTTGTAAGGCTCTTTTTTTCAATGTAGGCAACATGCTCATTGCACTTAAAATCTTCGCTTAATACAACCCCTAAATATTTATAAGTGTTAAGGAAGGATAGTTTCTGACCATTTCGAT
The DNA here is from genome assembly GCF_043290135.1 of Rhipicephalus microplus. Lineage (NCBI taxonomy): Eukaryota > Metazoa > Arthropoda > Arachnida > Ixodida > Ixodidae > Rhipicephalus > Rhipicephalus microplus. The sequence continues at coordinate 51,405,372 of NC_134706.1, forward strand.
TAAGAAGTCATCAACACGTCATTGTTAAGACGGGATTTCATAAACGTTACTCGGAAATAGACTATGTAAATTGTATCAGTCAGGTGAGAGAAAAATGCTGGGAATATGTCGGACCATATTATATGACCTTAACACATTGCAAGAAAGAATTCGACTCAGTTGAAACCACAGCACTCATGCAGACGTTACTGGTTGAAGGTGTAGATGAACCATTTCTAAACAAAACTACTTGGAGACATCCACAGCCACTCAAGGACGTAAAAGTGGTAGTCGTGATAACATTGGGTCGCGCAGATTTACAACTTCCCAATAAATCTTTAGTGTATTTTTTCTTGGGGGGAGAGAAGGGGAGGGTTGAGAGCACTGCACGATATTGATAAGATGAAGCAAGTCGGTCCTTTTTCAACATCAACGCACCGGCTTGGTTTTCCTAAGCACAGATAAGAGGGAAAAAGGGTCGAGCACCTTGTTATCGTCTAGAGTTGCGCCTCCGTTTGCTAAAACATCGCGCTGTAGTGTAGCAAGCCGATTATGACAATGAATTCACAGAGCTGCTACTGCCGCGGCTGACGTCTTGAAAGCTCCGGGCTTAGGTCTCCCATGTTACATGAAAATGGCACTCACGTGCAGTGTTCCGTGACAGAATCGTCATCTTTCGTTTTTAATGTCACGTTCTGATCGTCGAAGTGTTCGTAAGGCTCGAAATTATTGGTTGCGATAGTCCAATATGGATGACTACATTGTCCAAGACACCTTAAACCCCACCGATCTCTCTACTTGTTCTCCCAGTTCAGTCCAAGAGGTGCTGCAACCCTACGAGCCACTTTCGCTAACAGAGTGAGTGCGTCCCTTCCCAAAATTTCACGAGAAATTTGTCTTTGTTATTTGCTGGTCGGTCTCTCCGGAAATTTTGCGCACACGTGCACAAGCATTCACTATATATATATATATATATATATATATATATATATATATATATATATATATATATATATATATATATATATATATATATATATATATATATATATATATATATAAAGATAAATAGAAGACAGAAATGAAGAATAAAGTAGGAGATGCAGAAAAAAAGACAAAGTAACAGAAACAGAGAAGTCTCCTAGCTCCAAGTTTGTTTTCTACAGGCTTGCTAGGCTTGTTATTGTTTTTATATTTCCTACTCGGCAAAAGAACTCAAATCTGGTAGGGGGGGGGGGGCACTTGTGTGAGGCCATTTTTAATGGAGAACCCTACGCAAGCTCGGAAGCACAGCAAAAAGGCACAATGAAAAACTGCACATCTTTCAACAATGCTTCGCTTGCGTGTATGAATAAAAAAAAACGGCTCGTTCAATTGGAATGACAGGTGGAGGAAAATATACCCCATGTCCGTGCCTTGATGCTTTCCCTCATTTCATTTTGATGCATTTTAACTTATGACTTTTCAGTTAATAAATATTTAATAATTATAGTTATTTGAGCCTTTCATAAGCAGTTCTTTTGAGAGACTGAACGTTGACTAGCTTGCTAAGCTTAGTTGGATAGTGGGAACGCTACGCTGATGTAAATTGTCAAATGTGACGGAGTCGTTGCATTTTGCCGAAGCAACGACTTACGATGGATTTCGTTCTTGAGGTTCATGGCGCCTCCTTACTCAATTTTAATCGAATGGCTATTAAGTTATTTTCAGCTAAACCTCGCTTCATCCTCCCTAGTGAAGAGTGGTCGAAACTTGTGCGAAAACATCGAAATGCTGAAGGAAAATTTGAAAAGTAGCAGCGCAATTTTGTACATTTCATTTGATCAAAATATAGGACAGACGGACCAAGTAATGCACATGTTAAACGCGCTCGATTCATAACTGTTAAAACTTGGAGAATAGTAGTGTTGGTCGAAATAGTTTTCATGGGCTTCTTGGAGTGTAAGTTAAAAATAGGTACCAACACCTATACAAAACATCGGCTTGAGAATACAATATCTGCCGCAATTAATCCATTCATTGTGCACGTGATACCGACCTGTACTGATTATTTTTAATTTTTCTTCATTACTGATGCTTTAAACTTGAACAGTTTAGAAGATGATGCTGTACAAACGAATGGTACATGGGATTTCCAAGTATTCTTGGACATTTTCGATAGCAGCTCTGTCACTCCTTGGCTGATTGTGGTTAAATGTGTATATGATGAAACTGTGTTTGTGGTGGCCTCATTGTAGCAACAATCAGCATAAAGTTAGGAGCATGACCCAAGTAGTTAGTCAATGAGTAAACAATAATTTATTAAGTATTTACACTAAGTCGCACTTCTCCCCAGCGGGTTGGCCGCCATTGGGACACACAATCTGAAAACCCAAACAATGCAACCATTAACGACGGCGTCCCGTCGGAGCCTCACCTGGTACTGACTCTGCTGATTCCTACATGGAGGAAAAGCTTTAAAAAAAACATCAGACATCTATCAAGCTGTCAGATTGCCTTCAATCACTCCCTAGCAGCTCGTTCAATGTTGTGCCATGAATAGCATTATACCGAATGCGCTCTGCCGGGCGTAGTCTGTCCAGAGTGAAACGCCGCCACGTAGAATGCTCTCTAACGACTGCAGCTGGCTTCGCTTGCGAAGCAATTTCAAGCCAGGCTGAACGTTTCCGGACCGAGCGTTTGCAATCCACAGAGCACGTGTACAGTGACCATACCGTGGACTAGCACAACCCCGCGTCGTAGAGATCTTCGCGGGTGTTTTAGAATTTAAACGAGAGAGAGAAAAAAAAGAAGTGATACGTCTCTGTACCGTACTTCAAACAATGGTCAAAACTGCGGAGATTGACCCTTTCAAAAATATACGTTACCACAAGCTGCGCAGCAAAGGAGACAGAGGGTGAGCTGAAAACTGTTACTTCTTCCGTTACCGTGTAAATACCCGGGTAACTAAAGATAACGTGCACAATACAATGCTGAATATTAGCCCGATTGTCTTATATGGTCTCCCTATTATAGCTGTTTCTTCTCTTTCACGAAGCCGTGAGAAGTGGCACCACTGATTTGAAGGTCATGGGGTCGAAACCCGGCCCCAACAATTATTAAGGGACGTGAAGGCTGACAAAACAGGCTTTCAGCCATAATTTGTTCTGTAGAACATATTTCTCATGTTAGAGGTGGGTCGAACATGTACAAATGTGAAACTGAAATCTGACTTGGGTTGCAACAATGCGATGGCTGTTTCGGGTATTTCATGTCATCTTGCGGAGATCACGCTGACGTGTGCGGCACCATATACTAACACATTTATGTAGATTCAAAGAGGAACAACATCTGCACGAATTTATAATAGTAATATCTTGGGTTTAAGATTCCGAAACCGCGATGATTGAGAGACGCTGAGGGGCTTCGGAAATTCGACAACCTGGGGCTAAGGTGCACCTAAATCGAAGCCCGCCGGACTCGGATAATTTCGCCTCCATCGAAATTGCAGCTGTCCCAGCCGGGGTTGATTGCGCGACCTTTGGCTATGTACACGGGTTTGTTTTCACACACACACACACACACACACACACACACACACACACACACACACACACCACACACACCACACACACCACACACACCACACACACCACACACACCACACACACCACACACACCACACACACACACACACACACAAATAACCAGTGGGCCACGTGACTACTGGTTCAATGCTGTAAAACAAGAAAAGCACAATTTGGCGCACATAAAGGTCATGTCTGAAAACGCATTGCTTGAAGTTCAAACACCACAGAATGAAGGCTGAAGCTTCAGGTGAAGACTGAGGCTAGAAATTACGAGTCGTCCAAGAAGGACTGTCACTGTGTAAAGTGCTCACAAGTTTCTATTAGCGGAATTGTCTTCCTTCAAGCCAAGACGAATACAAGTCCAATTGGCTCTGAGCTCGATTGCTGCAGTCACAATTCGTCTGAGAATACTTCTCGCCACGTGATTTAGTGCTTGTGCATTGACTGCAACAGAAAACCGTTTCCTTAATTTCTAACCCATTGTCTCGCTGTTATGTGTATGTCCTCGAGCTGCCGAGACCAAATAAGAGGTAGATTTCACAGCCTATATCAAGACATATCGTAATACAAACATGCAGGCAGAATTTTTTTTCTGTAGAACATGTTTATCACGTTCGAGGCGCGTTGTAGATGCAAATATGGAATCGTTATTTGACTCGTTCGGTGGCAACTACGCGATGATTGTTTCGGGTACCTCTTTGTCATCTTCTGCAGATGTGGCTGCCGTAGCTGGGATCGAACCTGCGACCTTCGGGCCAGAAGCCGAGGACCATTATACCGCTACACCAACGCGGGGGACTAAGTAAATTTTTGTTCCGTAAAGTAACTATATTATATATCTATAGTGTTCGTCGTTTCCTATTTTCAGAACAACGAAATTCTCAAACGAACGAACAGAAATAGCTTCTCCAGGAATTCCGTTAAATGAGTGGTTCGACATGATAGCGACAACATCGTGTTACCAGAGTAGATTGCTGCAAGTCTTGTATACTGTCGTGCTTCCGCCTTTAGTGTCCGCGATGAGGTTACGTAACACAGGATGACGGAAGAGTGCACGTGTTTTGTGCGTGCTAAGCAAGACCAGACATAGGCCTGGACTGAGCCGTAATTGCAATATTTATGTGGCAAAGAAGCTGCGGACTTTTTTGTTTTACGCTTGTACATGAGCACCTTGCAAGCCATCATGCATCGAAGGCCGTGATGTAATCCCCCCCTTCCCCCCACAGCTTCTAACTTTGGGGCTTCTATGTATTACCAATCTGGTGCACAATTTTCTGTAAGGTAATATTGTTGATGTTGAATTTGAACTTCATGCGGGAGATAGATATCGCCAAGTGCTTTTTTTTTCTTTTTTTCTGCAGGAATTTTGATGCTGCCGAGAAGAATTTCTCCCCTCGCGTTCGACTGTGGCTCAATTTAGGCCGAACATGCAACGTGAGCCTCGGAAACCTGGGAATGGTGAGAATTTGTTTGTCGCCGTAAAACTTGCAGTGTTTGTTTCATTCTGCTCTCTCTGCGAAAGAAGTAGAGGCTGGAGAGTGGGTGAATGCTTTTACATGGCATTTCGAATTGAACCAGTGACATCAAAGCATTCAGCATATGCAGATCATGGCCATGTTGATATATTTGATGGATCCAAAATCATTGTTGCGATATTAAACTCATCCGCAATAACTTTGACCGTAGTACACAGTCACAATCATGTGTTACACGTTAAAAGGAAGTTTTTGGCAGCTATAGAAAAGCGTGTGACACATGTCGCAAGTTTATGCTTTAAGTAGACAAAAAAAAGCTTTTTATATCGTAGATAGTATATATAACTCAACAAACGCGCATATAACAACAGTTGCAGCGTAACTAAGGAACAAAAAAGAAGCGAAAATGGGCAAAATTTCAAGTCTTGGTGCATTGAATAAAACAGAATCTGCATCATTTTGCAAAAGTGCGAACTCATCTTGCAAAAGCGTTGCTCTCTTACTAAATAACCCCAAAGCGAAATACGGCTCTTGTCACACATAAGCAAATTATGTGTAATAAGTTATAATTTATAGTACCTGTCCGACTCGCTTTTCAAAGGCTCTTACATTAGGTACATCACCGAAACAGTGGCCACAGGTGGGACATGAAACAACTGGCTGTCTTTTGCAACGTTTACACAGTTGTGATGATCAATGCTAATACTCCAGCTCAAATATTAATTTTACCGTTTTAGGTAGACTGCTTTATTTCTCAATAGGTAGAACAGCAAGCTGTCTTGACGGCCAACCGCGTGGCGGGAAGCCTCTCTGTAATTGTCCAATCGTTTAGAGTATAATGGTTGATAACGTGGTCAAAATTTCGACGAAAGCTCTGGTCTGGTATTATGATGAGGATGTAGATGCGATTTCTGACCAAGTCAAGGTGACAAAAAGGTAAGAAAACACGGAGACGTTTCAGGACCCATACGGGTTCATCTTGCACTGACCAAGTCAAGGCGAAAAAGCACAGAGGGGTTCCGAGACCCATGAGGATTGATTAAAGGTGAATCACTTATTGGCGATCTTCGGCGAATTTTGCTGAATCTATCTAACCGCCCACAACAAGTAGCTCTCTTGGTCGCTTTGATAATAGGATATTTACCGAAATAGGTATGGCTTAGCATGATTGAATGAAGAACATATGTGACTGGTTATAACATAAAAATTATAATATGTATGTCATGAATGTCATGATTTACATGTCATGGTTTAGGTTCTTTTACGGTTTTCGTTCACATGACATATCGCAAAACTGGTGTGGTATGACATGACTGCATAAGTCACAGGCCCCAACTTGGAGATCATAACATGCATGTCATGACCTACACGTTAGGGCCTGTGACGTATCTTCGCCGTTCCATTTTTCGGTTTGCTGCCTTCACATTTGTGTTTAACAATTATTATTGATGCTTTGTTCGCCTGATAGATTCGGCAGGTCAGAGTTATATTCTCCTTACGATAACATGAAACTAGGTGTATCAGAGTCGAGCATTTCCGAGAAGAAGACAGGAGAGACGTTCGCTGATATTTCTCAGATATCATAAGAAGGCTTGCCTATGAATATTACGAAAACAAAACTTTCAGCTTCCTGCATGAAATAATGATACAACTAAGGTAGTTGTTGGGAACACAAAAAGCCACACACATATGGGCAACGGCAAAGTGTGCGTGCTAAACAACGCGAGTGTAAAGTGAGAGACCACGTGGCATATCCGTGTTTACATTTGCGCGCGGCTCTGAATTATGTACGATTGCAGCCGCCATGAACCAAAGACATGTATAGTCACGTTTTCTCCAGGACGCCACTCTCACCGTGTATTGTAAACAAAGAGCGCCGTATACGGCCCTCCTCCTCGGAAATGCCGCCTCCATCGGAGCAGTCTGCTCGAGGCTCTATAACTACGAGCAGCTCAATAAAGTCTCTCCTCCGCCCTCTGATACTTCGTTCTTGATATACAACAGTTTTGGAGACGAGGATGGGATCTCTGGTGGAATCGCAAGACAAGTGTCAACGACATCTTGTGGTGGTGAAACTGAACTGATCAATCATGGCAACATCAGCAGACCGTATAACAGCATCAGGAAATGGCAGTGTGGCTACGATGCCAGTTGCAAGGCTTGCTGAGTTCAGTCCTGACATTGGAAACATCGAAGTCTACATCGAAAGATTCGAGGTCTTCGCAAGCGCTAACAACATTGACGAGCCGAATAAGGCGCAAGTGTTCTTAACAGTCCTAAGTGAAAAAGCTACGTGACACTTCAAAGCCTTCTGCTGTCTCAAAGTCCTGCCGAGTCCAAGTATGCTGATATCAGGAAAGTGCTGAGCGAGCACTTTGCACCACGGAGATCCATAGTCACAGAACGGTACAGGTTTCATCGCGGGGATCAAGGCCAAATTGAGACAATTGGCGAATTTGTCGTCGAGCTCAAGAAGCTAGCGGCTACATGCGAGTTCGGCAGCTTCCTTGAAGAAAGTCTTCGAGATCGGCTAATCTCGGGTCTTCGCAGCGAGGACATCCGATGCCATCTGCTGTCGTCACCGAACAAGGAGGCGACGTGGGAACGAGTTCTAAACAACGCCATCGCCATGAAAACCGCCTAGAACGACACCAAGGAAATTCTCCCGGCTCCTGCAGTCGTCAACTGGCAGAACAAGCAGACTTCTAAAAGGAAGCCAATGAGGAAAAGCAAAACAGCGACCACAAAGGGGACCGCCACTTGGAAACCTGGTAAGACGCGGCAAGGACTTTCTCGTGACGGACAAAGAAAATGTTCAAGTGTGGTGATGAACATTTTGCTAGGGCATGTCCATTTTTGCAGAGTAAATGTTTCAAATGTTCAAAAAAGGGCCATGTTGCTACAATGTGTGGAACTAAACAAATGCATAGCATTGGCCAAAGCACAACACAAGCGAAACTATTGGCAATAGGGCATAACCAGAGAGATAGGCCAACCTCTCCTTAAGTAGTAAATCTGCGCATAAATGGCGAAGAAGTTCCAATGGAACTTAATACAGGATCAGCAGTGTCTCTGATGTCGGAAAGTGAATTCGAAAAATGTTTTCCTGATGCTGAGTGGTCCGCAGCCGATGTGCGCTTGGTCGCATACAACGGAACACCTGTAAGGGCCAAACCTCATAAGCGGGAAAATGCACGCGACAGCGACGAGCGACGCTATGAGCGACGAAACAGGGCGTTCGCGCGACGTGTCGCGTGCTCGTTTTCGCGCGATCGCTCGGTTCTCCAGATTTGGAAACCGTCGCTCATCGCCCGGAAGTGCTGGGCTCAAGCAGCCAATAGCGAAATACCGGAAAAGACAAAGACTACAAAGGTGCACGTGACCCTGCCCGAGTCACGTATGCGCAACAAGAAATAACGCAATGTTTATTACGCATGTGCGTATAAAAAAGTGCTGCAAGGCAATAATAAACTTTCCGTTTCACTACACAACAATATATCTTATTTTTAAATTGCATACCGCTCGCTACGCGGTTTTCTTGGTGCGTGTAGACGGCCTCAAGCCAGCAACAGTGGAATTCGCTCGCCGAAGCCGTCGCGTGAATGAGGTTTGCCTGCGCTAGCGACTGATCGCGCGAAGCCGATCTACGTCGCGTCGCTTGTCGCTGTCGCGTGCATTTTCGCGCTTATGAGGTTTGGCCTTAAATGTTAAGGGTTCCGCACAAGTTGATGTGAGCTATGACACACAGTGCCATGAACTGCAGGCCCCGCCACGGTGGTCTAGCGGCTAAGGTGAGTGCTGAGCCGCAGGTCACGCGATTGAATCCCGGCTGTGGCGGCTGCATTTCCGATGGAGGCGGAAATGCTACAGGCCCGTGTGCTTAGATTTGGGTGCACGTTGAAGAACCCCAGGCGGACAAAATTTCCTGAGCCCTCCAGTGCGGCGTCTCTCATAATCATATGGTGGTTTTGGGACGTTAAACCCCACATATAAATCAATCATGAGCTGTCACTTGTAATAGTCAAGCGTGAATCGGGCGTGAGAATGCCGACACTTTTTGGGCGGAACTTGTTGTTAAAAATACAGTTAGATTGGTAAGAAGTCGTACCTGAGTACAACATTCAGACAGAAAATTCTCTTCTGAAAAAGTACCATGAAGTGTTTGCCAAAGGGTACGGAACAATCAAGGGCTTCAGTGAGAGCATTGTTCTGAAAGAGAATGTGTCACTTCTTTTTTGTAAGGCTAGACCAGTTCCATACGCCATGTTGGAGTAAGTTCAAAAAGAATTACATGACTTTGAGAGAGCTGACATCGTACATCGAGTCAAGCACAGTCAATGGGCAACCCCTCTTGTGATAGTGCCAAAGAAAGACAATTCTGCTAGGATGTGTGGTGACTACATAATTACTGCAAACACACGTATAGAGGTGGATCAGTACCCACTGCCTTTTCCGGAAGACATCTTTGCATATAGTAGGAGGCACAAATGTCACACTTCTAGATCTCTCTAAGGCTTACCTGCAGCTTCAACTTGATGAACCTGCCCAAGAACTATTGACAGTGAACACTCATTTGGGTCTTTTTAGATTTAAAAGACTGCCGTACGAAGTAGCAGGCGCTCCAGTGATATTTCGAGCAGTAATGCATCAGATTTTACGTGGAATTCCTAGCACTGCATGCTACATAGAGGATGTCCTTATTTCAGGAAAAGATAAGCAAGAGTGCTACGAAAGAACCGAAAGAGTGCTTAAGAAGCTACAGGATCACGAAATCCGCGTTAATACGGGAAAATGCTCGTTCTTTCAAAGCAACGTGTCCTATCTGGGACATGTAATTGACAAGAATGGGTTGCACCCAGCAACAGACAAGGTGGAAGCAATCATGCGCGCTCCAGAGCCGAAGTATGTTACACAACTCAAAGCACTTCTTGGCCTCATTAACTTCTATGCGAAGTTCATGCCAAATCTTACAACTCTACTTGAGCCATTACACAACTTGCTACGCAAAGAAAGTGCATGGAAATGGTCAAGTCCGTGTGACAAGTGTTTCGGAGAATGCAAATAATTATTGTGTAATAAGCAGCTATTAGAGATTTATGATGTTAGAAGAGATTTCCGTCTGACATGTGATGCATCTGCACACGGCTTAGGGGCAGTGTTGTCTCATGTGGTGGAAGTTCATGAAAAACCTGTTGCCTTTGCATCTCGATCAATGACTCGAAGTGAGCGAAATCACGCGCAAATCGAGAATGAGGGACTTGCCATTATTTTTGGAATCAAGAAATTTCACAAGTACTTGTATGGTCGCAAGTTTAAAATTTTCATGGATCACCAGCCACTCACTGCTTTTTTTTACCCTAACCATCCAGCAAACTCTGTGGATGCTGCGCGAGTGCACCATTGGTTACACGTACTATCAAATTACCGGTACCAGGTCACGTACAAGGCAGGATGTAGAATTGGCAGCGCTGATGGTTTGTCGAGGCTCCCCCTGCCTGAAACTACTGAAGAGTCTGAAGGCATTTTATATTTTGCACCTATACAAGACCTCCCTGTCACAGTTAAGGAGGTTGAGCTAGAGACAGCCAGAGATGAAGTCCTCCGCGTTGTACTGGGAATTCACACGGAGCGCTTAGCCAAAGTTTATGGCTAGCTAAAGCCGTACTTTGTAAGGAAGTTAGAAATGAGCGTATACACTTGGGTTGTTTAGTGTGGAATAACAGAGTTGTGATTCTCGCTGCACTTCAAAGTGACGTTCTTGGATTGCTGCGAGAACAGCATATCGGTGTCACTAGAGAAAGCAATCGCGAGATCAATGGTCTGGTGGCCTGCTATTGATTGCAGTATTGCGGGAATCACTAGAAAGTTTGATATTTGCCAGAGTGTTGCTTCGTTCGGGCAGTCCACTATATTGCAACCATGGAGATGGTGTGAGAATGCGTGTGAGAGAATGCACTTAGATTTTGCAGAAAAACAAGGTAGATCATTTTTCCTCCCCCTGGACTTCCATTCGAAGTCGCTAGAGATAAAGATCAGCCCCGCCGCGGTGGTCTAGTGGCTAAGGTGCTCAGCTGCTGACCCGCAGGTCGCGGGTTCAAATCCCGGCTGCGGCGGCTGCATTTCTGATGGAGGCGGAAATGTTGTAGGCCCGTGTGCTCAGATTTGGGTGCACGTTAAGGAACCCCATGTGGTCGAAATTTCTGGAGCCCTCCACTACGGCGTCTCTCATAATCATATGGTGGTTTTGGGACGTTAAACCCCATATATCAACCAAGAGATAAAGATCATGAACTCCACAACAGCGCAAAAGACAATTGAAGTAGTGATATCTGTGTTTTCTGCATATGGATTGCCACACAAAATTGCTACAGATAATGTCCCTCAGTTCAGAGTCCAAGAATTTGAGGACTTTCTAAAACCAAACGGTGGGAAACACACGCTAACTCCTCCTTACCACCCACAATCAAATGGGGCGGCACAAAAATCAGTACAAATGCCGAAGAGGTCACTTCTGCGCCAGGGAGTGACTGACCAAAAGAAAAACCAGCAAACAACACTACAACAAGTGGATAACTTCGTGTTTGGATACAGTACTCCACACACATTCACAGGGCAGACACCAGCTGAATCGCTCTTGAGAAGGAAAGTGCGCACGCGGCTATAAATTCTGAAGCCATACCTTGCACAAAAAATGAACGCAAATACAACTCACATAAAGGAAAGCGCAAACAAACACCGAGGGCGCTCAAGATAGTTTGAAAAGGGGGATCTCGTTTACGTAAGAAGCGTTCGAGGTGAAACCGCTTGTAGGTTTCCCGGAAAGATAATCAACAGAAGGTCAGTAATGACATAGCTAGTGTTTGCTTCGGGGCCAGTAAGATTCTGCCACGTGGACCATTTGCGCAGCCGCATCGCGCCAGGCAATATTCCATTTCATGGGGACGATATGTAAGCTGCCCACAGACGGATAATGGAAACGAAGCGCCGACGGTGGGCGTTCAGACACGGCGCACTCGGAATCACCTCTCAACGCAGACAGTGGAAACGGGAACGCTCTCGGGTGTAGTGACGCGCACGAGACGTTTTCCTGAACGTCTCGATTACGACACCTTCAATCTTAGGGGGAGGGTGGAATGTTGGGAACACAAAAAGCCGCACACACATAGGCAACGGCAAAGTGTGCGTGTTAAACAACGCGAGTGTGAAGTGAGAGACCACATGGCCTCTCCGCGTTTACATTTGTGCGCGGCTCTGAATTATGTATCATTGCAGCCACCGTGAACCAAAGACTTTTATAGTCACGTTTCCTCCAGGACGCCACTCTCCCCGTGTGTTGTAAACAGAGAGCGGCGTACCGGCCCTCCTCCTCGGGGACACCGCCTCCATCGGGGCCGTCGATCTGCTCGAGGCTCTGTAACTACGAGCAGGTCAACAAAGTTTCTCTTCCGCCCTCTGATCCTGCGTTCTTGATTTACAACAATAGTCCTCCCTAAAAAGGTCTCCTGTACTGTGATAAAGAGTGCTTACCAGCGCAAAGAACAGGGCAGGAGGGGACAGGAGAAGAGACGAGACAGAGCGCCTATACTAGCAACAAACTTGGAACTTAATGTCTGCACTCCTAAAAAATATGAAAATCGTGGTTGTGTAGGGAGATCGCCGTCAAAGTTCGCCAGGGGACATGTGACTTTCTTTCGTCTAAAAATTAAACTCTGCCGTTTCGAAATTCCCCAATAGAAAATTTATTTATCTTTCAGAAGATATGTCACACTTGGACAAACGCGGTTTAAGAAATGAGTGTTTACCCTTTTTTTCTTTTATACGTTGGCGGCAAATGTGTGTGCACTCTTGCGTTATATTTTGCGTTTTTTCAAAACACATTTTTTGAAACTTGTGTCAATCCTTTTCTGAGAAAGTAGCAGACGTGCTCATAAAGTAGAAGACGTAACCAAGCAATACTGTTCCATGTGTTAATTAGTGGCATTTACATAACTGGTACTAGAATCAGTGGCGTAGGTGAATTTGCATTTTTGTTGCATAAAAAAGACTATTCAGAAAGGGTAATTTCCATACATCGACACCCGCAGGTCCCGGGATCAAATCCCGGCTGCGGCTGCTGCATTTCCGATCGAGGCGAAAATGTTGTGGGCACGTGTGCTCAGATTTGAGTGCCCGTTAAAGAACCCCAGGGGGTCCAAATTTCCGGAGTCCTCCACTACGGCGTCTCTCACAATCATATGGCGGTTTTGGTACGTTAAACCCCACATATCAATCAATCAATCAATCATACATTGACAAACATAAAAAAATACAAATCTTGTTTTTGTTGCACGCTCACAATTTTAGTTTTACTTTCGTTAAGCATTGGTAGCTTCCTTTTTTACGAAATCTCTCGACAGATAACAAATCTTGTGAACAAAGTACATGTGCCGAAATATGCCGACATATATATATTACTGGGATAGAATTCAAGACCAGTGTAGCTTTTCGCCCGTCCAAGGACTCCCTCCCCCGCCCAAGCCAGTGGCGTCACGGCCGCTCTGTGACACGCTTTCACACACTGTTTTCTAAATCATCTCTTGAGTGCCGCGCACAGGTGTCGTGGGGTCACGATGGCACGGCGACGCGATCGGAAGAAGCGGGTCCTTTGAAACCAAAAACCCGCACTGCTTTTGACTTGTATCCGAAAGTAAAAAAAATTTGAATCTATAATTCTGAGCTCTATAATGCAACCTGCATCTACCTTTAAGGTACCTTGTAAATTTTACAGCAACTGCTTTTATTACGACTTCTGTACAACCAAACATTGAAACTAACTTTCAAATTCTCACACAACCTTGCGTTCTACGGCACGAGTTAACGTGTAAATCTATAAAGACGTCGAGGCACGAGACACGTTAGCAACACATGAATGCAACTGCACTTTTTTTTACAGGGTCTGATTACAGCACTCACAGGCGTTGCACTTCTGGACTTGGGGGAAATCTACGGAGCCAGCATTTCGAACGTTTCTCACCTCATAACGACCCGCAGCGTTGGAGGCCTGCTTGGCTCAGTGCTAGGTACGCTAAAGCTATAATTACGTTATATTCCTTACTCTTATTGCACAACAACTATGTTCAGAAGGGAAGCTTGGTGTAGTCGGAGGTAATTCGTCGTTGACAATTTAGCGTCCGAGACATTTTATATCGGTTGTCATCGGGCTTAACCAACATTAAAATGAGCAGTGTGCGCTTTATATGTGCGTTCCCAAAATTGAACGTTAACAGCAGTTAATCGTTGTACATTGTTGTGAACTAGCTGCGTATGTGGGCACTTCTCATACCTGGCACCTCATGCGTGATTGCCCGATGTTATGCAGTGTTGTTGACCTTATAAAGCCATTCATCATTTACAATGAGTCAATAATTGGGCAAAGTGAACATATTACCACCTTCTTCTTTATACAGTTTCTGTTTTACTACGCCGATTTAATAACAGTTGGGGTAGTACCAGTTAGTAACTGCTGCAATGGCTATAGTAGTAACAGTAGCTATTCTTGCGGTTATTAAGAGCAATTAGTAATAGGCTATTGAGTAGGGCAAGGGAATTTAGAATGCTCGTTTCTTTAGTTTGATCGAGCCCTCATTAAAACCACCAGATAATTATTGTGCCCTATAACATCCTTACCTTCATTATCTGCTGGTTTTAAATAAGGTACTATGAATGTAGGGACAAGTGACTTTTTGCTACTACCCGATATCAGCAAGTATTTTGCTCCTTTTTTCATTGTCTGAGAAGGTATGCTCTCTCTAAGACTATATATATGTACATGCTTTTATTATATTGCACCTTCAGGGGGCATGCTGTACGACACCTACAACACGCAGATCTCGTCCATCCTCATGCTGTTGTTGACCAGCGTGACGGTGCTGATGGTTCCACTATGCCCACTCCTGCTTGTGGCTCACTTCATGGCCTTCTTCATGGGTCTCAGCTTGGGTGCATTCAGCACGGGTAAGCCATTCCGTATGTCTCGGCCCTAAACTTCGTGCCATGCACAATTTGCCATTGTGTAAACGGAGAGACCACGCGTGGCACGAGCTGGCCATGCGTGTGCTCGTGGCCGTGGTTCCCGAACCTCATACATGAAAATACTCGGAAAGTGCCCTGTGAAACTCGCTTTGTCGACTAGCTCATTATTATTCATGGCGCGAACTGATGAAGCGATGAAAAGGTGACACATTCACGCGCTGTGTTCGACTAAGTTGCACATCGCCACATCACTTGTCGCCGTGTCAACTGGTCTTGGCACTTAACGCGCTTATTCGATCATGACGAATAAAGCATATCAGAGTGCTACGCGTTATGTTTATATTACGTCATTCTTAGCGCTGTGACATAAAGATAAGGAGAGAATAAGCAGGGTGAAATGAAATACACACAATCACTTCGTATTTGATAAAAACTTGTGTCCAAGTGTATACGCAACATCGCGGAATCGTGAAAGGTGAGATTAGCGTACACACTGGCGTCTGAGCTGGTCGTCTTCTAATTCTCCGCGCCCGTCAGTTGTTCACGTTACAATTTATTTCAACGGTAATTCGCCCTGCTCTAGGCCCTATTAGAAAATAAAGAACGTTTCAAAGCTCATTCTCGCGAAATTCGAACGCAGGTGCCAACGTCTGGATCATCAACATGTGGCCGGGTAACAGCAGCCCGGCGCTCCACATTTTTCAATTCGCTTTCGCCGTCGGCTCGCTAGCGGCTCCTCTCATAGCTGGGCCGTTTCTTTCACCCGGAACCTCTGCCACCGCCGTCGGAAACTCAACCCACTTTCATCACGAAGTCTCCAACCTGGACTACGACTTGGAGCCGTCGCCCAACGCCACCTTCAATAAGTCCTTCCAAGGGGCAACATTCGACGTGGAGACTCCCAACTACGATTCATACGAGGGCACAACGGTGTACTACGCGTTCGGAATTGTCAGCGCTTTCTATTTGTTCCTCGTCCTGTCGATGACATTAACGTACTGCATTGACAAATCCGACTTCAAGCGGAAGGCGATGCGAGGAGCGCAGCGCGATGTAAACGGAGCAGACCGGAACGAAAAACCCGAAGCCAACGTCGTCCGCTACAGCCGGATCTCACTGGCCCTGCTGAGTGTCTACGAATGCATCTACGTCGCGCTCGAATGCACGACGTCTCAGATGTTGCCCACCTTTGCAGTCGAGAGCGACTTCTCCAAGCTGGACGCGGCCCGGGTCACCGCCGTGTATTTTTTCTTCTTCGCTGCGAGCCGCCTGGTCGCGGCGATTGTCGCCTTGAAGGTGTCTTCCCGGTTGACGCTTATCTTCACTCACGGTGTGCTCGTGACCATGGCGTTGGTGATAACCGTGTGGTGCTCCGAAAACGCGCTCGTGCTCTGGGTCGGCAGCGCAATGATGGGTTTCGGCCAAGGGCCCGTCAAGGTGGCGATAGTCGCCTGGACTGCAGAGTACATTACCATCAGCAACAAGATGATGTCGGTGGTCGTGGTCACGGGCAGCATCGGAAACCTGGCACCGGCGCTTCTCGTGGGACAGTTCGTAGAAAGTGGTCCCGCATCCTTCCTTTACGTGTCTCTGGCAGCCGTGTTGCTTTGTGTGGTCATATTTCTGGGCATGTACGCTTACATGACCAGAAGGCGCACTTAAAAGCCGCAAGGTGGTCTTGAAATCACTGCAGATTCCAAGAAAGCGGGGGCCGTGCCCTTGATCTAATCATTTTGTTGAGCACGTGTCTCCGTTGTATACAGATCACCATATCACTTTCACTTTCACTTTCACCTTATTTTCAATTCCAAAATTATAGATAAAAAAACTGTTTGAACCCATAGCCAAAGGCTAGAATAGGGTCCAATGATGCGATACAAAATGGCACAGTATCCAAACGATAAACGATAGCACAAGGCAACAATAGCACATGTAGCGAAACAATAGAACAAGGCATTGAACCAGGATACAAGATGCTAAACATTGCGGATATAGTAAAAAAGATTAGGCATCGTACAGACATATATATCAACTTCATATGCTCCATATGAACTACTCCAACATTTAGAATCTTTGGTCTCTGGAACACAACGCATAAACTTGCCTCTGAAACGTACCTTAAACACGGTTCATGTATTCGGTGTACGCGCAAAATATCTGTTCATTTCTTATTCATAGCCTGAGTGACAACATTGGACGTAATTCACGAGAGAGAGAGAGAGAGAGAGAGATTTGAAGACTGGCAAAGGGGTCAGCCTGAACGATAGTTTATTCTGGCCTGCTACTTCGCTCAGGTGTAGGAGGACACAAAGCCAAATATCGGGACAGCGAATTTAGGTCTATATAAAGGAGCAGGGATCAAGCAAGCCATATTTGAACAAGAATGAACTTACTCACTCCACCTCAGGCCCATACACAGGACTTTGGGGGGGGGGGGTATTTGAGGTGGTGGTGGCAAAAAAATGTGTATTTATGAAAGTTATATGCACAGGGTGGGTGGGGAGTAGTCTTTAATTAAGGGGCCACGCCGTACAAGCACCAGGTGGGCGCCCCCTACGGGAGCCCATTGGCGTCGGCCGCGTGCAACGGCTAACCTACGTGGACAAACCACAACAAACTACAACTACAGCAACGGCTAACCTGGTGGACAAACCAGCGCTGTAGTTTGTCGTTTCTTTCCCGTCCCTGTTTACATCGCACTAATATTCGTTTAAGATGGAAGTGCACCAACTCACCCAATAGTCCCTTCTGATGAGGCTAACTTTGGCAACTGGTGGTCGTTGTGAAGTCGTGTAAGTGTTTTGATATCTCTCCAAAACTTAAAGCACAAAAAGTTTCGGGGGTTGTCGGAAGCAACTGAACTCCCCCCTATGGTTACGGCCCTGCTCCACCCTTGGGCCACGCCGTCAGCTAGATCTATGTGGAGTACGAAAAATGATTGCCGCCAATGTTCAAATTTTTGTAGCTGCATCGGTTCAATCCCGAGACGAGGGTAAATGTTTCTCTAATGGCAATGCTTTTATTTACAATAAATGCACACTATTTTCGTTTGTGAATTCATTTCATTGATATATTCACTGGTAGTGGAGGACATTACACTTGTTACATTTCTTACGAGCTTTATATTTTGTGATAAAATTCTGGCCCTCTCTCTTCGTTTGTCTCGCACAATCTTTCACGAGTGATCTCACCTTTGACGCGACAGCGTTAAAGAGCTCGTTTCCCAGAAATTACGGCGTCGTTGTCGACATCGGCGTCTTTTGTTGTGAGCGAAACATCAGCATTGTCCGTGAGAGAAAATCTGACTCTGTGATGGAAGTTCCGGAAGATGACGGGGGGGGGGGGGGGGAGAAGAGGCCTTCACGCGTTCACGACTAGAGCTGAGAACTCATTTTCTCGCGCTTGTAATGTTGAGCACATCGCGACCTGACTGCCTGCCACACGGACACCAATGCAAAAGCGAAATGATCATATCTTCTCAGAAGCGACCTATCAGCAGGATGCTGCTCGCCTACACGACGCCACATGTCAAACACATCCACAGGGCGGTCGCCGACCCGCGAACCACGCTCCTTCGCTGCTGTGGACCGTGACTTGAAGAACGATTGAGTGATAACCCGTTCTGTTTCCCTAGCACGGTTTGCGAATGCCTGTGGCTCAAGTGTGATTTGCGCGATGCTGCGGTGCGTGTGATGTGGTGTCTCCGAGTAATGTATCCCGGTCGCGAGTCGTTGGGTGTAGTGGTATAGAAGATGTTCCACCAGGTGTCAATATGGGTGCATCAACATCTAAGGGTGCTGTAGCCACTAACTACCGATAGACGTTATATATAAACGTGTAATAAACATAGAACTATACATAGGTTAAGACACGTTTCAGTTCAGTTTTTTATACCAGTTCTATACCAGAGGGATCAACCACATTTTTTCACAACCTTCTAGCTCTTGTGTCGTAAATAGTGTTATATTAAGTTAATGCATTGTCATTATTCACTATGTGCGTTCAAAGAATTTTTCAACGATTTCGAGTACTTTGGACTCAACTATGAGAGAGCAGTGAGCCGTTTCTTATGAAGTTGGCCAAAAGCCATTGCGAACTAAGACGTGCTGTGTGTGCTAGAATAAATGCTTAACGATTTCGAGTATTTCGGACTCCTATGACGATCAGGGTGAGGGCTCGTCTATGATGAATTCTGTGTTTAGAAAAAGTTGTTTGCGATTTGGACTGAGCCTGGTGCGTGACCCAGTCGCGTTCTGAAGGACCAAATAAAGGTTTCGACTACATAGTAGTCTGTGCGCTCAGAAAAAGTTGTCAACGATTCAGAGTACTTAAATTCGTACTCTACTTTTTAAAATATTTAGACATTTTTTTAATTTTTTTAATATTTTTAAAAATATTTACAAACAATGACGCGTATATCACCGTCGGGGTTCTCTAAGTGTAGTTAATTTATAAGCCTCCTTCTTTCGAAAGTAATAGAATGTCATGGCGTTAGTTTTTTACGCAAGCGATGTTGTCTTTGAAACATTATTGTCCACGTCATTCTGTCAAGTCGACCAAGTCATACACCTTTGTGCATACTTTTACGCCGTATCTTTTTTTTCACGCATAAACACTGCATTGATCAAGTAAATCGGTTCGCTGTAAACTGTTCTTACCTGTGTCTTTTGTCAGCAGACGCTATCCACCGGAGCCGCCATGACCATCAAGAACGTTTTTCGAAACATTGGCGGAGTGAAACCAATTCTTGCTCATCAAAAAATGGCGGCTGCAGCCACTGTTTTATAGGGACACAATAACCTCTCTGCATTCAACGAAGCAACCGGATCATTCGCCTCGCCCACCCGATGAGACATGTAGTGTTCGAAAGTGTCTTTGTGTTGACTTGTTCTTTTTTTATTATGCCTCACATTATTTGCAAATTTTATTGGAGATTAAGTCACCAGTGCTCGTCTAGATGTGTTATTTTGTTGAGAGCAACCATCTTATTTTATATTTAAAGTATAGTATACACTGATAGATCAGAGCCTGTCCGATCTCTAAGTGGGCACTACCGGAAAAGAGCATCTTTCCGAGCGTTTGGAGGGCAAAAGCTGGTTTCACTTTTGCTGGCAAAGCATTGCGATGGTTTCAACACCATGGGAGAGAGAGAGAAGCAGCGTTATTTAAAGTCCACGAATTTTTCAGAGATATCAATGAATATCTCCAGCTATTTTTTTAACCTCCTTGATACATCTCTGTTGTAGAAGGAAATATGTGCCTAAGTTATTCTTACGGGCAAAATCGCAAGCAATACTTGTTGCTCATTGTGTCACCAAATCATGCCACTCAGTTCATTACTGAAGTGCGTCGCTTTCGTAACGCAACGAAACGTGTGAAGCGAGCTGCGACAGCAAAACGGCGTACATACATCACTAGAACCCCATGCAACACTAACAGCAGACTGAAGATAGGTGGAATGCAATGAAATAGAATGAACTGCGATGCGATGCGAATTGGGTTGAAATGGAATGAATTGGATTGGATTAATGGATGAGATGGGATGGAATGGCGTGGAATGGAATGGAATTGATGGAATTGATGGGTGGAATGGATGCGATGAATGGATGGGTGGGTGAATGGAATGGGGGAATGAGAGGGTATCGAATGGGATAGGGTGGAATGGAATGGGAGTGATGGATTGGAGGAATGTAGTGGAATAGAATTAGCGTCCCCTTTTAGGGGTGAAGCACCTTAGAGTCTCGGCTTGTCAGTGTGTCACATAGGTCATCGCGGCCCATCATAAACGGGTATTAGCCACAAAAGGGGGTAAATTCCACTACTCGCCATTATGCTGCCTAACACGTTATGTGTGGCTTTGGAGCGGCGTCAAAACTTCCGACGAAGTTTACAAAGACGCTCATGCTTCTTATCTAAACGCAGAGACGTCAATGTGGATATATACGTTAAGATCATCTGTTTGAAACATATCTGCCACATAATGGTACTTTACTCGCCACTAGTCCACGCAAAATTCGGCACATAATTCGCGTCGTTGAAATGAATAATACACGAAGCCTGTATCACGACGTTTGCCATGTGGCACTTTGAAGATTAGCTCCACATATACAAGGCGCATTGATGAACTGCTCAGTAACCATATGTAGATATTTTATACGAATTGACGTTAAGCGCTGTGCCCCAAACTGCGGCTCACCTTCCGTCCATCTGTGTGAGAGAGTCGTGCAATATGGTTTACGTTGCAACGCTAAGTACTTTTTTTCGCTGCTGACGCAGATACTATATAAAATTAAAAAGTTCGTAGCCGCAACTTGAAACATTACGCGTGACAGAAAGTGATGTCGAAATTTTTGCGCAAATGGTGCAGGAAGTCAACGTTCTTTGACCAAAAACCAGCGGCACTAACGTGTGTTTGTGAAATGGACACCAACCTGAAATAGGGGAACGGCATTTAACGTTTTAGAAATGAATTGTGATTCAATGTGATCGGCCTAATTTGAAACTTGGCCAAGTCAAGTGTGAGACCCACGGAACGATTTCATGATCTCCCATCCCTTACAAAAATCCTATGTATGGACTTATATAAAAATCCCCATATATGGCTACATCAGGAATTGGGCATATCTGGCCCATATATGGAATCCCCATATATGGGCCGTATATAACCTGATATGTCCAAATCCTGATATAGCCATATATGGGCCTTATATCCCCATATATGGGTGTTGCTGTATGTGGCCATATATGGCTATATATAGAAGCATCCATATAAGGTCTTACATGGATGCTTTCATATGTGGCCTTATATAGATACCTTTATATAAAGCCATTCAAATGATTCATCTATATTAGTTCAGCTTGTGTCACCGGCAAAAAATATAGCTGCTCAAATCATTCTTCAGCTAGAAATATACCTGTTTGTTGAAAGGTCTGCATGCAGTCACTATCATCTCCAAAACAAAGGCAGTACGTACCCCCTGAACATTCTTGTTCAATTAAGTTATCCTCAATATATCTCAAGTTATTCTCAAGAACTATTTGCTAGAATGTAACTTGGCATCATATCTAAAGCTTGTGGTGGGCACATGTCACTGTTAGTCCACTTTTCCTGAAGAGATACATTCTTTGTGCTTAAATATATTGCTTACTTATCGACACTTTTTTATTTATCTATTTATTTCATTACCCACAGCAGCAATTGGCATTACATTGAGGGAGCATTTACGAAAAGTAGAATACAAAAAATACATAGCCAAACAAATAATCAAAGTCACCTGAATCACAATCTGCAAGAGAAATTCATATATAAATCGGAACATGTTCTAACATATAAATCGGAACAATGCTAACATGAAATAAAACAAATATTTGGGAGTGTGGAGGCAATGCTAGAAGGCAGCTGGTTCCATCTTGTATTTTTTTGGTAAAAAATCATTTTGAAACACGTCAGTCTTGCATGCGATTATTCTTATCTTGAACCTATGGTCAACACGGTCTGAGACATAGTACGAAGCAAGTAAATATTCCGCTTTATCGATTCCGACTTGACAAAAATAAATAGCATAAAACAACCCAATTTGAGTTTCGTAAAGATATCTTTCACAGTGTGTTATGTTTAAAACTTTTCTCGTGTGTCAATGGAGCGTCCATAGTCAGTCAAAACGAAATATTGACTTGCTATTGACCGTATGAACTGCGTGTGCATTGAATACCTTAAATGAGTTGATAATCAACTTTTAAGGATTTCGGTCAAAAGTGATTGGTAAGCAAGCTTGTTATGTACAAGTATTGTGACTAATGACCTATAGAACGACTGCTAAAACTGGTGTCTATAGGTCTCTGTGTGCGTGGGAACGGAGGCATTTAACAATATTTCTTGCCAACGGGACACTAAAAATGTACTTTGTAAACGTAATCCACTTTCCATTTTGCCAATAATGCATCATTAATGTAACAGTGGTAAAGAGCTCATTCTGCAAAAATTCCCGTGTAGGCATCGGTGGCTCTCCGTGAAAAATCGTCTTGTGAATGATCGAAAATTGAGAGAATGCAAATAAAACAAATATTATAAATTTTCGGATATGAGTGATGATCGAAATCATGCAGGCAATTTGCATGGCATGCAAGTTCTTTACCACACAGCTATGCTTCTGCTTCGAAATAAAGCATGAATAACTTTCTCTTGTTGTAAATGCAAGGAAAATAACTGTCATGCTTAACAAATACGTGTATCCTGCATACAGGTTTCACAACACAACATTTAATATCGCAGCTATATTGCATGATACAAGCGTGCATTGTCATCAAGCATCACAACAAGTTATTACCAACGTGACTTCGCGGTCTAAAGACAGCCAACCATTACAAAAGGCACACTGGTTACTGCACGTATTCCCTCACGACAGCGTAGTGGGTGCATAAAGTTCTAAAACATTTTACACACATTATATTGAGAAGCACGTTCTGCTGGGCGAGTTGGTACTTCATCTTAACTTAGTTGCGCGAAAAAATTTGAAGTGTGAAAGGAAGACACCTGGACACAGCGCACACTAACAACTGAAACTTCATTGGAGAACACAGACATATGTATGCGGTTACGACAACACGTGAGGTGGAAAAAAAATGATTAGATGAGCAGACATCTGATCATTTTCTTTCACAGTGTGGACATCGTGTGAAGGACGGCACTTTTTTCACACATTAGCAAGTTCTAATGCATCATACCATTTTATTTGTCGGCTTGCGTAAAAATATCTACAGTGCTCACGGATTAAAACGTGACATCACATTATTTTGTGTAACTATGTATGCGGGTATGCGCAGTTCCTCAAGATAACCACGCGATGTTGCGACATCAGTAACGATAATGTCGCCTGTGATGTACGCATTCCAGTCAAATTTACACTTATATCACCCTGATTGTAGATGGCGGAAACGAAATTACGGGCTATTCTTAAGTTTTTCCATTTGGATCCGTGACATTGCACCCTGTTTTGAAGAATCAAACTAGCAACAAAATTTTAACTGCGTGTCCTTATCAAAACACACGTAAATATAAAAACAAGTGGAACGTAGACGAAGAAAGATAAATTCAAACGCAAGACAAATTTAAACGTGGGCTCATAAATCTCATGACACCCTTGGAGTTGGAGATATGCAACTCTTTTTCATTTGTAATTGCGCAAGTTGTAATTTATCCTTGGTTTTTCCTCAAGCGTTAAAATGAGAAAAATACAACACAAGTATATTTACATCAATATACTTATGAAAAGTACAATGGCACAAAACCAACATTTTCCTGACGTAGATTTTTTTATTAAATAGAGCACTGTCTGGATCAAGTGAAAAAAAAAAGAAAGTGTTGTCATATCGCTTAAACAAAACAGCCTAATGACGTAACCACGATTAGCATAAAGTTATTTACTCAGCAAGCATGCAATGTGGTATGTTTTCGAGTTATCATAATATTTATGAACAACGTGCGAAGGTAATGAAAATGATGAACTTACCTTAACATTTAACCGAGACTTGTCTTTAAAGGAGCCTGTTAATTCTGATAACCTATTCACACCTTAAAGCCACCACGTTCATTCGTACTGCTTTAGGAAGAAGTTTTGAAGAAACGCTTGCCCGCAAGCGTGGGTATCCATTTTCTTCTCGCACGAAAAGTTGACGATCGCCAATGCAGCAGCGTAAAGACGCACTCGCACCCAAAAACACTTCCACGTCCATCCACAATTTCGCCACGTACAGCGAAGTAGATTCCTGAGAGCTGCGCGATTATCTTGTGTAAATTGGAGCAGTAGTTGAACACGAAATAAGAGCAAAAGGAATGAAAATTAACAAACTCGGTCAGCACGGCACCCATGACTCTGGCGAGCAAAAAAAAACAACAATGACGCGGACGGATACAGTGCACGCAGGCTTGACAATGAATATTGCAATGAACACTACATTACTCCTTGAGACAAATGATTTACGCACTTTTCATTAGAACTAAATTTTCCTGAGCTTATTGGCGAACGACGTTTCATTTTTTAACTATTATTGACGCAGTGTTATTACCATACGACTGAATGTTTGTGCAAACTATTTTATTCGTCGTTACTTGAAATGGGCCGCGGCACTCTCTTTCCTGCTCTGTCCACAGACTGGTGTAAGCCACGGCAGGGCTTCACGGTGCCTACGTGCGCTCCTTCGAACAACTTTCTCCGAATTGTCCACCCATCCGATGGGCGCCTTTTTTGTATTTTTTTTTACTGTGCGCACCCCTTGCAACCTAGCAGTCAGGCGAGTTTTTTCGTACAATGGACTTCAACTTCCTTCCGCGGGCCCAGAAAGCTGCACGTGCAAGTCCTTTGAGACAGGCATTCCGCGGAGCTGAAATCGCTGCTTCGTGTACGCTGGCTACGAAGACGCGTTTCAGCCGAATTATCATCTTATTTCGCAAGCATTTATAATGATAATAATAATATTCAATCAACCAATAATCAATCAATCATTTTTTAACCTACCCAAGAACAACCATAGGGTCTTTCATGCTGGCGCGCGCGAAAAGAAAACAAAAACAAACAATACATTACAGACTGTCCACAGAAATGCAAATCAATAAAAAGAGCAAAGACGAGCAGTCGAAAAGAAATCAACGCACAATGAAAACAACAAATAAAATAGTAGATATTCATGGAATGGGACTGAAAAGTAATGTAGAATATACATAACCGAGCCGAAGGCTTCCTGAAAGACGGAAAAGGGAAGAATCTGTGCATGTGCAAAGCTACGTTAGGACAGGGCAGCCCTCACTGACAAAAAGAAAATGACTGTAGACTATGAAAAACATAACGAATTAAGAAAGTTGACGTTAGATAGACTCAGTATTCTGTAAAGGATAGAGTGTTGAAAGAAGCTGGCAGGTACATGCAACGGTCGATTCTCTCTCGATAACTTACGCGGAGTTTCAAAATTATTACAACCAAGAAGGGCAGAATATCTCACCCTGAACTATCTTGTAAAGAAATAACAGCTCAGCGCGATTTTGCCGGCCGTTAACTGATGGCAAATATAAAATTCTAGCAGTGTTGAAAGGATTCTAGTGAAACGATGAGGGTAAATGCTTATGAAATTTTTCTGGACTCACTCAGTGGCGCTACTGCTGGATTTAGCAGGGCCATTCCAAATCAAATATGCATATGTACTCAAGTTGACGACGACATATCGCGGTGTACAATTTGTAGAAGGCTGTAGGAGAACCGGATTCTCGCGAGATGTTGAGCCAACAGGAAGAGAATGAAGGCCTCGCATGGCAGCACATTTAATGCAAGTAGAAAAAATTCAGCATGCTATCAAAAAGAACACCAAGATAACTGATCTCATAAAACTTACATAACGACACAGTATGACAGCATATGGATTTGCTGTTGGACGTTTTGCGAAATACAACAACAACAACAACAACAACAACAACATTAATAATAATAATAATAATAATAATAATAATAATAATAATAATAATAATAATAATAATACACTCATATCATTCTGACATGTCTGAAAATATCTAGCCACATTGAATGAAATGCCAGTGTCCGGGTGCCCATGAATCTCTATACGCGAATGTACACTTGTCAGTTTGGTGGGTATGTACCGGCATACATATCTTATAAGTGCACTACCGTGTTGGTGTTGAAAGGATATGTTCGCAAGCAGTTTGAATCGTTACGCGCCTGCACAGCAAGGGGCTGTTTACATAATGTAGAGTTTGGCTTAGGTGTCACGCCAGCCCGCAAAAAATGTGTCATACTAATTGTATTCACAAGGCAATGTTTAGGCTTATCCTGATGATGGCACGTGCGCTTTAGTGACCTCGACCAAGTAATGACACACCGACACAAAATAGAAGTTTTGTGAAATCGGCAGCCTACGTTATATGTTGCTATAAAGCTTCAGCATTTCATTACATTGTCCATTAAATATGTATCACATGTGAGTCAGCTGCACCTTTTTTAACGTACATGTCTATGACGTGAGATTTATTTGACGCTTGAAAACATTACACTAAATTATTTGTTCACTTGTGCAATCATAAAATTTTCGATAAATTTACTATGTGCACAGCCAGGAAAGTTATACGTAGCCAAAGGAACCGCAAGATGTATTTTTGCAATAAATTAGTACAACTTCCATCTTGAATGTAATCATAATGGTGCCTGGAAGTTTCATTCACGTAAGTTCTTTTTGTTTTTGAAAATACTCCCTTAAACATTGCACTGCGCATGCAATTATAGTAAATGGCTGCTGAAAGCAATCGCAGATGAGGGGTCAACAGGATTAATAGAAATCTTGTTATATGAAGGGAGCATATAGCCATCAAAACTTTCAAATAATCAGGAATTTTGTCCACCGATGTGGAAGCTAAAATCGCATTGAAATTACTATTTCTTGCTGCCACTTTAAACAATGCATTAATGTGAACAATATAAGTTGCATGCATTTTGTCTTTACATAATACTATATAGGATTGCTCTATAATAATAGCGAGGTTCGGAAGCTTCAATACGTTTTGTGACTTGACACGATTCCTTCCTCGTAAAACATGTCTGCTCTTGTATACATTATTTACGTCGTATTAATTGCAACTTATTGTTTCAAACCTAAATGCCATGAAAAATGTACGAGTTAAATTACACGAATGCATGCATATATGCATTCAACTGAGTTGCAACTATCACGTACACAAAGCTGACCTGAAATTTCGGTTTTTTTGCATGGCAGAAACAACATATATATTTAATACTCCTATTGTTATGAAAAATAAGCAGGTCAGCTTTGTGTACAAATTGTTATATATTACAATTCGCATAAAAGTGTGATCACGGTGCTAAATATATACGTGGTTCATCCCAAATAAGAGAGCACTTCCACATATAAGGATCCACTTGATATTTTATAAATGGTGTGGCCGTGCCTTATTTGGCCGGGTTTGACTCCTTATATGGGCCAACCGCGTCATATATGGCCGTATATAACCCCATACATAAACCGACTCCGCCAGATATACATCCATATATGCTTATATGTGGCCACTAATGCTGCCATATATGCCTATATATGGCCACATATGCTGCCATATATGCTTATATATGGCCAGATATAACTTATATATGGGCCATGTATGGCGTTTCCGTAAGGGATAGCAGTGTACTGAGTGCTCTAAACGGTTAATCACTATTTCTAAGCACACCTATCTTTTTTGGATGGAGAAGAATTATGGTCGTAGGCAGAGCTGACATTTATTTTGAATGCGAAGCATTTCTTAGCGAACTTCGGCGACCTTGAGCGTATCTATCTATCTATCTATCTATCTATCTATCTATCTATCTATCCGCCTACAACATTCAGCTCTCCTGGTCGTTCCGATAATGGTATCGATACGAAACTTGGTATGGCATAACGTGACTGTATGACGAGCATAAGTGACTAGTCATAACATGAAAATCATGACATGCATGTCATGAATGTCATGATTTACATTTCATGGTGTTGCTGCTCTTGCGGTGGTTTCGTTCACACATGTTGCAAAACTGGTATGGCATGTGACATGACTGCATGGTGAACACAAGTGACAGACCCTGACGTGAAAAACATGACATGCGTGGCATGTAATAACATGGCTACATGTCACACTCATGATGCGCTCGCGACCGTTTCGCTTGCTTTCGATGCACCAAATTTGGTATTACGGGACGTGAATGGATGACGAAGGTGTGTAACTGGTGAAAACATGATAATCATGAGATGCGTGTAATGTAACAACGTGACTACGTGCTACGCTCACGATGCGCTCACGGCCGTTTTGCTGGCTTCACATGTACTAAATTTGGTAGTACGTGGCGCGAACGGATGACATAGGTGAATAACACGTCCAAACTCGATAATTATGACATGTGTGTCACGTAACAACGTGACTACACGCCACACTCATGATGCGCTCGCAGCCGTTTCGCTAGCTTCGCACATGCAAACTTGGCATTACGTCACATGAATAGGTGACGAAGGTGTGTGACTGGTGCAAACATGATAATCATGAGATGCATGTCATGTAAGAACATAACTACATGCCACAGTCATGGCGCCAAATACACTTCAACGTTTCCCGGCGCCCGTGCGCACCGGCGTTCGTTTTGTCGCGTCACGCCATCGATGCCACGCCCGGCACCGATCTGCCTGCCAATGCTGCCAAATACTCGCAGGCGCGCGCCGCACTGAGTTGCCTTGATGCATGCACGTTTAAGCGCGCCCGGCCACAGGACACCTACCACTTTGACGTCACGAAGAGCCCGGCGTCCCTCTGTCATGACGAGAGGCAGCTGCAGTGCTCTCTGGTAAATGTCGTCTGCGCGAAGTGCAGCATGTCGAATTTCGGCCCCGTTGCCACCGGGCCGCGCAGACAAACGCTGGTCGTGCCGATCGCGCCTGGCGTCAGACTGCAGAGTGCTCGCGTTTTGCTGGCGTAGCGCCACTGCGCCCAGCGTGCGCGCGCGTCAACGTTCCGTCGTAGTATAGACGTCAGACTCTGGAGTTTTGGGGGACACGCCGTGCCACCTGTTGACGCAGTTTTGAGCAGTGCAAAGCCCGACTCCCTTGCCTGCGGAACCAGGTGCTACAGCACACGAAACAGCGGTTGAGCTTAATATTAGCTATTTTCGCGCATTGAACACTTATATAAGCAGCTACGAATTTCTGTCCGCTTGAAGGACGCGTCACCGAACCGCCATTGTGTACTTGCCCGTTCACTCGCCAGAACGACGGTGAAAACAAGAGCAGCCAGAACAGCTTTGCACTCTACAAAAAAAAAAAGACCCCAGTTGACGCTACTGTTCCGTTATAAATTGCCATGGACGTAAAGGGCTTCAGTTTTACTGATTTCTGCAGCTTTCACGAAGCATGACAACGAGAGCACATGGATACATGCCGTTGCGAACAAGTCGAGTAAGCGGATTACTTGCGTTCTCCACAACCGGTCGCATAAGAAAGTATGATAATACATGTCTCCTGTTATTGTTCTGAGTGTAGCATTGACGGAAAACCTTGGTGACTTTTATTATGAAGCATAAATGGAAGCTGAAGCACTTTTCTAAAACAAAATGACTTAGGAGAGTCTAAAGACAGTTTGGTCCCTGCTGAATGAGAAAAGCGATGTGATAATTCTCAAAAGTGAACGCCAACAGCGCTTTTTGGTGAAACAACGGTGGCCGGGGCCGCCGGGTGTCTTGAGACGCTGAGCGAACACGGTGACGTCGTTCTCAGTATGCCGCGTCATCTGCAACAGCAGCACTGCTGAAACGTGGCCTCTTCGATTAGTTCCGGCAACGGCACGTCATTGGTTAGTCACGGAGGCCGTGGTTGAAGATAAGAACACTTGCTCTGGGCCAAACGAAACGAAGATGACGTATGTTTCAACGCCCACACTTTCAGCGCGCTCGCGGGGGCGGAGCAAGAGAAGCTTTTATTTCGCCTGTTCTAAAGCTCCTGCTGTTACAATTGCGAAAACAATTATGAGATCGTCAACAATATTGATGGTCTTTCGTAAACTCGAAGTATGATTGAATTCCAACATCTCTTTAGTTTCCCTTCAAGAGAGCTGCTTACCACGGTTCACGCCGTTCAACAGTAGACAGGTGATGCACGCGACAAACTTCGCACAGCCGCGACCATCGATAATTTGAACTCGCCACCACTCAGTGTGCGCACGTAGGGCTTTGAAGGCTCGAAGTTCCGGCTTTAGGAAATGCGAACACGTATGTCATACAGGTAAATCGCGAAATGATCGTGACCACAATCGCGTTTTTTTTTTCTTGCCGTTGGTCTCCGCGATTGCCCAAGCTATCTTGGAGGCCTTATTTTTGCTTTTCGTTGTAGTGGACACATATGTATCCCTATTTTCAATATATATATATATATATATATATATATATATATATATATATATATATATATATATATATATATATATATATATATATATATATATATATATATATATATATAGAAATTGAAGACAACCGTCAACAGAACATTCTGGCATGCGTAATAAAACAGTTCAAAGCATAGGAAGCGAGTGACCGATAGAGAATGCAACTGCAAAGGCGAAAATTGTAAGGGCCATTCGTGCCGGATAAAGCGAGCTTCATGCCACAGATCGTAAGACGAATTGCTCGTGTATTCACTTCATCGCTTTGGCATCATATATATGTCCAGTTTTGACGCGTTTAGCCGTTACAGAACGAACGTCGGAGTGCTTGCCTCACACTCAATGTCATGAGACGTTTGCTGGCAGCACGCCGAAATACCCGAAAAATCTTTTTGTACCCGCAATTGATTTCTTTATTGATATGTGGGGTTTAACGTCCCAAAATAACAATGTGATTATGAAAGACGTTGTAGTGGAGAGCTCCGAAAATTTAGACCACGTGGTGTTCTTTAACGTTCACCCAAGTCTGAGTGCACGGGCCTACACCATTTCATTTCCACTTCCATCGGAAATGCAGCCGCCGCAGCCAGAATTCGATCCCGCGACCTGCCGGTCAGTGGCCGAGTACCTTAGCCACTAGAACAACGCCGCGGGGCTACCAGCAGTTTGTTTTAATGAGCTTCCTACTTTTCTGAAGCGAGCTTGGCTTGAAAGAAGAAGTTTGCCAGGTCCTTGATTTTCACGAAACCACGCCTAAACAACAAGTAAAGAGGAGGGCCTATGCACGTTCGCCTGCGAACGGCTCTCTTTGCACTATCTATCTATGGCCGGCGCGGCAATGAGGGCGCTGTTGGCGCCGTTTTTCGCAGCACCGCCGAGGCAGAGCCAGACGTAAATATCGGGCCCTTCATGATGCGCTCGTGGCCATTTCGCTAGCTCAACATATACCAAAGTTGGTCTTACGTGGCGTGAATAGACGACGAAGGTAAATGACACCTCCAAACATGATAATCATGGCATGGAAGTCGTGTACGGCATAATTTACCTCCGCCTCGTAACGTTGTGCTCATTTTAAAGTGACTTATCAATCTTCCTTAATCGTGCTTCGCCTATCATCAATTCCCACTGTACGTGAGATCTGCCAATTTTTTTTTAGGTTGTAAACGACTATAGAAAACAAGAAAATGTGAGAACTGATACTTCATAGTTGTGTAACCACACCACCAATAAAGGGGCCCTGAAACGTTTTTTCAAGTAACCATGAAATGGATTCTATAAAAGAAATTACTGCTTCACAAATTCAACGCCGCAAAAAAATTTTAAGAATCCGTCCAGTACGAGCGAAGTTGCGAAGAATTGTCGCACGCTGCAATCACGATCTCTCTTCTCTCGTCCTGGCAAACGCGCTGGATGCTTAAAGCAGGGAGGGATGGCAGGGACAACGAAAATACGTCACGCGCGCCTCGTGACCTTGGGCATTTTTATTTGTTTCTTTGAATATGCGGCCTTTTATGCGTGATGTCGACGCGTGCACGCGCAAGCTCGCGGCCTTCCGCGGCGATCCGTGTAGCGACTGAGCGCGCCTTATTCAAATCAGCCAATGCCTGATAGATGGCCTTCTACGCACGGCTTTCGAGCGTGTTTCGTCATTTCTCGAGAGACCGAAAAGGCAATTTTTAGCCGACTTTAATAATTTACTGAGAATTCCTGGCCACTATAATTTTTGACTCGCGTGTTCTCGAGAGCCCTTACTGCCAATCAGCAGCGTTTTTTGACCATGCTCAAGACGTTTTGCAGGGCCCCTTTAATGTGCAAGCTACGATTGATTGATTGATTTGTGGGGTTTAACGTCCCAAAACCACCATATGATTATGAGAGACGCCGTA
Source organism: Rhipicephalus microplus (assembly GCF_043290135.1). Lineage (NCBI taxonomy): Eukaryota > Metazoa > Arthropoda > Arachnida > Ixodida > Ixodidae > Rhipicephalus > Rhipicephalus microplus. Next base: position 51,438,262 of record NC_134706.1, read on the forward strand.
GTGGAGGGCTCCGGAAATTTTGACCACCTGGGGTTCTTTAACGTGCGCCCAAATCTGAGCACACGGGCCTACAACATTTCCGCCTCCATCGGAAATGCAGCCGCCGCAGCCGGGAATCGAACCCGCGACCTGCGGGTCAGCAGCCGAGTACCTTAGCCACTAGACCACCGCGGCGGGGCTGCAAGCTACGAGCAGTGGTAGGCTGAAAAGTTCCTATATTAGTTCGTGATGATCACGTGAAGCGTAAAGCCGATGCTTATGCTGATTTTTATCCTTCTTTTTGGCTGCGATGCAGATGTTACGAGGTGAATCGAAAATAAGTAGGGGTACCAACCATGCCAGGTTTTGTAGGACTGTCCTTAGTTTTCGTCCAGAGATCCGCGTTGTCCCTGCCCGAACAAATATGTCCCGTATTTGTTCGGGTCTGCCAAGTTAAACAATTTCTGTGGTCCAGCACGCTCAACAGCGAGTGCCACGCTAGGGAACACGAAGTTAGTTTGAATCACACCTTCGATATTCAGCTTAGAACGGCAATTTTGACGAGCTTAAAACTCATTTCGAGTACATTCTCCTGCAAAGGGAAGTGTTGCGAGCAGCACGTAGCCAATTGATGTACCACGCCCAGAGATCGATCCTATAGCTGGGGCAGCTGCATTTTCGGTGGAGGTGAAAATGCTGTAGGCCCGTGTGCTCAAGTTTCGGTGCATGTTAAAGGACCACAGCTGGTCTAAATTCCCGGAGCCCTCCACTATGGCGTCTCTCATAATCTTATGGTGCTTTCGGGACGTTAAACCCCACATATTAATCAATCAATGAACCTCAAGAGTCCACAACAATAAACGATGGGTTTGTCTGGAAGATGCTGAAATAACGAAAACTAGTTTCGCTGGCTCATTGTATCAGTGTACATCCCCCCTGCTGCCGTCTAGACATCATTCACTGAAGAACTGGTAAGGTACTTATTAGTGCATAGTTGTGTGCCCATCATGGGCTTAGCAAGAATGCCCACTATACTGTCGTCCACTGGTCACTATTGGGCGACAACTGGTACACTGGTTATTTTCTGGTCTGGCATAAAGTTGGCACTCATGTTTGACAACAGACGTGAGAGTAATACCAAAACTTGAATTCACTGGCACGAGAGCGTGCTCTAAATACCACTTGCTATGTTGTGTGTGGTTTTACCTGTGTTACGCCAAGCGACGGCGGCGACATCATACGACAGCCTGGCCCCTTAAAGTTTAGCCTTGTTTGAATATATCTTATTATCATCGTCATCAGTCTGACTACTCCCACTTCAGGACAGAGGCCTCTCCCAAGTTCTGCCAGTCGACTTGGTCCTGTGCTTGTTGCTGCCGCTTTATACTCGCAAGCTTCCTAATCTCATCTTCCCACCTGACTTTGTCTCCCCCCACCCGCTTGCCTTCTCTTGGAATCCAGTGTACTAATAAGAGGAACAGATTGCATTACGCAATGAACGTGTGTTTAGTCGAAATGAAGAATAAGTGGTCATGGGCAGTGCACGTGGCGTGAAGGCAAGATAACCACTGGCCATTGAGAATCACAGGCTGGATTTGAAGATATGAATAATTGCAAATCAGTTCTGCACCGGTGTGCGCTTTCATATTCTATTTACCAAGGGTCTCAAACTGAGTTCCGAAGGTGGGTCGCAGTCATGAAAATCCTCCAAGGGCCGATGCAAGAGGTAGGGGAGGGGGGTAGGTCATACCAAATGTCGCCTAACGTAACCATTTTAAAGGTGGCCTTTTGCATATTTCCTGTGATGATACATTGGTCATTTCTGAAGGAAATTCGGTCTCTGAACTCGAGGAACATATGGACACTGACCAATCTCAAGAACAATTATGGACATCGCATGGACATCGTTTCCGATATATTTAACAGTTAAAGCTGTTATAAGATCACAACAAAGGTCGCATGCGTCGCCGTAGTTGTCCGCCGCCGCTGTCCGTAATGAAATAACAAAAAAAAAAGCTTAGTAAACAAAAACATTAGGAAAGAGTGGGATTCGAAACCCGGTTTCCTGCAGCGTACCAGCCCAGTATTCTACCGCAGAGCCACGCCGGTGCCTAAAGCGCTGTTGCACACTTCCCTGAGGCAGGTTTTAGAATAGCAAAGCAACAACCAGGCGTCACGAAATGCGAATTCCGTAAGGAGTGGGTCGCCCAATATTCAACCCATTGCAAAAGCTTCTTCTCGATCGCCTATTAACTGTGACTCATGCAGACCCACTTCAGCCATAACTCATTGTGTTGAGCCACTGATTGAAAAAAAAAACAAAAAAATACTTGCAAGTGTGTAGCAGATATGGTTTTTCCGAAAGTTATTATTTATGGCGTAGTGGGTACGTACCAAGTGTGCTCGTAGCAGTTACCCAAACCCTGCTTAGAAAAGGCTCGTAAAGCCACTTTTCAAGCTTTCGCTGTGACTGTACTACGTGTTCGCGCAGGCCTGGCGTGTTTTTTAGTGCGTGCCTTTTTTTTTTGTTTTCGTTTCGCGGTTGTTCTTGAACACATGATGACCGGATTAGTGCTCTCTCGAAATAAAAATAACCCGACATGTCTTTGTAACTCATGAACATACTTACTAGTTTGTGCAGTTCATGTACACACCTAATAAAAAAAAGCTATGTGACGAAGACAATCATGTGCAGGTCGCAAGTGAGGGATTTGTGGGCCGCGTGTTCGACGCCCTTTATGGAAAGACCCAAATAGCCAGCGAGCACAAATTAAGCATCCCTGTGACACAATTTGTGTGTCGTTTTTTTTTTCACGAATCACTGATGTACGACTATGTCGCGCAATGTACCAAGTAATGTTTTCGCATTTAAAATAAAATATGACGTTTAAAAGCTCCTGGATCACGCCTACGCATTTAAGTTACTTTCTAAAAAAATACCTCATTTCGGAAACCGAATATATGAAAAGACGTCAAGATATCTAAGAGGAAATAATGTAATCAATGGACGCCCGAACAATCCGAGGGTGAATTCTCAGCGTCCGAAAATGACGCTCGCGGCCGGTGCGTCATTAACGAGCTCCTCGCGAGGCTTAGTCGCTAAGCCTAAAACTCGTCGCCGATCACCAAGCAGTCCGCCTCGTCGTGCGCCCTGCTGAAGCCGTCGTGGAAGAAGTCGCTCAGCACGCGCACCATCTTCACCCGGCTGTACGCGCCGAACCAGTTGGCGAACGCGCAGGTGTCCTCTTCGTCATCCCAGTCCAGGTCGTACGCTGCCAGGCTGTACGGGACCTTGGTGTTGTTCCTCTTGAGGCGACACATCTGAAACAAAAAAAAGAAAGAATAAAATACTCACCTTGGTTGGCTTAGAACTGCAACATGTAGTCGAGAGTTCTACAGAAGATGCTGAAATAACGAAAACTAGTTTCGCTGGCTCATTGTATCAGTGTACATCCCCCCTGCTGCCGTCCAGACATCCTTCACTGAAGAACTGGTAATCCGGTTAAGTAAGGTCATTGTGCCAAAAAAAAACATGTGACTGACCAATGTCACAACAAAAGAAAAATGACGTTTCGGGATTTCTATGGATCCCTCGTTCACAATGGACTCTTGTGGAATCTATTTCGTTGCAAAATAAGGGATCCGCACGGATTCCGAAGCGTCATTCATTTGTTTTGACATTGGTCAATGACCTATGAAACTGTAGAATGCATCGGCAAATGAATGTTACTACAATTTATGTTTTGTCGGTCAGTTTTTGGTCTCCTTCGAATTTCACCCACCGCGTTTGTCAGTTATGACGCGACTTCCAACTGGAAGGTCGCGGGTTTGAACCCTGGCCGCTTTTCGATGGAAGCAAACTGCTGGAGGCCCATCTACGTAGAATACTCACTTAAGGCCTCAAATTTCCAGAGCCCTCCACTTGGGCGTCTTTCACAATAAATGTCGAATTCTTTGGGCCAAAAACCCCAGCAGGTATTACATTCTTTCAACCCTATAGCTGGTTCCATCAGTGTTCTTCACTGATTGGACCCTTGCAAGAGACTGTTTCGTTGCTGCGTCCAGCCAGGTGAGCTTAGAGTGAGACCCTGCTACAAAGGTCAAGGCTTCTACCCTCACAGCCGCACCGCACGTGAAGGGGCACCTATCGCACGCAACCGGTGGGCGAAAGGGCGTCGCCGATTTGCTCTTCCGCCCACCGTTGGCGTGCGGCAGGTGTCGCCGCCACGTGTCATGCAGCTGTGTGGGTAGTGCGCGTACAAGCCCTCATACCCAAGGTGACACTAAACGCCCTCACCTTTTCTCGAAGGCTTCCCTCGGTGTCCCATAACAAGATGCGTCCGTCTTGGTATCTGTACCTGAAGTTGTATGAGTAGTTGTAGCGTTCTCTACTGTAGAAATAATCGCCCGGGTAGCCGCACACCTGCAATGAGGTTGTAAAGTGCCTTCTGTGTGAAGGAAGCCCCACATTCGGAAAATATCACTGAGCCGACTCATGTGGTCGTATTTTACAGTGGCGACTTACTGCAAACATAATGAGAGATAAAGAAAGCAAAAAAAGAAGAAAAAAAGGAGAATGTCAAGCATTTCAGTAGATCCAAACATTTTAACCCTCTCTTCGTCAGTCATTTCGACCCGGCGCCACAGATTAAACTCACGTTTATTTTGCCGCTGGCACTATAGATGGGCGCGCTAGAGCTACTGCATACGGCTCCTTTTATATAATGCAACTCTACAGAGCGCAGCGACTAAAGACGCTGCGACTATGTCGAGCGGATGGTGCGTTTTCGTCAACATCTAAGACTCATGTTCAGATACCCTATAAATAGAGATCTTCCCTGGAAAAAAATGGCAGCATATCCACGGAGTGAATGATGGAGAGTGGGGCGAAGCATTCGTCCGTCCATGCGTCCGTCTGTGTGACCGTCCATGCGTCTGTTCGTGCGCCCGTCCCTGCGTTCGTTCATGCATCCGCCCCTGCGTCCGTTCATGCGTCCATCCATGCATCTGTCTGTGTGTCCGTTCGTCCATCTATTCAACACTCCAAGTCCCACCATCTCGCATCTTTTTATCATATATTCCCCATATAGAAGCATCGCCATTCAGTGGACATTCCAAGGACTAAACGAGAGGTGGCACACACACACTTTCTTACGGCTTGCGCTTCGGGTCTACTTCCCACCTTCAACCACCTTGAGTTCATGGTATATACTAGTTCACTGTATTCATGGCACTGCGGCCCAATGCTCGCTAAACCTTTCTAAAACCAAGGAGGTTACGCCCAGCGAGTATAACGTAGCAACCTTTTCCTGTCAAATAGTGCTCAATGTACATGCCAGTGGCTGCTAATGTGAAATGAGAGACAGGAGGATTCACACCCCGCCGCAGTGGTCTAGTGGCTAAGGTACTCGGCTGCTGACCCGCAGGTCGCGGGTTCAAATCCCGGCTGCGGCGGCTGCATTTCCGATGGAGGCGGAAATGTCGTAGGCCCGTGTGCTCAGATTTGGGTGCACGTTAAAGAACCCCAGGTGGTCGAAATTTCCGGAGCCCTCCACTACGGCGTCTCTCATAATCATATGGTGGTTTTGGGACGTTAAACCCCACAAATCAATCGACAGGAGGATTCAGCTTTTAGTTTCTTACGGCTTGCGCTTCGTATCTGCTTCCCCCCTTTAACCACCTCGAATTCATTCATGGTATATACTTGTTCATTGTATTCATGGCCCTGCGGCTCAACGCTCGCTAAACCTTTCTAAAACTAAGGAGGTTACACCCAGCGAGTATAATGTAGCAACCCTTTCTTGTCCGATAGTGCTGAATGTACATGCCGATGGCTGCTAATGGGGATCGCAGCGTGCGCTTTGACTAAAAGCCGAATGCTCCTGTCTCTCATTCCCCATTAGCAGCCATTGGCATGTACATTGAGCACTATTTTTTATTGTTAAACAACGCACAGAAGAAATCTCTCACCGGCACCACCTTGGAGGTCAATTGTTATACCTATTTCGGGTATGTGCCACTGGTGGTTACGTACTACGAGGGACGCCCAAGCCACGCCATAAGGAGCTTCGCCCCTAAAAAAAAAACTGTCTCCGTACATAGGTGGGCGTAGCTACGCGCTTCTATGCAAGGAACAAATAAAACGCCACATTAACGCCAGCTACACCCATGTCGCCTGTATAGGTGAAAATGTTTAGTCCTTCAACGTTGTGAACGTGGAAGCTAGGAAATCTATTATTATTATTATTATTATTATTATTATTATTATTATTATTATTATTATTATTATTATTATTATTATTATTATTATTATTATTATTATTCCCCGCCGCGGTAGTCTAATGGCTAAGGTACTCGGCTGCTGACCCGCAGGTCGCAGGATCGAATCCCGGCTGCGTCGGCTGCATTTTCGATGGAGGCGGAAATGTTGTAGGCCCGTTTGCTGAGCTTTGGGTGCACGTTAAAGAACCCCAGGTGGTCGAAATTCCCGGAGCCCTCCACTACAGCGTCTCTCATAATCATATGGGGGTTTTCGGACGTTAAACCCCACAAACCAATCAATTATTATTATTATTATTATTATTATTATTATTATTATTATTATTATTATTATTATTATTGACCACAGAAAGCGAATAAAGAAACTTACACTCAGATTCCGGCATTTCTCGTATGCATAGTGCACTTCGTCGTAGAAAATAGTAACATATGTATACATCACTCCCAGTCTTCTTAACAGACATGTCCATGCCATAGAAATTATGCAGAAATATTTGTCCCTGAACTCTTTCATTGAATCTATAACGTTTTTCATTGAATCTATAACCTATAGCCATAATAGGGAGCTTTAGAATACCGTTCGCAAGCGCTGCGGGCATTGCGGGCGCCATATGATCTTTAGAATAGCGTTTGCCCTACCGCGAACCGGAACGCACGATCGCAGCGACACCGTAGCCTAGAAACCAGCGCTTGCGGGCCACATGCGGGCTGCCATCACCGCCCGTAGCCTCGAAACCAGCGCTTGCGGGCCACATGCGGGCCGTCATCACCACACGCAATTTCGGATGTTTTGCGTGCGATCCGCGAACGCGAACGCCGACTCGCGTTACGACGCATGCGCAGTGGCAGCGACCGCACCGCAAGGGCTCGCGGTGCGCTATTCTAAAACTCCCTATTAAATTCCGCCGTAAAAAGAGAAAAGGGGGCTGTTTGTACTTACGTGTCTGTATTCCGTAAACGGTGGCACGCTGCTGTCATTGGCCTCTTGGAACATGGCACCAGTGCCATCTGGAAGATCGGCGTTCTTGAGGTTGTAGCCGAAGGCCGACATGGACACCGAGAGCGCCAGGGTGGCGGTGATGCGCATGCGCGACAGCGCTTTCAGTGACTGGACCGCCTGTCCCTGCGACGGGCGAGTCCCACGAATAGCTTCGTTCATCATCTTTAGACGACACGTGGTAGAACGGTAAACAGCGCATAGATCAGAGAATGACTATACACAAGAAGTGATCAAGGCTCACTGCTAACTTTAAAAGCCAATCAATTGCTTCACTATAGACATTTCTACAAAATAACGTTGAGGTAAATATGTTTACCTCTCAAGGGTGCGCTGTAACGCAAGTTACCAATCTCCAAACTTCAAAACACGAGCAGATGATGAGAAACATTTTTCGCATTTCTCTCTCCCACATACATCACATTCATCAGCACCTGTTTCTGTTGTCATTGTACCTGACGGCCATTGTCATTGTAACCGACGCTCCCAAGCTGCGTTCGTCCAGTCTGCTTCCACTCTGGTGTCTCGTTTCAAGCGCAGTTTCTGTTCAGACAATAAGGTATCAACCAGCGTCTCCACACAACTCATTGAATTTTTATTTACGTATACTGCAAGTCTACATGCGAAACATTGCAGGCGTGGGCACAGAAGTTGCTTGCAAACTAAGCATAACATAAAGCGATTTTGCATACAACTTAACGCCAAATAGCAATAATTGACAAGAATACAAAAGCATGGTATACAAATGTGCGTATAACAAATCAACATTTTATCAAATAAAGAGCTAAATTACTGGAAAAAACATAGACCATCTATCCGAAGAATGCGAAGCAGCAGCGTTGCACACGGGTGGCGTCACGGGCTGAGCAGCGCTAGTGCGAGTGCTGCGGTGAGTGCGAAAAGATTCGTTTCAAGCGATGGCTGGCGCAGGTCTTGTAGGCCACACGCACGGACACGCATACGTTAGGCGCACGTCGGGTCTATTGCGCATGAACCGACGAGTCGGCGGTGTAGCGAGTGGTGGTCGCGGGAGGTGTTGCGGGCGAACGGACAAGGCGGCAGCTGCAGTTGCCGCGTCGAGCGCACGGCAGGCGAGGGCAGAGTCACGTCAGCGTGCACTGCGAGAGGAGCGAGACGTTAATGCGCCGCAGCGGTGTGACCTACTTGGCACCGCGCCAACACCTGAGACGCGCGGATTCGAACGGAGGGACAGCGTACCACAGGATGGCGAAAGAGCTGCTTCGCATCTGAAAAAATCCCTTAGCATCTTTGCGTGTATATCCCATCCATCCATCCGTCTGCCTGTCTGTCTGTCCATCCGTCTGTCTGGCTTTACGTCCATCAACTCTAGAGCTCGCAATGGACGGAAAAATTGACGCTCCATCCTACTCTTCATTATTCACTCTGTGGATATTCTGTGAATTTTTCATTCTAAAATCACCATCTAAACTCTTTATTCATGAACTCTACGAAAACCATTTGCGCCATCTAGTATTCATATTTCCAAGGACATATACATACGTCTTCTAGTGATCAATTAACTAGAAGTGGCTACTACAACATACTACTACGAGGGAACAAACCACACCCTAACGAGCTTCGCCCCTAAAAAAAAGCAATGCTTCATCAAGCATCCCTGAATATACTATTGTTTTGCCAGCATTGTTGTTAGTAATTAAGTTATTATATAGAGATTCCTTCTTGCAAGTCGCGCATTTAGGCTTGCATAGAAGAAGTGGTGAACGATTTTGAGAAATTGGTATTCTACTATGGGAGAGCCTCTCACAATGTGTTTAGAAAAAACTGGTGAACGATATAGAGTAAACGTGAGAGAGCTTGCATTCGTGGGATCGATGGTGCCGTCCGGGCACAGAAACAGGCCCGGGAGGCCGTGTGCCGGCAACAACTGTGTACCGAAGTGATGATCCGGCAGCTGCGCTACATCGGGAACGGGAATGCAAGCGCCGGTATAGACGGATCCTGCAAACCACGCCGCTGAGTTACCTCGTGATGTCCAACGCTTGCAACAACGTGCGGTTGCAGCGTCAATAGGGAGATTTAACGCGATATCATCAGAGAGCTTGTGTTGCAGAAATTTTGCCATCGACACCATTGGTAGGGAGCGAAAAATCATCCGTGAGCGAAAAGTCGAGAAAGAAGCCGATAAAATGAATAAAATTTTTGATACCAATGAGGATCGAGCCCGAGTCGTTCGAGTAGCAAGAAGGTGTCCTACCACAAAGCCACGATGTTACATGCAGCTGCTCCGCGAAAAAAACACTACATAAATTCTATGAAGCGGAAGGAGTCTCCTTAGCGCACTTTGTTTGACAGTTGTCACGACGAAAACGAGCCCATTCGGCGATTTGTAGGCGCATTTGTGAGGCCATCAAACTACGTCGAAAAAGGCCGGGATAATGTAGCCATCGCCGCTAAAAACACACAGGAACTTTGGAGCAGCTTTGAAAACTGTGTACATCTTGCGGAAAACATATGCATTTCCAGAGGCGTTGATCAAGCAAACAGCAAACCCTGGATAATGTGCTGCTATTTGTGAGGCATCGTGAGACTCTTTATGGCCACCGATATGGCGAGCGCGCGACGTGTATCTTGGAGGCCACGCGACTTCTGCTTTAGATCAAAAACCTGTTTGTACCATGCGCACGTGCGCGCGCGTGTGTATGTGTCTGTGTGCCATCTGTGAGACATTGTGAAAAAAAATGGCAGCATATCCACGGAGTGAATGATGGAGAGTGGGGTGAAGCATTCGTCCGTCCATTCGTTCTTGCTTCCGTCCGTCCATGCGTCCGTCTGTGTGACCGTCCATGTGTCCATCCGCCCATTCGTGCGTGCGTCTGTTCGTGCGTCCGTCCCTACGCCCATTCATGCATCCATCCATGCATCTGTCTGTGTGTCCGTTCGTCCACCTATTCAACGCTCCAAGTACCACCATCTCACATCTTTTTATCATATATTCTCCATATAGAAGCACCGCCATTCAGTGGACATTCCAAGGACTAAACGAGAGGTGGCACACGCACACTTTCTTACGGCTTGCGCTTCGTATCTACTTCCCACCTTTAACCACTTCGAGTTCATGGTATATTCTAGTTCATTGTATTCATGGCACTGCGGCTCAACGCTCGCTAAACCTTTCTAAAACCAAGGAGGTTACACCCAGCGAGTATAACGTAGCAACCTTTTCCTGTCAGATAGTGCTCAATGTACATGCCAATGGCTGCTAATGGGGAATGAGAGACAGGAGCATTCGGCTTTTAGTTAACGCGCACGCCGCGATCTTTTTATTGTTCAACAAAGCACAGGAGTGATCTCCCACCGGCACCACTTCGCAGGTCAAAATGTAACACTGGTTACACACTACGACTACGACTACGAGGGACGAACGGGTGCCGCTTTAAGGAGCTTCGCCCCTAAAACGTGTCTCGACTACAGCAGATCACCGTTCTAGCAGAGAAAAGTGGCCACACTGCACAGTCACTGCATTACTATAAATACGTCGCACTTGCGTGTGCGCGCGTTTGTGAGCGTGTGTGTGTGTGCGTGCGCGTTTGTGTGTGTGTAACAAACCATATTATTAAGTATGCACTTAGCAGTTGAAGGGCGCACTAGGGGCCGGATTTCGCTATCGCGTTCAACTCGCTAGGGGGGGGGGGGATTACGCTATCGCGTTTATCCCCCCCCCCCCGCAAACCCAAACGCACGATCGCAGCTACACCCCTCGACACCCGCAACTAGTGCTTTGCGGGCCTCACGGGCCGCACGCTATTGCGGATTTTCTGCGGGTGGACCGCAAGCACGAATGGCGGCTTGCGTTACGACGCATGCACAGTGGCAGCGACCGCACCGCAAGGGCTTGCGGTACGCTATATTTAAGCTCCCTAATGTGGCATTGCGGCGTCAATGTGGCGTTGCGGCGTCAATGTGATGATTCCGGAAGTGCGTTCACCGGGGAAAACACGCGCGTTTGGCGGGAATTTTTCCATCGGCACATTGGTTTCAGCTCCTCCATGACCGTGATCGTGCAAGCCACAATGTGCGGCATGTGAAATAAACACTGTGGTAAACCCAAGTCAGTAATGTGTCTAACCTTAAGAAGCACGAACATGTAACCTATAATTGCGAAAGTATTCAGTGCCACGTTGGATTGAACCCACTGCTTAACACCGAGGCCACTCGTTTCAGCTTTCGCATGGTTAACAATTTGTGCTTAGTGCTTGGGCGGCGATTTCTTCTTCGTTTGTAACAGGGCTTAGTTCGAACCAAGATTCTGCTACAAAGTGTTCGCGTTGATGAAAACAGCCTCAATTTTCTTCGGGGTGGAGGCGAAAGCACTCACGAGCGTCTGCACAATAGCGCTGGTGTCCTTGTCGACGAACATATTGGTGGGCGCGGACACTCGTTCTGGGGAGGGGTTGCTGCCAGCGTACACGCGATGCCCGTGCACGATGATGAAGTCCGGCATCAGCGTTGTCCTGCAAAGGAATTAACGCGTAACACAATGTTCAATGCGCATGCACTGAAAAGCAAAGACAGTCCAGAACAGAGGTCCAGAACAGTCAGAAGCGTAGCCAGGGGGTGACACACCGGGCACGTGCCCCTCCCCCCAAAGTTTTTCCACCATGGCATAGAGAGCAAGAAACAGCCATTTTAAGGAGGTGCCCCTCCCGAAATCAAAATGGTGCTCTTCCCCCCCCCCCCCCCCGGAAAAAAAATTTTTGGCTACGCGTCTGAGAACAGTCGCCCCGCCGCGGTGGTCTAGTGGCTAAGGTACTCGGCTGCTGACCCGCAGGTCGCGGGATCGAATCCCGGCTGTGGCGGCTGCATTTCCGATGGAGGCGGAAATGTTGTAGGCCCGTGTGCTCAGATTTGAGTGTACGTTAAAGAACCCCAGGTGGTCAAAATTTCCGGAGCCCTCCACTACGGCGTCTCTCATAATCATATGGTGGTTTTGGGACGTTAAAGAACACAAATCAATCAATCCTGAAAACAGTCATGTGTTGGCTAATAGTGGCACGTCCCGCACCGTTTTCGGACTTATTCCAATATTGGAAATGGTTGATAAAAACAAAAGAAGGCCGCACGGCTGCTCTCATCTGCTGTAGCTCTCTGCTCGGGCAAGCCACTGAGCTGCTCGGTGGTTACGGCCCCATAGGATGCTTACCCAATAGACGTGGGATCAATCCCAGGCGTGGCAGTCGCGTTGATTAAGGCGAGATTTCAGAAGCCCGTATAATGAGGCATATCAGTGCTCGTTTAATAACTCCACGTCACTCATAGCCCGAGCTACTTTGGAACTTCAGAACTCCGTAAGGAAACAAGCCTTATCAGGATTTTTCATGTCTTTATGGGGAAGGGAGGGGAAGGCTTTAGATGAAAGCCACAGCTATTTCCACAGGGTAGTTAACGATCAGATTTTCCATTTAACAAAAAGTATCTGTATGAGTTATGTCTTGATGGATTTCGTAGAACTGAAAGATTTCGCTCAACGCAAAAAAACATTAGGAAGAAGTTTCCTTCGGAGCTAAAGCAAACAAAAGTAACAACTTAACGGGGCACTGACGTGAATATTTGTTCTTCGGTTTGTTGGTCCAAATAAAAGGGTTGGTGTCGAGAGACCTAAAACGAGTATTGCGGTGATCGGAAACGCATCAATTACCTTAAAAGAGCACTCTTGGTTTCAATATCGAGGAGGTGGCTTCTCCGTGACGTGTCAAAGCAGTGTGACGTCACGTGAAGACAGCAACGGGCGACGTACTAGCGGCAAATCTCTCCCCACATCGTGGTGCACATAAACAAGGACGAGTGAATCGTCGCCCAGTCACCCCGACCATGATTTCCGTAATTTTGGCCGTGTGTGGGACGCAGAGCTCGCAAATTCAGTAACTGTCTTCACTCGTCGGGATAATGTCTACTGCAGTGTAGCTGGCTTGCTCATGCTCAGCTATGAAGACTTTAAAATCAACATAATACATTTTATACGTGTTGCCCGACTCCGCTGTTTCGAGAGTGTTGACACTGCATACCAAGAAAAAAAATGACCCTTTCACGGTGTCTTCAAATAGTGTTAGTACTCCTTTAAAGAATAGATTTGTTGGCTGAACTTTATTTTGGTTTCTATGTAAAAAAAGCGTCTTTGGGCTAAGAGCAGTTTACCTTTATTGCTTAAGTCACAATAATAACTTCTCAGATCCGGCCTCGCATTTCCGATGGAGGCGTAAATGTTGTAGGCCCGTGTACTCAGATTTCAATGCATGTTAAAGAACCCCAGGTGGTCGAAATTTCCGGAGCCCTGCACTACGGCGTCTCTCATAATCATATGGTGGTTTTGGGACGTTAAACCCCACAAATAAATAAATCAAACAGATCCTGTCTCAAACTAACAACGGTTTGCACTATCGTGAAAATGTTGAACGGCCAGTAAAATTGGCGGGAAAGTTGGAATTTTTGCCCATGGGGTGGCTTTCAGCTCTCCCATAGTAGAGGCACTAAGTACTCTGAATCGTTAACCACTTCTTCTAAACACACAACGCAGAGTAGCCGAGTCATTAACGGTTGGAAGCACACGCGGCCACGACGTTTTAGGGGCGAAGCTCCTTAAGGCACGGGTCTGTCCATCCCTTGTATGTAGTAGTACGTAGCCATTGGTGGCACATACCCGCTCTAGACTGGGTATGTGCCACAGGGGATTCGAGATCGGAGAGGGCGGTACTTGGAGTGTTCACTAGAGGGACGCACGGATGGACGGACAAACAGACTAGCAGACGGACGGACGAATAGATAGGCGCGCGGACGTGCGGAAGCACGGACGGGTTGACGAAAGCTTTGTCCCAATCACCATCCACGTGGATATGCTGTGATTTTTTAAGTGCGAATGCACTTTATAAGCGACCCTGAATCCGACATCCGCAGTGCGCCTCCTCCTCTCCCCTAGCAACGGCGCGAGGAGTGGAACGGAGCAACGGCGCAGCAACGTCACACATCACGTGATTGCGCGTGCCCGCGCAGCCACGACTTGCTCGAGATCGGCAAGTCGTCATAGGTATGGATCCATCGCAGGCATCAACCTCCTCGACTGCTATACCTCCAACAACGAGTACAACGCAACCGAATGCGAGCATTGCACGCGTCGTTCAAGATGTCGCGCCGGTTGAAGACAAGGCAGCGCGGCGAAGGGCCCGTGATGCCGAGCGCAAGCGGGCGAAGCGGGCCGCGGACATAAACAGTGTTATAGTGCGAATTTACTGACATATACGCGTAAACTCACCAAGATTTCCCGAGAGGGTCTAATGGTTCCTGGGAATCGCAATGTGATCTTGCGGAGGAGTTTACGTTAACTCACTGGCGAATGCCTACGGATTTTAACTCCCCCTCATAGCATCACCTCGTGCATTCGCACTTAACCATGTTCACCCTCGGGGAAACGCTTGGGAGTTTTTCTTTGTTTTTGCGTTCCTATTGAGGTCTATTGATGTGTATATATATTAGAGTGTCGTCTTTCTTTTCAACCAGGCCACCAAGCCACACCCCTTCCTCCATACAGCCTCTCGGTCCGTCACCCGGGAAAGCTCACGAACATCCGGTCATGAGACCGCTTGTGTCATCTGCGTGATCGGCATGACATTTTTGATCGGAAATCGTGGGAGCCGGCGGCCGCACGGTATGAATGCGAAGTTTTTGAAGAAGGGAAAAAGGCCCCTAATTTTTGTCTGCCTAACTGACGACACGGCGCAGTGCCTAAACGCCCACATGGCAGCCGTTCGACAGAGGATATGGCCAGTTGGGAGAGGAGGCTCGGCCTTTTTGGGCTCGGCCTTTTCGGCCGGTTTGAAGATTTCGATAGCAGCAGCACGTGTTGTGCACCCCAGAAACTTCTGGTCTATTCAATGATCACTCTTCAACACCGAAGCAAAAGGCGTGCTTTTCAAGTTGCCCCAGATTAAGCAGATTCTTTTTAAGGTAAAGTTAGGAACTAGCTCTTGCAATATTGTGTTTAGCCTATAGGAAACTTTTATTTCAATTACTGGCCACGCACAACGATAAATGTAGTGAAAATTTATGGGCTACTCGCTAAGGTTTTCGTTCCCCGCCAATGCTAATAGGATACACTAGCACACAAAAGCAAAAGCCAACAAGCAAACTTGAATGCCAAAGTGTCGGAGAGCGCTAGCTGCTTTCTATAATAAGTAAAGTTAGTTCCTATTAGTTCTTATCGAGTCGGCGTGCCATCTATACTCTGCGATGCCACACAAGCAGGACGTCTTTGTGCAGCAACCAGTTTTGCGATTGTTTCCAGCGCCACGCAGAATGTGGCATGAAAAGGTCGGCACGACACGGCACATAGTGAGCCCGAGTAGTTTGTCTTTTTCGTAACTTTTTACATCCTTAATCAAAATAAACCAGCCCTACAGAATAACGGAGTGGTGGGCTATAGTTGCTTATGGCTCATAGTGAATTTTGTGGGGTGGCATTATATGGGCACCACATGCCCTGTCTTTTCTCGTTCTTGTATTCGTCCTAACGCTGCCCCACATGATTCGCTATAGCCTGTTCAACTTTCTAGTACGCTGGAAATGTCAACATGTTTCTCGGTGTGGTGGCGACATTTCGTACGAGACTCCCCTACCATTCCCCCGCAAACTTCACAACAAGGGGGCAGGCCAAGTGACCCCCTCCACAATCACAGGCCTGCCTCTTGTTATGGGCTATTTTCCATAAAGCATCTAAGTACCACCATTTTGTGCTGTAAAGCCTATGTTTGCTTGATTCTCTACATCGCGACGTGAATAAATAAGGCCATGCATGAAACATCATATGCACCAACCCAATCGTGCGCATGTATATTCGCGGACCGTAACACTATTTATTTAGTTGATAACTATACAAAACACGGCCCCGCCACGGTGTCCTAGTGGTTAAGGTACTCGGCTGCTGACCCGCAGGTCGCGGGATCAAATCCCGGCGGCGGCGGCTGCATTTCCGATGGAGGCGGAAATGTTGTAGGTCCGTGTGCTCAGATTTGCGTGCACGTTAAAGAGCCCCAGGTGGTCGAAATTTCCGGAGCCCTCCACTACGGCGTCTCTCATAATCATATGATGGTTTAGGGAAGTTAAACTTCACAAATCAATCATCCATCATACAAAACACAAAAGCAAACAGCTCAATGCATGGCGACCCTCAAACCCCTTTGTAACCTGCATAAGTTCGGGTGAGTGAAAAATCTTGCTGTTCATAAAAGATGCGTATATCTTCTAATGAGTAATGCCTTTGTTAAAACGGATGATGCTTGGACCAGTTTGCTCGCACTTAAGAAAGATGAAACAGCGCAAGACAAAACAAGCACGCAGAAAGACGCGCCGGTACAGCGTTAACTCGCACATCTTGAATTGTTTTTAGAAACGCAAGGATCTCTGTGGCATTCATCAGATAGGAAAATTACAAAAAGACTTTCGATTACGGTGACGCGTTTCAAGAAGCTGCCAATACAGGTAAAACAAGAAAATGCAGCAGCATGAACTAAAACATACAAACTGAGGCACGCTCGTAGTCAAGCGGAAGGGACAAAATGAACGTATATATCATGATATATAAAAATTCAAACTTTTCCACCAATCGAAAACCCAATTGAAATCTAAACAGCATGGAAGTTACACAAGGTCAAAGCTACTGCGCTGCATCCACCTCTTTATGTGTACACAGATGTTCTCGCGTTTTTTTTTTTTTAATTTTCCAAGTTTAATTTGTTGCAACTGCACATCTGAACGCTTCGGTTTCTTTAACTTCGGGCCAAGTCAATGAGCCTTCGCCGATTTCAAGGGTGCCTCGAGCACTGCAGGCGATCGCTACTCCAGTGAAACTCTCGACAGGCAAGCTTCATAGCCGGTCACCCATTAGCGTAACCCAGCGTACTTCATCGTTCTCACGGCGTCCTTCACCATGCTGGTGTCCTTCTCATTCCACCCGATGGCCGTGTAGCTGGGCCGGTCCTGGCGCCAGGTCAGAGGAGTGACCAGTTTCTTGACCATCTGCGCACACCAGTTAGAAAAATATGGTTACAAGGAGCTAACTGGAGGAATAGTGAGTGAGGGAGGGAGGAAGAGAGGGAGGGAGGAAGTGATAGCCCTGTGACACGTGGCAACTTAGGTGCACTTTGAGCAAGTGCACTTCACCACGAGTGTCATTTGCGCACGAGAATGTTTTGTGTCACTCGCTGCGAGGACAGTTGCCGGCAAATGCGTTCGCCAACTTGACTTCGCTTCCACAGATTGATTGATTAATATGTGGGGTTTAACGTCCCAAACCCCCTATGATTATGAGAGGCGCCGTATTGAAGGGCTCCGGAAATTTCGACCACCTGGGGTTCTTTAACGTGCACGCAAATCTGAGCACACGGGCCTACAACATTTCCGCCTCCATCGGAAATGCAGCCGCCGCAGCCGGGATTTGATCTCGTGACCTGCGGGTCAGCAGCCGAGTACTTTAGCCACCAGACCACCACGGCGGGGCTCGCTTCGACAGTGTGTGTAGCTTCGGTAGCAGTGCCTTGCACATAAGTACGCTGTGTCAAAGTAAAAAAGCAGCACTCGTAGTATTTTCAAACCATCATTTCTAATAGGAATACTGCTATATATTAAAACAAGTCATAACACAACAACAACTTCGTTACTGTCGCCCTCGGGCAGTTTGCGGCCACGTCCGCTTGGGGGATGCGGCCTTCATGCGGAAACACATGCCGTGCAATGACCGCGCCAGTCGCGTTTTTCGCACAGGTGTAGGTGAGTCGTTCTTTAGTCGCTTGCAATGACGTGTGTTATTGTTGCTACTTCAGCGAAGACAAAGTGGTCCGACGATTAGCCACGGGCGCGAAAATAAACATGTTGCACTACAGTTATCCGCCAAATGTCCCTGCCATCATTTATAAAGTGCACTTCGCTTTCTCATGTAGCCGCGCACCACGAAAGTGACACCTTGTGATGTGTGTATAATTATATGTAAGTACACTCGCTTTAAGTGCACTAGAACTGCCATGCGTCACCAAAGTTTCACGATCATAGCGCAGAAAACGCAACCAACCAAGACTTCTGTGCAAAGCCACGTGTTCCTTACATTCAATTTGTATCTCACAGACTAAGGAAACTGAGAAGCATACCTGTGGTGCTGATGCGGTTTTAACGGCCACCATTAAGCTAGTAGATATGATATGTGCCGCCATGCAGATAAATATTGAGGGGGTAATATACAAGAAGCGGACTGGCGTTTCTTTCGTAAAACATGCGCAACAAATTTCCCAGCTGAATTACGGGTGCGTTAAAAGTTACTTTCATAGCTGTGACTGCTTCTACGTTAGGCAGACGGGCCGGTCTGTAAACCAAAGATTCATGTAACAATGAGGGATCACTAAATCCGCGCTCAATATATAACCTTTACACTACCAACGGCGTGTATTCACACCGCAATTTGTTAAATGCATACTTTTACACAAGAACAAGAATGTAAAGACACGTCTGGTGGTTGAGGCCTGGCGTATCGATAATAAGCGCATGCATTAGTCGAAGGTATATTCACTTGTATAAAGGCAAATTCAAATGCCCTAAAAGTTATCTCTCACGTAAACCCCTCGCACTCCACGGCTTATATAAGGTATCGCCTCTAGCCCGGGCATGCGTACAAGGTTTTCTGTCTACATTCTTTTCGGTCGCGGAGCACCTTCTCATTTGTATGCATAGTCAGCGTCCGTGTTCTCCAGACTTTTCTTATGCGCGTTCGCACGTCTTTCAAGATGAATCCTTGCCAAATATGCCAGCTTTTTTTTTACTCTTAGTGGTCACTCATTCACCTCACTCAGTTACACACTCCCTTCTTCACACGATCACCCATGCTCACCAACTCAATCACCTGTCATCACTCACTCGCTCAATCACTCGTTTGCACTGACTTACTCACTCGCACACTTATCCACACTCACACCCTACATCCCCGCGGCGAATAACCGTTAGCGTTCAACCAACCGAGGCAAGACGGAAAGGCCCATGAACCTTACAAGGCTAATCGGATTGCTACGGTCGTACGTAAGCAGCTTTTTTCTTGATTGCTCACTTTCAAAACGTCGAGGACGTGCTTGAGCTCCTTATAACTGCGACCGAGTTCCATGGTGACGAAGCCGTAGTGGTAGAAGCGCATGCCCCAGTACCGGGACACGCTGGAAGCTGCCGCCTCCTTGGACAGGTCAAGGTGGACTGCGCCCAAGGCTCTGAAGATAAATGGTTAAACAAAAAATTAACTAGGGAGCATAACCAGAGGACGATATAATATAATTTTGCATTAATATTTATTATTCTCAGAAGGGCTCTTGCCTTGGGCCATCGGACAATCTATTTACAGCACTTCTTTTCTTTTTTACGTGTTGCGTCATGTTACGTTCGCCAAGCTGTACTATTTAATATTCTGCTGTGTTGGGGGGGGGGGGGGTTTCCCGGCACCCCGTGCTCGGAGGAAGCCTTGCGGCTGCTGTTCCAGTTGTCACGTGATCATAGAAGGCGGTGGCAAGCTAGGAGATGGGCGGAGCCGGCGCGCCGCGACGTCGACACAAGCACCTCAGTGATTTGACGTCGCCTACCACTATTTACAAACATGTAATATGTCTATAGTGTACTAGAATAAACTATTCTATAGTCAGATAGAACTTCAGAAGTCAGGGGAGGCCCCGCCCAGACGACCAAAACGCGGCAGCCGATCACTCCGAGCGACTCAACGAATAGTGCCGCTCTTGCTCTCGGCAGCGTTCTTTGTAGGCGGGGTCAGCGGCCGTCCTGTTTGTGACGTCAGTCCGGAGTATACACGCCCATTGGTGCAGACTTGTGGGCATCCGCCTTTGAGGAGGAAATGCTGCTGACTTCTAAAGTTGACACAGACTACGGTACGTTATGCTCTCCGACTCCGTGCAAGTTACAAGGTCACTCACACGACGGGAAAACTGATGCCGTATTCGGTCCTGGTGTGCCGGCCGGCCGACTCCATGAATGTCGCCTGGTCCGCGGTCATTCCCTCGAGGAAACCCTTGTGCGAGCGTGTGTAGAACTGCTCGCAGAAAGTGTAGTCGCACACGCCATCTGGCGGCAGAGCCACGACTGTCTCCTCGTTGGACCCGTAGTGACAGATCACGGACTGGGCCAGTGGGCTCTTGACTGTGCGTACGTGCAGCCGAAGGCAATACAATTACAAACGTCATTGTATACCACGATATTGATGAGAACAGACAGTAATGCCAGGGAAAGTATGTATAGAGGATGTTAATAGAATTATAATGTAAATGTGAAGAAGCATTCTGCAGAAATACTTGTTGCTGGACTACTTGGTGTCGGATCACAATCATAATGTAGCGCAAAATAATAAAAAAAAACAAGACGTACACAAAGTGCTTGTGGTGTGTCGTTCTTTGTGTCCGCCTTGTCGTATTTTTGCACTATATTATGAATGTGAAATGTGAAGAAAGAAAAGTGGACGAAAACATAACTTGCCACCGGCAGGATCCGAACCTGCGACCTTCGAATAACGCGTCCGATGCTCTACCACTGAGCTACACGGTGGCTGGCATCCCCCCGTCCGCCTTAGAGGATGTGCATTTAAACGTGGGAGCGTCAGTCAGCTCATATGTACCCTCTAAAATGACCCCTTAAATTTACACCATCATTCATTAGAGCATGGTGATTTTAGCGCTACAAAGTACGAACGCATGTGAGAGACAGACAGGCGCTAGCTGTCACAGCAGCTGCTGATCACCTCGTAAACTGTGAAAGGCGTATACCATATAAAGAAGAAAAAAAAAACGAAGTAACTGTGTTAGTGACACGTTCAGCTGCTTGTAAAGCCGGGTGCACTGTTAAAGGGAACTCATGCATCCACAGCATGTTTGCATTACACTCACTTGCAAAAGCATAGCGACTTATGTTTACAAGAGACTCCTTATGATTGGTCGTTCTGGCTCCTTTTGACAGATTAGTGCCATGCATAAACCTTTTTTTCATATGAAGTTGCATACAGGACCGACAATGTGAACCATGCTCACTGCAGTGTTTGTTCCCTTTAACGGTGAATGGTATTGTACAAGAACAAAATTACGTTATTTTTAATATCGCAGCGCCAGAGTACCCTCTAGTTAGTTTTAGGAAACTCTATGGCATCAGCGGCAGTGTGACATCGCGCTTGCATGCGGCGCCACCGAGACGAAGCGGCTATGCATGCGGGAGACTAAAATGATCTACATGCGTGTCCATTACCCCCCCTTTTTTTTTCTGTATCATCGGTATTGTTGTGCCTTCTTCGTTTCGGGTATCAACAGTGCAGCTTGTGCGCAGTGCGCCCACATTCACGAGTTCGACGAAACTAAAGCGGTTATATCTCAGTAGGACAACCACTTCTTCAGGCTGTAGCACGTATTAGAGACTTGCGAGGCTATGTGTTACAGAAACCAGCTGCGCCAGAGGCAATGCACAGGAACGTAGACAAACTGAACAGCTTAGTTGATTTATTTATTTATTTATTTATTTATTTATTTATTTATTGATTGACTGATTGATTGATATGTAGAGTTCGTCCCCAAACCACCATATGAGTATAAGAGACGCAGTAGCAGAGAGCTCCGGAAATTACATGCACCCAAATCTGAGCACACGGGCCTACAGCATCTTCGACTCCATCGAAAATGCAGCCACCGCAACCGGGATTCGATCCCGCGACCTGCGTGTCAGCAGCCGAGTACATAAGCCACTAGACCACCGTGCGCGGGTACTGGAGAGCTTTTCTTCCTCCAGCACCAGTCTAAACTACAATTACAGAATTATTTTCAAAATAAGTTGCATTCCACACTTTTGACTCCATGGCTGCTGTGCAAAATGGATGTTCCGTATTCTAATGAATATTCAGTTTAGTGAACTTTCAGTGAGGAGCCTTGAAGTTCGCTGTATTGTATTGAATCGTCCACGGCAAGTCTCCTGTTACCCAAATGTTTCTATAGCATAGTCAGCAGAAATCACTCTTGGGCAACATTGGCACGTGGCCTACCTTTCAACGCTCCTGGACCACGAAGACCTGGCTTCGAAGCACATCCCCGGAAAGAAGTTTAATTTTGTTTATTATTTTCATCGTGCACGCGCGCTAGCTGTGGTATTGGAACAAGACCACTAAAACTTCACGTGAAGAGAGTTTACTTGGTGCAGTTTAGCTGATACACCCTGTATAAATGCTGTGGTTCAGTAACGGCATTAACAATTCGTGGCCATGAGGGGGTGTCACTGGAGCATGCAGTTTCGACAAGCGGATTTGTTTTCGACGCTGCAACTTCAAAGCAGCTGCAGCCTTGAGGAAGACACGTCCGCTCGTCGAAACAGTCAGCTTTGCTGCAACCCCTTCTCCCCCACCCCTTCCCACGCTCATGAATTTTTCATCTTTTGAAGTTTCCCCCTTTCCATTAACAATAACGGTAGCACGGCAACAAGCTGAAACACTGTATCACTATGGCAGACACAAGATAGGCGACTTACGTACTGTACGGGAACGAAACCATATCAGCAGTGCGTTGACTTACTTCGCGGAGTTTTAGGCGTGTTCCTGACTCCATCGGTGATTGGCCAGCCTGTTGCGCTCTCTGTGCGATACGGAAACAAAGTGAAATCGAATGCACAAAGCTTTACGGCGAGGGTGTTTTAAGTATGCTTGAAATTATTGGGGGCGTCATGCATTTTGGCACAGAATATTATGAGCTTGCAGTGTCTCACACAAAAACATCCCTTTCGTCATATACTATCCAACGAGACCCGAGCAGCAGCCTGTGGTGGTGCCAACAGCGACAGAAGCAATGCAGCCCCGAGAAGTGAACTTTAGACGATGAACATAATGCAAGCCGCGTTCAATGGCTCTCTTTCTTCGCGGAAATCCAAAAAGACCTAAACTTGATTGATTGATTATTATGTGGGGTTTAACGTCCCAAAACCACCATATGATTATGAGAGATGCCAAGAACTAAACTTTGAGCAAAGACTGGCATTTGGCGCAATGTTATATGGACGATGCATACTCTCGGATATAAGTGTGTAGGTCAGCTTACAGTGCTTCTGGAAAACTGAGTAAGAAAATGTTGCAATTGTTAACATATATTGCTGTTTTATTGAATATTTCTTGATGTCTGGGAGAACGGTTCATTAGGACAAACGGGGGTCGCTTTAGGAGCAATGAGTGATTCAAATTTATTTAATCAATTTCTGGCTTTCCAGATAAATTACTTAGAACTTTTTCTCCATATTTGTCTAGACAAAAAGCCATTATATGACACTTTTTTAGAGAACTGAAGTATGGCACCCAATTCATATGTGAAAATGTGCGTGCGTGTCTGGTGGATATTAAAGCGCGTTTGTTTCATAATCGTACCTTTTTACCGTACAACTTATAAATAAAATATTCTCATGTCGAAAACAAGAGTGTTTGCGGCATAATATTTTTTGATTTATTTTAAAGTATCTGGGTTAATCACGACGCTTGCAATAATAAAATAAACTGCATGCGAAAATACGCGAAAGCCTATCGAGCTTATACGCAACGTCTTTCAATGCACTATATATATATATATATATATATATATATATATATATATATATATATATATATATATATATATATATATATATATATATATATATATATATATATATATATATATATATATATATATACGCAGGTGCACGATACTCACCATTCGATGCGTTATCGGGCATCTCCGCAGGAAATGTGGGCATTTGACCTGACCTTTCTGCAAGCACAAAGTATTGTTTTGTCAGGCAAGTAACAAAATGAAGAGGTCCGAAACACACCCATTCATAAGTCATGCGCATAAAATAGCTCTCATTTGCATTTTTTTTTTTCTAATAGGAGATTGCTCTTCCAAATTTGGTTCATTGATTCATTCATTAATTATTCGGTCATTCATTCATTAATCGATCACTCTTATGGATTCGTTCGTTCGCTCACTGTCTCTTTTTTTACTGTGATATATGGGCTGAGAAAGATAATATTGCAAAGGAGTATAGTTCTGCGGGATGCCGCAAGGTGACGGAATGGTTATGAAAAGGGTAACTGGTAACTTTGCGGCCTTGTGCTAAAAAACCGGCGGCTGTCAATTACCTTTTTGAAGAATGCAATATGTAGACCTGGCAATCATTCTCGCTACCAGTTTAAACTTATATTGTGACGAAGCCTTGGAACTCTGCATCGGGTCGTCCTCTCTAGCTCCTTAGCGGGTCACTCTATTCGGCTCTTTTTCTGAAAGAGCTCCACTCGTGCTGGGGGTGACTGCACCTCTTGGGGTGGCGGTTTAGACTTATTTATACCCTCAAAAATTGCCCATAGAGATGAAATTACATATCGGTCAATGACTTCCGAGGAAGTGAGATTCTAGAGTTAGACATTACTATTATCTGGTACCTCCCATTCTCGTTAATAATTACATATTCTTCATCGGGTGTGCAAAAGGCTGCCTTTCTGGATACTGCAGTTTCATATTGCCAAAAAGGTATCATACTAGTGTCTGACTTCCACTCTCATCCTATTTCGTGGGGCTTTAGAACTGATTTGAATGGGAAACGTCAGTGGGACCGGGTTAATAAGAATAATTTTGTATGTGAAAACAAAATAAATCTTACTTTTATGTGCAATCAGTCCTATTCTAACTGGACATAACTTTTTCTAGTGTTAACCTCCCCATGTCATAATGGTTTGCGAATAATTCTGGCACAATTAGCGACCACATGCCTATTATTTGAGGTGGTACGCCCAGCAACTTCCATGCTTGGACCATGGGTTACGCACGTGAATTTCGGCACATTGAACAAAAAGTATTACGAGCGACTTTATCTAGCCAAATAGACTACGAAGAACCAGACGGCACCAGATTAAGTGAAATCTTAAAATACTTGTTGAATAGATTCAAATTTACCATACAAAGTTCCAAAAGCGCTTCTACCAACCCTTGGTGGAATGCTGACTGTTCGCGGGCTTATAGGTTAAGAAAAGCTGTATAGAAAAAAAAATACTTTGCAGCCATAGCCCTTGCAATTCGAGTTGATATAAGTATATGCAGCCGCTATTTTAAAAAAAAACTGTGAAATGCAAAGATGCAAAAAACTAATTTGACGCGAACGATCTGGGTTTATTACAAAGGCGGCCAATATAAAAGCACTATTGAAACTTACGAGAATTAAGAAAGCTTTTCTGGAGCTGAAAAGCGTGGGATCTGTGGTATCAATGCCAGGTGAGCTGAAAAGGTTGCTCAAATACATAGGTCAGGACGTATAAAGTCCTTTCATGAGTGTTCTCTTATACCAACCGCAATCCCTAGGAGCGAGGATTTTGAAGAGGTCTCAGCTGCAGAAGTAACACATCTACTAAGAAGACTGCCTGATTCCACTTCAGGTGTTGCTGGTACATATATAAACGACGTCGGTAATAAACTCAGTACATGAAATTCACCCCTTTGGTCTACTTGAAATCGTTGATCACTCAATTAGAAATTCTAATAAATCTCTCCTGACTGGGGAGTTGCGAGAGTGATTCCGTTATTAAAAAAGCAAGACGCTGGGTTTACCATAGAGAATACCAGGCCTATAGCGCTCACATGATTTGATTCGTGGGGTTTTACGTCCCAAAACCACCGTACGATTATGAGAAACGCCGTATATAGTGGAGGGCTCCGGAAATTTCGACCACCTGGGGTTCTTTAACACGCACCCAAATCTGGGCACACGGGCCTACAACATTTCCGCGTCCATCGGAAATGCAGCCGCCGCAGCCGGGATTCGATCCCGCAACCTGCTCGTCAGCAGCCGAGTACCTTAGCCACTAGACCACCGCGGCGGGGCAGGACTCACATCTAATCTATAGTAAAACACGTTGAAAGAATTTTACATAGTCGTGCAGATCGCTGGATGTCGGATGTCGCTGGATGTCGGACTCTGCAGCCATTTAAAATTGGATTCAGGCGTGGTTGCTCTATTTGGTGTGCGCATGTTGATCTAGAGAGTATAATGCAGCTTGCCTGATATCAAAAACAATTTTTCGCTTAAGTAAATTTGCACATCACAAAAGCATATGGCAATGTAGAGCATGTAAAAGTATTAGAGCCGCTTCATAACTTAGGACTGCCACAATTCTTTGTGGCAATGGTCTCTGACTTCTTAGGTGGTCGATAATTTCATTGATCGCAATCCGGGGCTAATTACTAATTCGCAATTACAATTCTGTAAAATATCGGGAAATGCGGTGGCTCTCGCAATAGTCAGTATTATCACGGTTATTATTTATAGTACTTGTGTTTACTATTCCCTTACAGTAGGATGCGCAGGGCTGTGTGCATTCTGATTTCATCGTATTTTTCGCTACATCAGCAAACATTCACACAATTTACCGAATTCTGCAGACGTGCGAATAACATGAATAAATGGCTGTAGGGTGTTCACTTAACATTCAATACTAACAAGAGCACAATCGTAGTTTCCGCACAAAATATCCCAGTGCAAATTTCGTAGCTGTACAGGTCGATTCCGTTAAACATTTGGGAATAACCTACCCCGCAAAACCTAACTGGAGACCCCATATCGAAAGCATTGCTGCAGAGTGGGCACGCGCAGTATGGCTGCTGCACAGGCTCAGCAATAAACGTGCAGGTTTGCGCGGAGAAGTGTTTGTCGTAATTTATTGCATGCACACTCAGCCGATATTAGTATCCGGTTGCGTTTCGTTTTGTGGCACTCCCGCTAAGAAAGTTAGACCTCTGCTTCTGTATGAACGTTAACCGTTGCGCTTATATCTGGGGCTACCTAAGTTCGTTGCAGACAATGTTCTTTATTAAGAATAACGCCTGCCTTTTCTTGTCAAAAGATTTCATATTTAAACAATACGGGAATTCTTAAAAATATGTACTTCAACACAAGAAGGTCACCAGTAAGTTTTAAATAAGCAGAATGTATCATTTTAACCATCAATAGCCCCGTCTACGTTGCCCCCTAGTAATTTTTATACAGAAACATGTGGACGCATTAAACGTTTACGGCTGGAATGTTCTTGTACTCAGCACTGTAGAAGTAACTTCAGTGCTGAGTAACTATATATATATATATATATATATATATATATATATATATATATATATATATATATATATATATATATATATATATATATATATAT
The DNA here is from genome assembly GCF_043290135.1 of Rhipicephalus microplus. NCBI lineage: Eukaryota > Metazoa > Arthropoda > Arachnida > Ixodida > Ixodidae > Rhipicephalus > Rhipicephalus microplus. The sequence continues at coordinate 51,465,767 of NC_134706.1, forward strand.
ATATATATATATATATATAAGTTTACTTATTAATATATAAATGACATTTTAGAAAATCATTTGGCCCATCTCGAAACAAACATTGCGATAACCACTGGTGCTTCCGTTTGTGATGAGAAGGCAGGTGTGGGACAAATTAGCGAACATCTGGGTAGGATTTTTTTTTTCATTTTGGCTATGTAATACTACGCACTAAATACATTCCACCTGGTTCAAAGAAGAATGGGAGAAGATACCATGAATCCGCGTTATTATTTCAGATACCACGGCCTGTACGTAACAAACTAAATACAACGCATACAGTGTTCGAACACGCACCAAGCAGGAAGGCCCATGCTAAGTACGAGGCGCAGACGGTCACCATGAAGACGACCATAAGCCCCAAGATCACCGTCCACTTGTCATAAGGGGATGGCTGCTCACTGGAAAAAAATTAAAAACGCATATGACGTACAGCCATGCGCAAATGAACTTCCAACAAGTTAGTGTTACCTAAAACGCGCTCTTCGGTTCTCGCTTCCGCCACTGCGCTCAATGATTTAGGCTTGAAAGTTTATTTTGAGGTCTGCAAGCGACTTGTGGTAACCCGACATTTTGCAGTCCGAGATGTTCATCACAATTTATCACCCGAGAAACCTGTTCTGTAATTTATTACGGCGAAAGCATTTAAAAAGCCATCTAACGCTTGAAAACACCGGTGCCGACTGCATAACTCGTGGTGGCACTCGCCAGAATTACTGTGAGCGGAAATGACGCCGGAAGGTTGCCGCCATATGATTGGATAAATGTAACGTTAAATGTGATCGCGACATTGCATCAAAATAGGGATTGCTATTGGATTTATTTTTATTACCATAATTTTTAATTCAAAGCGACAGAGAATAAAGCTCTCGGACTTTTCCAGCTTCCAAAATTCGAGATTGGTCAAAAAAGTATGCCCAACGCCATGTGCTGGAGGAAACGCGCCAGCGATGGCCCGGGCGCCGTTATTTGAAGAAACTGATATAAAAAATTGTAAGAGCGTTGATATATATACGTCATTGCAAAAATAAAGATCGGTAAAGTTACAAAACATTATAGAAACATTATAGAAGCGTTCGCGAGCTGACTCGTTTCGCACGTGTCGTTCCCTCAAGTACCACATTGTTTGTTACCATCGCAACGACATCCTTAATACGCTGGACGTAACAGGCAATATGTCATGCGAGCTTCCTGTTCATTTCATTGGGAAGCCTTCCGACGTCAGAGGGCGAGGGGTACTCTGTAAGGTGAGCCCACGAAAATCGAGTTGAGGGTAAGCATCCATTTCAGTGTGTTTTGATATCTCCACGCTGAATAACTTTGCACTGCGGGGCCCTATTGCTGTCGTTCTTGCGGCACTTATCTCTTAAGCCGTCAGTGTACGCAACCAGCTCGAAAAACATGTAAAACTATGGAAGTCATGAAAAGTGTTAGAGGGCCCCTTTAATGTATCATACTCGTTGTAATCGACGTCCGTCCGTTCGCCGGAACGGTTCAAGTGAGGGCGCGGCAACGGACGCCGGTCGCGTTGGTCGCGCCTCACATCCGACTACAACAGCGTTCGTGTTTGGCTGTAGTAGCGTCGCTACTCTAGCACATAGAGTTTCCTAATTAATATACACAAGAGGGAACTCTGGCGCAACTGCCTATGGAGCTGCAGCGCACGTCGCTTCAGCGAGCATGGGAATTATGGGTAGTACACGGATTTGTCTAATCTTCATACTCCTGGCCTGCTTCTGGCTCCGTGTGTGTTCGTGTGGCTTAGAGCTGTTTTCTCACGAAACAAAAATGAACAAAAGTTCAGCGGTTGCGCTTCACCATCTTACTGTTTTAGGCTTACCGTTTCGAATCGGGTCACAAAGTTCAAAAGGGTTCATTCTTTCCTTCAAAACAAAAGCGTAAAAGAAGGAAGACGCACGCATCAGGTTCCATTCTGACCAACCCAGTCTCAATGGGCACAATCTTGCGCCGAACACGCTTTGGAATTATAAAGAGTCCTTGAATTTTTTCCCACTTCATTCGTAAATTGGCATATACATTCTGACCAAAGGTCTGCAAAAATGGTGTAGCTCAGTCATACACACTTAATAAACATATTCTAAATGTGAATACACTTTATAAGCGACCCCAAACCATCCACCGCCGTCGGCGGCGTCCGCAGTCTTCTCTCTATCTTTAAAAGAAAGAGGACTTGGCGGGCCGCAGCGCGACGCTCTACCGAATAAGCCACGATGTCCTAAATAGAGATGCAGCAGGACTAGCAGCCACACTGGCGAAAGGCGTCGATGACATGCGCGCCACTTCTCCTAAGGTACAGGTAGTGATATGCACGATACCGGAGGTACCGGTGCGTGATAGCAACCTGCAAAGAGCGGTGGTCAACGCAAACCAAGAGGTATGGCGGATGAGTCGAGAGAAAGGCTTTGAGGTGGTGGAAATAAACAGAGAGGTGCATAGGTGGGGGGGTTTTCAACGAGACAGAATTCACTTCGATGGGCGGCTAGGTCATGAGGTGGGTTGGCGACTTGCAGGACGCTCAGTAGCTTTTTTGGGGGGCAAGCGAGCCCTTCGGGGTGCAGGATAGCTAGTAACGAGGAAAACAACCAGGGAGACTCTTCGACAGGTGGTATGGACAGAGACGATTCCAAAGTGGCACCAATATCTAAGATAGGTAGAGTCCGGGGCATAAATAGACGTAGCCACGAGCGCCGAGCCAATTCAGACATAGGGTATATTAACATGCAGGGTGGTAGGAACAGGCTGAAGTGGGAAGAGATAGAAGAACAGCTAAGGGAAGAGAGGCCGATGGTATACGGTTTTGTAGAAACACATCTCAGGGACATGGAACAACCTCCGAACAACCCGGACTACGCGTGGGAATATTGCAATAGAACAGAAGGCAGCAGAAAGGGGGGTGGTATTGGGGCATTCATTCATAAAAGTACAGACTGGCAAAAAGTCAAGCAGGAGTGCAAGGAACATTTATGGCTAAAAGGGAAAGTGGCAGGTCAAATGACACTCCTTGGTTTCGTGTACTTGTGGACGGGAGCAAAGGCCAGAAAGGAAAACCAGACAATGGTAGAGTGTATATCAAAGGACATTCAAGAATTAGGAAGAGAGTGCGAGATAATTATACTAGGAGACATGAATGCGCACATAGAAGATATAGATGGGTATACCGACCCGACAGGCAAAATGATCATGGATATGTGTGAAAGGCTCGATTTGATCATTTGCAACAGTACCGAGAAGTGTGAAGGGCAAATAACATGGGAGGTAGGAAGGCTTCAGTCGACGATAGATTAGGCACTGATGTCACATAGGATGTATGATAAGCTCAGGGGAATGCACATAGATGAAGGTGGCTCCAGAAGTCTGGGTAGCGATCACAAACGTATCAAGCTAAGTTTTGGAAGAGCAGTGAAAGTGGGAAGGAGACAAGATGAGCAACTACAGGAAAATTTTTATCCGGAAAGGCAAATTGAAATAGCCACTAAACAAATTGAGAAAGTAATCACGGAGGATAATAAGACAGTATGGACATACACGAATCTAATTAGACTCTTTGAGCTAGAGCTTGCTAAGACGCGTGACAAGTCACCCCGGAAAAGAAGACACAAACCCGAAAGTTGGTGGGATGAGGAAGTTAAGAGAGCCATAGCAAAACGTCAGGAAGCCTCTAGGGAAGACCGACATGCTAAGCAGCGGGGTGAACCGACAGATGATGTTGAAAGAAAATGGGCAACCTTTCTAAGCTGTAGAAGAGATGCATCCCTTCTGATCAATGAAAAGATTAGAAGGAAGGGAGCTCAGTGGCTGGCAGAAGTACATAAAAAAGATAGAAAGGCAGCTGCGAAATTTTGGAACCATCGAAACTCCCTAAGAAATGAGACGAGCCTAGAGCAGAGATTTATAACTACTACCCAAGGTGCTAGGCTAGAAGGGGACGAAGCTATTGAATATATAAGAACAAAAGTGACACAAAAATTTCGACAAAGAAGTACTTTATGCACCACAATAGACAAGGACGAATCAAGTGGTGCAATGGCTCCATTTTCACAACAAGAGTGGGTAAGGGCTGAGAAAAGGGTTCCTAGTAGTACATCAACAGGCCCGGATGGCATACCAATTAGGCTGATAAAGACATTAGGTCCGAAGTCTAAGCAGGCTTTGAGAGAGGCAGTGAGCACAATAATAATCGATGGTGAAGTTCCCGATGGATGGAAACTTAGCAGGATGAGCATGATCTATAAAGGAAAGGGGGACAAAGCTGACATAAACAACTACCGTCCTATAACAGTGACATCAGTGGTCTACAGGCTGGCGATGCAGATTATAAAGGAAAGACTGCAGGCGTGGATAGAGGATGAGGGGGTGCTGGGGGAACTGCAGAATGGATTTCGGAAACACAGGAGGTTGGAAGACAATCTGTTCTCACTGACGCAGTGCATCGAAATAGCAGAAAAGGAACACAGGCCCCTGTGGCTAGCATTTTTGGATATCAAGGGAGCGTACGATAGCGTGGTTCGAGAGGAATTGTGGGGAATACTGGACACACTAGGCGTGGAACATGTAGTCACTAATCTTTTAAAGGGTATCTATAAAGGTAACAAGGTAGTTATAAAGTGGGAAAAACAGGTATCGAAGCCTGCAGAGGTAAAACGGGGGCTTAGGCAGGGGTGCCCCTGTCACCCTTATTATTCATGATGTACCTACAAGGATTAGAGGCAAAATTAGAGGGAAGTGGACTGGGCTTCAACCTCTCTTTAGTCAAACAAGGAGAACTTATTGATCAGGCACTACCCGCATTAATGTACGCAGATGATATAGTGCTAATGGCCAACAACAAGGAAGATTTGCAGAGATTGATGGACATCTGCGGTAATGAGGGAGATAGGTTAGATTTCAGCTTCAGTAAGGAAAAATCAGCAGTCATGATTTTCAATGACAACGAAGGTAGTGAGCTTAGAATACAGGAGGTCACTCTAGAGATAACAGATAAATACAAATATCTGGGCGTATGGATAAGCAAAGGGACCGAGTATCTGAGGGAACACGAAATATACGTGACGACTAAAGGTAACAGGAATGCAGCAGTCATGAAAAATAGGGCACTGTGTAATTACAATAGGTATGATGTTGTGAGAGGAATATGGAAAGGGGTCATGGTTCCTGGGCTGACGTTCGGCAACGCGGTCTTGTGCATGAGATCAGAAGTTCAAGCAAGATTAGAAATTAAGCAACGTGGAATAGGTAGGCTTGCTTTAGGAGCTCACGGGAATACACCAAATCGGGGAGTACAAGGTGATATGGGATGGACATCATTTGAGGGCAGGGAAGCTAGCAGCAAGATAAAATTTGAGAAGCGATTGAGAGAAATGGGGGAAGAGCGTTGGGCTAGGAAGGTTTTCAGCTACTTGTACATGAAGAATGTCGATACAAAATGGAGGAAGCGAACCAGGAAGTTGACTGGTAAATACTTAGAAAACAGCAGGTGACCAAACCAAAAAGAACTATCGGTTAAGAAGAAAGTGAAGGAAACGGAGACTGACATGTGGAGAATGGGCATGATTAATAAGTCCGCACTAGAGGTCTATCGAACTTTTAAGCAGGAAATTGCAAGGAAAGGATCTATGATAATACTCGGGGTAGTTCTTTACTGTTTGAGGCCAGAACGGGAGTACTGCGAACCAAGACATATCAGGCCAAATACGAAGGGGTAGACACAGTATGCAGTGCGTGTGGAGAGGAAGAAGAAACTGTCGAACACTTGATAATGTTCTGTAAAGGGCTTCACCCTATAGTTCAGGATGATGGCGCAGAGTTTTTCAAAGCACTGGGGTTTATGGACCGGGAGGGCAAAATAAACTTTAAGCGGGTAGACTTCACTAGAAGGAGGTTGTCTGATTGGTGGCTAAAGTCAAGGCGCGAGTGAAAATTGAACTCTTCACTGCAAAGTACGAATCCTCAAACTCTTTTTTAAGAAAAAAAAAATATAGTTTTTGGTTCATTATATATTACGGCTTGGTGGCGCTAGCCACCGCCCGATCTAAAGGGTACAGCCATATCCATCCATCCATCCATCCACGGACGCGACGCTGATATCGGTGTCAGTAACGCGCCTTATACCCCCTCCCCCTTCGCTCGCTCCTCCGCTCTCCTCGCTCGCTGCAGCTGCGCGCGCACCCCTCTCTCTCGCGCGCCCGCCTTCTCTCTCAGTCTCCCGTCGAGAGCGGGTCGTGAGGGGGAGTAAAGTTAAAATCCGTTGGCATTCGCCAGTGAGTTAACGTAAACTCCCCCGTGTGATCAAATTGCGATTCCCAGGAACCATTATACCATAAAGGCACCATAGTGTGATTAATAAATATAATAGTGCGAATTAATAAATACCCCTCATAGCATCACCCCGTGTATTCGCACTTAACCATGTCCACCCTCGGGGAAATGCTTGGGAGTTTTTCCGCTTAGGGCTCACTCTGACTACGACTCACCAAAAATTTCTTCAGCCGGGATCATTCGGCCTCTCACGAAAATTTTCTTAAAGCGGACTCACTCAAACTCATGGCTCCATCCGAGTCTGAGCGAGTCCGAGTTATTTGACTTGAGTCCGTTTGCTCACAATCAGCTTTTCCGACCATGGTGTCAATGCACTTTATCACCGATATCTCGCATATTCGATGCTCTTCTTGGCGCCTCCAGTTACGAGCGATTACAAGCCAGTAAGGATATTTTGCTTGAAAGAAATGACAACATCCGCTATATTCGTCAATGACTTCCTTGGAGAGTTGGCGGCGGGGTCAGTCAATGCACCTTACTACGCAATTCACTGCTCTGATGAATAAATATTGATCTGGTCTGTGACCGACACTGATTTTCAACAGGTGTGTGTAGACGAGTGATAAACGTGAATGCAGAGCAAGCTGATAGTAATGTTGAAGATGAGCAGATATAGATTTCTGACACGCATAACAGTTTCATAGAATGTGTATAGGTGGAAAATTTGTTGATACGGGATGCTGCTGCACCTGGCGTTTCCACAAGCGGATTAGACTTCTTCAAGGGGACCTGTCTACTTGTGGATACGTCGGCTGCAGTGGTAGCCCATGCTCACATAGTTTTCAAATCTTCAACCTTCCATGTTCCCTTAAACTTCTACCTTTTCTTAAAACATCGAAGGCATGTAATGTGAGCATATCAAAAAACACAATTTCACTCGCGAATATACAGACGCTACACGCTCGTAACGCTTTGCGTAGATTCACTTCGATTACATGAAATCGGCCCCGAACGAATCGATTCGAAAGCCAGAACACAGGATATAACTGCATGCCGAACAGCACGACTCTCTGCATGGAGCACAGAATGAACCACAATGATAGGTCGGTGAACTCACTCATCAGTCGATTCACGTGGACTCACTCAGACTTAGATCAAGACATGAGTGCGAGTCTTAGTCGAAGTCTGAGTGATTTATATATTGGCCAGCTTGAGTCCGAGCGAGTCCAGTTGAAAAAAAAAATTGTCCGTCAGTTCGAGTGACTCCGGTTCAGGAAAATTTTCGGTAGGCCTGAGTCCGAACGAGTCAAAGATGTAATTTCTTCAATGTGTCCGAGTCAGTTTCACTTTGTTTGATGGTCTATGACCACATATACACAAAACGAGCACAAAAATGCCCTATAATACTTCCATTCATGGCTTGAGACGCAGTAAAACTTAAAAAAAAACGAGCACTGCGGCAAATATTGCTGTGGGCCTTGGTAATTAAGCAGTGCATGCAAAGGTATGCTTCTCGAAAAAAAGTGCACGAGTTTGTGCAGAACCTACATGAGCAGGCAAAATTTTTCGTGGAAGACTTCTCCGTGTTAGGCACAGCCAAAAGGAAACGCTGTTTTTTCGTACACTTTCATTCGTTTCAATTTACGTTATAATTGCTATAATTAAAGAAAATTAAGGTCCTTTAGCCTGTTTGTTGAAAATATTTTATTGCATCTAACAATGCTGAATGCAACTTCATTGACTTATCGATCATCATCCATCTTGCGTATGAGTCCTAAACCGAGCTATACTGCGATGTCCCATTAATGTCAGTTGTGTGGGTACCAACTAGCTGCGTAGCTATAGGAGGTGGCACACCGAGCCCCCGCCCCTTCTCCTCCCCAATTTTTTTTTTTTTTTTAAAGCAAGATGACACTCGACTACAACTCGCGGGCCGGCTCCCACTCTAAATAAGAGGTGCCTCCTCCCCTCCCCTGAAAAAAAAATTCTGCCCTGTAATCACGTGGATGGATGGAATAACATTTATTAATGTCCTACAAGAAGCACGCGAGCACTCTCAGGGCTCGCACGTTGTACAAAATAATTTGCATTACATTTTTGGGACGTTAAACCCCACATATCATCATCATCATTTTTGTTCATTCGTTTTAACTACGCGAGTCACCTGTTAAACAGACGAAAAATGTGCCGTTAAACTTCACTCACTCAGCAGTCCCGGAGCCTGAACTCCTGGTCGAGACAGCCTGATTGGTCATCTCGCTGCCTGCAAGGCACCAGAAAGAATACTTATTTATTAATTTATTTATTTCCGTACTCTCAGGCCACGAGGTCGTTACTGTACATCAATAACTGCAACCTGGAAGGCGGCAGGTTTTTCGATTGCAGCAACGGTGTCAGGTAGGTGGTTCTATTCGCCGCTTATTCGCGTAAAAAAAAGCACAAAAAGTATTGGGGCGGCACAAGAGAACTTTAACTTTAAGATTAAGATGATGCTCGAACCATGGGGATACGTAATCTGGGTGAAGAAAAAGGTAATTTCAAGTGTAGATTGATGTAGATTCTGTGAAACAGGTTTAAGCGGAAGTACTTACGGCGCGACTTTAGTGTTAATAGACCTAAAGTATAGCTCGCATTGAAAAAACACTGGTGGAGCGGGAGTAATTCGAAAACAAAACGAGCAGCGCGGTTTCACATTTGTCTGGAAATATCAGTAGCAAAAACTCCAATTGTTCCGTGTTCCCGGATGCTGTAATGTTTGTCTGACGATTGTCTGACGCTATTTAAAGAGTAATACGAAGGCAGCGATAGAACATCGTATTTTTCCTATTTTTTAGTACTTTCAAACATAATTCTTGAAACGCCCCGTGTACACATTTTCACAGGAAGGGAAAAAAAACGCCGCCAAGTTGGGCTGTGCAAGGGAGCACAAAGACTGAAGTCGCAGCTTCGGCAATGCATTTTTGGAGGGTCACAACAACTTGTGCTATATATACACCCGACAATGCAGTTTACGAGATCTGATGGCAGCGCCAGAACACACAACCTAGCGAGTAGGCGCTGCAAAACCGAGTCTTCCAATGGGTAACCTAGCGAGCTAGTAGACTTGCCCGTGCATATTATTTTCTTCTTTAGCTGTGGGCAGCCGCAGGGGTGTGACGGCTGATTATGTAAGCGCCCAGGAAACCTTCTTTGAAAACGCACCAAAAAGGGCGTTGACACTTCAGCGTCTCAATGTGTGCAGCGAGAGTTTTATTTTCTTGGTGTCCCTGGCGGTCGGCACCAAGAATGCTGAGGTGGCTGGATGAATGGATGGATGGATACGGCTGTACCCTATAGATCGGGCGGTGGCTAGCGCCACCAAGCCGTAATTCTTGAACCAAAAACTAGATATATATTTTTTTTCCTTAAATAGTTCAGTTGAGGATTCGTACTTTGCATTGAAGGGTTTAATTTTCACTCGCGCCTTGACTTTTGCCACCAATCAGATAACCTCCTTCTAGTTAATACTACCCGCTTAAAGACTATTTTGCCCTCCCTGTCCCTAAACCCTAGTGCTTTTAAAAACTCTAAGCCATCATCGCGAACTATAGGGTGAAGCCCTATCCATACACCCAGATATTCGCATTTATCTGTTATCTCTAGCGTGACCTCCTGTATTCTAAGCTCACTACCTTCATTGTCATTAAAAATCATGATTGCTGATTTTTCCTCACTGAATCTGAAATCTAACCTATCTCCCTCATTACCGCAGATGTCCACCAATCTCTGCAAATCTTCCTTGTTGTCGGCCATTAGCACTATATCATCTGCGTACATCAATGCCTGTTCAATGAGTTTTCCTTGTTTGACGAAAGAGAGGTTGAAGCCCAGTCCACTTCCCTCTAATTTGGCCTCTAATTTTCGTAGGTACATCATGAATAATAAAGGTGACAGGGGACACCCCTGCCTAAGCCCCCGTTTTACTTCTGCAGGCTTGGATACCTGTTTTTCCCACTTTATAATTCCCTTGTTACCTTTATAGATATCCTTTGAAAGATTATTGACTACATCTTCTACGCCTAGTGTGTCCAGTATTGCCCACAATTCCTCTTGAACCACGCTATCGTACGCTTCCTCGATATCCAAAAATGCTAGCCACAGGGGCCTGTGTTCCTTTTCTGCTATTTCAATGCACTGCGTCAGTGAGAACAAATTGTCTTCCAACCTCCTGTGTTTTCGAAACCCATTCTGCAGTTACCCCAGCACCCCTCACCCTCTATCCATGCCTGCAGTCTTTCCTTTACAATCTGCATCGCCAGCCTGTAGACCACTGATGTCACTGTTATAGGACGGTAGTTGTTTATGTCAGCTTTGTCCCCCTTTCCTTTATAGATCATGCTCATCCTGCTAAGTTTCCATCCATCGGGAACTTCTCCATCGATTATTATTTTGCTCACTACCTCTCTCAAAGCCTGCTTAGACTTTGGACCTAATGTATTTATCAACATAATTGTAATGCCATCTGGGCCTGTTGATGTACTACTAGGAACCCTTTTGTCAGCCATTTCCCACTCTTGTGAAAATGAAGCCATTGCGCCACTTCATTCATCCTTGTCTATTGCGGCGCATAAGGCACTTCTTTGTTGAAATTTTTGCTGCTTCGTCGCGCCCTCTGGTTCACTGTCGCCCACGGAGCCGTTTTTTTAAGAGGTCTATATATATATATGTATTGCTGAAAACAATTCCATGGTAGCGTCCGCAACCACTCGCTCGCCCCACGCGTGGTCGTCAGCAGAATTTCCACTCCAGCAACACTGGTGCAAACCTGATGCACTGGTGCAACACTGATGCAACACTGGTGCAAACCAGTGTTGCATCGCGACTATGGGAGGGGGAGAGCACTGGGATAGTCTAGGTAAGGGCAAGTGCTGGTTAGGCTTGAGGGGGGCAAGTGCCCCTTTCGCACCAACCTGCCGACGCCCAGGCGCCATGCTAAGCCTAACGTCATCCTGGCCGCTTGCTACACCTACGAATCGACGGTGGAGAAAGCTACACAGCCAACCTAAGCCACCACCCACCTTCAGCCGAACTTTTTGAGGACGGCGTCGACGTCGAGTCCTTAACTTGGCTATCGACTCCCTGCTCTGATTTCTTTCCATCCATCTTGAGCTGGCGGTCGTCTAGCTCGACAGTGAACTGGATGGAGCCCGTGCGCGCGGAGATGAAGATGACGATGCTTGCGCTAGGCGAATGCATGTTACGTGTATACCCACTACCCGTACGTTGAGCTCCAGAAAGATGAGAAGATGGAATGAATTTTATTGCCTGAAATGTAAGCTAGACAAAAGTAAGGTATCTTTTGAAACTACCCGGTTCTTGACCAATTCCCAGCGTGGTTGCATGTGTGCCACAGATTCTAAGCTTTGCTCTGCCCAACCAACTTTCGATCGGGGCTTTGTCCCTTATTTGGCCACAGTGACGGGAAGGTTGCCAATACCTTGGAGGAGTTTATTAAAGGATCAAAGGTTCACAGGGGCGGCAACCTATAGACATAGTCTGGGCACATGAGAAGCCCCTAGTGGGACAACCGGTCGACACATAAACCCAAACAACTCTCTTTATTCAAGGCAACAAGACAAGGCAAGGCACTAACCCTTCGCAGCTAGGAGGGAGGCATCACAAACCAACTCCACAGTAGCGACCTCTCCACATCAGACCCTTGAAGCTGCGACATTTCGTAATTTTGCGGGGTTGTCTGTGATTACGTTATTTGGGGAGAAGAGATGCACGGGACACGACATGTGGCAGCCTCTGCCACACCCCGTCTCAGCTACGTAGACTTCCTCTTCACGCTTGAGTCGCCTTTCGCCATTTTACTGTGCGGCTACCACTTCGCCCGTGACCTAAAGCCCCTATATGAAGAACTTTATCGAGGATGAGGCAGTAACGCTCAAGGTGAATCTGGGAACAGGAGCTCGGCTTGCACCGAGGACATTCATCTGTCGTCAGACCCACTGTAACCCTTAAAGGTTAGGCAGGTATACCTAACATATACGTATGCCTTGGAATTTCTAGACTGTCATTGCATCACAAAATCTATCATGCGTTTCATTATAACTCCTCCATTCAACCAGCCCAGCGTACCTCAGCCCGCACAAGTCGCGACAAGGCCGTCAACCGACCTCCTGCTTGCACCACAGCCCATGATCATTCCTTTTTTGCTCAGGCAGCGAGAGACAACACATGTCATTGATAATTCCAACACAGATAAATTTAGGAACGCCATAGGATCACTGTTTTATTAACACTATATTGTTTGCCCACACCCTCATGTAAAGCTCTCTGTAGAGGGCCTTTGAGGTATAATAAATAAATAAATAAACTCGCCAGGCCCAAGAACAGCTGCACCAGTGGCATAGCCAAAAAATTTTTTGGGGGGAGTTGTGTGTGTTCAGGCATACTTTATTTCGCTAATATGTATATATATATAAGGGAGGGGTGGTTGAACTGCCCAGCCCCCACTGTGAAACTTCGGATGGAACAGATATTTGTGCCAATCAATTGATGGCTGTGTTGCAACTATACAAGCTCACAACCCACGGTGGTTAAGCAACTTTTTCAATCAAATAGATATGGTCACTTTTCTTTTTTTTTGTCTCTCTCTGCTTCTTGTATCTATCTTTTGTACCTGCTTGTTCGTATAGTTTTTTTTTCTATTCATTTTTTTCCCTACTCTCTCTCGTCCTTCATTTATTTCAGTCTTTCAAAAGTGAACTGTAGCAAGAAAAATAAAGATGCAGAAAAAAACTAAACACGAGTGCTTTTCAGTGCTCGTGTTATCACTAGTTGTTTTTTTCTTTCTGCGTGCTTTTTTCTCACACTCGGCTTACTTTTAAATATTAAACATCAACATGCCCACGGTCCTGCCCTTTCGCATACTTTTCTGTCTTGCTCTCCGTTTTCTCTTTTCTGTGTCTATTTTTCATGCATCTCTTTGTCTCTCCATTGTTTTATGCCTTCATCACCTTCATTTCTCTTTATTTCTATGCTTTCTATCTTTTCTCGACATGTTTCTGACGCATGCACCTGCTGCACGCAGTGGTAGCGCAATGTCATGCATACCTACCAGACATTTCTGGTGACACTGCACATACTACGGAGACCTACAACAGCTTTGCTGTTGACAATTCCACCTTGATCAGTGAAAGATGCATGCCAACATGCTCATTTGTTTCTACAGTGTTTTAGAGTGTTACACAGGAATTTACAGAACCCCTGTGGTTGAACTTCTATTGTGCCCCACATGTGGTGGGGCACAATAGAAGTGGTGGGGCACAATTACATGTGCCCCACATGTGGTTGAACTTCTATTAGTCAATGCCCTTAGCAGGGACCTTTGATAGAATTATAGAGGCTTGAATGGGCTTTCATTTGCCTGAACCCAACCCAGCTTGTGGGCCAGGGTCGTGTAGGCAGATGCCTTCTTATTCAGGGCTCATTGTTGTTTCTTATCAACCAGGCCAGGCTCGAAACCCGAATTAAACCCTCAATATACACATTGATAGAATTGTTTTCCACCGTGTAACGCCTTCTCCGTGAGTGTCACATTTCAATAGCTTATGTTTAAGTTTGATATGTTGATTAAAATGCTACATTATCGGGAGAAGATAATATTTTAAATTTTCTCAGCAACAAACCTCCTTAATGTCAGGCCGGACTTACCTGGCCCCAGGCGTTTGTTTCTGAGCGTGAAGCTGGGCCAGGTTGGCTTGAAGCACTTTAGCATCGGGTTCGGGTGGGCCTTTGACGCTGTCAGCGAGCCCGCGTCGGGCTTTGCCTTGGAAATGAGGCCTATGCAAGGCTCTAGTACTTTCAGACACGTGACAAAAGATTTTACAAACAAGCTTTTTGTTTATTCCACCGAACAAGTGCCAGATATATATATGTCGTCCAACATAAAAACGTTAGTCATCCGAACAATTGTGCATATATATGATGATAACATACGCAGCCAGAAACTTCCAAGAATTATCAGCTGCCTGACGCAATTCTAACGCAACATATTTTGTCAATAACTATAAAACTGTAATAATACCTTATTACTTCCCAAGTGCACAGGCTCCGAAAGCCGCTCGTGCTCAGGAATATTGCCACACTTTACCCCGAAATGTTGCGCTAAAAATATCACTGTGTAATGAGTATTGTGCATGTGTCAGATCAAATATCCGTTATTGAAGCAGCCGCGTCTGCAAAAATAAATATGTGCTCGGCACAGCTGAGAGGAATTGCGGAACCCGATACATTGGCTCGAATACAACACAACCTTCGTTAAGTAGGATATGCTACTGAAATTGTTCACTAAAATCCTCTTCCTGGGATAAAAATTGCGACGTAACTAAAAAAAGCATCAAATTACTTCGTCACAGCTATCGCTGTTTGTAACACGGAGCAGCCGTCCAAATTTAACGTTACTCTGCTTTGAAAAATATCTCAACAAGGCACATTCAATCAGTAGCAGCCGCACCTACAAATGTAATATCTGAGAAGCTTCGTCCGAGAACAACAGAGAAAACAAATCCGAGGCAACAATATATGAAAAGTTTCTACGTTGCGTGGCTGTAATGGAAAAATTGCCCTATCGGTGAACTTCAGGTAACAGAAAACTGACAACTTGCCTGCGAGCTGAACAACCGATTCAAACGAGGTACCTTTTGTGTTTGTGTTAGGCAAAAAACAAATCAGGGGAAATCGGAGAAGCTTGCAAGAGACTACAAGATCGTGCAGCCAGAGGGAAAATCCCTATGTAGGCATCTCGGTGAAATTTCGTGCAGTTGGCTGCCCTGTGTGCCAGAGTTAAAACTGTGATGTCATTAAAACTTTTATTTAGTTTACAATAAAAAGAATGGAACAATTCAAAGCAGATAATTAACATTCACATCTCAGTACCCAAAAAGTGACTAAAACTTGGGAACAGATCCATTTTGTGGATACATTTAAAAGAATACTGATGCAATGCTTTAAATGTACTTTATTTTCTTTTTGCATTAAAACAAGCTGTTTGTACATGAGAGAAAAATGGACCTTTTGTGACATGATGATATGCCGTGACACTGTGCTTCTCCAACATCTGTGAATGTCACATGGAGGCGCAGTCAGAAGTGATATGCGCAGCATGTTCGCACATCTTCCGTGGGCAACATCCTGGCAACTAGCATATCGACAATGTGTCAGTAAATTTTACTCTCTGTCACGTCCTGATTATGATGACGTCATAGGAGCATTAAAGGATAAAGTGCTATCAGATTCAGGTGATCCCTGTCGAAGTGCTTTCCTGTCGGACCAAACTGGTGCCAATTACATGCTAGTTTCTTAAACCTTGAAAACATGCATCACTACTCTTCTATAAGAGCAGCTCCGCAGGGCAGCCAAAGCACCAAATCTCGCCGATTGTCTGCTGTAACTTCCGTTGTCACAACCTGAACTGCATGACAGCATCCCCCTCAATTATAGAACGAGTGGGGTGATGTTTAGAGTCCTTTCGAGACCCCACCCAGATTCAGAAAACTGGTGAGGGCACGCTTTGCACGTATGCTTCAGCGTCGTCATGCCGTTATCGACACTGAGAGCTTGAGACCGATCTCGTCGACGAGCTTCTTGACCCGCTCCGAAGCGCCGGAAAACTTCTGCAGGTCTGGGCCGAGCATTTTCACTAGGGCGGGAACCTGCGAGAACGTGACAGTTTGAAGTTCCCTTGCTCCATGACCATCTGTGTGAGCTCATTTTACAATGACTTGAGATGATACAGTTGGAGTAAGCTTTCAACATAGCGGTCAATCAAGTAATTTCTAAGTGTTGGTATACATGTTTCCAACAGAAAAACACTCTCGGTAAACGGAAATCTGTTCAATGCAACTACTGCTTAAAAAGAACTATTGCCTCTGCAATACTTGGTTACGGGCTTGTATTCCGCACCCATGTTCACCTCTCAGTAAACGGAACTCCTGTTAAATAAAACATATTTTCACTGTCCCTTCAGGTTCTGGTTACTGAGAGTCTACTGTAAACTGAGAATGAGATCAAGTTATAGTTTGTTCAAGTTCACATAGAAACTCAATATATTTGTGTGTTGGCGGATGGGTGCAATAACAGAATAGTCAGCTTTTATTTGTTATAATGAATAAAATATGGCAGGAAAAGAATTGTAGTGCAGTAAATCTCGTTATTTGGATTTCACAGGACTGGAAAAAATGCCTGAATTAACTGAATCCAAAATTATCAAACATATCAAGAAAACAAACAATTATGTACTACATCAATACACTTTCCTTTTCTGGACGAATACGTAAAATCCTTACTTTTGCACAAGAGCAGTTTAAAATAGCAATCTTCATCACACCTGACTCTATTCATTCACTTTTCATCACAAGTGACTCTATTCAGTTTTGTGCAGATTGCAATGGCAATACAGATGACGCCGCCTCGTTTCGATTGTCCACAAACACCATTTTGGCACCTTTGTGTCATACATTTGAGGCACTTCATGTTTGGTGCTTTCCAAAAGTCGTCTGAATTAACTGAGTTATGGCTCAATATGACCCGATTAGCGAGAGTTTGATGCTATAAAAAATATGTATGCTCGTCTGGACCACAGAATGTGCCCAAATTAGTACCTAGGTGTTCACTTAATGAGCTTTTACTGTATCAAGTTTAATTGATGACACAGTACATTAAATAAGTATACAGTGCCATCTTTTCATACTTTTGCGATATGTTGCTAATCTGTTGTTTATTTGACCGTAAAGTAGCTCTGCTGAAAACTAACCTAGACAGGTACAACAAAACCGATGCAGGATTCGCTGCCATATTCAGAAATGCTCCTCGAATTGAACTTGACTTGCCACCGCCTTGAATGCAGAAGAAACACGTTTTGAACGCGCTTCATAGAAGGCGGTGCCAAGTGAAATTGAGGTCAAGGCACGTTTCTGAATACGAGGGTTAGTAACTTTTAGTCACGTCTAAGATGTATTTCGTTAGTGGCAAGCGCGTCTTTCGGGGTTTTGAAATAATGCTTGACAGATTCATCACTGCTGTGACAAAGCATAAATTTCGGTAGTATCACCCACACGAAGAAAAATACGCTTCAGTAGACTCAGTTGAACGGAATTGCTGCTTAAATGGAACAGCAGTCTCCCATATTTCATTTATTTATTTATTTTCAACACACTATTTACCCTTTGGAGGGTTTTTACAGGAGTGGGAGCAAAAAGAAAAGCACAAAAAGCAGCCACATCAGAAGTAACAATAGAATTTCGTCGGAGCAGCGTTGATGAACAAGTACAAGTTAAGAAGAAGGAAACTACATGCATATATAAGGTGACAGCGGATGCATTATTAATTTTATACAATCCTAAATATCCTTATATGATCGGTTTAGTACTGGCATTCTGCACCGCTGTACATCTCTCAGAAAACGAAACTCCTGCTGCATGGGACATGTTTTCCTGGTGCGTTCAGGTACTGTTTAACAAGTCTACTGTTGTTTGCTTCACTTTGCCGCCATTGACAATCAATGACGAACAACCCCATAAAATTTTAAAACAAGCACCAGCATACTCACATCATTGTAGCTGATCTGTAGAAACCGCAGAAGCGCCGTTAAGCAGTAGAAAGCTACAAGACAAGGAGAGAAGAAAAAAAAGGGGTTCGAATAACTTTCATGACGTAGTCTCAAAAGCTAAACAAACTTCATGCCTTGGTCTATCGTGCTGACATACTGACAAAGCGGGACATTTTTGAAATAGTGGCAAATTATTAAGGCGTACTTATGCGCTTGCCATTCACGTTCAAGAGCAGTTTTCAAAAAGCAAGTTCTCTGTGCCTGTTCCCCTAATTTTAGGGCAATAAGTCTTCATATTGTTGGGTTAATTAACTTATACATATTAATAAATAATTACATGTCCAATAGCTGTTCTATCAAGCGCAGCAGCCCGACTCGCACTCTACCTAACTAGGCCCTGGACGTACACTGAAAGGCCCAGGTAACATCCCCACTAGCTTCCACTATTTGAGGCGTTTTCTCAAGACATTGTGTATGTTAGGTTTGTTGCATGGCAAAAGTTTATCGATTAAAGTGAAAATGCACGCTCCTACAGTTAAACTTAAAAAACCTGAAGCTTGAAACCTGAAAAAGAGGCCTGTACAATCGTGCCATCATTCATTCTGAATAAGATACACTGATCTTTGATACTACAGTTCAGCAAAGCTGTTCCTATGCAATTGAAAGAGTAGATGGCTGTCTGGCTCAAATAAACAAATGCTAGCGTTAAAAATTACTGTATTTCAGTTTTACTCTCCAGGCACAATTTATCTACCAAACGTTTGTTTATATTAGGGAAAACAGATGGAATTGCACATTACATACCTATATAGAATGATAATGCTGAATGTCCCTGAATTCTGTGGGAAGCTAGCGAAAGATGAGCATGCCCATAAAGGTGAATTTCATACTGCATACAAAACAAAGTGAGCGAGACGTGTTGAACGACATACCTTGTTCCTCTTTGACGTCTCCATGCAGGTACTGGAGGACGGCTGTAGACAGCTCGGTCGCCGTGTCATCAAACAGCTGCAACAGCGAAGCGCGGTACTCGTGAGTACGCCTTGCTTTGAAAAAAAATGAGTTGCAGAACTTACGCATTTAATCGTAGTGAGGATTTTAAAAAAGCATTACAGTCAGAACTATAACAAATAAAACATCAACTGAAAGGTAGCATGAATCTAATCACAACCTAAATCCGGCATTTCAGCGCTGCGTAATGTAGGCTTGCCCGAGGACGTGTTGCACAATTACTTTTCTGGAGCAATACGATGCCCCGAAAAAAGCGGGAATATGTAAGCAAGGCAATCATGTATGCACAGATGGTGCCAGATCAATGCATATTGCAATCGGCTGCCAGACTGCTCTGTGCCATCACTTGGCTTCCCCCCTTTCCTGATTATTGGTGTGTGCAAATGCATAGCAGCTGCGCATCCAATATTTAAGCACAAAAACCTTGTGCGTTAGCTTTGCCATAGCACTTTTTTGTCTGGTTGTTGAGTACGCCCCTTTTTCAAAGGCAAGCTTTCAACGAGAAAATAACATCAGGTTACCGTACATTCTGAGTGGTTTCTAAGCAATGCAAAGTGCTTTCTCCTATCGGTGAGTCGTTGATGCAACTGTGCTCATCTGGTACGCCAATCAAAATAGGTTGTATGAGAGGGATTATTGGTCCGCTGTCAGCTCGCGATAAGGTTGATTTGATTGATATGTGGGGTTTAATGTCCCAAAACCAACATATGATTATGAGAGACGTTGTAGTGGAGGACTCCGGAAATTTCGACCACCTGGGGTTCTTTGACGTGCGCCCAAATCTGAGCACACGGGCCTACAACATTGCCGCCTCCATCGGAAATTCAGCCCCCGCAGCCGGGATTTGATTCCCAGACCTGCAGGTCAGCAGCCGAGTACCTTAGCCACTAGACCACTGCGACGGGGCCCGTGATAAGGTCGTGTGCAACGTGACGCCAGCAGGCAAAAAGGTCTCCCACACTTGCCGCCCCGGCAACAGGCGGTGCTGACTGACGCTCCCATGTTTAAATGCACATATATACCATATAAAGAGGAGGCGGGGATGACTGCCTCCGCAGCTCAGTGGTAAGGCATCGGATGCGTTATTCGAAGGTCACAGGTATAGTCCCTGCCAAAGATGAGTCAACAATTCATCCACTTTTTTTCTTCGTAATCACAATACAGTTACTTCTAATAATATCACCTGTATTTTGCTTGGCAGTGTTGTCTGCTAGTTCTCATTATCAATGTGTCTTACAAAAAAAAAAAAAAAAAAAAAAAACGCGTCCTTAAAATTTCCACTTCTTTCCTTCAACCACAACACTTGTTTACCAAAAGTTGGACATGGAATTTATGCAAGTTCGTTTTTAGTCAAGTAGACAACCATAACACCTTCTCTTCTTGTGCATGCATGTGCTTTCTTTCTGGGCCTTTCTCTTCTATTGAAGAGCATTATGAAGGGTGGTATGTCAGTTGTCTTTTCTATATTAATAATGCCCGAGGTTTCACGTTCAAAAACCTTGATTTTTAATATGTGAGACATAGTGGACGGCCCAAGTAATTTCAACCACCCGCTGTCTTTTACCGTGCACTGACATCACACAGTACCTGGGTACCTGGCATTTTGTCTTCATGAAAACGCGACTGCCATAGCTGGCACTAAACCCACGACCTTTGGGTTAGCAGCCGAGCACCACAACCGTTACGCCACTGCAGCAGGCTTCTCTCTTTCTTACAGTGAAAGTTGAAATGTATTCAGTTTGGAAAACATGTACAAACATATGCACCAATCTATGGATCAGCTAGGTTCACGTGTGAAGTGATTTACACGAGAAATGCAGAAAGGCTACCTGACTTCTCCCTCTTGTCTCCCACTCCCACAAACCCCATAAAATTCGGGGTTTGATATTCGCATAATAGCAGCATATCCAAACTGAAATCTCTTAAAGGGGCCCTGAAACACTTTTTTGAGTAACCATGGAATTATTTCACTGGAAAAGCGTATGACCTCACAAATTGAACGCCGCAAAAATTTTAAGAATCCATCCAGTACGAGCGGAGTTTTGTCACACGCTGCAATCAAATTCTCTTTTCTCTTGTCCCAACGAAAACGCTGGAAGCTGAACAGGGAAGATGGGAGGGGCAAACAAAAAACGTCACTCGCGCCTCGTGACTTTGAGCATTTTTTCTTTTTGTGCTTCAAATATGCGGCTTTTTCAATGCGATCGCGCACGCATGCAGGAAAAGTGACGGCCACTCGCGGCGACCTCCGTGACAACCGAGCACGCCATGTTGAAATTAGCCAATGGCTGATAGATGGGCTTACTGGGCTTAATTCCGTGATTTGTCGAGAGAAGAGAAAGCTATTGCTGACTTTAAGAATTTATTGTGAATTCCAGGCGGCGTGCTGCGCTATATTTGGCTCACTTGTTGTTGGGAGCCTCTACTACCGATTAGCAGCTTTTACTGACCATGCTCAAAAAGTGTTGCATGGCCCCTTTAAAATGAAACCGCTGCTTCAACAGAACAGCTGCGCCTAATATGCTTGGTTTCATACTATAGTTCTGCGCGCTCGTTCATCTCTCAGTAACTGAAACTTGTCAAATGGGACAAATATTGCTGGTACATTTAGGTTTCATTTAATGGGAATCTACAGCAATCTACTATAATGCTGTCACATGTTCCTGGCAGCGAAACGCACCTCTTTGAGAGAGAGGTTGAACATGAGGGCGGCGCTACGCTCCTGTGCCTCTGGCCTGTCGCACAGGAGGCCGTGGACGACGGCGCGCACGGTGGCTTTGGCGTTGTTGCATGACTGGCCACCCTCCTCGCTCCACTCGGAAATGTAGAGAAGCCAGTCGTAGCTGCTCACATTGCTGCACAGGTTGCAAAGCTATGCAGAGGGGAAAGGTGAAAAAAACAAACAAAAACATCACATGGCGTAAGACACAGGTAGCACACAAAGAATCACGCATACCATTTCACACTTAACAACTTCTAGGATTAGCATTTACTTCTTACTTCTAGGAACACCTCTACGTGCGCTGATCATTTTTAACACCATTTTCAACCTGAACACTTGGAATGCTTGTCAATCTAATTTCTAGGATTACGTAGGGCGCATCCCGTAGGACCTCATTAAAGTTGTTTCAATTGATCAATCAATCCAGCCGAAATAGCAAGAACACTCCGAGTGGGAATAGCGCATACATGCATCGATGAGGCCACTTTTCGAGGACAAGTGAAAAAATGCAAAGATGTCCCCAGACAGCATCGAGCTGTGACACTATACATCACAAACACATTTTTTGTCTTGTTCCTATTCATTATAGGTTTTCATTAGGGGTGTGCCAATATTCAAAATGTCGAATATTTTTAAAATAAATTTTGCCATTCGATTTGCACTGCAACTTTACTGTTTGAACCATTAGAATTTCCCAAAGACAAATACACTCATGCGATAGGCAATGGCCCATTCAGATTTTCTAAATGTTTCACCCCAATCACTCTCTCATATATATATATATATATATATATATATATATATATATATATATATATATATATATATATATATATATATATATATATATATATATATATGGATCAGTCTGTTTCACCTCATTCACCTCAACACATTTTCGCATTGCAGTAAAGCCGCCTTTCAGGCTCTGCCTTTCGCTTATGCATTGACTCAAGAAAACGCTGGTTCCAACACAGCATCGATGATAGTTGTAGCGGATGTAGAGCTGGCGGCTCAATGCTGTTTTGGACATGAAATTCGAGCAGAAAGTCCAAAAAATTTGATACCAAAGATTTTTAGCACCCAAAATTTCAAATGTTCTCGTATGTTGACGTCTGCGCGCAGATTTGAACTCCTAAGTCGAAGGGAGCACACCCTTGTCCCCCACATCAGTTGGGCTTCCACACAAGTTGGAAAAGGAGGAGAGGCTGAGGAAATAGCATCTTTGCCGTTCACATTTGAGGTGTTGCCGGCAACACTTTAGCTGCACCAAATCATGTACATAAATACAATTTGCCTCATTCTCAATGAGACAACTATAAAATACCATTGTCCCAGAGCTTCATAAACAAGTTAAAAACTAACACTTTCATGTGGCTGGGTCATAAGAATAGGCTTATGAATCTTCTCCAAATGTTTTTCCCCGCCATTCCACTTCGAACTACTATTCCAAAAGTATTCAAGAAATATATAAAAAATATTCGATTCGATTTGCACTCACACTCCAACATTCGAATTCGCCTCGCACCCAGAATTTCGCTATTTGCACAGCTCTAGCCAAAACCATTGGCAACTGCGCATGGACTGTCAGTTTGGTGTAGACGAGCAAAGCATTTACAGTTGAAGGAAACAGACGGAAGCCTCCTTTGTGTGCAGTGGCCTCAAAAGTTTCAGGGGGCCGAAAAATAAAGCATTTTCCAGTTGAACGGGAATCGACAGACTTCGTTTGCGGACAATGAAGCATTACTGGGACTCCTGTCGATACTTGTGCTCGACACGTTTCAGTGTCACGTCCAGCTGCTGCACCACTCCCACACGCCGAGCTGGCCATTGCCCCAGGAGGACATCCGGGCTGCAGCGCCTTGATCTGTGCCTATATAAACATCAAGCATATGTACATGGAGTGGATGAAGTCTGGAAGGCCAATGTGACCTCTGCCGGTTGGCTAAAATGGGTATTGCCAGCCATGCTGTGCATATGGATTGCCGAAGCTTGGGTCTGCATTCCCGTGGCACTCGTTCGTTGTGCCTTTGAGGAATGCTCGATTTCATTCAAACGCCCTCGATGGCAGTGAAGGTCAGGTGCAGTGGGAGGACAGCTCTGACAAGAGTGTTTTAGATAAACCGCATCGGATGACAATGAATAAGTGTGTGAATAAATTTCAGGGGCGAAGTTCCTGTTACCGTAATTACTCGAATCTAATGCGCACCTTTTTTCCGGTTAAGCGAGTTCATAAATCGCATGCGCGTTAGAATCGAGTACGAAAAAAAATGAATACTGTCATTCTATTGCCATTGGCATTTCCAAAATGGCCACCCCCTACGTGCGTCGGCATGGCGCGTTGGCCATTTGTGCCTGTGTTTCTCATGTGTGGCACTTCGTACGTGTGCTGAGGAGTTCGTCATCTGGTAGTGCATTAGCATCGACGGCATGGAAGGGCCGACTCCAAAAACTCGACGAGTGCACCACGATGCTGCTTTTAAAAGAAAAGTCATCGCGTGTGCCGAAACGGACGAAAATCGGGCCGTATCACGGTCGTTCGGAGTTCCCAAAATGTGCGTGCGAGACTGGGGGAAACAAAAGCAGAATATTGTTGACAGCAAAGATTCACGTACAGGCTTCAGTGGACCACAGCAGGGTCGGTTTCTGCGAATTGAAGAGCTGCACGGCGAGTATGAGATTGAGCAGTGAGCGGCACGTGACGACAGAACTGCTCCAAGTGCAGGCTATGCAGTTAGCCTTAGAAAAAGGGCTAATGCCGAGCCAGTTTAAAGCGAGCAGGTGCTGGATAACTAACTTCATGAAGAGGAAAGGCTTTTCCCTCGGAAGGCGAACGGGCATATGCCAAAAGTTGTCGAAGGAGTACGAAGAAAAGCTTCACAGTTTTCAGAGGTTCGTCCTAAGCTTGCGGCACAACAGCGGCTACCTGCTCGGGCAAATCGGGAATGCAGATCAGACGCCTCTTTACTTCGACATGCCTGGCACCACAACTGGCGAGAAGAAGGGGGCGAAGCAAGTTCGCGTGCTGACATCGGGCCACGGTAAAACTAGAGTGACGGCAATGCTCCGTTGCACATCAGATAGGCGTAAGCTTCCCCCGTACCTCACATTTAAACGAAAGACGCTCCTGAAAGGAGTCGTTTTCCCGAGAGGTGTGATCATGTGGGCCAACGAGAAAAATGGGTGCACATAGCAATCGATGTCTTGTTTGTTTGTTTTTCGTCGTGGAAACCGGGTGCGCGTTACAATTGAGGGTGCGGTAGAATCGAGTAAATATGGTAGTCTAACTTTGTCCTGCATCAGGCGTATCCGACCAGATGGACAAACATGAACAGACACATCGACACACGGACAGACAGACGAACGCTTTGTGCCACTCATCATCATTCACTCCATGAATATGCTGTGATTTTTTTTTCTAGTTTCTGTTATGCTCGGGCTATATTAGGGCGACAACTTCCTCTCTCTCGTTTGCTATCCCCGAAATACACCTCTGACTATATGAGAGTTATTGTGGTACTACCCATAACTTCTGGGCTGGGTGAAGCGTCATGCGTTGCAGCTGTCACAGACACAGTGCCAGATTTTCCTCTAGTGTATTACTAGGACACTTTAGGGCCCATATGATTGGGAAAAGCACTTCACGCACATACCAGCTTCAGCACTTCGTCCTGCTCTTCCGGTGGCAGGCTCTCGATGCGGTACACGTAGCTCATGATGCAGTGGCTCTTGCGGTCCTGGTGCAGAAACAGAATGACGTCCTCCTTGAGCGCTGCCGCCTGGAGCACCCGCAGCAGCGATAGGCGCACGGCCGATGAGAGGCCCGGGTCAGTCAGCAACTTGTCTGCAGAGAGTGGGCAACCATGGTGAAGCTTTGATAGTGAAAGCGTAAAATATCGGCTACTACAGAAGCCGCATCTTCCATAAAGTGCTAAAAATATATGTTTATCACGAATTCGCGAATAGTATTACAAAGTTCTTTTCATAAGAAATGCGACTTTGGTGAATAAAATTTGACTGTAGAAAAAGGTTGAAAGGCAAAAACTAATATTTGAGAAAAAATAAAAAGTGAAAGTGAGATTTTTTCAGTCTGTTTTCAATCGCAGAAACGATGATTACACATCATCGTTTCTATAACTTGAGAGTACTGCAATGTATTCTGAGGTTGCTGAAACGATGATTTGCAATCACACTTGCACATAGAGCAAAAAATTATGGTTTCTTTCAAGTAACATAGACAGCCTGACAAAGTCACAGCTTTGCCGCACAGGCGAAGCAATGAACGCGACCAAAAAAAAAAAAAAAAAAAAAAAAACGGAAGGTCACATGCAGGATAGCAAGCACATCGAAACGTGCCCCGCGTTTCTCACGCACCAATGGTGCACGAAACGTATTCACAGGTACAGATGAACGCGAATAAGCGTCTCAGCGTCCCTTTTCGCAAACGGAGGATGCGCAATGATTGCAGTGACCTTTGTGCACCCGATAACTAAAACACAATACATACACGAGCATACGATCCTTCCCAATGCAAGATAAGGGCACGCGATTGAGCGTAAACCCCCTTATTCTCTACGTGGGCCAAAGTACGCGTGAGAGATGAGAGCCACCGCGCGCTCACTGCACCATCTCGCAGATAACGCTGGAAACACGATAGTTCCCCCTGAGATGTCCGCTAACAGCTGTAAGTGGTAGATATAACTAGCTTGCCCTTTGAACGTCCAAAGAGGTACCCTACAGTGGCTCAGTGATAACGCCTCGCATTTACAACGCGGAGGTCCCACGTTCGATTCTGCACGCCGGAGTCTTTTTTCTGGATTTTTCTTTCTTTAATGCGTTTTCATATATATAGATACGCATACATATACAGTGCATGACATCAATGCCGGCGCTGGCGGTGATATCTAGCTGAGAGTGTCCATATAATTGCTTTCGCAATAAAAAGGATTGAATTGCATGAATCACTGCAGCATGACGCACAGACGGTGCACTGGTACGTCTTTGGCAAAATCAGCCTGTATCAAGTATCGCAACACACTAGCTCGCGCATAGAAAATTTTTAAGTGTGTCCCATTCATCATGTCCACATCTGCATTGAACTGACATCTTAGAATTGAATATTGCTGGAAACTTAGTTTCCTTGATTTGATATTAGTATTAAGCATACTTTAGTTTTAGTTTTCATATCACTTTTTTTTTCTCTTTTTTTCATTTTTACCACAATATAGTACAGTGCTTTAATCGCGAAAACACAGGTCACACCTGCTTTTCCAGCACTTTTAACGATTACTGAGGCTTCCAGTGCTTCAGCTTAAAGGAGCACTGACACGACTTTTGAATCTTTTGTTATCGATGCTCCAAGGGAGAACACTGGTTTCGAGAACCATAAAAAGATTACTGTGGTTCCTGAGAATGCATCGCATGTATTTGAAACACCACTACTGGTGATGGTGTGACATCAGCCTGAGAAGGTAACTCACGACGTACCACTAACGACAGATCTGCCATCTGCTTGTTGTGCTACAAGTAAACAACGATATGTGCATTATCTTTTGCGATCCTGACAGTGATTTCTGTGACGTAGGCTGCATGTAAAATGCAGAGTTCACAGACTAAGTGTGTTCACTCATCCAGATAATGTCCACTGAGATAGGATGGTTTGCTGATGCTCTACGGCGAAAACCTTAATGTCAAAGGAAATGTTTCATACATGTTGGCTGACTCTGGTGTGGGAGCAGTGTCGACACTGCACACCAAAGAAAGAAAAAAAAAACGACCCTTTTGTGATATCTCGAATTCATGTCAGTACACCTTTAAGACACCACTGCAAATATTAACAGTCGTTAACGAAACAACATCATCGAGACACACATACTGAACAGGTCGAGCTGTGGCGTTCCAAGGGCCCAAGCTCCGTTGTCTGTAACAAGGTATTCGTGCAGCTCCCTGAGTGCCGATCGCTCCTGGTCGTTGATGACACTTTCCAGGTGACCCTCCAATTCCTTTAATGCTGCAGCTCCCTGCACATCAGAATGATTGTTAGGGGCCGATGCTTTTGCATAGTGTCACAGGCTACAGCTGTGCCGAATATGCATTGCATCATGCCATACATGCTCAAAGCTGCCAACACTGCAAGGTTATGCCAACTTGAAAAACAGTCATCGAAATATACACTGTTTAGACTACCAGTATGTTTAAAACCAATTTCAGGTTTGCCAGTCTTGCAGTTCTGGCTTCGGGCCCCTTCTACCATGGCCAGGATGTCACAACACATATTGAGTACCACAGTACATGTTTCAAAAAAGGGGGTTAGCAGCGCAAACATGCTTTCAATCATTTGCGTGCTGTTGATCCCATCTTTGTTTAGTTGCGAGGTTTCATCTGCTGTCAAAGCTGATTAAAGGCGAAGAATTTATTCTCAAGCACATTTGTATTACTTTCCTGTGAGATCCTGCTGAAATAACAGAACACTAGGAATAAAGAACACAATTGTAAAGAGCTTTAAGTATCACAATCAGGTGCCCTTCGTTAGCAAAATATAGCATATTTTAGCACTCTTCATTACTTATTGAAAAAATAAACACTAAGCAAGTATAATAATGCGTAAACGAACCACATGCACTAAAGTACAGTTGAACAAATGAGAAGCACATTGCTTACATCAACTTGTGGGTAGAACACCGGTGGGTCGCTGTATCGCCGAGACTTTCGGATGGGTGCGGGTCGGTCTTCAATCTCGCCGTTGCTGTCGGCTGCTGCGGAATCTGAAGCGGGCCGTGCAGCCGGCTCCGTAGCTGGCTCCGTTGCCGTTTCCGATGACATCCTTTGAATCGGAGCTGGTTGCCTCTCTTGTTGAGGCGGTGATACAGAACCTGCACGAATCAAGTGTGAGTTCTATTCGATTTGCAGGTAAAAATCTGGACGCTTGATAGCACTGTATGCGTATAGGCAATACACGCTCAAACCCCTCTACACTCAAACCTCATTATAACAAAGTTGCATCTCGCAAGAAAAAAGTTTGCTATATTCAAAACTTCGTTATGAAGGTTATTCCTAACACTATTTATTGCAAAACAATTATTTTCATTTACGTCATTATAACCAATATTTCATTATATCCGTCTTCGTTACAATGAGGTTTTATTGTACAACGAACTCGGATATAACGAAATATCGGCTAGAATGAAGTAAATGAACAATGGTCTTGCAACAGGTATAATATTAGGAATATACATTTTATAACGAATTTTCAGATAGCACTTATTTTTGTGTAAGATGCAACTTTGTTATAATAAGGTTTGAGTGTATTGTTAATGCTGAGTTTGGCCCACTATCGCCATACATTGCCCTCGACGTCATTAGGCACTACAAACCAGCTTCTTATGCACAGAAGACACGGAAAGCAGGGAGTTGTTCTGACATCGATGGGAAAATACTATGTCCAATTAGTACATGTTATGTTCAAACAATCTGAAGTGACAGCAAGTTTTGTTTTGGAACTGTTTTGTTATAGGACAGCTCTAGCAACACCAGTGAAGCCATACGAATTGCCACGACTCATAACTCAGACTAAATATAGAAGTTGAAACCGGGCACTTTCTATAGAAAACAGATGCGGCACTCCATTCGAGTAAACAGCTTCTAGACTTGTACACCAATGCAAACAGTTGTACAGTGTCTCATGGTTGACGACAAAAATAAGACAAATAGGCTCGCAGAAGGGGCCATGTAATGTAAGTGCAGCGAGTGATTTGCCCAGACTCAAACCCCATTAGACTCAAACCTCATTATAACAAAGTCACACCTGCCACGAAAATACTTTGTTATATTCTAAAGTTCGTTATAAACGAATGTTTGTAACACAATCCATGCCAAAGCTATTAGCAACTTCATTATAACCAATACTTTGTTACACACAAATTCATTATATCGAGGTTTGAGTGTACATTGCTGTAAATGTTTGGCTCACTCCTTGTTCTCTGGTCCCACGGATCTACGGGGCTGAAGGGAATGAAGTTCGTCGGTGCTCCGCCACCAAAGCTGAGCCCCCGCGCTGTTTCCCCTCTCAGCGAGAGGTTCTCGAAGTAAGTCTGTAACGTGCCGCCCAGAGGCCTGCGGAAGAGTGAAGCACATGAAAAGATGTGAATATGAAAAGAGAAACTGCACACTGATTGCCTTCAGTATTTGTTTCTCGGACAAGCCTGCTCTTTGAATCACTGGTGGGTATTTAACGCCCAAGATGTCGAAGCTGTAATAGAAGACAGGATAATGGTACAACATATTTTAGGCCACCTGGAATTGGTTAATCGGGTCATTTACACTAGAACTTCTTTTATTCTATTTTCTTTAAATGGTAGCTGCCACAGCAAGGAATCAAACACACGACCTCAGCCTAAGTATCAGAATGCTAGTCACAGAACCAATGGGTCGGGGCAGAACTATTGTAATTGTAAAAGCACTCATAGCTAGCAAAGCACACAATGCCAAATGACGTTCGATTCAACCTATTGGAAGGCGATACTTACTAATTAGTCTATAAAGAAGACAACATATCAAATGATGGCTAACTTTCAACTGAAGAACCATCTATTACTGGCAAATATATCCACTTCACCTGCCTTCACTAGCAACGCAGCACTTTTGATAATTGCCACTCTACCCTACACACCTATGGTTGCATATCTAAAAATAACAACAGAAATAACACATGTGCAGGTGTAAATGAAACTCCACACAGTAAAGGCAGTGACAGGACAGCATAAGCTAGATCTAATAACTGTAAATCTTTTCCCACAAATAGCATAATTAAATATGCTCTCTCACTTCTACATCCTATATAAAGCCATTACAAATATATTACATAATCTTCACTGGACCAACCTACACATTCGCAAACAAAACTTGATCTAATCTGCTGAACCCAAAGCAATGAGCAATAAGCCTGTCTAAATTATCTTTGTACCAAACCACAGTTAGTTATTACTAATCAGAATTTATTCCATCTGGTCAGAATTGAACTTTATGCCGACACCATTTTGTAAGATACCTATACAGAAACCTACAGTATCCTACAATAGTTGCATATGCAATTGCAAACTGCATGCATCTTAGAGCTTATGCTTAAGCTGAAAAAGAAAATTACCTTTTTGACAAATCTGGCTGACAATTTATTCCCTACTTGAAAAGAGGCAAACAAGCACAAACATGTGCATTTATTCAGGAATGACAAGATGCAATAAGCAAACTCAAATCAAAGGCTAAGTTCTTATTGCAATCGCCCAGCTGAAACCCAAGCAGATAGCCGAAGAAACAAGAAAAAACTATTAAAAAAAACTGAGGAAAAAGCTATGCAGCTTACTCACTTCAAAACGAAGTACACAAAGATTATTGTGAATTAGGCTCAGAATGAGGCTATCTAAAAGTCCAAAGACATGCTATTCACCGATGATTAACTCCACGCTAAAAGTCACGCAATATTCTGAACAGGCCTCACTTGTGTCATCACACACACACAGAAAAAAAACAAGTTGCTTCCCCGACAGATTAAGAATACATGGGTAAAAACAATAAGCGAAAATAATCCACTTTTGCTGTTGCTAGCTAGCCAAGACACCGTTTCTCTATCTGGATGTCCATTTAAGGAACCCAGCCGGTGCAACGTGAGACACACAACAGAACTGAGAAAGGGTCCCTGCAGACACAACCGCACGTAACGAATATTATACAAACACCACGCTGCGAACTCAACTCGTAAGACTGTTACCTCAGAGATGCAGCGTTGTCGGCGGGTCAGGAGCCGAAAGAGTGCCCGTTTCAGAGGCAGGAGCCCAAGCCTTCCTCGAGACCGACACCGAGAAAGACGCGAGGAGGAGGTTGAGGCGAGGGAGCGTAACAAAAACAAAAGAAAAGGCAAATTGTGCTGCCAGCTCTCCAGCTATGGGTGTTAGAAACCTGTGCCAGGTTTACGCTTCCAAATAATCTGTCTCTCTTTCCCGTCACCCCCCCCCCCCCCCACACACACACACAGGACTCCTGAAAGCTAGCTTTGCCTCGCTGCATCGCGAGCGCGGCATTAAGCCTCCTCCCCCCCCCCCCTTTTGACTTCCTCTGGCAAACGTGTCGCGCGGGAACTCTTGCCCCCCTTCTCACACGTACGGAGGGGAGAGGAAGGCGCTATTTTGGGCTCGCCCGACTGCAAATAGAACTCCGGGTTCTCGATCGTTCTCACCCACCGCCTAGACGCCAGAGTCCACAACTCCTGCTCCTCCTTTTTCCCTTTCAACGCGTTCGGCCGAAAAGAAAGGGAGGGGAAGGGAAAAGGCGCGCGCGTCTCAGCGCCGAGCAACGCGTGGCACGGCGCCGAGGAGCGACGTTAAGTAACAGCCAAGCCCGCAGACGCGGCTAGACACGAGGCAAGAAAGCACAGTCGAAAGAAATGAAGAAACCAAGTTCAAAGAAAAGACTAAGGAAACGACGGTTTAAAGCTCAAAGCGCGTGCAACCCGAGATTCCAAGCCACGTTCCCCGAAGACGCGCGGCGGTAGCGGTAAAACGCGAGAGCGGCGCGAAACGGAGAGGAAAAACGCAGCGAAAACTCGAGCGCGCGAAGGAGTCGGCCGGGTTTTTCGAGCGGCCGAGGAACGAATCCATCTTGAAATACGAGACCCATTCGGTATGCACTTGCCGCGCTCAGATGCGTCAATACGAAATACATTCACAGCGAGGCGTTGAAACGTGCCATTTACGACATCCAGGCATTTAGATCTAGCTAACCATCCCCCTCCCTTAACACAACACCACCCGTGAAGATCTTGGCACCCCCCCCCCCTCCTCCCTCCCAACCTAAAAAATATTCCGGAACAACCCAACTATACCCATACCCCATCCATTTCACAGACAGGACTTCGTTGCATTTTGGTACCCTCCCAACCCCTCCCGATCGAACTTCTGGATAAAGCCCTGACGTCATCTACACTCCAATAAAACTATGGTCCATTTTCCCCAAGAGAACCCTCATGGGATGCGAAGCAGCAGCGGTGCGCATGGCGTTGGCCCGGTCTCGAACCGGGCGTCGACGCGGGTGCCCGAAGAACGGTTTGAAGCGAAACTCGGTGTAGCGTTTGCTCGAATAAACATTAGTTTGAAAAGCAGACACGAGAGACGGGACGCGTTGAAGACGTATGCGGTCGGCTTCCTTGGTAAATAAAGAAAAAAAGAAAGGTCGGCTTCCTTGGTGTTACTCGCGCGCCGTCTGTATTCTCGAACGCGATCGGTGTTCTTGACTAGCACCTCGTCGGAGTCGCCGGTCTTTCACTGCCGACGCTTGCGTTCGGCTTCCCTTGCTCGCGCCTCGTTGGTGTTGACATCGCCATTCGTGAATGCGATCGGCTTCGCTAACCCTTGCAACGCCGGCGACAGCCACGAAATGTACGCGCACACTAGCGGGAAGCATGCTGCGACGGCGTACCTTCCGTCGATCGCGCGACAAGCAGCGGCACGCTGTCCACATTGTCGGCGCCGCGATATTCTCAAAGCGAGCGCCGCCGGCTCGCAGCTTCTCGCCGGCAGATGAAGAGAGGTGGCGTGGGTGAGGTGATGCCCACGTGAGGAGTGGGATCGAGCGTTGCGAGCGGTGGAGAGGGCGAAGAGAGAGCTGACACGCGGCGAGCGCTCGGGAGGGGAGCGGTGTGGACGGAGGGACATCGTTACACAAACTAGTCAAAGAGCTGCTTCGCACCTAATACAAAATCTATCTCTTGGATTTGTAATACTAATCATTTATATTTGTATTTCACTACAGCATGAAGCAAAATTGGATTGTATAAACTTTTATTCGGTCCTCTGATACGCAGATCACGGTGTCTCGGGCCGCTCCCACGTGGGGACTGGGATGTACGTGGAAATACATTGCGGTAAGCATGCATTCGATAATTTCTGCTACGTCAGCAAGCGGGCGAGGCGTCAAGCGCGCATAAAAAAACATGAATTTAACTTTAAAACCATGTCCACTCGCTGCCATGATGAAGAGCCAGTGAGCGAACGACTCACATTTCCTTTTCGCTTCAAACACCGCAATGGTCAGCGCAGACAAAGCCATACTGTGACACGCAGCATTGAGACGACTTGCTTCTCACAAAGGCCTCCTGTTGGTCCTAATTTTTCAAAGAACAGAGCCCTAAACACATGTAAGCATTACAACGCGTCAGCACGTGGCGTGCCCTCTCTCAATGCGCACCCGCTTCCTCCATAAGGATAGGGCGCGCATAAAGAGAGGGCATGCCACGCACTGAAGCGTTTTAAAGACCTGACCACACGTATACACGTTCCAGCGTGAGCCATTTTGCCGCCGCGCCCTCTCTCTACAAAGAGAGAGGGCGCACAGCTTGCGAACGCTCCTCTCGCCCTAGAAAGAGGCCGCGACCCCACATCAAACAGCCACGCACTGCATCGTCTGTACGTGTGGTTAGGGCTTTAATGCGGGAAGTAGACAGCTCTTGGAATATTTCATTTAATGCATCAGTAATCATTGGCCACCACTATTGTCAAAAGCCAGTGTGGCCATAACCCTGCACATTAAACAATGATGGGCAGGTCCGAGTAAGTGAACGTATGGAACCACACTTGGCGCCCCCATCAAATGGTTGGAGGGGGGAGGAGAAGAGTAACCCTTCTGACCTTGATTTTCACTCTGCCTGACGTTAAGGGACCCTGCAACACTTTTTGAGCATGGTCAGAGAACGCTATAGCCGAGGCTTCCGAGAACACGCGAGCCCCACATTGTAGCACAGCACGCGGACTTGAAATTCAATTATTAAGGCCAGCTAAAAATCACTCGCTTTTCTCTCGACAGGTCGTGACATATACAGAAATGATGGCGCCATATATCCAGTGTAAGGCCGTTGGCTGAATTGAGCATCGAGAGTGGCACAGCTGCTGCTGCCGCCGTGACACACGGCCACGAGCGCTGGCAATCACACTGAGAGTAATGCCCCAACCACACCACGGCTTCCGAGAGTGCACGCCGGCGGGTTTCTCTCCAGCCGTCTCAATCACTGCCCTCACGAGCAAAAAAGTAATGCACCTAACGCGCCCGACTGCCGCGATAGCGCGTGCTGACTGAGGATCCCGACGGCAGCGGAGACCACGCGGCAGAAAACAGAGGCATACCAGCGTGCATGCACATTCGTTCCTTCAATGATTTTTTTTGCTATGTTTATTCGTTTGATGTTCGTTTTTACAAGACCCAACATATCTACCAAAACCGCAAAACTGACCATGCAAATGGGCGACCATAAATGAATAAAATGGGAGTGTAACCTGTCCACAGCTATCGCAGCACCGGCGACTTCAGTCTAGACCATGGTGGTCTGGAGTAGACGAATGACGACCGCCTCCACTCTGTCTCTTGCTTCTGCGGTCTGACGGGAGGTAGTCAGAAACAAAACCTGGGGAAGCCTTGCAGGCGGGTGCGAAGCACTGTGCACTGAAATTCTCCACAACCTTTTGGATGGCTGGGAAATTTTGTCGTGCAGCATTCTGTCGACTTATTACATGTAAACGAGCTGTTTGCTCTGCCACGATATTCCCCCTCGTACTTTCAATGTGCTCCATGGCGTCCCCACCGTGCACCACCGTGTGGTTGTAATCAATTCTGTGAAATCTTCTTTTCCGTGCCTTGTGATTCGTCTTGACTTTCATGGCAAGCAAGCACACTGCTACGTTCTTTTGTATGTCCGCTGCCGAGCGGTATGCCGGCTAATTAGACGCAGAACTGTTCTAAAAACATGTGAGGTTATTCTTACCGTTCATTGTAAGAGTCTTTATGAGATTTGCATTATGACAAAGTCTCTCGCTGCAGGTCAGACGTTGGGATGTGAAGGCTCGACTATGAATCAAACTTTCATTTATACCTCGTGTGCCTTACGGCAGATCCTCCAAGTTAAGGTAAAAAATAACACCTAATAATAAATACCTTGGTCCTCATCACTGGGAACTCGTTTTTTCATGCTCCTTTATTCCCTTTTACCTCACAAGATCTTTTTTCATAATTGTAAAGGTAGCTTTCCTGCTATGCAGATTGCCCTGCAAATGGCAGCTAGCCACTTACTGAGAACAATGTATTTGAGTACAGTTTTCTTGTGCTATGACGTAAAAAATGTAGACTTGGCTGTCTTGATATTGGCACGAATGATAGACAAACCTCAACACATGCAGCTCGGACCTCGTCTCCACTTGAAGTACGACCAGTGCTGCTATTAGAGGGGCAAATATGCATCGCAGAGAAGTGCACTTGCAGATTAGGAATATGGTCTACTATTATACACTCCCTATGCTTTCCTTGGCTCCATTTTTGTCCATTTCTGTTATATGTTCCTTACCTGTTGGTTTTAAGTAGTAGTGTACACCAAAAAAGGAAAGGACTTGCATGATCCATTCTACTTCAAGAAAAGGGCTCCTTGATCCTTTCCACTATCGTCATCCCCGATCACATGGTCTCTAATGCATTTGACTAAGACAACTCATAAGCAAAAGCCATCTTAATTTTTTCCTTCTCAGTCGCCTGTATCGACCCCCCGAACACTTTCTGAGCTCGGTGTGGTTTTGCACTGCCTCCGGGATCAGAGGCATTACAAGCTTTCTACACATTATGCGGCTTCGCAGTGCCCCCGAGATTGGCACACCTTCGAATAATTGACAATGCCATGTGAAGACGTCATCATGTTGCATCACGAATTTCGTCGACCTGTGACACCATGACCAGAGTTTCCCTATAAATACACTAGAGCATACTTTGGTGCCAGTGTCTATGGGCGCTGCAATGCACCGTGCTTGAGGCAGCATGGGAATGATGGGTAGTGTATGGATTCGTGTAATCTTCCTTCTTTTGGCTCTGCTTGGCTCCTCAAGGCCTGGAGCAACATTGTCGCGAGACTGAGTTCAGAAAATGTTGAACACTTTCACTGCACCACCGTAACACTTTTGGGCTCAGCAATTCAAATCAGCTCACAAAGTTCACGATTCATTTTTTTTTTTTACTGATACAAATGTCAAAACACAACAAAACCACAAGTTCGTTCGAAGCCGCAAAGGCGGATCTGTGTACTACCAATAATTTCCATGATGGCTGCCCCGCCGCGTTCGTCTAGTGGCTAAGATACTCGGCTACTGACCCGCAGGTCGCGGGTTCGAATCCCGGCTGCGGCGGCAGCATTTCCGATGGAGGCGGAAATGTTGTAGGCCCGTGTGCTCAGGTTTGGGTGCACGTTAAAGAACCCCAGGTGGTCGAAATTTCCGGAGCCCTCCACTACGGCGTCTCTCATAATCATATGGTGGTTTTGGGACGTTAAACCCCACATATCATTATTCCATGATGGCTGAACGATCATAGCGCAGGAGTTCCCTCACGTAAATATTGTAGGAAACTCTATGGTGATGACAATGTATTATGGTAACATACTTCCCTTCATGATTATTTTTTGCATATCTCATGTTGATGCTGACACCCACCGTCACTTATCATGTTTGATGAGGCACCTAAGGCTTTTATCTGAGTAACTAGTGTCCCAAGTTCTCTAAATGTACAGACAAATATAACTAATGCAGAACAACAACATGCTGCTGTTTTTCTTGGCTGTATGTCCTGGTGAGTGCATTGAATATCAGTGTAACCAAATCGCTCCAACTATTTCAAGTCCCCACTGTGTTAAAATGTAGAAGACTCACAGAAAGCTTTTCTACAAAAAGAAATGGCACCTTATCAATCTGCAGTACCATCCACTCCACTAGAATTTGGCAGAGTGCCACAAAGCACCCCTATTATTACTTTTACAAACTGTTGCCATCACCTGATACATATCTCGTACCAGTTCTGATCCCATTAATTACACTTTCGTGATTTTCACAATCATGACTGCTTAATGCAGTAACACGTGAGTAGCTTTGCACTCAAGTAGCAGAAGGGAATACAGCTCATAAAGCATCATTTAATTTACGAGCAATTGCATATTTACAAGCTGTACACTTTGCTTGTCAGCTACAAAACTACGCATGAAACAATATTTTTAAAAAATTATTTCCCGTGCAAATGGTTCTAATCATGCTCTACCTCGGTTTATAGTGGTGCTGTGTCTTTTAGGACTGAAGCAAGAGAGAACATGCCGCTTTCTACTTGCATAAAAATTAAGCAACCCTGTGATCTTTGTCTCTGTTATGGTCTGAGATGCTGTGCTGAATTAATCATATGACTGTTTTGAGCGCACACTGTGAACCAAATGAATAACCACTTTGCAAGTGTTATCTGCAGTTTTTAAAGCAATATTTTATGGTAAAAAATTAAGTAGTAGAGGTATCAACAGTGATGGAAGCAACATTTTGCTTTTTGGAACAGATTCTGGAGCAAAAAAAATGGTGCTTTGGAGTAGCCTCAAGTATCTTTGGAGCAGAAAAAATGCTATAGCTTAGGGTTCCTATTGGTGTTATCGGAGCAGATGCATGTTCCTAACGACTCCTGAAGTCTAAAACATCACTTAAGCATCTAATAAATATATATATATATTACTAAACATGCCGTATACTAGCATGCAGCTAGTATACAAGAAGTATAGTTGGCGTAAATCATGGGCGGGGAGGAGGGGTCAAGAGAGTGGATTTTTCTGGTGTTCAGGCTGGAGAAAACACCCCTTGCAAGTACCCCACTTGAGATATAGCTTTAGTGCATGATATATTTGAGTTAACTGTCAAGTGTAATGCAAAAACATTTTTAAAGGGGTTTTAATTTAATAAAAGGTTTTTATCTTTTACTGCGTACCTGTGGTAAATGCCCCTCAGCTATGTGAACTATGGAAATTGAAAAAAAAAAAAAAAGGTGAAGAGACTGAATAGAACAACGCAATTGCCAGAGCTGAGACCCTATGCTTGTTTTTTTTAAATTTTATTTGAAAGCATGATTTATTTCTTATAGAAATAAATATACAACCCATTTTAAAAATATAAATTGGGCACCATGGCCTGATGTGTGTCACCCTTTCAGATTTTTCTGGATTTACGTCACTGAGTAGCATACTAGGATAATAGCGTATACATCTTGCTTTCGGTTTCGCTTAGTCTCATGGGATGGTCCCATGGTTCAACATCATTCTTTTTAGTTTGCCAACACAATTCTGGAGCAGGTTTGGAGCAGTTACTAGCAGATATTGCACTTTGGAGCAGCATTTCTCTTTTGGAGCAGTTTGGAGCAATTGGAACAGCACTTCCTATCACTGTATTGATGCCACTTTTTTGAAGGTAAAAGAGCAGCCAACTTGAGAGCCCCTGTTCCTTTGCTTTGAACTTTGAGCTAAGGTATAGCGTGGTACTATACAAATAAAGTGAAAATATTCAGCACCACCTCTGATATACTGAATGCTGTCCCCTCTGAGCGCACTTCTCAAAACTGTGTTTACACCTCATCAGACATGTTTAATTGTGCAAACAGGGCAATGACTAAAGGAAAAGACAGCACCATGCGGAAAATTACAAACAAAAAAAAAAATGAACTTCCACTCTGATATTAATTAATCCTCATGCTATAATTATATTTATGCTGACAAAATGGAACTGTTTTCACAGTTGCTCTCAAACAGGGTGCTGAATGCTAAATTATTTATATGCATGGGGAAAATATAAGCAAGATGCCTGCTTCAAAATATGAATGACTTATGTAGAGACAGTCTTATTCACACTTTTTCATGGTGTGAAACACTCTTACAGTTTTCATAATGTGCGGTTTTGAGTTGTTCAGTAAGCTTCACCATAGCGCAGCCATGTACTGCATTTTGGTTTACAAGCAATTCAAGTAGCTAACCACTGTGTTGTAAAGCATAGCACCTGTGGCCTACATCAGAATATAAAGTCAAAACTTTCCATAAATCTTCATAAATATACTAAGTGTATCTTTATAATGGAATCTGATATGCTTTGCATGACTGAGTTGCTTCTTTTGCTGCAATGTTAGCTCTATAGTTGTCTTCATACTGCTTTCTCATGAGATTTTATTTACAACATTATGTGATTGATTGATTGATATGTGAGGTTTAACGTCCCAAAACTACCATATGATTATGAGAGACGCCGTAGTGAAGGGCTACGGAAATTTCGACCACTTGGGGTCCTTTAACAGGCACCCAAATCTGAGCACACGGGCCTACAACATTTCCGCCTCCATTGGAAATGCAGCCGCCGCAGCCGAGATTCGAACCCGCGACCTGCGGGTCAGCAGCCGAGTACCTTAGCCACTAGACCACTGCGGCGGGGCTACAACATTGTGTGTAATTGACATTATACGATCGTGCCAAACTCAGGCACTGCAGAAATTCGTAATAAATCAGTTGAACCCTCATAAAACTAATTTTACTGTACATCAAACACTTTTAAGATCCCCTAGAATGTATCTGTTTGCAAAATCCTTTTCAGTCACTTTAAAATTCAATATATGCAGGTTCTGCTTTATGTATACACGATTTTACTTTCAATTCATGAGCGCCGCCATCGTGGACTGATGAGCGATTGTTTTGCCGGTTTTCTAAGCCATAACATGAAACGGCCATGGTCAAAAAATGTTGAATATACCGGCGAAAGCATTTCAACCAACTTGCACAAATGCCATTCTCTTCAAAGGATGTTGAAGTAACTCTGAATAGTAGCACAACTTGACTTTCGGTAGAATGCAAGAGATAACCGGCAAAATATGCTACGCTTGAAAATTCACTGTACTTTGAACATTTAAGCTAGTATAACGAACTTCTAAACTTAAAAGTTATGAATCGATGTGAGGGCAATATATCTTCATCTAACCTTGAAGTGAGGCTTTGCGGCAGTGCGGATTTCTTCTGAATAGATGTTTTCACGGCTTAGCACCCCTTCACTGCAGCGTGACCACCTTTACAAGGGGGAAGGGTGTCACATGCAGACTACCATACACATTTTTGAATACTTCGACATTTCCCATAATTTAAATTCAAATAACAGTAAACTCAGATACTGTGATAGTCGTTGGAATATTTACACAAGCCTAGAAAAGCAGCTTCATATCACTCTCTTCCCACAACAAACGTGAAACTAGGTGCCTGCCGGACAGAAAATACTTGCCAGGGGCTGCACGTAGTTTTATTGCGGTCAGTGAACTTGTGTGAGCTTTAGAAAACATTCCCCAATGAAGTAGGAACATAACACCTTAATTAAGAAATGAAAAATCACGCTTATTGTAGAAACTCTTAATATAGAACCTCTCCGTGAGCACTGTAATCTCGGGATTTATTCTGAGATAGAAGATTCCCTGTAAGAGGAGCAAGTGCTCCTTTCTATGGTATCTCGAACGATCACCCAAGGATTCCCTTCGAAGGAAGTAGTAGCTATCAATCTCTAGCAATCTGCCACAGCAAAAGTTTCACAGAAGGCCCAGTATAAGCCATGACAGGTCCACTTGTGCAAGCTATCACTTCCATATTTTTGACAGAAATTACAGCAAGAACCATCTCGGTATGTCTGTTGGCATTAGTGTGATCAGCACTGAGCCTACGTACACTGTACGTACTGCACATGCTGTCTAATTAGCACCGGAATGTGCCGTGCATGAGGTGAGTTACAGCAGCCAAGCTCTTCTCTTGCATTTCTTTCTGCATGTGCTATGCCGTTCAATAGGACTGCCATGAAGTCTGTGCATAGAGCATGTCAATAACCTTGAGGCACGAATTATGATGCATTGTCGACGAATCTATCCAAATTCACACGCACCCAAACCTCATCATAGGAAACCTTAAATTCACAATTTTTTCAGATTAACTACTTTTTCGAAAATCCCCCTCCAAATTTCTAGGTTTAATATAAAAATATTTTACTACAACAACTTTCGGAATCGCTGTTTCAGAATAGTATAAAATTTTATTTCCCGTATATCTCCCCAACACTTCAAAGTAACGAACGGCGATCTTAAAAGTTACCTGCGGCTGCGGAAATAATGCCCAGCTTTGCCCCTGCCACTATCTTCATCATCAGAACACCCACATATTATTTCTCTATGTGACTGCCCTATGAAATGTCGCCATCATCATCGCCTGGTACTTGTTTCTTGCGTCAGGCTTTGCTCCACCGCCTTTGTTTTCGTTGGGTAGCTTTACCTGCACACTCGTTACACGGCTGTTTTCTATCCTTTTGGTTGGTGGTTGAACATTCAAGATTATCTCTGGGAGCAGCACGAAAGGTATGCTACGAAAGTGAAAAATGCGACGCGAGTGACTTATGGGATGAAGTTGCCAACTGAACAC
Source organism: Rhipicephalus microplus (assembly GCF_043290135.1). Lineage (NCBI taxonomy): Eukaryota > Metazoa > Arthropoda > Arachnida > Ixodida > Ixodidae > Rhipicephalus > Rhipicephalus microplus. The sequence continues at coordinate 51,507,692 of NC_134706.1, forward strand.
TCTGCACAGTGGGATGACGAAGCATGTACGTGATCTTAGCTTATGACCAATAAGATCCATACTATTTGTCATGATGAAGAAATGGCTAAGAGAATAAAAAAAAAACGTCGGAGCAGCACGCACTAACTGACATAAAGAATCGGTATCTAACGCCGATGCTTCACAGTGCACAAGATGGATGCGCACACTTAAATGTCTGTCTTTCAGCAGTTGAGCTGCTCACATCAGGATAGATGTTTCATTAGAATAATTCATGTTTGCTTGTTTTTCGTGCTTATTAGCGGGTAACAGGGCCATGAATATCAATGCAGCATAAGTAGTCGACTCACATAGTCATGTTTACGATTTTTGCTTAAATTTTAATATATTCACTACAAAAAATTTTCGAAAAAACTGCACCACCGCGGTAATCTAGTGGCTAAGGTACTCAGCTGCCGACCCGCATGCCGCGGGATCGAATCCTGGCTGCCACGACTTCATTTTCGATGGAGGCGAATATGCCATAGGCCCACGTGCTCAGATTTGAGTGCACGTTAAAGAACCCCAAGTGTTCGAAATTTCTAGAGCCCTCCACTACGCCGTCTATCATAATCACAAGAAGGTTTTCGGACGTTAAACACCATATACAGAAGACTTTCAGTAAACGGAGCCTGAAGGGACCAGAAAAATATGTTCCATTTAGCGAGAATTTCGTTTACTGAAAGGTGAACATAGGTGCAGAATATAAGCCCGAAACCACGCGTTGCAGAGGCAATTGTTACATTTATTCAGTAGTCTTGTTTAACAGATTTACGTTTACTGAGAGTCTACTGTATCTATCATTTTTTAAAAAGAATGAATAATTTATAACGGTCCCTTGAGATTCGTTGTACGGAGACTTCACAGTACCACGATACCAAGGCACTCAATATTAAATTTTAAGAAAGAAAATGAAGTAATTTGCTATTTTTAATGAGTCCCTGCAATCAATTATGATTAGCATGAAGTCAAATATTCCATTATTATGCTGCCAGTCATGTTGCTTTTTGAGGTAAAAAGAGTGAAATCATAGGCTTCAAATGTGTGCGCCGTTAGTTTTTGGTTGCATTCACACCGAGAAAAGAAAAGTCATACTTTGTGCTTTGGTTGTAGAGTGCGGTGTGTCAACAACTCGTCAAACATAGCACGCCTATGCAGCACACAGAGATTAAGTTGTGACATGACTATACAGAAGGTTCAATACGTCTAATGAGCAATGTATCTTTCTCTTCCTTGGCCACCAATTCGCACAGCTAGCATAAACGAATTGCGTGCACAAATGTAGCCACCGTCAGTGAAGGGCATTCTGTTATCTGATGAGTGATCACAATTACAGCAGAGTACAGCAAACAACATGCCTGTATACATGTGCCGCGGGTTTGATTCTATCCAGAACCAAATGAACTGTAAAGAACTTTTTTTTACAATGAAAAAGTTTCTGAGCGAGGATGGCACACTCAGCTGGAATCTGCAAAAGCAAATCCCGAAATCACGTGACCTCAACCACCAGAACGTTGGCTGGTGCCAATGAATACTGCAGCAGTCACCCACAGCTGTAGCAGCTTAGAAAAGGGGTATCCTCACAGCAGAAGGAGAAGACCCGAATTGAAAGGGAGAAGGAACACACATAGGAACATTCAGCGCATTGTGCAAGCACGTCTACAACACGCATCTGCAAAGGGAGCGCGTGCTTGTACTTGTATCAGTTGGCTTTCAACAAATTTCAGCAGCACCCTTTCTTAACAACAACCTAGCCAAAAGAAACACTTTTGTGCTATCATCTCATAACATTATGCTTGGTATTCTGTGAAACTTTTGTGTGTGTGTGTGTGTCACTGAGGACTGTACCAACCCAGTGACCAAAGCTCCATAGACACACACAAGCAAGTATTACGCGATGCAAACAGGGTGAAGCTTCCCAAGTGTGCTAACAAAACTCACGTGCTCAGAAACTCGTCCGGAAGGTCCAAAATTTCCTGAGGAATGGACTTCCCCGTGAGAAACACAGCCACCTCTTGCGTAAAGTTGTTGCAGTTGTGACGAAACAGATCGTAAGTGTGAGGCCTGCAAAGGAGAAACAAACCAAGGTGGAGGCGTCCATAAGTACTGCACACTTTTTTAACAGCAGTGCAAAGAAAACAAGCATAAGTACATGGTAGAGGAGCTAGAGGGAGCAGGGTGAATAAACTCACAACAGTGCCTAGTCACCAGTCTCGTGGTCATCATCAGGTTATTCATGCCTATTGTGGGATGAAGGCCCCTGCAGTCATCTCCTATTGTCCTCACCTTGCATCAGATGACTTATTGAAAGTGGGTCAGCAACATTTTTTTGAGTAATCAGAAAATTATTCTCCTATCGGAGTTTATTGCTTCACCACTAAGTCGCTGAATTTTTTCTTTAGATTCATGAAGTAGAACTGCAGTCGCAGAAATTGGTCACAGGCTTCAAGTGCCTTTTCTCTTCTTTCGTCTCTATGAGCGTGCTCTGATGACAGAGGGGCCAGATCTACATCAGCATAAGTCATGACCTTAAACGGATACTGAGTGAAAATAGAAAAAACTGTCAGAAACACTCAAAATTCCACTCTGAAGATGTGACTCTTCTAATAAAGAGTTTAGTTCATGTATTTTTGAACAGATAGCCATACTTTTGGAGGGCCTCCCGTGCACGGTCGCTGCATGACAGTGCAAGCCGTGATGACGTCAAAATTGCTGCGACAGATGCAGGGTGCACATTTTCCTCCTTCCACATCTCATTTACGTAGCACTCTTTCCGCAAAGGTGTCAAGATGGGTCTCTTCATTTAAAGGATTTACCCACACAGGATGCCCGGCGCTGTTCGCTACCAGTGCAAATCAAACCGGTTCTAGGAATTATAGTGGGAGCTGAGTACGTTGAGAGACGCTGGCGATGGCTGGCACAATTGACATACCCATTTCCGGAGGCGTTAGGCTTTACCTCCTCTAGCTGACAACACGAGCTTTAGGCTTGTTTGTGAAAGGTGGAAAAAATAATCCTTTTTCTTTAGTTTCAGCATGAATGAAAGCTTGAATAAAGGAATTTTAGCATCCATGCCAACTAAATTAGAGTGACAAGGGCAGGGGGGTCCTAGAAAAAAAAGTATTATTGCGAAAATTCACCGACTACTTCTCAGACCACCTCGATTAGGCACACTACACAGAAACTTTGTCGAATCACCTTCAGAATTTCACGCCCTGAAATATGCCAATCGTTCGATCTCACAAACGCACACTTGATTTCAAGACATCACAATTGAATCGCAAACCACCATTCGAGCGCTACACGTGACCCTCTCATTTTCATTAATAATATGCATCCCCTACCATCAAGTGCAGCCACCGCAAAGAGTTTTTTTAATTCCGTACCAAACCGCAACCTATAAATAGCACTTGTCCGCTGCCGAAACACATTAAGGCCGATTAGGCCTAGCCTACAATTCGGCATATTGTCGCAGGAAGTTTGTCCAGGACATGAAGATCCGGCGTCGAAAAGACCCCACTCAAGCACTGAACCAAGAACTGTATGTGTGGTACAAAGTTTGCGTTCGCGCCCGGAAGATCAACAATAACGAAAACCTGCCAAGCTTACGTATAAGACCACGCACGGGCAGCGAAGCTGAAAGTTCACATCGTAAAAGGTTTTAAATTTATGGATGAGGTAGCAAACACGACATCTATAGCAAGCTATATAACAAAAACGCTTTTTCCGACACGAAAACTGTTAAGCGCAGTTGATAAGAACGGGATCACACGTGCCGTGTTGAGCCGCGCGCAGCCGAAGTCTTGTTAGCGACGCATCCACTGTAGCCCCGTCAGAGCCGCCGAAAAGGTATATCCGTCGCCCTGGGCAAGCCCGTGCAGCCTGTCGGGGTCTTTTTTTCCTTCTCTTTTCCTTCCCTCGCCCTTTGTTCGGTAACTCCGCGTACCCTCCTCCTCCGTAAAAATCTCGTCGCTCGCTCCCCAGTGGCGCGTCCAGTGTGCCTCTTTTTTGAGACGCACATTCTCTACTGCCTTTGTCACAAAGACTTTCTGGGGACTGCATTATAATCGGTCTTTCATCTTGAGGAACTGCACAATAAGCGGTATGCGTATATATGCGGTTCAATGAGAAGGCAAATCGAAGTCTAAAAAGACCCCATTGTAAAAGAAAGGGAATAAGAGCTTCATCAAAGAAAGTGTTACAGATAATCATTTATAACGAATTTTCGAATATAACGATGTATTTTCGTGGCAGACGTTACTTTGTTATAATGAGGTTTGAGAGTAACGCGCAAAGCCAGAATGAAAGTCATGTTTATTTTCTGGACGTACGTAATGAGGTTTATTCTTACAAACATAGGTTGCAAGCAAAAATACCACTTGAGGTCAAAATGGCAATGGCAGCCTTCAAATAGGAAGTGACGAAGGAAAAGGTGCAATGTTCTCATACCACTCTGGGGGTATCATAAAACTGGCCCATGGGTCTCAGGTTGCCAACACCTGCTCTAGGCTGTGAAACCGTTCTGCAATTAAAGCAGATAACAGGGTATCCATTCTATATTGCCTTATTACTGCATTTAAAAGCACCCTCATTCACAAAAAGTGAAATCAAGAGAAAGAGATGAATAGGGGCTGCACACGTAGCGCATCGGCAGGACAACCGCTGGTTTAAGGGTTACTGACAGGATTGCAAGAGAAGGCACACGCTCGAGAAGGAGACATAAGGTTAGGCGGGCCAGTGAGATTAAGAAGTTTGCAGGTATAACATGGCAGCAGAAAGCACAGGGCTGTGTTGATCGGCGGAATATGGGAAAGGCCTTAGCCCTGCAGTGGGTGCAGTCGAGCTGATGGTGATGATGATTTACAAGCTGTAGAGCGTGATCCCACAACGACACAACACGGCTCAAAAGCCCAACAATCTCTTTTACAGTATTCGAAATCTCCCCACTGTTCAGTCTTCTGGCATATGCAGATGCCTCTAAGTAGTCCACTCAAACCTCATTATAACAAAAGTTGCATCTTACACAAAGATAAGTTTGTTATATTCAAGAATTGGTTATAAAGGTTTATTTCTAACAGTATATCTACTGCAAGGCTATTACAATTTTCTTCATTACAGCCGATATTTCGTTATATATCAGTTCATCATTGCATTAGTGATGAATGTTAGAATATATTACAATATGTTTTTGAAGTACCGTATTTCCTCTCATGATTTGTGCTCTCGCATAATTTGCGTACCCCTAATATTTTGCCGGCTTTACGAAAAAAAATTTACTCGCATACTTTGCGCTCCTAGACCCGCCGGAACCAGCTCACTGGCTTACGCACGACTTTGGACCTTTTGACATCTTGAACAGGCGCGCACCTCGCCGAGCAGGCGAACCCAATCAAGCGAGATGCAGGTTCAAAGCCTCTATTTCCGAGGAATTCCCTGAACTAGGGTCCCTATAACACCGCACACGCTGGAACTGCTCGAGCATTTTCCTTCCTCCCCCTATCTCTAGAATCTGTAACCTGTACACTCACATCATGGCACGGACAACATTGTGCATAGGAGGCGTGTGAGCACCTGTTGCGCCAACTGTTCCCCTCATTCTCTGCGACCGCCCTGCAACGCACACTTGGTCGATTTCCAAAGTTTGCGTTTCGCCATCCAACCGTTGCGTTTTTACTGTTCTCTTGCGATGGCCTACAATAATTATATGTATACGGCGAAATTCAAGCTTGCTGTTCTGAAGTTTGCCTAAGAAAACTGGAACCGTGCCACGGCCAAGCACTTCAGCATGAACTTCAACGTGTAACGATCGGTGCGTTCGGTACGGGAGAAAGCAAGTGTGCGCTATCTAATACAAGTTTTTTGCGATTGAAGAAAAACTTTTAAATTATATGCGAACACTTAGGTTCTCCAGTATCGCCGTGTTGTGAGACCTAGTTTCTGCCAGTATTGTCGAGAAGTGCTTCAAGGGGCATTCGAACACACTCGACAGAACCGAGGACGATGCCCTTTAGGAGGGCGGTGACAGCGGCCTGCGACGATGATTCTGAATCAGAACGTTGATCAATGATTCCAACTAGACTGCGCGTGACTGGATCTGACTGGTTAAGGTACGTGCTCATTCTGTTTAAATAACAAGTACACTTCATTTGTGCTTCAATTTATCATTTTGAGTGTATATACTGCGTGCGTTAGGACTATCGCACATTAGTATGTCGTATGCGTTCGCGAAATCCCCGCGTAACTTGTGCACCCCCTTCTCAGAGCCCCAAAATCACAACAAAAAGTACAAATAAGTACGATAAGCAGAAGTGCTCATGCAGAATCTCCAAGACATTATGACATTACAGGCGACAAGTTTATTGAATCTTCTGGTTTTCTGTGATGCTTTGCCGGAGCCAGGAGTGCTGTTGACGTAAGAAGAACAGACAGTTGGGCTAGTTGGCCATCCACGAACATCAACAGACTAAAACAACAAACACATAGAAGGAGGCAGCCAAAGTACAGGCACCAGTTCTTTTACAGCCTTATTTTTTGTGTTTGTCGTTTTTTACACTATGTGTAATGCTTCATTGTTGACGTTATAGATAGTCAAGTTTGAGTTAAGCGCACTGGAAAAGGTTTTTTTCTTCCTGACTCCCTTGCTGGGCTGCTCATGCACTGTTCTTAGTCTACTGTTTGCGTGTAAGGAAATAAACAGATCGTATTGAAGAGAAATGTCCAGTGCTGCAGCCACAATGCCAGCCCAGAGTGAGGCAAGAGCCAGAACTGTCTAGCCTGTGTATGCTGCCTGCAACCATCCAGGTCTCGCTGCTGCTCTTGAAACATAAAACCCACTCTCTTCCCAGTGTTTGCGTTGTATTTCACTGCCGGTGCCCCACTTTACCCAGCACTGAAATAACGTAGTCAAAATCTGCCATTCATCATGCCTGACGGAGCCGCTTCAGCACCCGTGCGTATGCGCTGTTGCACAGAATCCGCAAGAGCCCGAGATCTGCAGGGGCACCGACGAGATCTGCAGAGGCACCGACGAGATCTGCAGGGGCACCGACAAGATTGATTATCGGCTTGAATTTTATGAAAGAGTGAGTGCTGCGGACAAATGGGATGATCCCATGAAGCTCGACACCGCAATGTTTCCTTTAACGAGTGTCGCAAGGTACAAAAACCCCGAGGCTCATCAACCTTCAAAACTAGCATTGCAGCAGTTTTCAAATGACCTGGCAAAGGCAAACTTTGACAAGAACAACGACTGAGAAATAAGCAAAGTGGTGAAACATTCTCCAACTACATTGAAGACACCTCGACCATCGCCGGCATGTCAACTCCATAGTGGAAGCGAACGAGGTACACCACATCATGAAGCGCATTCACAATTACTTTCCTTCGTCTTCACTTCAAAATATTTAAAATAACTCAAATAATATCAACAGTATTGCATGCCAAAACCACAATACCATTATGTGCCACATCTTAACCCCTTGACGTCCACGTTCTCCACGGCAGGTCCCGCCTAGTATTCCGCAGGAAAATTTTTGCACTCTCAAGCAGCACGGATTGGTGGATATAAATCACAATAAAATCTGCGAAAAGCATCCTAGAATGACAAATCTTGTCTTATTCTGTTAGCAGTGTTTAGCTGCATCAACTGTTTCAGTATAATTTTTGTGTGTAAAAAACTTCGAAGTAAACAGGCATGTGATAAACAACTTCGCATTTTTTGCACTCCCATCGGCTCACGGTCTTTTAGCCGTGTGCTTTGCACACTAAGCACAGCTTTGAGGGATTCTTTACTTAATTTAATCGCTCTGAGGTGTTAGAAAAATATTTGAGAAATATGCAGGAAACATTCTATTCGATTTGCATTCCCACTTGAATATTTAAATTCGCTTCACACGCAAATTTTGCTATTCGAACAGCTCTACTATATTTTTTCACATCCGTTCGGCGTGCCATTTTGACAACTGCAAAAGAAATACAAAAAATTTCAAGAGGAATGTCCCACATATTAAGATGAATGGACTTCGAGGTCTGTAAATGTGCACTGAAATATGACAGGAGCTATGCCATGTAAACCAAAAATAGAAATGCCATGACTTTGGTACCGAAAACGTTATGAAGAATGTTATGGAGAATGCTACAAAGGACGATACGAAAAACGCTACGAAGCGTGCTACGGAATGTGTTATGAAGAATGTTACATATAAGAGTATGGAGATCGGTATGGAGAATGTTATAAAGCATGATACAGAGAACAACCCAAATAATATTATGGAGAATGCCAAGGTGAATTTTACAGAAAACGGTGCAAAAAGGGTACGGAGAATGCTACAGAGACCATTATGAAGAATGCTACAAATGAGGCCATGGAGATTGGAATGAATGTTACAAATGAGGTTACGGATAATGGTAGAGAAAATGGTACTAACTTGTAACTGGATTCACCCAGGGCAAAGATGTACTCCAAGAACAAGCTGTACGGGAGCTCGGTGCGGCCGAGGCTCAGGATCTGGTCTGGTTCCTTGAGGATGGTCTCCCCCTGGTGGAAAGCACAACAGCAAAACAGACACCAAAAGATTGAACAACAAACAAGCCATCTACAGGCAAATGCAATAGTAAGAGGCATCTGTAGGTATTCAAGTACTCTGAATATTCTAAATAATATTAGCGTTTAAATTTGCTTGGACACAAATTTAAAATGTCTATTCTAAAGAAACAAGCTTCCCCTCTTGAGCAGGTAGCTAAATAATGTAAATATAGCCGGTGCTTTGCAGAGAAACTTTCCAGCCGAGTTTTTGCATACACTGTAATAGAACTATAAAAAAAATGTGTTACAGCAAGCTTAAACTCTGTCATGCTCTCCCAACTACAAGCATAAGTTTAACTATCTCTATCTCTCTGGACAAAAGTGAATGTCATCTGTGCTATACCAGAATATTCAGTATATACTGGCTGTCCCAGTTAACTGGGACCAAGATCTTTTTAAGAAGCACGCGCTCTAGGAAACTCCTGCCTGTTGTATATTGATGGTAGCCATGTTTTAATACACCTTGCACTTCTTTAATGACTAAGCACTAATAAATTAACTTCTAGAACTATCCAACTTTTTCAATCTTTCTCATATCAGTAAACTATTAACTTTATGTCGTAGGTCACCTCAAACAACCACAGAATCGAGCACTTATTTTGTGCAGAAATCTGCCCGTTCCCCCCTTCCCAGAAAAAAAAACAAAAAATGAACCATACAAGGCAAACATGAAATAGACGTGCGCTCGCACACCTCCACTGATGCGCTTCCAAGCGTTCTTTGTTTGATGAATGCGTTCGTTCACTATACTGGGTTTCATATTATTCGATGGACGCAAATCAAAACGCGTTGCTGGTACATCCATCATCAACCGTGAAGCCCCGTATGATGCATGCGGCAACGAACGAACGCAGTCGTGTATCAATCAAAGAGCATATGAAAGTGCTTGCGTAGTGGTGCGCAAGGGAGTGTCTATCTCATACTTACGATACATGTCTCACGCACTTTTGTTTTTCCTCAGAAAAAAAAAACAACCATGCATATTTAAGCACGAAATAAATGCTTGATTATGGGATTGTTTGGGGTGGCCTACAACATAAAGCTGATAGTTTACCGATATGAGCAAGAATAAAAAAGTTGGCTTGTTATGTTAATTAATTCGTTTATACGGAGTCATGAAAAAATACAGGTTGTAAGCACACCTGACGACCGGTAATGTACAACAGCTACAAATTTCGTAGCCTCTCTCATAGCCATATGGTGGTTTTGGGACATTAAACACCAACAATTATTATATTACTACAATTTTTGTAGAGTGCATGTTTCTTTTTTTATGTAAATCTTGGTCCAAACAAGTTGGAACAGCCTGTATACAGAGCGCTTCAGCTGGCTTTAGCCAGAGTTTAAAAATATTCCGGCACTTTATCATCCCATCTTCTAGCATGAAGTAGATTTTGTGAAAAATAGTATGACATATGTCACACTATTTCTTGTGTTGTGCTTAATTAGTACATATAATTGATTAGTACTAAATTGATTAATTAGCTTCTAAAGCAAAGAAGTCAGGCAGGACAGAAATTAGCATATTAATTTGCAAAATGTCAAATTAGGCAGCTTCTACCTTTCTATTATAAGTGCTTTTCCCCCACTGCAGACACCCATGAACCACACAAGAATACCACGTACTGTTGAAATGCTAAAAATGTTTTGCCTGTAAACAACGTCATTCTGCCATGTGTGCTGCGGCTTAAAAGGCAACAGAACAGCCACGAAAGAGGTGGCTGTGCGATGACGCATATTCTACAAGTGGCGACCCAAATGATAACCGCTGCGTCTGCTTATCTTGGTCATGAATCGCCACAACTGAAAACACATTGTTTGTGCCAGGATCATTAAGGGAACACTGCAACATGGTGTGCAAATGGGACGTGTAACATGGAAAATTTTTTTTTGTATTTCGCAGGCATTTGCACTAAGCAGAAAAGAGCTAATACTTAATAGATACAAAGGTAGAAACTGTCTAATTGGGAATTTTGCCAGCCGGTCTACAACTTTCTAATAGAAGTGTTCTGCTTGGCTTAATTGCTTTAGGAGTTTGTTAATCACTCTTACCGAATTAGGCATGACATAAAAGACAGTGTTACGTACTCTATGCAATAGTGAGAAAAATGAATTGGTCGTTCTGTCATAGAACGCATCAGCATATTTTAAAGCTCTCACTAGAGTTGGGTAGAGCGCGCTGTTGCGTGTATAATGTTTGAGCGTGACAACATATTTTACAACATTTTTTACTGTTTTTTCTTTCATACTAAAAGTGTGCTAGCTCACTGTATGTGTGTGGTGATGTGCGTATAGTGTGCGCAACTGCTCAGCGCACAACGAAGTTAACTCAGCATTCATGCTATGCAGTGCCTCTTGTAGCAAACAGTAGCAACTTGCTTTAAAAAAATGTGTTTGTCCTTGACAGGCTTCACAGGAGGCCAGGTATGTGGCCTGTCACAGGGAGTCAAACATGATACAATGGTAGTTAAAAAAGAAAGAAAAACGGATTCTTTCAGCCCTTTCATACCAGAGCAAGACTAGGTGAAAATCTAATAAAGAACCCCCCAAATAAACTTCTATAAATGCTCACTTACTACACAAGATGAAACACAGATGGAAAGCGATGGATGTAGGTGGGATACCTTGTGCTTTATAACGGAATACTTTAGTATTGATTTAGTTTTTCTTTCTGACAATCACACCAAGCTGCGCCTTGAAAGACAACAGTTTTAGCTATAACTTACGCAGTGCTTAGAGTTTTCTTTCTTGCTGTGTTAAGTAATCTTGAATGTACAAGCCCGCTCAATATGACTTTCAATACGGTAGTGCGTCGCCGCGGAAGTTCAAAGGTCGTGCATAGCTTCATCTTGTTTTTATATCAACAACTAGACATTATTTTCTTATTTGGGATCGTATATAAAGGGGACAAATGCATTCAGTGGTAGAAATAATTAGTACAAGCCATGCACAGTCTTTGAACTTGTGAGGTCACGCGCTCCGACTATGCAAGCCATATTGAGCTTGATTGGAACGTCTGTTCGTGGCTAATGTGATTATGACTTCAAGGCAAAGTCATCTGGTCAGGTAAAGCATTGTTAATAGGCAGATCCCTAACCAAAATACGGATCCCAAAAGCTCCCTGAGTTTTGTTTTGACGTCAGTCAGTGGCCTTTTGTCAATTATGTGCACGTAAGAGAGGAAAGCAACCTGCAGATTACAAAATAACGACAATGTGATAGTACTGTGCTTTCGCCTAGAAAAGCAGCTTTGATGCACCTGCGAGGCTTACTTATTTTAACAAGCACTTCGGCGTTTCTTTAGATGTGGTGACACATGGAAGCACGAAAGTTGGCCACGCACTGAGCTCAACCAAGTTCTGTCGAGGATGCGATGCGAATGATGCGTCGCGGCACCTGTTGAGAAAGTTAAAAAAGCGCAGGCATACGACACGAGCTTTAGAAAAAGAATATTTGCTCTTCTGTTGTGCTGCTTACTGGCTGTATGCTACTTAGTCTTCAGATGTATGAGCGTATAATGAAGGCAATACAACTACGGCATGATGCAATATTACTGTCCCCACTGACGAAATGAAACGTCCTAACACGCAATTCACGGGGCATTTAGGAAAACAACAGAAAAGGGCGAAACTATCAATGTGAGTGTGGCGAATCCTGCTAGATATTAACAATTAAAATCTGGGTTTTCAAGTACCTAAACGACGATATGATTATGAGAGACCCCATAGTGGAGGGCTCCGAAAGTTTTGGCCATGAGGCGTTCTTTAACGTCTACTGACATCGTACAGCACTTGGGCCGCTAGCATTTCGCTTGCATCGAAATGCGACCGCGAACGAACCCGCGACCTTTAATTGGGTCAGGAGCCGGGCACCAATCCACCGAGGAGGACATCCAGCTAGATCACGATGGCCGCGCGATGACCGGCAGAATTGACTCAGCGATGTTCACGAGCGCGCCAGAAGTAAACATCGTTCAAGCAGTGACGATCAAGCCCGATTAGGACAAAGGCGATCGCGACCTGGGCCCCGAACAGCGATTTGGCTGACGTCTTGGCAAAAACTCGTTAGTCGAGAACGAGTAGCGGCGACAATAGGCTGCTTATCGCGACCACGAAATGCGATCTGGATCGGCCCTGATCGCGATCAAGCAGTGGCCGTGTGACACGTCGGAGAGACAACTTACCACTCCGCAACTTTCGATTCCCATCGAGCCGAAGAAGTACTCCCTGCCATAGGCCACGATACTTGTATGCCATATTCCGGGCAGCTGCTTTCCTGCATGAAAAATATGCGACTGACACTGTCACAGCGGCTCGGGTTAGCGATGCGCAGATCCGACCGCCACACAAACTTCCCGATCGCTCACAGTGAACACATGCGTGCATTGCATAAAGAAGGCGACAGCACAGAAGAAGAAAACTCACACCTAGTGTTCTACAGAGCTTACATCACAACCTGATACTCGCCGAATGCCACCACACCGCTTGTACCGGGCTGAAAAAGGCTATTTATAAACGCACGCCCCCTCCGGTTTCATTCCAAGCGCTGCGCTTTTCTCTTCACTTCTCGACCAGTTATAAACAATTCGCACCGGTCTCGCACTATTCAAGGTCATCGTTGGAAAAAGCGTTCGAGAAACGAACAACAGAGCCGTCGGAGACGTATAAGTGAAACGAAGCAGCGAGATGTCACCTATGAGCATGGGCGAAAGGGTCTTGGCAAGTCCCTTGGACAGGTCGTAAATATAGAGCTGAACTTCGAAACTTGTTTCGGCTTCGATGTGCGAAGTGTTCTCAGGCTCTTCGGCGCTCATGGCTAGATCGGCCACCTACACGCTGTCGTGCTCGAAACCTTCGCGGTGGCACTAGACTAAGCGGCACTGATCGCACTTCGGGGAAAGGAGCGGCTCAACGACATTTCCGACTGCCGATGATGTTGCAGTTCGGAGCGGTACATTCGTACGCGCGAACCATGCTAAATGCGTGATTCCCGCGTTGCTCGCTTTTCTTTGATGGCGCTCGCGTCGAGTGCGGTGAAGGTCCTACAAAATATAGTAACTTGCTTACAAAAACATTTACTAGCCTACTGTGCAGGTATTTAGAGCATCGAGTAATTTAGGAACTGTAAAATTTCAGTTATAATTTAGAAGTTTTTATTTTTGTTACCCTAACAAAACAGTAATTTCAAGGTATTATTTACTAGTCTCAATAGGTGTTCTGGGTCTCAATGGCTATGCTTTGTCAATTTATCTGTTGTCAATGTGCTTTTAACATGGAGGAAGGAATGGCTTTTAACCTCACGAAGTTGTAATATGTTCTACGTTTTCAAACATGGGTTTAACCAACGCCTGTTTATCGCATCGCTGCTGCCCGAAGCGCCACGTTTCAGCCTTTTCGCCGTCGTGATCAACGCCATTTGTCGCTGGTTGCGTGCGGCGGCTGTGTGTGCGTCGCTTCAGCACGGAAACGGATAATTTTTTTTTTGTAAATCGGGCCGCCTTTCAGAAACCTCGCCATGTCCGCTCACGAGCAGATGCGCCAAATGCTGGACCAGCTAATGGGCACCGGCCGAGATGGTAAGTGATGTGGCTACGTCCACGTAGTTTGTGTCAAGTGATGCCTTTCTGTGGGGCGCGACTGCCTCGCTGGCAAGTGACGCCTGCGTTACCTCCCGCACAGGGCTGGCTACGCGTTCTCTCGACACGCGTCGGTGTGCTGTAGCGCGATTGACGTTGCTAACGCCCATTAAACCAGCACTCAATAAACCAGCTCGTAGTGTGGGCATCCTTTTGAGGCCAAAAAAAAAAAAA